>NC_065439.1:19020942-20234692 GCF_024364675.1 Aethina tumida
TCACATTTACGTGACCATTACAAGCTAACTTTACAGATTTATATGTAAATCATCAATTTTATGACGTCATAAACTTTATGGCTTCTCCAGATTGTTCATATGATCGATTTTATTTATAATGCAACCAACACGTAAAACTGTCACAAGTTTAACTTCAAGTAAATTAAAAAAAAAAAATCCTTCAGCTCAATTGACTTAATTGTACTTGAAAATCATAAAATTTTCAACTCCTCTTTTGAATTTCATTGTTCCCTTTGTGTGGAACGATTATCTTTGTTACTTTATGAAGGAGACTTAACAATATCGAGAATAACATCGTCATAATTATATTACACGAACTGCGTCCTCCTTGTACTAGCGACTTAATTAGTGCACCTACTGTTACTCAAAATAATAATAGTTGGACTGATAGTCAAAGATATTGAAGCAACTTTTTAAACGCTGTGCCAAAATTCAGATAAATATTAGTTTTAATTTAATAACATAACCTCAAATTTACATGACCATCACAAGCTAATTTTACAGATACATATGCAAATTATCACTTTTATGATGTAATAAACTTGATGGTTACTCCAGATTGTCCATACCATAGATTTTATTTATAAATGGACCCGTACATAAATCAGTCACAAGTTTAACTGAAAGTAAAATTAAAAAAAAAACTCTTTCCTCTCAATTGACTTGAAAATTATAAAATCCATCAACGTCCCCTCTTAAATTTCATTGTTCCCTTTGTGTGGAACGATTGTCTTTGTTACTTTATGCAGGAGACTTCACAATATCGACAATAACGTCGTCATAATTATATTACACGAACAGTTTCCTCCTTATAGTAGAAACTTAATTAGTACACCAACGACAACCCAAAATAGTAATAATAATAATTGGATTGATCTACGAAGATATTAAATCGAAATTTGTTTAGTGCAAAAAGAGGAAACGCGAAAGACTGCGACTGCTCTCCAAACCGAAGCCAATTAGATATCCAGTTTGTACGTGCGGCGTTTCCGCCCGGGCCATGGAAATGGGCTACTTAACGGACATCGATTCAGACTAAAATTGCCGGTATTTTAGATCACGTTCTCCAAAAATTTCGCACCCGACCCCGCCAATTGGGATTATGTAAAGTAAGGCGGAGTATCAAATTTAAGGAAGTCGTTCCCCTCTTGCAAATTCATGTTGCTGTCGACCGGCGATTCGTTCGTGTGGAAGAAAAATTTCCGAATTTCTTTGGATCAAATAATGGGACGTACGAGTGCGCTTGGCTTCGGAAATAATAGGGGAAGTTTCCGACCAGCTTTAACGTGTTTGGAAGTTGAAGTTAGTAATGATCTGATATGAGAGAGCAAATATTGTCGTTCATAATTCTGAAAGGCAGATGTGCACTCAAATATTGAATGTTTGTAAGTATTTAGTTTAAAATTATACAAGTTGCTTTGTAGGGATTTAAAACTTTACTAATTATATAGTCAATATTAGTGCATCAACTTTGAGTAATACAAACTCAACAAAAAATTGAATGAACATCTCATCCCAAAACTTCCTCCTTGTCATCCTTTTGATATTTTTCCGAAAGACTTTCGAAAACGCCTTACTTTACAATAAAACCAAGACTGTACATACGAAACAAAATTCACTACTAGAGCACGGAGAATGTGAATGGCATTGTGTCGCTGAACAAAAATCATACGAGAAAACTGCTTCGTTAGCTGAATATGTGTATTGTGTACGTGATTTTGTGCCACCGTCATATGTTAATTCGAGAGGACTTTATTGTGTAAATTTTACGGTTAATGCCACTGAAAAATACCCGACGCAATGATTAATTCCTCGACCCTTTTAGGAGACATGCATAAGATTAGTAAAACGAGGTTAATCAAAGCTGGTGTATTGCCGCGACTTTATTGATTGCACTTCCTGTCATTCCTCAAATGCGCCAGAAATTAATTTGCGGCTTTTGTCGACGGGAATTATTGGGCTTCTCCTCCGTTATTCTTCTAAAGGAATTTTTATGAAATGTCACACTTTACCGTACACACATTGTTTAGAAGGCGTTTAAGATTCTGTATTTTCTAGACTGGGACCACCATGACTGATTTATCATCCTTGAGTTCTATATTATATACAGCTTTTACAGGTTTACATAATGTAGTTTCAGAGGTACAGGGTAAGTAATGTAGCACTTCGGGCATTAAGAAGCCCGGATACAACCTATTGAAACATTATTGAAAACACCCAACAAAGTTTTCTCCTAAATTAGATTAGCCTCCTGCCTATCTTAGTCAATAGTTAGTTGGGGAAAGGAGAAAACTTGATACCAAGATAAAAATAAAGAGCGAAACGGTGGCGCGAAACGTGTTTGGACAGCGGCTTGACAGAGATCTGTGTTTGGTAGGGGTGCTGCGTGTGGGACCAATGTTTCCGGAACCCGAGGAGGCCGAGGGAGTCGCGCGATTGCGGGTGCCAGTTCGCCCTGTTGCACCGGGTCGAGGACACCTAGCGGTCGCACGCGGCCCACCAATCCGCACCATCAGTAAGTTCCGGTCGTGGCTCACCCATCACCAAGGTCAGTTCTCACTGAATTGACACCGGGTGATCGTGGTTTTTCGGGTGGTGCAAGCTGTTACGGTCGCCGGATCTTGTATATTTCGCAAAGCTTTTGTACGATTGTAAAGTTTTAATTGAACTAGTCCGGTTCCAATAAGCTGTTTCATTTGATATTGTTCAAGTTGGTGGAAGTTTGAATGCAAACTCTGCGACAATTCGAAATAGAGGATATGCATAAAATTACCACCAACTTTCCATAACACAATTTGCTAACGGAGGCGTCTGTTTTTACCAGTTCATTTTCATTTGATGAATTACATCCAGTTACTTAAATTACATACATTTTTACAGAAAATTCATTTTCAATTAAAAAGCTCCAACTCCATACAAAAAGTTAATAAAGTCCAATTATTTCGATACAGTTTGTTCGAGAGTCCTTGTATGATCACACCAAATTAAAAAATCAAATTACAGGATAACTCCACATGTCCGTTTCACATAAAATCCACTTAGTTTCATTTGTACAAATGACATAGATTGAGAACATATCAAACATTTTTCATTTGAATTCCAATTCCTTTCATAAAATAAATGGACAAACCTAAATAAAGTAACAAAATTGCGAAATACACAAGATTGGATTGTCAATATAACTTGCATTGTCCAAGAACGTATAAACATGCTTTGCTAGATCACAGTTTTTGCTATTTTTTGATTATATGAACACTATTTTTAACACCAAAGCATGCCATAACATACAGGGTATTATTATGTTATTGTTAATAATTTGTATTATATAAATAAAAACCATCATTCCATTACTTATGTTACCTGCATACATATTTATTTATTTCCTCCAACCCCATCAACTCATTTCCATATAAATTATGTATTAAATAAAAAAATCATATATATATATATATTGTAAGGCCCTGTATGTCTGGCCGAAGCACATGTCAAAGGACCAGCAGCAGCACCCTGTACCCACAACACAGAAGGACCGATCACTAATTCGAGCCTGGTGATGTTTTTAATACATGTTTTAATAATAAGCAATTTGCGGACTCAGGACAATTTAGTCGTTGGTCCCTTCAAGTATTGTCCGTACATTGTTTTTAGCTTACAGAGCACCTGCTTAACTCCCCAATAATTAATCCTCTCGAGGTGCAACTCCGACTACACGTATACGTAGTTGCCTAGCATTTAAAAGCGGAAAGTGCTGCCCCCTTTTATAGGATAGCAATCCTAATTGTGTATTAGTTTATATTCCACTTGTGTCTTAAAAACTTTATCACACGAATAAATTGCACCTGAAACAAATAAAACTGTCTTATTTAGGCAAAAATTATTCATTGGCGAAAGGTATATTTCACCGACATTAGCCGATTTGTTTACGAGCGTCGACATGAACCAAAGCGCCTCAAACAAGGTGAAGCCGTTCCGATGCGATTTAATAAACTGAATTAATACAAGTTCCGATTCAAAGGCGATCAATTTTATTAAATTAAGCGCCGCGCCGCAATTGTAATTTCAAATGCGGGCGGAATGTTCCACCAACTTCTGACGCAGTTTCGGACGGAATAAAATTAAGTCTGTAAAAAAAAATAGGCTTTGTGAAAAGGTGGCCTTAAATTTCATTTTCTTGATGTAAATTTGAGCCAGACATTAAACTGTTTTGTGTAACGGTATGGCTTTTTTATAAAAGCCGACTGGTATGAAGTTTCAGTCGCTGCAAATTTGGTTTGTAGTCTGTTACGTGTATATAGAGACCGGCCATTATTTTATTTTTCAGTGACGACTGAGTAAAATTGCACTCGTGGGTTCGGTACCAGCGTTAGTGTTTATAAAACAAATATTCACTGATGGCACGTCGTAAACACAAGTTATGGTCAATTGTACACATATATCGCACACAAAACACACACAATAAGATCTGTATGTTGTACTGCTCAGTGCATAATCAAAACAATTTGATTTATGACGTATTTATGTTGTGGGTGTTGTTTATATTGTTAATCGATACTGTGATAAATAAACACTTCAAGGTATTTGCAATATAGATTATTCGCCAACTCAAGATATAAAACATTGTTGCACTGGTATCAATACAATAAAGAGAAAACATTGTTAAATATTCTTGAGGGATAACGACTATGAATGTATCAGTAATGTTGGTTGCCTATTACGAATATGTTTAATAGGTCGCCATCTAGATTTATAATAAATGATTATTATTATTATTATTATTAGAAACAATATTGTTTATTGTGTAATGTAATAGCCAATAAACTTAATAGATTAACGTTGATTAATATTGAGTTAATATTTTTGTCGGACCAAAAATAGAACGTGGCTAGATTATCCACCCACGTGCAATTAGAAAACACTGAAAGCTCAAAATTATACCACATAGTCCCACATCTTAATCGATAGCCGATAAATAACTTTTTCCTATTGCTTTTGACTAGAAACTTCTACAACCGAGGCGAATATTTACACACTCAATTATGTTACTAGCACGAATGTTTCAATAAAATATTGCAAACTGTATTTTTTACTGTTCCACGACGGTTCGATATCGTGGACTTTAATTAAAAATAATATATCATGCCAGCGATTCAATAATTGAAGGAAATCGATTATTTGATTATAGTGCTGTAAGTACACTCGCTACTTGGATTGATGTAACCATGTAACCAAATTGGTTGTTTAACATAATAGCAGGAAAAATTATTTCAGGATTAGGTACAATCTATTTTACTTATACTCAATTGGATTTTTTAAGATAGCACACTGAGTTTGCAATAAAAGGTACATGAAACACTACACTTTAACTGTATATGTCGCCACAAAATCGCAATTTATGTTTGTAACATGTATATTTATTATAAAATAATGTAAATTATCTGTGTAATATATTTAATTTTAATCCTTTCAATAAATTATAAATAATAAGTTATTGAAAGGTTTAAATTATAGATTATTAGTGGTGTAAGCATTGAGTTATTATTACTTAAAATAGGAGAACTTCATCATCAGAGAGGGGGGCCTTCAAGGTCAGGATCATTACCTGGATAATCTTAAGGTCAGTTACAAAACCAATTTGAAGGTGTCTTAGAAGAAACTAGGTTGTAAAATATTAAAAAGATTTCGATTTCAAATAAAATACATAAGTATCCAACAAGCCTGGTGTTGATGCGGTCCTAAGAATTCAAAACTAGTACTTCTTCAACCTATTTTTACTTTGAGCATTTTTGGATATCATTTTTCATTCACATTTTTAGTAACAATCTTTCAGTATTACGCTCTAAGCTTAACTAGTGGTAGAACAGCGAAAAAGTAGTTAGTGCCAGCATTATCATCATCCTTAGAAGCTCCCCGCCTCATTTAACTCAATGTTTGCCCACAAACATCAAACATCAACATTCCTCCAACCCCATCTAAAATTCTAATTATCTTTATATGTACATGTAGATTCATGCTCAACCGCCACGCAGCCCCAGGCCGCGCATGAACTCGGCCATATTCGTGTCGAATAGTGGCCCAGGCTTCGACTCCAAGGAGTTCTTCCGACGGCACGGCTCCGTGTCGAGGCTCTGCAGGAAGGCGCGCAGCGTCGACAACATCAGTCTTGACGAGCAGCATTTCGGACTGCCGACGCTCTCGGTCTCGGGACCGTCGCCACCGGAAGAGGATGAGAGGGACATCGAAGAGACTGAGCGCTTCTTGAAGGATTAAGGGGGATCGTCAAGTTTTTGCCAGGATGAACAGTGAAATATTCATTTCGATTGCATCGATTCGAAACACTTTCACTGGGAACTTTGCATGAGTCAACGAAAATTAATAACATAAAAACTGAACAACCAAACTTCCAAGACCAGTAATTATTTACCAACTAACGAATTTATACGTAGGCTCTAATTTGTACAATATTAATTAATTCTACTAGTGTAGATCAGTTTGAGGAGATCGTACTCACAGTAAATTGTCAGTTCAGTTTTTATACGTAGGATTTTATAGGGGAGTCAACATAAAGCACAAAACGGGGCCATTTCATCAAAAAGACAAAAATCTAAATCATCAGCATCCATGAAGAAATATATAAATTGTGGACTTCTTCCGCCACGTCATCTGTATATAGTTTATTTCCTTATTTCAAGCAATAAGCGTCTTGTGAACAATTTTAAACAAACACTTAAAACGGTGCCAATGTGTGAATCGTATGATCTGCAAGTATATCTTCTCGTGTATAGACAACTTTGTATGGTTCGGTTTTTCTATATATTTCGTTTAGATTCGTAGACCATAAAAATATGTCACTAGTTAGAAGGGAAATTTTAGTGGCCTGTTATCCTGGGTTAGTTTTCATTAAAGTTTGATGTTTCGGATGACCTGTGGCAACATGTCTTTACTGATCTTGTAGTAACTTGGACGCATACTTCTTTGGACTCGACTAAAGTATCATTATCATATTTTCGACATATCAAAAGAGAAAAATTAAATAAAAATTATATGAACTGAAAGTATATATAATAAAGTGAATTTTTACTTGGGTATTTTTAAAAGACGACTGTTCTTTAATTTAATTATTTATGGGAGTTACAAAGTGTTGGGAACACGTTTTTAATAGACGTTCAATCAATACCAGACGTAAATATTTAAAGGCTCAATTCCCAGAGGCCTATTCAAAACTCTGGCGTAAGGTGGTGTTGCCTGTTTACATTTTCTGATCCATTTAAACGGTTATCAATGTCACCCAAAGGTAACTGAATAACCGGGTGATACGATAAAAGAACGGAGAATTAAAGCAATTGATAGACCATGTAGAGTATATGGGACCAACATGTGAATTGTGAAATTGTGAGCTTTAAAACTTAAAATGTTAACATATAAATATAAAATTGTTGTTCAAAGACGTTTGCGTTCACTCGATATATTTATAGCTTTAAACAATATAGAAATTAAGAATATTTGCGGAAATTAGATTATCGTAAGAGGTCCAATATTAACACAATTTTTAGATCAATTAATTTTGTTGCGTAAATGTTATTTTGTCCTTATTTTATTTTCGTATAGGGCACTTTAGTTGAACAAACCAAATTCTTTATTATTGTCAATTATTGAAAACAATGGTTAAACACCTGATCTTGTCTAAAGTGCATCTATATGATCCGTTGTACAAGATTTTTTTATAGTATAATAAGATTTTAAATTCATGTAAAAAATTGCTTAACAGAATATTTTATGGTTTTAATTTTTCATGCTAATAATTGAGATTAAAACGAAAAGAAATGCTGACAATATAGCTATGTTAATCCCTCCCATAGTTGATAGGCACAATTCGTATATTCTGGACCAACTTAGGCCTATTATCTATATGTTCAACATATCAACGTTATCAATCACAGAAGATTCTCAACCAAGAAAGAACCAAAAAATTATCCATATTGGCATGATTAAAATGGTGAAATTAAACTTCTTGGATTAATTCATTTTGGTGGTGAGCATGATCATATATTGTATGTAAAAATATTCCATGATAATAATATATACTTATATAAATATACACTAGATAGTCAAACTTAAGAAGCTTTAAAAACAATTATAATCAATTCAATATTATTTCTACTATTTGAAAGCTTTTACATCAGTCAATTATAATAAAAACAAACTTTTCATTCTATTCAAATCTCACTATCAATTTTATTCCAAGTTCAAAATTATCCAAACGGTTTCCGTAACCAAAAATTGTTTTATAGCAATTTCTATGTTTTAATTAAATGTAACTGTGATTAAAAATAAGGCCTTCTTACCTTGTAATTATTTTTGGTATTGATCGACTGTAGTGTCTACTAAAACTTTATTTATCCCTATTTATTATAAAAGATCTTATACATACTTGTATTATTTTGTAAATAAATTGTCACTCATTTATTTGTGTAATGCAATAAACTCTAATATATGATTTAATAGTTTTATTTTACAATTTTGATTATCTATTATAAAATAATAAATAAAATCAAAGTATTTTTAGTCTGAATACAGAAAACCAGTATAGATTAGAAAACATACAGTGGTTTTAAGCAAGTTTTTAAAATATTTGCTGTTATCGATTAAAATGATCAATATGTATCGTTCTAAACAGTTATCTACCTAATTTCTGGGACGATTACGCAGCTTGCTCACAGATGTCTCACTGGCACGAAATTTAAAAATAATATTGATCTAAATTCGTCTGTGTATTAAACATCGAACCCAAATATTCGTCGCTTGGTAAACGATGAGAATATTAACAAAATTCATATTAATAACAGTTTTGTCGTCATGTTTGTGTTTAAACGAAGAACACGTTCTGCAAACGGAGATATTTCAAATCACAATCAACCCTTCCATGTTCAACTGGACGTACGAGGGATCTGCAGATCAGTATAAATATGATGTCACTCTTGCCGATGCCCCAGATTTGCCGTCTTGGTTAAGATTTGTTTATAGTCAAAGACACCGTACTGGATTTGTTTATGGGGTGGCTCCAGTTGGTAAAACTAACATTACTTTAGATGTTATAGCACTGAACAGAAGGACGTACGAAACTAAAATAGAGCAGATCAAAATTAATATTGCTGACAAATTAAATCCTGCTCTATTTGAAGTGCATTTGAAAATTGATAATGTTAATGTCGTTGATATGTTTGATCCTGAAAGGATGGAGGCATTGAAAGATATTTTCAGGAAGATTTTATGGAAGGACAGTGGCAGTGACTTGTATGTTACTTACATGAATTCAGCTTTAGATATTGGTGCTAGAAAACCTCCAAACCCCACAGAGGAAGAAGGGTACGATTCTATTGTTGTTACTTTTTCTGGAGGTTGATATATTTATTTATTTTTAGAGTTGTTATTAAGTTGGGAAGTCAAGAGCCATTCTCTACCGAATTATTAGAACTTCAAGAGGAAATCAGACCCTTATGGAAAGTACCAGTGTGTCCAAGGGACTTCAAGAGAACATCTGTAGAACGACATTTTAGATCTGCAGGTTTTGCTTTGGACTGGTGCATGTTCAGACTTGTAAGTCCCAACAAATAACATTTTTGGTGACACATGACTGACACTTCTTTTCTTAAAGATTGGGGATAATAACTCAGCAATTGGCGTCAATGAAAAATTATTGTATCAAGAACCAAATGATGTAGAAATTGATACAATTTCCAGATATGAAATACCAACAAGAGATTATTTTAATGAATATTTAGTTTCAACCTTGGTTCCCATTAGTATTAATGTTGTGTTGGTTTGTTTGGTGTCCTTCATTATTTGTGCTAAACATGAAGCACTGTAAGTATTAATAAGAAATGTATTTCATATTTATTTATATAAGTTATACATGAATATTAAAATTACAGAGAAGATGAAGCTAGTGAAGAATTCTTTAATAATTTATTTCACATTTGTACAGATATTTATGATGATTGTACAAGGTAACAATGTTAAAATGAAAAAAAAATAATTGTTTATATATCCTAACATTGTTTTCAATACTTATTGGTTTGCTACTAATTATAAACTAGCTTTTGAAACCATTAACTTCGGTCTAATATTTTGGTCGATACGCCGATGTTACAAAAACATTATGTGAAAATTTTTTTAGGGATAATGAACATGAAGAGTCAAGAGAAAGGGAAGAACCAGGACAATTTGAGTACATGAATTCTGAGCCCCTTTACGCAATAAATCGAGATATGAGCCTTTCTCCAGAACCGGCTTTATTCAGTTTAACCAACAGTCCGACTTCCACATTGAACCATCATGGAGTCCACTGCCGGCCAAGTCCTCCCCCATATGTCAGGCCAAAATTCAAGCCGGAATTGTGACAAGAAGACAAACAATCCGAGGGGGAGAATAAAACTTGGTTCTGTTAAAAAACTGATGGATGATTGAAAAGATGAAGAAATTCCCTGAGAAACTAACAATAATACAATTTATAGGCTTTGTATGTGAATAAGTTTATTCTTAGTATGACTGTAGAATAGACGAAACTATTACTACATATCCATTTAGACAATACTCTAACTTTTGTATGTTATATTTGCTATTATATAAATTAGAAGATATAGCCTACCTGTTTTAATAAGCTCACGCACTTGTATAATTATGATAGACTTAGATAAAATGAGTCAATAAACAGTTCAACATTTTATTTATTTACAAAAAAATAAATCACAAAACATTAACTACTAATAAAATATAAAATACTGTCTATAGAGAGAACATCATATTGTAAATAAGTACTCTGGAAATAATTGCTCCTAAATGGGGTTTAAATGGTACTAATCACTGCTTGCTAACAGGATCGCAAAACACGTCCGTCAAGTTTTCCTCAGACTCCATCGCATTCTGCCTAGACAAGGGGCTGGAACTACTGTGACTGTGAACGCTGTAATTGCTCTGGAAATGGTCTAGACCGGACACCGACGAATTAGTACAATCAGACATGGTTCTGGGTCGCATGTGGAACTCAGGCGAAAACGACGGATTCGTTATGGATCTGTCGTTCGGGTCGTCGTAGATGGACGGGCTCATGTCCGTAGTCTCTGTCAAATTCATCTCGCTCCTTGTCTGGATCTTGGTGGGTTGGTCTGGGGAAAGACTTTTATGTGACACCGGGGACGCTACTAAGCTATTTGATTCAGACGTTTTGACTTCGGTGCTCTGGCCGGATTTGGAGGGCGTGGACACCTCCGAAACGAGAGGAGTACTCTCGTTGTCGCTCGCGTTTTCGTTCAACTCCGGACTGGAATGCAACAGTTTCTCCTTCAGTCTGTGCAACCTTTCGAAACTGCTCTCCTTTTTCTCCTTCTTTTGCTGACTGTTATCGATTGACTTCGACCTGTTTCTGATCGACGGTTTGTGTCTTTGCTCGTGTTTGATTAAGTACAACGAACTGGGACGTGGCTTGGTTTGGGAACCAGTCGTTTTGTATTGCTGTGGCTTTTCGTCCATGTTTTCGTATAAAACGGTGGAGTTGTTCGACGATATACTAACCCTTGGGGTGTTATCTGTGTACCCTGTTTTAATAACGACGTGCCTGCCCCTTTTGTTAAAGTCTTCAATTCTTATACTTGATAATCTTCTTTCTGCAACTGCGGGAAATTTAATAAGTATGGGGTTGAAATAAATAAGGCAAATCATTATTAAAATTGTTATTTACATGTACATTAATTTTGACTGACCAAATTCATATGCATCAAATTGTGTAAAGACTTACCTTCCGAATTTTGTTGTAAATTTGGAAATTCTAATCAACTAGTCTATGTAATTGTATGTAAACGAAGCATAAGTGTTATTACTGGCTGAAATCGGAAAACAAGAGAGTGGTTATCTGTTCAAGCAAGGTTAACGTATTAGACAAGTGACAGAGAACATTAAAGGTAAGTAAGACGCACACACAAATTGAGGCATCAGCTTTGTACACATTTGAAAGATAAATAAATAAATGAAATGTGCTAAAGAAAAACCAGGACCATCCCTATATGCATATGTACATTTTACCTGGTTATTCCTTTGGCACGTGACGTAACACTGATACTTACCGGGCGACGGTGGCTGCGAGCTGCAGCTACTGTGATCGCTGGCCGTAGGCGAGTGTCGGTGCCCGCCGATCGAAATACTGACTGGATGCCAGTGCATGTGACCTACGGGCGAGGATTGCAACAATACAAAATCAGTGTCACCTACCAGGCCGCTGGAGCTGTTCGTCCTCGATCTCGTGCCACGCGACCAATCTAAACAGAATCATCAACCGAATTGTCAGGTTTTTAGTACTACTGTGCGAAAGAAACACCCATTTGAACAATCAGAATCACCATTATCATCTGTATATTTATGAGTTCTTTTTCTTAGTTAATTTACATCAGTTCTGATTATTCAAATATATTGAAAAATGGAATGAAGGAAACTTGTGCAAGGTGTTATTTCAATTTAGGCAAATATCACATTTTTTATATTATATACATAATAAATACATTTCTTTTATAATACGATTTTCAAAGTAAATTATATACAAGATTAACAATATTATATATACAAATAAAACATGCAAGTGCACAAATAAAACATGCAGCAAATTTACACAGCTATTGAATTCACTTTTACAACACAACAAATACATCCACAGACGATCACAGTTTGTTGTAAATAATACACATGCAGTTTCATAGACGTATTTATTTTATTTGATCACAATCACAATATCACTAGTAAAACTAAAGGTGTAACTACAATAAATTAAAATATTTGTTCTAAATTGGGCTACAACTACAAAAAAATAATTATTGCATAAATAAAACTATAGGATGATTAAGTCACTTAATAATGTGTCCTAATCATGCGTGAATCGAGTGAATTCAATAACTGGTTCGTGTAAAAATAAATAAAAGGTATGTGATGATGAAAACAATTATGTGATGCAACAGAATAACTAATCAGTCCGTCCTACTGGTGAATGAAATTTATAAAAAAGTTGCTTATATTGCACAATTCACAACTGCTACGTTGTACATTGAATAACGTGCATGCAAGATCCAAACAGCCTTTACCAAAATCAAGAAGTGTGAAAGATAGTACAACTGCTACTTATTGCTTGTTCGTCGCCTAACTACGACTTAATACTGATCAAAATCAACAAAAATTTTAAC
Source organism: Aethina tumida (assembly GCF_024364675.1). Lineage (NCBI taxonomy): Eukaryota > Metazoa > Arthropoda > Insecta > Coleoptera > Nitidulidae > Aethina > Aethina tumida. The sequence goes on from NC_065439.1 coordinate 19,034,184, forward strand.
TAAGTAGGGAATGTTCAAATAATGGAATCGGCTCCGTCAAACGCCACCTTAACTACAACATTATCGTCGTAGCTGACTTTTTTTAGCGGACGTTCAGAACCGATCGAGTGCCGAGATTCACCTTGGTTGTTGGCCTGGTCCGGACTCGGTGGGATCACCGATGTCTGAGGCACATCGCCTTCTATTACGATTTTAGTCTCTTCGGTTTCCTCCAGTACATCCTCACATGCCTCCTCGTTCAAGGTTTGCAAGGCTCCGCAGATCATTTGCTCTTCTAAGGTCACCTAAAAGACAACCACTTAAAATGTGTCTAAATTTAATCAGAGGAATGATCATGCAACAAAGAGTGCATATAAAACTACTGACTGGCCATAAAATATAAATACACAGTTTACATCCATGCATCCTACTCACTTGATACTGTTAGTTGTTTGAAACAAACGAAAATTTTAAACCTATAGTATTCACTCTAATAGATTATTTAAAAAGTATTGTATATTCTTTGAATATCTACCTGTTTCTCTATCACACTCTGCTTTCTTTCTTTGGGAGGTCCGTCCACCTGCATCTTTGAGTCCTTCTCGCCAGGCACCTGAAGTTTGGTAACGCTCGCCTTCCTTTCATGTTTATTCGAGGATGCGGGCTTCACAACTTCGTCCTCACGCATCAGACTGGTCACCTCGTACTCTCTCAGACTTATCAACAGCACCTTGAACATTTCCCAGTCCCCGAACGACATATTCAACAGCCGTTTGAGCTCCTCCAAATCGCAGTGGAGTAGCACCTTTCCATTGACGTTATGTTTCTTTATCACCGAAATGTATTGCTCCAATGAATTATTGTCTAGATCTTGTATTTTCTGCATCAGTTTGCACACTCCGTCTATATTCAAAGTGGACAACTTGTGTTCGAGAATTTCCGGCTCCAGAGCCGTAACAGGTGCCAAAGATGGCAGAGGTGTGGTCTGGAAGTGGTGCAACGTGGTTGGATCCTGCCAATGCGGCGTAAACGACATCATACTCGGGTGCGGATACATCATGGAACCGGAATGAGGTGCCATCTTGGCTACTGAATGTGGTTTCGCACGTCTATTCACCATACTGTTCTTAGGAGTGTTCCAGTCTATATGTGTCTGTTGTTGGCCAGGCCAAGATGTAAATGAATTGTTTGGATGCAATACGTTAAGTGATGCGGCCTGTCCAAACGAAATGCCTTCATCCTCCAACGTCTGTGTCTCCTCTTTGATTAGTTTCTTTAAATAGGGGTCCAGGTTGATGGTGAAGGGCAAGAATATCTTCAAATCGCTCACTAAAAGACTAGACCGGTGGAAGGTTAAGAAGATGTCGAACTTTTTCTCATCTCTGTCCAAATCCATCAACGGTTCCGTGTTTTTGATGCAGGGAATGTGTGGGCGGATCTTGTCGTAGATTGACTTTAAAGAAGTACTATCTTCGAGACTTTCTTCGTATAAATCATAATGGTATATTATCCATGAGGTGCGGAATGGCCACTGTTCCGTTATGTTGATCCACGAGGCCAAACGATACCAGTTAAAATCTATTTGGAATGCTTTAAGTAACCGACCTAAACAACAAAGATACATAATTAAAACCTAGAAATAAGTAATTTTTAAATAAAACGTACCTGTAACATAAACTACGTTCATCAGTCTTCTCATTGACCTGGGATTGACGTCACTGAAATAGTCGTCAGTAAGTAACATCTTAGTAAGATCCTGAGCTCCTCCAATCTTGTTCAAATTCGAGCCAATTGAGCTGGCTATCGATTCGGATAGCTTAAGTTTACGCGAGCCTTTTCTGCCTGGCAACTTCAGATTCTCACGACTAGACATCAGCATGTTCTCGTTTGAAAGTCTTCGGCAAGAGGCCTAAAAACCAAATGATAAAAATAAAGTTTCACACCAACTTACAAAAAAACTTACAGATCTGGCAAGGAAAGAATTCAAGTTATCCTCGTTTTCGTTCCACGTGGAGGCAACATTTTTCCTGTGGGACAGTGCTGTTTGTTGGGCGACTTTCACCTTCCTAAGACCGGAGTTTTGCAAGTAAAACGGCAGGTGCACCATATTGTTGAGGTAGTTGTGGCCGCCGATGTTGTTTTCGCTGAACAACCGTTTTGAGTTGATCTCAACAGCCTACACAAACCAGAGGTTAGTGAAATTGTTATAATAACTTCCAGTCAACACAGAAGAAGAAAACACCTCGAACGTTTAAAATTGTTAACACATACTATCATACTAAACTGACTTCGATTAAAGGCGGACAATAAAACAACGTATATTTATAGTTTGTAGAAACAAGAAGGTATTAAAGATAACACAACATTCTAACTGCGTTCAACAACACATAAACTGACCTTCTCCCAAGCAACCTGTTCCGATTGTGAACAAAAAGCAAGTGGTTAATGTAGGCAAGCTTAAATAAACGAGGGGGACAGTGTGTTTGGTAACAATACTTAAAATCTCTAAAAATAAAAACACATCACAGACTGTAATCGAAATAATAGTGTAGGTGTGCCACTAGTTCCGAAATGTGTTTTTATTCATTCAGCAACTACGAATCTATGTGGATTTGGTGTATGGTACCAAATATAGTCACGAGAGCATTTACCTTTGCGATTACGTGCGGATCGATAGCCAAAATTACAATAAAGGGTGTGTTGGCATCGGAGAATAACATGTGAACGGTGTCGAGTATCAACAAAACCTTTTCCTGCTCACAACTGTCCAAGCCATCAACTACGATCACCATGCGAGTTTGCTGCTGGCTTAATCTGTCCAAGCAACGCACCATGTCCTTCATTAACGTTACCTTAAATCATTAATAATTAGTCTTGGTTATTTTCAGTAGTTTTATTCGAGTACTTCTTGGCGCAAGGTTTGCAGGAAGCCCTCAGAGTTGAGTGTCTCCAACCTAGAAATGGACTTCTGGAGATGACGACGCTGCGAAAAGAACACGGTCCTTAGCAGTTTGCTCCACGTGTACAGATTAGCAACCGCCGTTACGCCCAACAACAGGGCTGTACAAATGAGGATGATCTGAAGGACGAAGTCGTCCATTTCGCTGAAAACACACAGGGTATAATTCTTTGACAACTCACATCATCGTTCACTTACGAGCTACTGTTAACGTTGACCAAGTACATAGTCAAGGCACAGACTCCCAACGTCAGCGATAAGAAAGCGATTTCGAAAATAAGAACGTAAGGCAGGCAGCACAACTTTCTCCACGTCCACGTGGAGGAAGACTTCTCCGGCTTCGGTTTGAATGCACGGTATAAACGAGTGGCAACTGAGCCATATTCATTTTCAATTGCGTCGTATAGGGAGCCTATCATTTGGACTATCGAGTTTTTGCCGTCGGCTGTGCTGCTGACCCTTGTTTGATCCGTGAAAAAGAATCTACAAATAAATGTTTAATGTTGGAACTTAGTTAATTTATTTTCTCCCAATACCTTATTGGATGAGCTGATACACCGTCGTTATTAGATATACCTGGGGGATGGCAGAATAATATTTGCAGTACCAATTTTAAATTGTTCAGTTTTCTGGTCAACTTTACGTTGAAGTTATACGGCCAATCCCAATCATACTTTTTACTAGCAAACCACGTTAACGCCAAAAACATGTAACAAAGAATTAAAACGGCTAGTCCTACAACCAAACCCACAATCCACGACTGCAAAGACAGTCCAAAAATCATTCCTAAGGTAATGGTAATATGAATAAGTACAAGGAACAACAGACTCGTGAACTGGAAGACCGGATCCACCCATTCTCTGGCAAAATTCTTCATCTCCTCCCTAAGCTTGCTTAACAGAAACGATTTTCCACTGCCCCATTTGGCATATAACCCCACAGTAATGGGCATTGATAAGGATGGCTCACTTAATATGTCAGCCAACGCACTACTGTACAAATCATACCCCAACATGTTCTCATTATCTTCGTTAGTGTTAAGTCTTCGAGCGCCAAAAATCTGTCCCAAAATCGTCTTGGGATGGTTAACATCGATATTATAAGGGGTCTCCCCATTTCTGTTTGGTCTGTACAACAATTGACTGTGCTTCGGGTTGCGTAACAAAATTTCAACTATAGCTTTGGAACGGGCACGCATAGCTATATGAAGCGCAGTGTCGCCTTTTTTGTCGGCGGCTGATACTTTAGCCTTTTTGTCCAGCAGCATTTGTACCAATTCGGCGTTGCGAGAACGTACAGCTTTAAGTAAAGGTGTATCGCCATCTTTCGTAGCCAACTCCAGGTCTGGATTGCTGCTCAGTAACATCTTGGCGATGTTAACGTTGCCTTTCTCAACCGCAATGTACATAGCGGTTTTCTTATCTTTACCCATTACGTCGACGTCTGCGTACTTCTTCAACAGCGCCTCCACCACCGCCCTGTGACCACCCTTCACTGCGTGTATCAAATTCGTGTCCCCCGCTCTGTCTTGAATGTTAATATAAGCCCCAGTCGCCATAAGTGCTGTGGCTATCTCATAGTACCCTTCCTTACAAGCGATTGTAAGAGGGCTGCAGCCGTCTTTGTCCAGTGCGTTGACGTTAGGCTTGTGCTCCAGTAACAAATTAACCACGTCCACGTGGTTACCCTGTGTGGCCACCAGCAAAGCGGTCCACGAATACATGCCGGCAGTATCCACATTAGCACCGTGTTTCAAAAGTGTTTCGACAATATCGGTGTAACCCTTACGGCACGCCCACACCAAGGCGGTGGTGCCGTACTTATCGCCTACGTTTACTTTAGCACCGTGCGCCAGCAGCGCCTCGGTAATTTGGTGGTGGCCGCGACCGGCCGCCCACAGCAAGGACGAAATGTGGTAATTGCCGTGGGCGTTCACGTCCGCCCCCGCCTGCAACAACGCCAGGGCGACTTCGGTGCGTCCCTTGTACGTCGCCCACATCAAAGACGTCCAACCGCCCTGCAAAACAACGAGTGAAACAACAGTGCGAACGTACTAGGAAGTCGTTTACCATGTCTCTGTGATCTACGGCGGCGCTAGCCTCGAGCAACTGCCGGACGACGTCGGCGTGGCCCTCCTTGGACGCGCACAGCAGCGCCGTCCAACCGTCGTTGTCCTCCACGTTAGGATCTGCCCCGTTCGCCAGCAGCTTGCTGACGAAGTTGGAGCGGCCCTTGGTGGCCGCCACCATGAGTGCTGTCGCTCCGTTCTGAAAAAGGTCATAATCGTTCACGTCACGGGGCTTAAAATTCCACTTTTTGGCAATGACCCACAATACGTTTAGTTCGTTGGACATTTTTAAGCAATTAAAACACGCTTTGGTGGTGTCAAGTATTTAAGTAACTTTCGAATTAATGTAACGAGTTACTCACCTCATCTTTATCGTCGATCTGCACTTGTTTGTTTTCCAGGAACGACTCCAAACCCTGTATGTTGTCATCGTTGATAAACCCTATCAGATTCCGGTAACATAAGGACACCATGGACTCTGTCCTGTGTAATGTCTAGAAAGAATATTGAAATTAATTTAGTTTTTACAACAATTTCTTGGTTGGTTAGGGACACAATCTTTTCAAATACTACAGTTATTGCATTAAATATATCAAAACTATTGGTTATTTAAGTATACAAATATGTGAATATGTAATAAACAATTGTCAAATTAAAAATGTTGAAGACATAAGTAAATGTAACAACGCAAAGGGGAAATTTTATAAAATGATTTAAGAAATTAATTAATAGATTGTGAGGGTTTTTGCCTTAACTTTAAACACGATATTACATATATATGTCTTCCATTAAAAACACAACGATATATTAGTATGTAAGAAGCATTAAACATTTCTTATTTAGCGTCAGAGCTGTTACATTAGCAAAAAAAAATCGATTGCATTCAAATTTGTAGTGTACACCAACTTGTCAAGTATTTGATTTTAGAAGTGTTTCGGCCTAGACCCAGAATATAAACAGAATTTCTTAATTAAATCTGGGTAATTTATTACAAATTAATCTGTCACACTCCGTTATCATATATAAATAAATCTTAGGAAAAAATTCTGAAAATTCGTCCAGATTTGTACGATATATTTTTTTTATATTGTCATTAGAACACACTTCAAAGTTATCTATAAATACAGACGTCGTGATACATCAACACCTATACTAAAACCAAAGGACCAAATCGCCGGTGATGTACACTACAAAAAGAAACGGCCACCAAAATAAAAAAATAATAATGATAAAACACAAAACGCGCCCCCGGCAACTAACGTTGTGCGAGTGCCTGCGCAGTCCGAGGCCGAAGGTGAACTTCCTGGCTTGTTCGCCGTCGGGCGACGTCAACGTGAACGTCGGCAGATGTAGATGGGTGAGTGAGCCCCGCCAATTGGTGCCGGCATCGGGAATGTGCAGATTGAGGAAGGAGGCACGTCGGCGTGGTGTCGCCTCCTGCGGCACCGCTATGCTGTGACGGGACGTTCGCACGCCCTCGCCGCCTCCGCCCTCCGGCGGCTCCATCACCGGATCGGGGGGCGGCGCCGCGCTGACGGTTATAACGGGGTTCGTTAGTCTTTTGGGCGACATATTGGTTGGTACCGTTGTTAATTCATGAACGGGAGAAGACGTGTGCGTCTCCGAAATTAAATTTTAATTTAACAAAGCAATTGCAAAATATGCGATTTACTTATCAAATTATATTCAGTACATATCAAAGTCATAGATCTTTTTTATTATTTTCCCGACACTTCATCAAAACAATTTAATCAGCACTCCAGATAAACAAATCACCGATAAGTAGCAAAGTGCGGAAGCTTGTGAATTTTTAAATCGCCAGATAATGACGAATTACGTAGGAGGATTAAAGGGCTTAAGGTAAATAGTTTGTACACAATTTTTTATCTCACGCGACCACAAAAACTAGTAAACAAACCGCACAACACTGAAAATATTGTGCACGCAATATGGAACTGCAACTAATATAAGCGGCAGCAGCATCCTGTTTCGTTCATTCTGTTTGATTTTAATATTCGTTATTATCGGCCGCTAATTACATACGAATCAATCATAAACATGAAAACGAACGATGATTTAGTTGTAATTATGGTTGGTGATGCCGTAAATAGAGTCAAGGATATAAAATTTTCATCTGGCAAAACTTTATGGGTTTCTTAACGAGTTCTTGCCAGTAACAAAATGTATAATTTCATGAGTATTAGTGCAGAGTAATAATAAATGCAAGATTAAAATTTTCCCATTGCTTGTTTAATATTTCTTATTAACATGATCAGAAATAAAAGTTTCACAGAAATAAATTAAAAAGATTTTTTATGTATCTATCTTTGTTAGAATAAATCAGATATCTAAAATTAAATATTATATTGAAAATAAAGAATTAATTAAATAAGGTCAAATAAGTGTTTTTACATCATTTATGATTTTTAATATCTGTGTGAAAGTAATAATAGAGAATATATCTCATTTATTGACCATTAAAAGATATACACATCTAAATCTATTTTGTTATTATTGATGAAATTACGCTTTGATCTTCCAACTTTAATTGGCACTAAATAACAATATTAAAATGTATATTTAAGCATAAAAGGTTGTATGAGTATTAAAATGATATTTCATTTATAGAGAAAAGAACAAAGTATTTTGACATTTCCAGAAATTTTACAATAAATTTTTTAATAAAATAAAACATTTAATTTGAATTAAAAATTTAATTTTAAATTAATAAAAATAATAAAATATTAAATTTAAACTATACAAATTGAAATATTTATTTAAATTAAAAAAACAAAATGAACTACATAAATATATTTAATTTAAATTAAAAAAAATTAAATATTTTTTATTTATATTAAAAAAACATATTTAATTTAAAATTAAAAAAATAATAAAATCTTTAATTTAAATAAAAAAAAAGTAAAATATAGTTCGTTAAAAGTTTTGTTACAATTCAATTGATCTTCTCTTTATATTCGCAACTTAATAAATTTAAAAATAAATAATTTAGCTTAAGAGATATTTAATTTAAAATTTAAAAATATTAAAATATTTAATTTAAATTAAAAAATAAAATAAAACATTTAATTTGAATTAAAAATTTAATTTTAAATTAATAAAAATAATAAAATATTAAATTTAAACTATAAAAATTGAAACATTTATTTAAATTAAAAAAAACAAAATGAACTACAAATTTAATTTAAATTAACAAAAAAATATATTTAATTTAAATTAAAAAAAATTAAATATTTTTTTATTTATATTAAAAAAAACATATTTAATTTAAAATTAAAAAAATAATAAAATCTTTAATTTAAATAAAAAAAAAAATAAAATATATTTCGTTAAAAGTTTTTTTACAATTCAATTGATCTTCTCTTTATAATCGAAACATAATAAATTTAAAAATAAATAATTTAACTTAAGAGATTTTATGAACATAAATAAGTGATTAAAATTTTTCATTTATATGAAAACTGCATTATTTAAAACAGGTTTTCCATTTTCATAAAAACAAAATATTTTCATAAATTTTGTAAAGAGGAAAAAAGTTGTTAATTTAATTGCCAATCTGCATTAATAAGACTGATATATTTACAGATTATTCGAATATAGATTTACTTAATTTAAAATAATTAAATTAATTAGGAAAATAATATTAAATAAATATTTTTATTTAATTTAAACTGATTGTTAAATTTGTGAGTTTGTACACATAAAAAATTATGTCTCATTCAACAGACATTAAAATATTTAAACCGTTCAAACTTTTGTTATTATTGATAAAATTTCGTTTTGATCTTCTAACTTTAATCAACATTCAATCACATTTTTAATTTAGTTAATCTAGTTGTGAAAATTTGATAACAAGAGATAAAAATTTAGCATAAAATATTTCACAACCATTAATACAATAAGTAACTTTTGTATATAAAGGTTAACTGTATTGTTTGCAATTTTTCTATTGCCCAACTCGTATTTCTAAATTACAACAACAACAAACAAATTATTTGGATAAAGGAAAGCTTCGCGACTTTTTTACAAAGAAAAAAGTTAATTTTTACTGAATTTTTAATAAATCATTCGAATATATAAAAAAATTAAGTGAATAACAAAAATAATATCAAATAAATGTTTTCATTCGATTAAAAATTTTTGTTATATTTGTGTTATTTAACAGATATCAAAATATATACACCGATAAAACTTTTGTTACTACTTATGGAACATTTTGATTTTCTACCTTTAATTGGCACTCAATGACAACTTTAATTTAGTTAATCTAATTCTAAAAATTTGATAACAATCGATAAAAGGTTGGCATAAGAGATTTCCAGGGACAAGCCTCTTAAATAATAAAAGTGGATGATCATAAAGCAATTATTAAAGTAAACTACAAACTTTTATCGCTAATGCTTTATCGTTTAACGAAATATTTAGAAGAATTTAAAACAAAAAAAAAACAGATATCAATAATTCACTGTTAATGTTCTGCACTATCGAATAATTTCAAAAACTCACATAATGTTTCCTTCTTCGAACCATCTCAGCCTTGGTATCAGTCCAATAAACCATAACTAACTAAATTAATATATTCGTCGTTTTATCATGCGGTCCTTCTTATCGGAATAAATGCATTGCATTATATTCCTAATAGCTAATTATCGAAAATTGTGCCTGATTACGGTTGCATTTGTTGAATTAAAGGACGAATCTATTTGACGGATCAGACATATTACAACGAGCACGATATTGATGGTACTGGTTCAGAAAAACTGTATAAAATCTTTTGATACTAGCGATAAAATTATTTAAGATAAAAAACACTTAAATTTATTAATTATTGTATCCGACTGGAGAACAGTGATTTAAAATTAATTACCCACGTGGAAATAATTATTATTATATTAGTTTACTAAACGATTAGATTTAAAAACTGGCCAATTAGTTTAAAACAATTGACAGCAGTATTATGGGAAAACACTTCGTACACAAGACATTAAAATATCAAATAGTACAAAAATAAATTCAAATCAATTACCAGATGTGGGAATAACCGATGGTTTTTCAACATGTCGAACAGGTTCACACGAAACGATTACAGAAATGTTAATGGAAGCACGCCAGAAATGCACTACCAATATTGGCGGCTCAATTAAACAAATTAAAAAGTGTCGATCTATTTAATTCATCACGACAAGCACGCATCGCACGACGAACACAGCTGGAAAATGTGCTCTGACATAATCTTGATGGTAACACGTCAAGAAGCAATAAACTGCGTGTTTATGTTTTAATTTTATAAGTACAATGACGGTGGAAATGTAACTGTAAAAAGTGCTCAAATTGTTTTGGATGGTGGCCGGTGAAAGTAAAATAAGATGTCAAACAAAAACGTCGTATTGTAACACGTTAACACCTTTACCTGTGGAAAGTAACTTCAAATTGTGGTACTATTAAACACCTTTAAGCTAGAAACTCTTCACGACGCAACTATACAACAATGCATTGAGGTGTTTCTAGAGTTTATCTTCAAGATACTTTTTAAAATTACTCAGATTTAATGCGTTTTAAAACGTTTCGAAATTAGATTCTAAAAATATTGTTTTGTATATTTTAATAGTTGCTAAAACTCAAAGAAATGTAATCGACAATCAACAACCAATTATCATCACTCATCCCATCATTAGCTAAATTAAAACGTAACTTTTTACATAAAACAAACACATCAGAAAACAATATTTGCCAACTTATTTCATGTTTACACCGCAAAATTATTCAAACATGCGCCGCACCAACAACAGCCAATAAACAAACGTTAAACGACACGAGGGTGGTTTTACCTGTGCAGGAAACAGCCGATGGGTCTTGAACATCTCGACGCCAACAACAACCGAGGACTGCGAACGGATCTCGAGTCGCGCATCCGTTCAACATTTGCACGACAAACTTCTTGTGTTTACCGAAAATCAAACAAGTTGCCGCGTGCGAGATAATGCGCTTGTAGTTTACCTAATCCCGTTTACAAGCAACACGCCCACAAGTGGCGAACTAATTAATGATTGGGTGTTTATTCGGCGGCCGTCTTAATTACGCACAGAACGGTTAATTAGTTTTTTTTTGAGGCTTATAATTTATTGGCGACAGGTCAAATATTTGCGTGTTACGGTTGCGAATTGTAAAATTCGATTGTGTTCGGCACGAGATAGGCGGTCTGGTTGTTACTGACATTAGCGCAAACATTAATTAGATTATTATATTCGTAAACACAACAATAAAAGTGTAGTTTGCACACATGTTTGAATGAAGTGTAGCACATGCGGTTTAATTACTCCTGTCGGATATGCAACCCACGTTACACTATGCTATTTAATATAAAGTAATTAAAAATATTGTACTGTTATTGCCAATATTCATTTATTTTGTAATTGAAACACTCAAAAAATAGATCTGCTAAAACAGTAAACAGTACATTTATTACAAATGTTGTAACATATTTTAATTTTAAATAGTTAAAATTCTATTTAAAAACGTAAGACTTAAAAATAAACAGTTTTATCATCAAGTTCATTTCATGGTTGATTAGAAAAATAAGTAATAATATTAAAATTTAATGTTTTTAAAAGTTTAATATATAGGGTGTTCCAAATTAGTATTTGTTAAAGTTTAAACTTATTGTGAGAAATATTATGATCTGATATTTTGGATATTTTTCAAAATCGATTTTAGGGATTACTTGATAAGAAAGATTAAATTAATTAGAAAAACGTGATGTTTAATTCTTTCATTTTGAAAAATACAAAATTCAATAAGCTACTTATTATTATTACTACTATAATTATTTTCTTTTTTGAGAAGCCCCATCAAATTTTTTCATTTTTTGACTGAAAATTATAACAAATATATGTCGATTAATATAGAAAACAATTTCATTATATAGACAAAGTTTTTAATACCCATTTTTTGAGTTATTATTAATAAAAAAGTTTTGAGAGTAAAAAAGTAATTAACATATTGTAATTGAATTGTTTTTATCATTTAAAATATAGTAGCTTTCTTTAAAATAGTGTATATTCAATCAGCAAATTAATGTAACGAGAAAAAAATTGGATTATTAGAAGTGAAGAAAAGATCAACCTCATTTTTCACATCCTCTTCAAAATTAAAATATTTATTTTGTAAAAATTGGTTAATAATAAAATTAAATTATGGTGTCCAGAGCATAATTTTAAATATCAACAAACTTAAAGTTAAAAAGTATCTGACAAGGGTATATTCTGAGTTGGTACTATTACAATTTATTGGTTGTTAAAATTTCTTCATGAGTGTATAAAAGAGTGGTGTCTTTAAAAAATATAGTCTATCAAAAGAAATTTAATTGAATTGAAATTCTGGATATTTTTGAATGTTTAGAGTTTACCTGATGAGAAGAATTAACTAAAGTACTAGAAAAAGTAACTGACATTTTCAGGCTTAAACTGTAAAATAACGTAGCTTTCTTTAAAATTACTTATATTCAATAAAACAATCATCATAATAGTGAGTAAAATTTTTCTACCAACTTCCTATAAGCAAATTAATGCCACGAGAAAAAAAATCAGAGTTCTTGAAGGTGAAGAACAGATAAACCTTAGTTTTTACTTCCTCATCAACTATTTATTATGTAAAAGTTGGTAAATGATAAAAATAAATAACTGTTACACGAAGAAATATTTGAATATTTCAAAGCTATCTTTGAGACTCTAATACGATATACAGTATCATTACAATGCCATGAAGAAGCTCGTCTTTAGTTCTTGGTTTTTCATGAACTTAGTTAATTTGCGAGATGTAGACAGTTTAGCCTCTTCACAGATAGTCAACATGTAAAATTCCATACTCAACCACAATACAGTCATCAAAATCTATCTTGGGTAAGACTTGTTTTTAGGTACTGTTTATCATATCAATCAACACATTTTTTGTCAAATGAAATAATAGGATAGTCCTTACTTAATTTACATAAAACTATTTGTCAAACTTTTTGATTCTTTAGTGTTTAATGACTGACTTTTTCCTAAACACACACTAAGATTATGTACAATAATTCTAGATTATATTTTTAATGACGTCATTCCAGAAAAAAACATTTAACAAAATCAATTCAAGTATAAAAATGATATCAAATCCTTAGGTTTCCTCTACTTTATCTATAAACGTTAAAAACATTCCAAATCTACCAATTTGGGACACCCTGTATACTAGAAATTATATATAAATTATACATTTTATTATTTATTAAATATCTGTTAAATGTTAATTCATTATGTAAAAATACATATGCTGAATTTGAGAAATTTATTGCTTATTTAACTTATACTTCCTTATTTTAAAGAAATTAATCAGTATCACTGTAATAAATAGTCTAACTGATATGGTTATAAGTTTATCAATGACTAATCTTATGTTAAAAAACATGTACAAGCAGTGTGATGGTTGAGTGTCCTTTACGAGCGTAACACAGCAGAACCATTTAGCAATTAATATATAAATAGACCTAGTTTAATATAGATTTTTACCCCTACTTATGTTGATAACTACTACACAACGTCTAATTGTCTTTTCAACGTGATTTAAAACCACATTATGCAGAAAAACATTCCATTTAAAAACAACATTATCATATTCGCAAACAACAATGTACAACCTTATCAAAAAACAAAGAACAGATCATTGACATAAAATAATTTTTCGAATTTCCCCACCTGTCACCACCGCATGCTTCGATAACGTATACTTATCAGATAAACATATACGTGTATACACACACCGCACACAAAAAACGTGTTGTACCTGGTTGGTCTGCGCCCTCGCGGTAGCCTTCACGAACTCGTAGTACGGTATGAGGGAACCGTAGGTTTTCGGCGTCGCGACGATCAGGGGCGCCTTTTCGCCGCCGGACCGCGACGATGTCCTGCTGCTGGCCGAAGAACCGTCCCGTGGCATGGTCAACTCGCGTTCTTGGACCGCATCGTCGCGACGATTTGTTTTGCTGAACCGGACCCGGTTATCTGACAATTGAGACGTACGCGTTTAAGCACACGAGACCAGCGTCTTATCAATCAGACGTTGGAGCTGTGCGGAGTGTTCGAGAGCGCAGTTGTGTTCCTTTCGATGCGATAACGACGTTTCTGATTATCAGGGATTTTGGAGGCGATAGAAATGCGATTGGGTTCAATGGTGATTGTTGTTTAAAAGTATGCACGCTCCGGACTTGAAACTGAAGGTTTCGTAATTAAGCTAAAATTGTTTGGTTTTAACTGCGGTATATAGAATTATTAAATTTCAAAATATTGGTAAGAAATTGCGAATGAAAATTTTGAAAAAATATCATTAAATCAAAACATTTTTTATGATTAATATATTTACATACAAAATCGTAATATTCAAAATATAATTGAGAACAAAAATTACTGTAAAATAATAGATGAAATTTGTAAATATTATCAATTTAATTATGTATATAAATGATACATTCAAAATATTAGATAAAAGACAACAATCATAACAATTTTTGAATTAACTAAAAACTACATTAAATAATGGGAAAAGAATAAAAATAGAATTCGTTCTTAAAAACATCAAAATTTAATATTCATTTAAAATTTTGAAAATTTCTAAAAATAGAAATATAAAAAAATTATTATAAATAATATGTATTACATTATTAGTTTTCATATTAATAAATAATTGAAGAAATAAATTATATATTTCTATACTATATATTGATTTATATAAAAATTCAAATGTACATAAAAATTTTTAAAAAATCAAAATTTCAGAAAATTCAAAATGTGACACATGAAATTAATTCAAGCCAAAAATATAACAATATCTCTGGTAAAATTTTGAGATAAACAATTAATAATATTGATAATTATTTTATTTGTAAAAAAAACAAATTTACATTTAAAAAAATCATGTTTCGTAGACGACAATATTAAATATCTCCAAAATTATCAAGAATATATCTGCTAAAGATAATTTAAAATAATAGAAAATAATTTTTAAAGGCTAATTTAATGATGGTTTCTATTTAAAATATAAAAATTACACATATTTTTATTATTATTATATTTTAATAAAATATATATAAATTTTTTAAATAAGTAAAAAAGTTGAATTGTCTTTAAAATGTAGGAAACGAAAATAAAATTAAAAAAACATATAATTTGTGACATGAAATTAATTCTATATTATTAATATAATAATTAATTAATTAATTAAACAAAATTTAATTAATTTAATTATTTAATTATTTCAGAAAATTCAAAATGTGACACATGAAATTAATTCAAGCCAAAAATATAACAATATCTCTGGTAAAATTTTGAGATAAACAATTAATAATATTGATAATTATTATATTGTAAAAAAACAAATTTACATTTAAAAAAATCATGTTTCGTAAACGGCAATATTAAATATCTCCAAAATTATCAAGAATATATCTGCTAAAGATAATTTAAAATAATAGAAAATAATTTTTAAAGACTAATTTAATGATGATTTCTATTTGAAATATAAAAATTACACATATTTTTATTATTATATTTTAATAAAATATATATAAATTTTTTAAATAAGTAAAAAAGTTGAATTGTCTTTAAAATGTAGGAAATGAAAATAAAATTAAAAAAACATATAATTTGTGACATGAAATTAATTCTATATTATTAATATAATAATTAATTAATTAATTAAACAAAATTTAATTAATTTAATTATTTAATTATCCCTAAATTACCGTGATTCATAGACTACAATATTAAATATCTCGATAAATTAATTAAATACAAATTATATATTTTTGGAAAGAATGACTTTTATGATATTTTAAATGCAAATTCTATTTGAAATAAAAAAGCTACACATATTTCAAAATTTTAAATAAAAATATTCTGTTTAAATTCGAAATATTGACAAGAAATTTCATAACGCAAAAATTTTCTATATATGTGAAATTATAAATAAAAATTTAATACATAAAAGTAAAGTTCATGAAGTGAAGATTAACGGAAAATACCAAAAAAGTGCGAAATCGGACATGTCCTTTATAAATATTTGGGTTTATTTTTATCAATATTCAATTAATATGTAATTATGTCCCATTAAGATGGCGATATTTGATGTCGTTATGGCGCATTGACATAATTACATAAAAAAAATATTTAAAAATTTCCTTTATCTACGAAATCCTCTAAACAATATTTGTTTTATCAATTTGACAATTTTTTTTGTACTGATTTTTTAAACATTTAACAAAACAAATATTTGATTTCGGTCTGATAACTTGATTAGATTGACACGTTGTTGTGACAATTATGTTATTATGTTTTATTTTAACAACTGTTATATACCGGAGCAATTTCAGTTTTTTGCAGTTTTTTAAAATTTAATAACTTCCCTCATTTCTGTAGATTTATTTTTAACTTTAATGCAAAACACGCTTAGTATATCAAAACATATAAGAAATGTTAAGAGGAATTAACATCAGTAGCAGTTATTAAAAGCTTTATTTAGCGATAAAATAATGTAAGTGTTCATTGTTTAAACATTCTGAGTCGTGATACAAACGATTATCATGTACCTGCTGTGTGGTTTTCAACTTAGTTAACAACAATTAGCGGTACATTGAAATCCCGTGATGATTTTTTAACGTGTATCCACCACAAAAATCTCGAAATATATTATAGGACGTGATGCAATTCCATTATAATTAGCTCAAATTCGTTTCCGACAAGTATTTGTGTATCATACTGATAAGACTCCTAATCGACGTTATTGAATCACCGCTCAACAAATACCATCCCACAGAGTCACACGTAAATTATTTCACCTTACACCTAGAACAAGCGAATAGTCCGCCGCCAAAACACAAAGTCGACCATTTACCTCGTTCTGTCTGTGCCTCTGGATCCCGTCCGAGGACCACTTGGTCCTGAGCTCCCGCAGGACGTTCGGCACCGGCCTGTAGAGGACGCTCTGCGAGTGCTGGAGCCTCGACGAGGCGGCCGCCTTGTGCGACATGGTTCCACACCGCCAATCCGCACCCTCACTCCGCGAACGTCTATCGCACACTCGTCCGCATCCTCTTCACGTTACACTATTTGCATGCGGATATCTAATTGATAACGCGGCCCGCGGCGCACCTCCAATCGAACGGGGAAACGGGCTAATGGCAATTTACGGGCGACAAACAATCCGACCGAGGTTCAAATGTTGACTGCAAACAGTGTACGACACTTTGCGTGCGACACGACCAACGGCAAATGAAAAATTATGGTGCGGCCGCGAATGTGTTTCATGGTCAAGTGTGGCGGCTGTTGCGGCACAAGGATTCGATCTGGGACTATCGGCTTTTGTGTTTGCCAGATGGATACGTTCCTTGTCTCGTTTCCGAACTGATAACGTTCAAACAATACTGGCCCGCACACTGATGCGGTATTATGCGGGATTAAAGGCAGGCACGTAACAGATGAATGTTTATTTGTTAAAGTGGATTATCATTTAATGGAAACTATCAAAATATTATACAATTTTAAGTACATATCATTAATTTAATGAGTTCGTTATTCTGAATGTAATATAATCGTTTTTAGAACATATCTGGACTGTTTACAAAACAACAGGTTTTTACCAGTATTCACATCTGTTCAATTTGCACTAATTATCAAACATTACAAGGTCCATAAACCTGCTCATTTCAAAAATTGGTTGAAATAAGTTCATGTTTTTGCATCAAATAAGTGAATTATGTATTCAAATAAACTAAAAACACTTTACTATAAAATTTATTTATTATTGAAATGAACATAATAATGTGAATCGATAAAATTAATATTTAAATATATGAAAGGTCAATTAACTCAAATAATATTATCTATCAAAAAAATTAAAATGTGAAAATTGAAATATGCTGATAAATTGAACTAAATAGTCATAAATTAAGTAAATAGAAATAATAATATAAATTTATACTCAAAAGCAATATTAAAATACTATGTTATTCTATACCTTTCTTAAAACAGACAAAAATAGTAGAAATTAAATAAAATAAATATAAAATTTTTAGAGTAGAAAAATGGGACGTTTATTCCTAAAGGAGACGTAGCATGTGTAGATTATAACGACTCCTAGACATGCATATACAGTAGTAATGGTAATAGTAATTTTGGACCATTTCCGTGGCATACACTCGACCATTTTTCGAATATACGACAAGTCTATATTCCTTCAAGCTTCTTCAATTCCTGTCTTTTGTTGTTTAATGTATCCCTTTATATAAATCGGTCTAAGAGAGCTTACCCCAGAAATCTGAAGCACCTTCATCGCATAATTGAACCGCCACCATGTTTTACTGTGAGTATAACAAACTTTTTGTATAGTTTTGTCCTGTAGGATGTTTAACATAAGCAGTATCATCAATTCTTTATAAACTAAATAAGGACTTGTCACTAGAAACTACTCGTCCTCACAGTTCTGAGGATCAGTGAATGTGATCGAAATTGGTCCTTCATATTTTATTTACCACGTTTATTCTTGTAAGTCTGGGGTTAAACAAACCTCCATCCACTAACCATTTTCTCACAGTCTTTGAACTAATTTCAGCAAGTCCCATTTTCTCCAGCTTGTATTTAATTTCGGTTGACGATAAGATTGGATTGTTTTTTGATAATCGAAATATCCAGTTAACTCTCTGTCTCTAAATTTTATAATAATAGAAGAAATGATTAACGTATTTAGCAATCTTTTCTTGTTTCTTTTGGCCTTGGTAACGCTTAATTATAATTCTTTTACAGTTTCACTTCAACTAATGTATTAAATAGTTATAATAAGTAAAAGACCACAATCAATTTCATTTCAGAGGAAGCAATGAAAGACCGTGAAGTAAAAAATACACATTTTTTTTTAAGAATAAAATTAGATTAACCAGTCGCATAGTAAATAACAATAACAGAAAAAAATAAATATAGGTACTGCCATTTAATTAAAGTAGTTAAGATCATATTTTTAATATATTTTAATAAGTTGCTATAATTATGGCCACTACTGTATATTAGTGTGACCACCCATACATTGTGCATTTATTTTGTTAAGATTTAATTTAAATAAAAATTATTTTGATATGAATAATCGTAAAAAGAATATAGAGAATAGAATTATTTTAAATAAAATATAAAATATTTTGATGCATTTAATTTGAGGTGTACATTTCCTAGTTAATAATAACTAGTATTGTGTACTATTTATCTGGCCACCACTCTAATAAAAAATTAAACAATGAAGGATAAAAGATAAAAACAATAATATAATAATATAATAATCAATTACCAAATACAAATAAATTTATAGTTTCAAATATTGAAACGAATAATAAAAGTATCAAACAAGAACGTAAACATATTCGTTTTTCTATACATATGTTAAAGTTCTCAAAAACACAAATTAAATAGAGATAAATATTATAATATAATAATATTTAGATACTGATGTCTAAAATGTTGAAGAGGAGTCAATCGTATTATTTTAAGGATAATAAATTAAATAATATTTTCTAACATTCAATTTATCCTCGTCAATTAACTAAATAATAAAATATTTTATTGCCGAGTACATAAAAGTATAATTATAAATGTTAAAGTAAATATATTTATTATTATATAGTAAATAATTATTCTTGTATAACAGTAAATTAAATAGTAGTGAAATAATCATAAAAAATTAAATGAAAACATAAAATAGGATAACATAAATATAATAACTAAAAAGAACACATTTTTAAATAAAACTAATGTTCCACACCTGCCAAGTTCATGTGTTAGAGTACACAGCAAACAGATAGAAATACAAACATCCTTTCCTCACAATACCCATTAATTGACATCGAGACATTTTAACACTTGTGTACATTCCACAATGGCAAAACAACCAATCAATTATTGTCGAACCGGCGCGAAAATCTTGGCGATCTCGTTATCGATGGAAACGAATCCACCTAAAAATATCAATGCCTTCTATTTTGGTATGCGAAATATATTTTTGATTTTGAAACATACCGTTGATAAATTATATGGCGGCGAGCCAAATGATACACAGACAATGAGACTGTCTGCTATTTTGCAATTACCAAAAACACAAATTTGCACGTTCGTATTTCGAAGAACCTACATTTACATTATTTATATTGAGCCAAATTAATGAGACTGTTATTTTAAATGAGCGATATGCACGCACCCCCCAAGTAAATTCTAGATCATTACAATAGTAGTTTAATGGACAGTATTATTGTGTAGCTAGAATCAAGTGGCGAATGAAATTGATTTCTCTAAGGTTTTATTTAACACATAAATCAAGGGTGTCTTGAGTTGACACTCATTAATAATAATTGTCACAGTAGTGCTGCTACTGTTAAATATAAAACAATTATGCACTATAATAAAACAAACAATAACATTTGTGCCTTTCTTAAAGACACAAAAGGGCTGCTTTAAGTAATATATATATAAACAAACTAGAAAATTGAGGTTATGTAAACATCTTACCTTCTCTTGCACTGTTATAAATCACTAGTAAGTGTAAAATACTAAAACTATTTAACTTTCTAACACTGTCCGTTGATAGTACCATTCATTTTTTAGTCTGTTATATGAAATAAACAGTAATTCGGGCGCGTAAGCCTTTTCGGTACGTCACTTTGAAAGAAGCTGAATCGACAGAAAACAGCTGAGCGAAGCGCCAGTTTTGAACTGTGTACAAAAAGTATAATTCAATTCGTATGTTCTATTTGTGACGACGTCGTCGGTTTTCTCAGCGATTGTAGTTGTTTGGGCTGGTAAAATTAGATAAACAAAAGTTGCGTGACGAATTGTTTGGAAATGCCTTAGCGAGCGCGGGATCCGAGTTTAAAATTATCTTTGTTATGTATTGATTAAGTGTAATTTGAATAGGCCAAGATTGGAAGCCGTATTTATTTATTGATAACAATTATTAAATTTAATAACAAGATAAATAAATTAAAGTGTGACAACAATTTAAAAGAGGGCGCCACCATCAGCATTCTACATTTCAGAGTTTTAACAATAGATGGCGCCATAGTATTTGATTTAATATAAAAAGTACCCATTAAAAAATTAAAAAATATATACAATAGTGACCGTAATTATAGTAACTTATCAAAGTATATTAAAAATATTAATTAAGATATTAAGAATACGGAGTTGGGGCAAAATTATAAAACAAAAAGGACCATATACAAAATGTTAATGTTACATGTTAATACAGACGCTCATTAAAAATCCCTTTCAAGATTAAAGTTGCTATATTTATGTTCAACACCATTAAATAAAATGTAACATTTTGTAGAATAAAAATATAATAGTTTTTATAATATTAAAACAATAGTAAAATAATATTATTTTAGCAGTTCACATTAAATAAAATAATTATAGTAAAAATATACATTTTAAATAGTTTCTGTAATAATAACCACTGCTGCATTCATTATTTATAATTAATACAACATTCAAATAATTATCAAACAAATTATTATTTTGGAACCTCGCCAAAATCTAAAATCTGCATATTATTATCTTGTTGGCATTATTCAATAAAAATTATATATATTATAATAAAAGAAACAATAATACTATTTTAAGTAATGTAATAAAAGTCATTTTCATAACTTGATATTTAAATAAGTTATTGATAATTATCTTCACTATTAAAAAACAAAGAAGACAATGATTCATTCAGTTTTCCATACAGAATAGGTGACAATTATTGGAATCGACCTGGTATCAATGAATCACCGATCAATTAGTCAAATGACTCGGTTACTGCCGGTGGTCCAGGAAGGAATTCCGCCTCATGTGGGTCTAGACGACGGTCGGCTGTCGTCGCTTTCGCCACTTTGTCGCATCAACCGCTTTTAGCATGGAACGAGGGGTGGTTTTGGTCTAGGTGGTGCGTAGGAAACGTGATATCGCAGTTGTAGGCTGTGTAGCGCCGGCGCCTGTCCAAGCCGACAACTAGCAGTCCTTAATTGCATGTTTTCGGACGAACAGACAACCCGAACGAATTCATGAAGGCCCCCGTGAAAGGTCCGATAACGAGACCGGAGCGCGACTCACCGTCAAGGTATTTGCGTTCAGGAATCTCCGTCAAATGATGCCGACGAGATCAGAGATAGTAAAATACATATATCGGGGACATCTTAAGGATAACTTGAGGGTTTCGAAATAATGATTTGTTAGTTAGTAGTCAGTTTTCATAATTTTTTGTCATATAATATTATTTCAGTTAATTGTATTTACATATTTATTTTAATCGATACATTTTTCCAGCTAATAAATTTTATACTAAACTAGAGTGTCTGGGTTATTTAAATACTTATTTAATGCATAAGCATTAACTTGAATTCATGTGTATTGATTCACCAGCCTTAACCATTTTTTAAATGAAATTAATAATATTTGATCATTGTAGAATACTGTTAATTTAAGATTGTTTTAATCTTTTTAATCTTAATTATTGTATAAATGTGAGTTATTCAAAACTTTGACACTAAACTTGTTAACAATTAATAATATTTTTTTTCCTGAAGAAGCTAAAAATAAAGGGGTGAAATATTGAGATGACAAAATACTTTTACTGGAAAATATCAGTAAATATTACCTATATATTTGCAATCGGATCTATTTTTAATAAATTTATATGTAATATTTTATTAGATAATATTTTGTAAATTTATTTCTTAATTGACTTGTAATCATCACTTGACAATGAGTTGTTTATTATACTTACTTTCATTCTGTTTTTATATGTTGAATAAAATCAATTAAATAGTCATATTACAAAATATTTATTAAAATCTCTAAATACAAAAATAAATAACAATTTATCACAACATGAACAGTCTTTTCAATTCGATAATATAATCTAAATATAATCTTTCTATGTACAATATTTACAGAAGTAACAAAACAAACAACTAAAGATATTCTACGCAGAGTCCAAAATTGCCCGAATCGAGAAATCCGTCAGTTTCCTCGTGTTCTCCTCATATTTGCTGTTCAGCCTTAAATCCCTGACGTATCCAGGTTCCAAATGTGAATACACGTTCAGGGAATAAGGATAATAGTAGGGAGAGTGATGATAGAACGCCTGAGAGTACATTGGATGGTACAAATTTGAGTGGAAGGGCTGAATTGCTGGCGGATAAAACGTAGTCTCGATTGGCGATGAACTCAATTCAGGTGACGATTCGCGCGATGAATGAGAGAGGCGACCTTCGTCGACGATTTCGGGTGATGAAGTTTCTTCTCTGGGTAGTTTTTTATCTTTGGGGGACTCCGGGTCCTTTGGTTCTTGATCCGGTTGTTGTTGCTTACGTTTTTTGGTCTTGGAGTGGCCGTTTTCCCTGAACCCTTTTGCGAAGGGGTTGTTGTCAATCTTTAGTTGGGTTATGGCTTCATTTTGATAGGCTGTTACAGCGACAAACTGCGTTTGAGGGAAGGTAAAACTGTTGATCGGAGACCACCTCATTGTTCTTGGGTCGGAAGTCTTGGAAATGATGATGGTTGGTTGGTATTTGTGCATGGAGGACAAAACAATTTGTCCCGAAGGTGGTGATGGGTTGTTGGTTAGCTTGACTTTATGGAAACTGATGGGTTGTCTCATCCAGTAATCCCCAGTGGCTGGTGAATCTGGATGTAGATAGAAGCGTTGCACACTTTGAGCTTCTTCAGTGCCAGCAGGCACCCATCCACCAGCAGTTGAATACTTGTATCGGCAACGCGAGACCAGGTTGAACTCCAAGCCGATGCAATAATGGGCGTTGGGGTCCAACTGGCTGAGCACCAAGTCGTACGAAGGAAACATTCGTCTGTAAAAAAGTCCAAATTAGTAACAGTCGAAACGACAAAGGATGAATACAGGTGATTCCATTGTTTGTCTAATGTTTATAGTAGCCGATGTAACTCTAACGGTACAAAACCGGCGACAAAAGCATCCAAATTAACACACGGAGGATTTACTCCACATACCTCGGCAAAACAGTGTGAGAACGTTAAATGTTTGCAGCACTTGATCTGTTAGCCAGTGTTTTTTCCGCGGGGATGATACCAGTTTAAGAGGTGCAACAATGCTTTGCGGCACCGTGCACAATGGTCGGGACACTTGTCGCGCACCGATGTGTGAACATCGACATTGTGCACATAATGGGACCTGCGGAGTGCGGTACCTTTGCCCAACAAACTTTGGAAGGCTTAAGGATTGCCGGGTGGTCAGCGGAGCGCACTTTGCGGCACCTCCACAAGGACAACTCGACTGTGAAAATCGTCTGGCCCATCCTGACGCCTGTGATCCCAGACTCGGTACCTCACCAGCACCTCAGACTAATTTGCATTTGGGGTTCAATGAGGCAATTAATATCAAATTTAAATATCATTAGAACTATTTTGGTTCTCATAAAGTTATCAAAACTCATAAATTTGCTCAAAATAAATATTAATTTTATTATTATCATTACAACTATTCTACAGTACATTATTTTACATTCTTGAAGATAGCAATTAAAATATTAATTGCTAAAACTTTACGTCGTTTATCTAATTTGAGAAAATTGTAATTAATTCTCAAAATATCATTACAAGTATTTTGTTTTTTACAAACATTTTTACAAATGTTAAAGACCTTCAAGTTATTTATCTATTTATCTTAGATAAAAGTGTAATAATAATTCTTCAAAATATTAAATGTAATAAATTATAACGAGGGTACAAAAAGTTGATGACTAATAAAGAGTGAATTAGATTTTGCATTTTTTGTGGTGGTGCCAGTTGTCCTATCGCTAAAAACTAAACAAAGTACGGCGACTGGGTACCATTCCCAGTTTGTTTGTCCTCTCTTTCAGAGGCGCCACCCTCGTTTAAGCTAATTAGGCACCGCAAGGACCACTTAGGCAGCCCAGAAACAAACAACCGGAGGCGGAGTGTCCCGTCAATGGTCTAGCAACTGTCGCTAAACCAGATGACTTCGCCAAAAACCGCCCTGTTGTTTTCGTAATTATAATCCGGACGAATAAAGTGACAGGCACGTTGGAAAAACAAATCGAACGGAAGTCTTTTTCGGGAGGTTTTGATTACGGTGATTCGAATTGGAATTTATCGTTTCCGGACCACTTTTCGTCGCCTAGTTAAAAATAATAACGCGCTAATCTTACCAAAAGCTCACCACTGTTTTTTTTACTGGATGTAATTGGATCTTGTTACCGTTAAAGGACACGCCGACATTTTTGTTAGTAACCTTATTAGATTTATTTGAAAGTTTTAAGGCAAACATGAATGTTGTTACAAAAAAGAGTTAAATCCTACCTTCCAGCTTTGGTGATGATCATTTCGGTGCCTTCGTTATGAAAGGAGTTCCAGAGTTCCTCGTTTTTCAAAGAAATTTCCACACGCTCGGTGTTTTCTGTAAATAAAAATGAATGTTTAGTAACTTGCAGTTTAACAAAATTACCAATGAAATTGATTAATTAGTGTAGTACCGAAACTGATAAGACTACTTACGTTGATAGTACCCTGGATAATCCATTTTAAATTTTGGTGATAATCACGATAACACAAAAAACAAAAGTAATAATAAAAAACAGTACGTTTTACACAGACGTATATTGTTGAATGTCCCTTTGGTTGGGTTGTCATCGCATATAAGTCAAGTACAACCCCTAAGACATAGTGGGGGTAAGTAGGCCCTCAGACGGCCAATTGTTGCCTGTGCTAATCCCTACCCTCAACCCTCTTGTGAATGTTATTGTAATGACATTAGAAAATTGCACAATTATTGCTTAGACATTTTGTAAACAAAGTTACAGTGTTCGCAAAAGGCACAGTTAAATTATGCTAATGTGATACTGAGGTTGTGAATAAGCTGGTCGTAAAATAATTATAATTATAAGTGGTTTTTAATTATTTATAAACAAATACTTAATTAGATGGTATGATTGTCTTTCGCTTATCAAAACAGGTCACAATTATGATGATGATTTTAATTATGATATTAAACAGGTAAAATGTTTTTAATAAAATTAAATTATAAAGAAAAAATTATTAACAACAAATGTAATTTTTGTGTTATAAATCAGAATAATGCTTGTTGAATTTGCAACAGGTAAATAACTTCGTACTCATAATCATATTAATATCAAAGCTCATAAATTAATTCATAATCCCCAAAATTATTTCATAAATTTTTCACACCGTTAGATTATTTACATTTGCAATCACGAACATGAAATTTTCTTTCAATTAATATCAATTTCATATATCCTTTTATTATTTATATTTTTGTTCAATACAATTTATTTTTTAATATCAATTAATTAATAATTCATCTATCCTTTTATTATTGATATTTTTGTTCAATACAATTTATTTTTTAATATCAATTAATAAATATTATAATAAATGGCTGACTTTTTAATTATTATATACTAAGAAAAAACTATTTAAAATTGTAAATACATATTATATATAATTATGAAAAAAAACATTGTCTTTGATATACATTTATATTAATACAATATTTATACAATTATAATATTTAAAAATAACATTTTATTTTTATATCTTTATATTTTTTAGTATTGTGTATGATTTTTTTCAATTTATATATTATTAATAATTATTATGATAAATACTGTTACAGATTTTATTATTACTTATTACGAAAAAATCATTTTTAAATATTAAATACGTAGTAAATATTATTAACAAAACAATCTTTTTAAAAAAATTTATATTAACACAATTACTTAAAAATAAAATTTAATTAATTCTTATTTTATTTTATATATTTTTTACATATTTAGATTTTTTATATTTATTTAATATAATAAATTTTTAATGATATAATTTTTTATAATTGTAAATTATTAAATATTTTAAAAAAATTTCAGCAATTTAATTCTTGATTTTTTTAATATTTAAGTAATAATAATAATAATGTATATTATTAATATATTAATTTAATCAATTCCCATTTTTACTTTGTATATTTTTTATATATTTGAATTATATAATAACATTTGTAATATTTTGCAATAAAAATATGTAAACATGATCACCATCATCATGATTTAATACAATGAATTTTTGATGATTGGATTGAATAAAATAGAGACAATTTGTTTAGAATTTTTTATAATTCTAAATTATGAACTGTTTTACACACTCTCCAGGAATCAGCCCTTTTAATAATATTTTATTCAATTTATTTGATGTTAATTTATATGATAATAAATACTGTTACTTATTTTGTGATACAAAAAAATACACATTAAATTTGATTATATCCCATTTTTATTTTATATATTTTTATTTAGTTGGACTGTTTATTTGTATTTTTGTAATAAAAAATATACAAACATAAAGTTTACATTTATTTAGCATAATAAATAATGAGTAAAAGCTAGTTTATGACATAATTATGCTAAATTAAAAACCGAAACACCTCTTTAAGTGGGTGGGTTGATAAAGGTTCGGCGCCAGACTATCAATAAGCAATAAAAATTTTAAATCTGTAAAATTCAACAGCACTTCTACTATGTGCAAACAATAAAAGTCAAACATTAAGCCAGTGCCGCATTTGATTTCCGACCAAACACACAAATTATGCGGAAATTAGGATTTCCAAGCAGAAACAAATCAATTTTATCGGACGCCGTTTCGAAAATACACAGACGCTCATACTCCTGTCGTCGCAACCGTAAAACCCAGTTGCAAAATCTTTTGTCACGTCGTACGTTCAAAATGTGTGTGTATATTTTTCGACACGCTGATGAACGCACTTTCGAAAAACCGAGACGATTTCGGTAAACAAAGCGCCAGAACTGTTTACGTCTCCGTATTTATTTAGGTTTGCAATTAGAAATCCGGAGACATTAGCTCAGACCAATTTGGTTTTGCCAAAAAGGGCATTGTTATTAGTTGGGAAATTACTCGCGCCCATCAGATACTCGTTACATGGGTATCTGTGTTTGAGATCTGCGATAAATACGCTGTTAATGAATTAGTCGTGGACGAAAAAATGGCTTTCAGGGGTAATTCGGTTACGATTTTATTGGCTCGACGGGAGGTGCATTCTTTCAATGCTTTAAACCTCGTTTCCTGTTTGTCAAGTCGGACTGTTTTTCACAAATATTGGCTCAAGATTTTAGCATTGTGCTGCTTATCTCGCTGAAGTTGAGTAATCTCTGCAGATTTTTTAGATACGATTGTTGAAAGTTATCGGTGATTATTAATTAGTGAGGAAGTGAAACGAGACTTGTTTTAAATTTAAGATTGTGAACAGGAAAATTTGTTCTTCTTTGGCGACATCCTGTAGAAGTTTAAAAAAATGTAATATTTTATTAATTTATTCAACTTTTTATAAAACAATTATTTGGATAATTAGAATATTATAAAATAAATAGTCTAATTGTACAATTTTAATAATTATTGGGACATCCAACTTCTTTTCAAAAATATATAAACAAACATAAAAGAAATTTATTTTACTAAAATAAAAACAGATTATATTTAAAATTATTAGATTTCAAGTTAAAAAAATATAATTTTTCAATTTAATATCAAGAATTATTATTAACTTATTAAAATATATTAAAAATATGAGCGTTACTACTTCAACTTGATGTCAATACCTATAATGTTTAATAAATTTTCTGTTTTGTTGTGTGTTAATCTAATTTTATTCTTTATTTTTCAATGGATAAAATTATAGCAATTTTTGCCTTGTCTTTCTTTGCCCTCTGTGAATTTATATAAATTATTTACTAGCGGCCTTTTATTTATTATAACTATTTAATTGGATGAAGTGAAACTATATAAAAAATTATAATTCAGCATTATCAAGTCCGAGAGAAACAAGAAAAGATAACTAAGAGTTTCCCGTATTATTAAAAAAGTGGTAACTACAAAAAAAAATTGTCTAAAAACTTCTAAAAATCGATAACTGTATAATTCGAATATCAAAAAATAATCCAATCATATCGTCAACGAAAATTAAAGCCAACCTGGAAGATATGAGAAGTCCAATTTTAAATTCACTGGAGCACAGTACAGTAGTTCTACTTAATACCCTACAAGGACAAAAATACACAAAAAGTTTTGTTATACCTACAATAAAACATGGTGGCTTTCTATTATACTATGGAAGTGCTTCATTTCCTTTGGTGTAGGCCTCCTTAGACTGATTTATATACATGGATATATTAAAAAATAATTTACTCCATATATTGAAGAAATGATTCTTTTAATAAATGTCTTTCAACATGAAAATGATCCCGAACATAAATCCCAAGCATCCAGCAATTCAAGAAGCTTCGTTAGATGGTCGTGTTTATGTCACAGGGATGGGCCAATTGTACAAAACAAAAAGGATATTACACAAAATGTTTTGTATTTTAAATTTTTTAAGAATAATTATTTTTTATAATACATTTTTTATAATAGTGTATAAAACAACAATGGTAAATTATTTTTACAGTCCTCATTAAACAGAAAAGTTAAGGCTAAAACATTTTACATTTTAAAAAGTTGCTATAATAATAACCCCAGTAGTGACTACAAATATGTTAATATAGTTTATTATTTATACAATGATTCAGAAATTGAAAACAAAAATTAAAATGAATTGTTACAACTGTAAATAAGTTTTATTCAACATAATAAATATTTTAAAAGGTCTGTCTAACAATTTAAAAAATAGGTTATAAAAGTTAAATCAATACCAAATAATTAATGATCATTGTGGACAAATATAATATAAAGAAAATGATATTAAATGCATTCAAACTATGCCAGCTTGTACCCATCATTAAAATGTTATTACAAGAAATTATTGCACCAGATTTAGGAATATTTATTTGCTCGTTTGAACGCTCCAAAATAAATATCAGAATTACATGCCAGAAAAACAATAACAAATTTCAACGGACCAAGAATAAAATAAACAATCCACTAGAGGATTTTAGCAATGGAACGATGATGTATGGTACCAGAACTCCAAACAACATTGTTTACGATATAACAGTAAACATAAACGATGTATCCTTAAGTGGCCCGGAACACTTACAAGCACTTTTGCACATTATCTATCAATAGCCACCGTGTAGATTAGTGGTGCGCCATACCGATTTTAAGGTGCTTAGGCAGGCGCCCTTCTGCCCGTTTCTGCCATTGCTAAAACCAAGACCTTAAGTCTACACCATTAACTGGTTTTTACACCAAGACACGGCTTTTATGGGGTTTTAATTGCATGAATTTGGCTTATTTGTCTGTGTCTGTGTGGATCTTTACATGTGTGTTGTAGGTGACAACTTATTAAAGGAGACGAGTCCTAATTAACTGTCTGATGGGGCTGTAAATCATTGAGAGACTTGCAGAGTTCAATTTGACATGCACAAATCCCTTTATGATATTGATGTTACAGCTGTAATTCTTTTTTTTTTTAATAAAAATAAATAAATTAAGATTTTAAGTTCACAAAAAACTTCAATCCTAAAAATTTAATTCAAAGTATTCTGATATTTTAAATACCCAAATTAAGACTTCAAATGTTGAAAAAGTTGAGGAGTAAACTTACAATTTCCGTAATTCCAAAATAAATAAATAAATTAAAACTATTTCAAATATAAAATAACGAATTTTGTTAATAATCTGCTAATACTGAGAATAGACACAGAAAATCGTTTATAATATTAACAATAAATATACTTGGAAAAATGAATTATTTATAAGTCTTCTTGAGTCTGTGCATTTGAGTATAAACATTTGTCGCCCCAGACTATATTTTAATCACCTCTTTGATCTTTAATATTAAAAGGATGACACCTATTACAAGAAGATTTGGCTTAAACCGTCCCCGTACTTGACCGCACGAATAATAATAATAATAAAAATCGGAATCATAAATCGGATAATTGGGGGTTGTAGGCATTGTCTGCTTAGCGGGGGATTGAGTGCAATAAAGGCCCTGGCGACATCGGCAATGTCACAGACTTTCCTCTGACTAGGAGACGCCAAACGAGTGCCACCCGTCGATTTTCAACACCTCCCGGTTCACGAAGTCAAGTGGTTGTGTCTCGGACCCTGAAGGACCGTCTGAGAGTGACCGGAAATTGTTGCGTTTGAACCGTAACTTGTTTACGATCTGGAGGTACGGAAGTAAGGTCGCAAATTGAATTTTATTTCCTGATGGCCTGGGGAACAGGTACTTGCCGGGATTCTAAGTACTTGACATTGGATGGCGGAGATATAATTAGATTTATTGAATGGTTGATTGTAAAATACGGTCACTTACATTTACAGCAAAGCAAGAATTCATCAAACAATTCTGATGCACACTAAAATAAACTCATGTTCAAGAGTATTAAACGTTTGTGAATTAATGTGGTGGCCAGAGAAATATCACACATTACTATATTATGTTCTTTTTCCGTTAATCATTTTGTGTCTAAATCAAAATAATTTCCCCTTAAATTAAATCTTGAAAAAAATAAAATAAATGCAAAGTGGACTGGTCACATAAATAGCACACTTTTAAAAGAAATATATTTTTTAAATAATTTAAATGTAACTATATAATATAAATAATAAACAAAATTGTTAATATTTAGTTTTGTACCCTTCCTTCGTTATAACCACCTGTAAACAGTGATTCAAAGATTCAAAGTTTAGGCAATTCATCGAAATTTGTTTTTGGTGTTTTAATTGAAATTAAATACCATTCCTCAAGGTTTCAGTTGTATTTAGATGGCATAAAAAATCATATAATATATAAAATAATAATGTATAATATAAAATATTGAAATATACTGTTTGTACTGACAAATTTTAAATAAAATCCTTTTTTTTAAATTGAACTAGATAATTTTGAAAGTGATTTTTAATTATTAAGTATGTGTTACTAAATTTAGCATTAATACTTTGTATAATATCCTTTCTTGAACTAACTACGGGAAGTCTTATTTCATTTATGTTGACTTGACTTAACAATAAGATTGAATTATTTTTACATATTCGAATTATCGATTTAAATATTGTTTAAAAATATAAATTTGAGTACGCTGATTACGAAAAATTATTTTCAAATAAAATAAATTTATTTTGTAAATAATAAGATATTTTGTAAAAAATAAATATATATTTAATGATTTATTACAAAAATTCGAAAATATCATATTAAATTCTTTTAAAAAATTGATTTATATCAGTTTATAAAGTCGAAGTTAAGGAAATTAAAGTTATGAAAAATTCGTTAGTCTCCCAGCGTCATCTATACATTAGACGTTCAACTATAAGTAGAACAGCGCGTGTTAATAACAAAAACCTGTAATGTTAGCATCTAATAGTTCAGTTTTCTGTGGCACTTAAATACTTATTTTACGTTTTAGATGATTAAACACTATAAAACTATAAAAATGATTAAAAATGAAGCTTTTCTCCATTTGATTTATCTCACTTCAAATATGTGTGGAGATTCAGACATTTAACAAAACAAAATTGTTGTAATGAAAAAATTTATTTATGATTCAAATAAATTTAGGGTAAAAAATACACAATGTTAAATTTTCACTTAAATATATTTCCACTAAAATATTTACTTTAATAAAAACATAAATGCAATTTTTTTACTGAAATCATACAGTATAAATTAAACTCAGTTTTCAAAAAACTAAACTTAAAAAAATAACAACAGAAATGGTCAATTTTAGACTTAAGGATCTATAAAAATCAGTTGCCTTCACTAATAAGGCAGTTTTGCAGATGAGACGATATTTGACTAGCGTCCGCCGCCACCTTCTCCTCCTGCGCCAGTTTTGCGCAAACCTTTTTGTGCCAATGCCAATGTAAACGTTGGCAATTTCTGTCACAGTACTGAACAACTTTGCATTTAGAGCACTTTTTGCTAGCCCTCTCCTCACCACATGTTGTGCAGGCCGACATATTATCAATAAAACCTCTTTGTCCATTTATAGCTGAGGTCAATATGCTGAGAGCTGTGGGAGCATCATTACTTGTCAGACTGGCTACAATCTGCCTGAAAAGATTGCTCTCCCTAAATTTAAATTCTCTGACACATTCTTTGATGAAGGCCTCCATTACTTCTAGCACACCATCTTTGCCTGGCTTTAGAATCTTTCTGCTGAACAGCTCTGTAACATCTAACTTCTTGTCATCCTCTGACTTACCAGTAGTTTGCCTTTGTTTTATCTTTATAACTTCCCCAACTACATAGCTCAAGTAATGAAACTTGAAAGCCATGGTTTCATTATTCTCAGCCCCTTTCTTCATCTCCTTCTCACTCATCAGCTCCAAAACCTTCTTTACCTCATCCAAATGGTCAATTAGTCCAACATAATTCTGCACATTGACCACCACTTTGACAGGGTGTATGTTTACTTGCATGATAAATTTGTGGAAACTCTCAGCAAGGAATGGCTGTAAATAAGGCTCCTTTCTATTTCCTGAGGGTTTTGTGTACATATCTACATCCTGTTTGGGGACATAGTTGTTGATGGTGGCCACACAACTGTGGTGGCCCACAAATGCAGCCATTTGAGATGGTGTTCTACCCACTGAGTTGGTAACATCAGACTTTGCCCCTGCTAGCAAAAGTGCCAGGCAAACATCGACGTTTCCGGACAGGCCGGCAAAATGTAAGGCTGTATATTTGTGTTGGTGTTCGCATAGATTCACATCGGCCCCCTAAAATTACAAAATCGTCCATAACATAACCTCAAAACAAGTACAAAATGTGACGGTCATTAGAACAAGTTTTACCTGGTCAAGGAGCATTTGGACCATTTCACTATTTCCTTTGTACGCTGCATGTTGTAGGGGAGTCATTAAGTTTTGGTCGATGAAGTTTACATCTTTTTTGTCGGTGAGTAACGTTTTAAGCAGTACCGCATCGTTCTTCTCCACTGCTTCGAAGATTTTTCGGTCTTCTTCAGATAGAACAGGTTCTTTGGCGTCAGGCATTTTAGTAGATTTTGTGCTTGTTGAGGAAAATTCACCGAAACAGTTGAAAATCAATTCGTAGCATGCGTCGATTTCAGACAAACGACGACCACCACTCGATCATCTGTCAAAATTACAGCAAACGTGGTTGCATATATTTGTTGAAAACTGTGACGTTAATTTCGTCATAAAAATCAACATGAAATATTAACTAATCGGACACAAAATTAAATAAATACAATTCTGAAAGGTCGATACAAGTAATGCTTTATACAAATCCGTTTGAATTTAAATTTACGTGATTGTTGATACTTTATCTCTTTAAATTTTATTTATTTTGTATTTAAATAGTAATTTTAATTTTTTTTTAATTTTAGAAAATACAAAAAAAAAAATTAATTTTTTAAAATAAACTTTATTAATTACAATACTTATTTAACTACAATTATTTAAAATTTAAATTAATAATTTCATTATTATTTAATTTTTTTAAATGTAATTTGTAAAAAATTTCTTATTTTATTTTCTAAATTCAAAATTGTGATTTATAATTTTTTAAAAATTTTTAATTTAAACTTTTTAACTTAAATAAATTATAAATCATTCATTAAATTTTAATTTATTAAAACACATTAAATTTTATAAATTTAAATAATTCAACTTAAATATTAATTTTTAAAATTTGGCAAAATTCTAAGTATATATTTTTTTAATTTAACTTATTGATGTAATTTGTTTTTAATTTAATTTAAACTTTTTGAAATTTAATGTTTTATTGTTTTATTTTTTAAAATGTTTGCAAAATTCTAATTATATTTTTTTTAATTATCTTATTTATTTAAATTTTTAAAAATTTAATTTTTTCAATTTTTTAAGTTTAAATTAATGATTTTATTTTTTTATTTAAGTAAACTTTTATGTTTTTATTTAAATTAAAATTTTTTAAATTTTATAAATTTAAATTTATTTTATTTTTATTTAAACAATAAATTTTATTTAACAGTAAATTTAAAATTTTTAATTTCAAGTTCTTAAATTTTCAAAAGTACTATTATTTTTTTATAATTTAATTTTTTAAATTTTAATAGTTAAGTTATTCATTTTATTTTAAATTTGTGTTAGTGAGAATTGTGGATGAAAACTATGAATCATAATGCGTAATTATAAAGCTATGACTAAAACTGTATGTTGTATTATGTAATCTTAAAATAACGAGTAGTTAGTTAATAAATAACCAGGATACCGATAGGACGTAATTAATATACATCGGTCAAAAAGTCGTAACACAATATCTAAATTATTATTTTATTATTATCTTTTTAATACAATTTACTAATTTAGATTTTATAAATTTAATGTTTTTAATATAAAGATTATATTTTAATAATCATTTTATTAAATATATTCAATATTTAAATATCAACACTTATTTTTATTTATGGTATTTATTAAATTTTCGTTATAATTTAAAACAGTAGCGTATTTCATTTTACAATCAAATTATTGAATATTATTTTTTATAAATAATTAAATTATGAGTCAAATTCACAAATATAATTTAACTTATGTGTGCCTCCAAATGAAAAACATGTTCAACACTGTTGACGAGGTGTCGAAAAATAAATTGTGTAAAAATTCTGAAAGGTTGCTGGAGAATTAAGGTGATAAAAATAAAACAATAATAAATTAGAAAATAAAATAGATTCCTTTATTTAACATATATAATATATACAATATACCTTGGATAATATAATAAAGAGCTAAAATTGTAAAATTACATCTACACCAAGTAGGGGTCAAATTTAAAAACATAATAATTCGGTACGACGTAACATTTGATCAGCTCGTTTGAATCACGTTTTACATTTGCCCCCATCACATATATTGAATAATATAAATATTACACACGTCGAAAGAAAAATAGGCGCGTATCGTATAATACACACGGATTGGTTCCAAAAAACATTTTTGACTTTTATTTTGTATTAGCTACACCCATTTAACATATGTGTTCTTACGGCTAAAATCGAATAGGCATACATCACATCGAAGATCATTTTATTTGTTTTAGAAAATAACGATTTTTAGGCACCCTGTATCAGTCAATCTGGCATACTTGGCTTCAAGTCGAATTCGACTTGATATTTTTATACTTGAATCGTTCCTCCAGTTCACCAGGAACCTTAAAACATTATTTTAAATTACTTATGCTAGTCTAGGACAAAGTTGTTTTGGTAACAACAGCTAAAAGTATTAGTTACGAAAACACTAAGGGAGTTTGGCTTACTTTTGACTGTTGTTGGTTTAGTGAGCTATTTGGAAGAGTTTAGTAACATTTAACAGGTAGAAAGTCAACTTATTAAAACTATACAACCATTAAGTTTTGCTTGTAATCTAAATTATCTAGCAAATATAAATACAGCAGAACATATAATCTTTTGTGTTAAACAAAATTTCTATTGCTAAAGTTTGGCTTTTCAATATGAAAAGTATTGGCAAGATACACAACATCCAAACTGATGCTCAAGCCTCATGCACTAATATCTACAATATCTACACTAGAAAAACTCATAGTGAGAAAAAGAACAAAAAAATGTGTTTCCGTCACCAGTGATTATTCGAGAAGGTTTAAGTACACATGTAGCACAATAATAATAGCCAATATTAGTAGTATCAGATTAGAGAGCGTGTAAAATTTGTTTTTAGTTTTTAAAACTGTGTAAATAGTGTATATACATTTTTTTAAATTTATTTTATTAAATTTTTTATTTATATTATTATTCGAGAATTCAATATTTAATTGAATGTAATAAAACTGTAATATTAGTGTCAATATATTATTATTAGTAATTTAGGGCGGATAAAACAATGATTGCTGCTTGTGTAGTTAAACCATCTGCCTCATAATTAACAGTGTGTTTGTGTTCATAAAAAAATCTAAAAAAACAAAACCGACAACTGGCCAATACAAATAAAAATTTTGAAAAGTGTCTAGTTGTTATTGTTACTTTCATTTTGAGGTGAAGAAATATGTCCTGGCTCCTGAAACAGTTTTACAGATTACATGCAAAAGAGGACTAAGTTTAATTTGCGATAGAAGTTAGGAAGGAGGCAAGAGACACGGGACTACAATCGACAAACTCCGGGTTCATACCTTTGGTTTGGGACGGTGCGTGTCCACCGCCTCAATCGGCAACTTGATGTGTTCCACTCTGCAACCGTACGCGACTGGAGTTAGCTTTATTATTGTGTGGAGTGGCACTTGGAGATACGGAAGCTCATCTTAAATTAACGTTGGATTAATGTTCAATAATTAAATGGTTCTCGGTTTACTTACCTGCTGATTTGTCAAGGAAATAGGCGAGCAAACACCTTATGACAGCCTGGTGCGACACCACCAAAACGTTGCCCTGTCTTTCGAGTTCCATTATCACAGGTTCCAGCCTGGCCACCAAGTCCTCGTAGCTCTCTCCCCTGGGGTACCTGTAGGCGAACTTGTTCAAGTCGCGAGACGCGAACTCATCCGGATACTTTTCCTTGATCTCCTCATAGGTCATCTCCTCACAAACGCCCTTAAAATTAACCATTAAGTAATCGTGGTATAAAGCATGGATGGGAGGACTTACAGCGTCTATTTCGTTGAGAGCCTTCCATCTTTCCTGTGGGACGTTCAGACCAGAGACTGTTTGGATGGTTCTTTTCAGCCAGGATGTCCATATCCTCAATCCGTCCATGTGCTGTTCGTGGATGTAGTTGGACAAGGCGTTTGCGTATTGCCGTCCTCTCTCGCTCAGGTTCGAGTCGCCACCAATTCTGCCCAATAAATTTTGTTCGCTCTCACCGTGCTACAAACATTTTTAGTTAGATATTGCTTTAGTGAAACGTTTCAAGGAACTCACTCTGGTGAGGTAAATGGTTCTGGGGGTGATGTGAATGTTCATGAGATAGTAAACGATGCGGGCTTGGACGTGACCCTCGTGTTTGTGGACCACCACCTTTTCCCCCGTGTTGTAGATCTTCATGAAGGACACGTCCTTCTCTTTCTCTTCGTCCAAGGGATTGTACTTCTCTTGGTAGTGCTGTATCCTTTGGAGGAAATCGGCCAAAGCTGCGTCCTTGTTCATGTTCGTGTAGTCCGGACTGCTCACTTTGACTTCCATTATATTTTGTTCGATGATCTGCAGGAAGCGGACGATTATTTAGTCATATTTTATTTAAAGACTACACGTAAGCTTAAGCGGCACATTATTATAACAGTTAACATTCGCTACGTGACAAGTTATGGTGGGTTTAAACTAACTAAAATTTTGTCTGGCCACAGTCGTGGAAGTTTGCCTGATCGATCTACTCACCGCTTCCCCAGCGTCCGTTTTAAATCGGTACCACCTGAGTAACATTAATACAAAGAGGAGTCAGTAAATAACGTTACACATTGTACTACACCCCATGCTACAGCCCATAGAATATCCAAAACTGTGCCAGACTTACACTTTTTACCTGTGGATCATCGCACACCGACTCGACGAAGAACAACTTGAAGCCCATCTTGTTGACGACGAAGTCGTGGATGACCTTCCTGCGGTCCATGGTTGAATTAGTGGCGTCGAAGACGGCCACCTCGCCGCCGTTCTCCAACCACTGGCACACGTCGTGTAGCGCCTCGATGGCACACTGCGCCCTAATAGCCATCGCCTCCTGGTTGTCCGGACGGAAGAACTCGTGGTTCTTGTAGGCGGTCGTGGCATGTCGGCGGTATTCGCCCAGATTAAACACTGCAAACAAGTCGAACGAAAATCAAATAAAATTTGTTGGTTTTCGTGTTTATCCGTGTCGTTATCGCGGTAATGAATAATATTTTGACGATAGGAAATCCGAGATAAAATTTTGATTGTTGACCCGGCACACTTAAACGTGTAACAAACATTACATTTTAACGCGTAGGATGGTAATTAACGTAATTATTAACATTCGTATTTACACCTTATTATATATTTAGCAAGGTGGGGGCGAAGTTATTTATAAACAGGTAAACTACGTACCTCTGGTGTTGATGCCGATCCAGTTCAAGTATCGGGACAGTTTCTTCGAAATGTAGGTCTTCCCCCTGGCAGGGAGACCCACCATCGCGATGACATGAGGACTGTTGACATAGTTTGCTCTTTCACCTGCAAGAATAAATTTAAAAAAATTAACACCGACAAACAAAACACCAAATTATATTTACAATTTATGACTTAAGTCACAATGCGATCTTAAAGTAACCGACCTATCCTAATGGACATGGAGCGATTCATGGGAACTTTTCCGTCGATCCGCATGGCTTAAAGTCGCACACGCACTTTCACCGGTTCGAAACGTAATGACTGGCTTCGACGCTGGTTTACAACCTTTTATAGGAGGAACGCGCTACAGACTTTGGGTTCGGTGACGTGCCCCCCACGATTGTGAGATGCACTAGATAGCAGTGGAAGATTATCCGGTTACGTGATAAAAAACGTGGATAAAACTAATCGACGTTTGTTTTATATGTCGGTTTTTGTTGTGGAAACAAGGGAAAACTGATGAATTGCGCAACAGTTCATGGGTGATAAGTGACGATGTCAGAAAACATTGCACTTCAAACGAACTGATTGTGGGGCAAGTTCAAATCAACATTTGAACGACACCTTTATTAAATTAAATAACTTAAGCACAAATTAACCTTTTTAAGTTTTTTTGGAATCCTATTCGAATGGTAAAAGGGAATAATAAAACAAAATGTAATAAATCTTGATCGTAATTGTCAATAAAATAAAATACTCATCTCATACAAAATAGATGAAAACAAGATAATACTAGTATGCACTTTCAACATCCATTCAAGTTTACGAGTACTGACTGATTACAGTGAGATTCAACTGAATTTCACATACATTTTTTATTTAATCCTTTTTTTAATTTCTTTTACATACACTTTTCACTTTCCAAATGTGAAGATAATATGGACAACTTCTTATTTCAATTGTAATTAATAATTGAATTATCCTTTAAAATGTCTGAAAAAGATTAATCTTACCAAAATGAAACAGTTTATCATATATTCAATTATCTTTATATATTAGATATAATGATACATCTGAAAAATTTTGATATATTTAAAATTGCTGTCTATGAATGGAAAATAACACTTTTCATAGTTAACTGTATTAAAACTATCAAATATGATATTTGACAAACTCATTATTAGCCACTTAAGTATTAACCATTGATAATTTGGTAGAAAATTAGTTATTTTCTCACAATTTTTGAGTCAATATGTGTTAAAAACATAATTAAAATAAATTATCTGTTAAGCCCTCTTTGTTTTAAAATCAACAATATCTCGAAATTTTTAAGAAATATCCTTATATCTTAACTAAAAATAATTTAATGTATAATAAATCTAATATATAAATTATATATATAAATTAAAACAAAATGGAAAATTTTCTAAAAAAAGTAATAATACCAAAAATATCTCAATTTGCAAAAAGGTATTAAAACAAAAGTTTAGAAACGGAAAAAGTATTTTCAATTAGAGAAATTTAAATATTTTAGAGAATAATTTCTATGAATAAAAAAGAATAAATCTAAATTATCTAAAAAATATAATACCAACAGATAAATCTCAATTTATTGAAAAATAAAAACAAATTACACAATAATTCAGCTAAAAATATCTCAGCATACAGTTTTTTTTTTTAACAAAATTTAAGAAACAAAAAATATTTTTTTACTTAAGTAAATTTAAATATCTCAGAAAATAATTTCAAAAAATAAATCAAAAGAAAATGAAAAATTATCTAAAATAAACATAACAATATCAATATATAAAATTCAATTTATTGAAAAGTATATTGAAGTATATAAAACAGAATTTTTAAATTTTCTCAAAAAATATTTGTTATAAAAAACGTGAATGAAATAAGAATCTAAAACAGGAAGAAAAGAATTGTTTACCTTTATAAGACAGTACACTACAATGAAATGAATATTTTATAAGTAAAAATTTAAAAAAAGTAAAGATAATTAAAAATAAAAAATAATAATGTCAAAATAAATAAAAAAGTCATAATATATTAAATAGTGAAAATATTCATTTCTTAAATAATTCAAATAAAAATATCTCAACTTTTTGACGTGTTATAAAAATAATATCGATAAAAGTATTTAATAAATAATAAATAAATATAAAATTTTGTTATAAAAATATTAAATATCTCGAAATTTATCATAAATATCGTTAAATCTTAGATAAAAATAATTTACAATACAACAAGTCAGTTACACCTTCTTTGTTTTACAGTGGTCATCAGTACTAAATATCTCGAGATTTACCAGATTTATTCTATTTTATCTGGAAATACACATAACAGCCAAGGACAATCAATTTGGGACACCCAATACAAAATATTCTTAATCGTGATTATGAATTATTGATTATATTTTTGAACTGTGTACCTTGGGACAATCACAAACCTCATCATAATCTTTGAACTCCGTTTGTAAACACGGATTGCCCTGGGCCAAAAATCCATTTATTCCAAATGACAATTTCATAAATACGTCATTTCACACCCAAATAATGACTAATCAGAACCCAAGAACCCGGTTGTCGTCATTAAAAAACATTAAACCGGACCGTAACTGCGCAACTTGTTGCAAGTACATGCAAGAGGATAAAAAGAACTTGAACTGTTAAAAATGATGAGTTGCACAAGACATGCATGATAATCATCACGTGCCACTCTTTGGAATACGGCGGTTCATTGGTGAGGGCCACGTGAACCACGTCACGTGCTTTCTGCGCTTAGCTTTTCGCCGTCACGTAGATGGTGTTCCCAAAAATCGGATTTTCCCCGAACGAAAGTGATGCATAAACCAATAAATGAAATCATAAAACCTGTCCTTTAATTATCAAAATTATGTGGAATATTATTAAAGTGTGATTTTGGCAGTTCAGTCAATAAACGAAAGTGTTCTCGTAAACAGTAAACACGTGTACGGCATAATATTACGCGGTTAAGTTTATTTTTAAACGTTTGGCGTAGATTTTGTAACAACAAGGAAAATTATGTGAGACGATTAGCCAAGACGTACTATCGCGTTCATAAGTGGTCTGCCACTTTCCGAAGCGCTTGACCTCGACCGTCACATTCTGTTACAGTCTATTATTTCGGTCCGCGTAAAAATTAAAAACTGAATCTGAATAAGTTTTGACATGGTAAAAGGGGTATCGATTTTACAAAACAACATGCTACACTATAAACAGGGTTGTAAGGATTGGATCACGGCAAATTATGAACTAATTTTGTAAACATTAGTTATTCAGAAAATATTTGTTGTGTTTTGTTGAAATTGTAATGATAACTACAATATTTTAAACGATTATTTAAATAACAAATATTAAATTAATCTTAATTAATATTATTTTGATTTTTTACTAAATAAATATTTTTAAAAATGATTTAAAATAGTATTTGAGCTAATGTGATATATTTTAAAAATATTTAAAAGATTACATACAAGAAATAAAAATTAACTATTTTCATAACAAAACCAAGTATTTACGATATATAAAATAGTGCATATTAAAACATTTCAAATGTTATGAAATAATACACACAGTTATTTTTTAAAAACTTTATTTTATGGACAATTTTGTTCTTAATTTTTTTATGTAGATTAAAATTAAAAGAATAAAATAACAATAGTTATTAATAATATAACATACATTAACAGAATTTGGATACATGAATTCAAAAATGACACTTTGGTTTGTTCAAAAAGATCCTCACTCTTGTTTTTCGTTTATTTGAACATTATTTGTTATTGTATCTTATCCATGATCCATGATTTGTAATCTGTTTCTATAAATGGTATTCTTTAAATGTCCAAACAAAATGTAGTCCAAAGGAGTTGAGGGGATCTCGGTGGCCAAATTTATCTACCAGTGGCTCATCAGAGTGTTCTTCAAGAAAACGTTTATTTAAATTGTTTGAGATTCTGTACGTAATATTATACAAATATATAGATATTTGAAAAAAAAAAAATAAATAAATGGAATTACTAAATTATATACTACTTAATTTTTATTATAATTATAATATTTATGTGTATATGTGCATTTTGTATTCGGAACGTTACTGCTGTATATATTAGACGCGAAGTAAACAAGTGTTTCTTCTTGTCTTTTTTATATCGCATTATTAAAATTGAATATGAGAAACTAACTACGAATCTACAACATTGTTGTTGATACATAATTTGAAATTAATATATGATATATAATTCACAAAATTCATGTCGCGTTTCGATTCGAAAACCAATACGTAGTTAAACTAAAACGAGCACTCGTTCCTAAATCTAAACTATCTCAGACCCCAGAAAGTCGGTTTGCAGAACGGCCATAATGTTTCCCAGTTCACAATTCATTTTATAATCACAAAATTGTATTTATTTTATTGTATGGAACATTCATTTGCAATATAAATTTTTAAAATTAAAATACTTGATAACAAATGTTATATTATAATGAAAAACCTAAAACATTAAATTATATATAGAGATTCTCTTCCTTCGCTACATATAAAATTCACTAAACTCGAGATCTTTTTAAAAATATCATGCAGTTTATCCCTGAACTATATGTAGAGGCTCTCTTCCTCCGCTACATATACAGTTCCTTAAAAAATAAATAATAAAAATAAAATTGTTGTACCAAACCGAAAAACAAAAAAAAAACGCACCCAAACTTTCAACAAAGATATACAACACTGGGGACATAAACATATTCTCCCAATTTTAGTT
Source organism: Aethina tumida (assembly GCF_024364675.1). Classification (NCBI taxonomy): domain Eukaryota; kingdom Metazoa; phylum Arthropoda; class Insecta; order Coleoptera; family Nitidulidae; genus Aethina; species Aethina tumida. Next base: position 19,078,084 of record NC_065439.1, read on the forward strand.
CTTACCGAAATATTTAGCTCTCTAGCTATTTCAGAAATATTCTTTCCTTGTTGATTTAAAAAGACGATTTTAAGGCGTTTTTCCTCGTTTAAATTCATGTTCGCTGTACAAAGGTTCGCATTCAATTGACAACACATTTAGGAATCGCATCTTACGATGTGGTGGGGAGTCGGCACTGCCGAGACGGTAGTGCACGGTAATACAGAATGTGACCGTTTACGGCCTGACGTCAGGAAAGTGGCAGACCACTTATGAACGCGATAGTACGTTTTCCGCGACTCTAGATCAATGTCACGGTCTCAAATTGGCAACGCTGCTCAAATTTTTTGAATAGGAAATTATATTTTTAATTCTAATTGTAAATCACCCGTGATAAATTTATCGTAGTTTATTTATTTAATTATATAAAATAATAGTAATAGATTAGATAAGTTTTAAATAGAATGTGTTTGTAGGGATTAACTATTTTTTAACTATGGCATTTAAATAAATAGAAAATCTTCATTTATTGAAAAGTGATAATATATTTTCATTTTAAAAACAAGTAATGAACTCGTATGAAGTATGATTTATTCTCACAAAAAAATGTAATTTATGAAATATAAGATAAAATGAAAAATAAATTAAAAGAAAAGTAAAATTATCCAAACACTAAGACAAAAATAATATAAATAAATAAAAATCAGATTTTTTTCTAAAAAATTGGGATAAAAATATTTCATTCATTTCAGAGTAACAAAATAATACTTATTTTTTAAATAGGAAAATAATTTCAACTAATATATTCTTGGAATACAAATTTTTAAAATGAATATTTTTAAATAATAAAAAAATGGAAAATTATCTAAAAATAATCTTAAATGATTAGAAAGGGGTCAAAATAATTTCTAAGTAATTAAGATAAAAAGTATCAATTTTTTTGAATTTTAGGAAAACAAATTTAAAAAACGAAAATTGTTTAATTTAAAATTATAAATTTGCCTTCTTATTTTATTTTTTTACCTTTATTAAACAAAAATTTAAAATTTTTCTCATAAAATAATTTTGAAAAAATAGTTTTCATACAATAACAAATTTTGTTACCAAAAATATTAATTTTTTACTTTTGTAGAGAAATTTAAATATTTCTAATAATATATATAATTTTGAAATAAAAACAGCGGAAACAATATTTTTTCAAAGGATATAACAAAAATATAGAATTATTGTTTATTGAAAAAAGAGATTTTAAAAAAACAGAAACTACAAAATTAATAAATTTTAAAATGTTTTAAATCTAATTAAACTTTATAAAACTTTATTCTTTTTGTAAAACATGATTAAACAGTATTAATTAAATATCAAATTAAGTCACAAAAAAAAATTATTTAAGAGTTTTTATAAATAAAAATTTAAACATAAAAAAATAAATTTTCTGAATAATTTTATATTTCGGAGACCGTTATACAATAAATTATGAATATTAAAAAAAAATGAAAATAAATGAAAATATAAGATTTTCTAAAATCTAAAATAAAGATTATAATCTATTAATTTAAGAATTAATTGGAATCTTTTTCCTACTCTCATAATAAATAGAAAAATCTTACTTGAAAAATAAAAAAATCTTACAATAGTTTCTAAATAATTCAGTTAATTATATCTGAATTTGCAATTAAGAATTAAATAATGTATATTTCATAAAAAAAATCAAAGATTAAATTAAAACAAAGGGGAAAATATTCTAAAAAAAATAATAACAAAAATACCTCAACTTGCAAAGTTAGTATTAAAACAAAATTTTAGAAACAAAAAAAAGTTTAAAAAAATTAGAGGAATTTAAATATTTTAGAGAATAATTTCTATGAATAAAAAAAATTAAATTTAAATTATCTAAAAATATAATATCAACAGATAAAACTCAATTTATTGAAAAATAAAAAAAATTACACAATAATTCAGCTAAAAATATCTGAGCTTAAAGTATTTTTAAATTTTTTTTAAACAAAATTTAAGAATTTAAGAAGGTATTTTTTACCTTTATAAGACAGTACACTACAATAAAATGAATATTTTATAAGCAAAAATTTAAAAAAAATCATAGATAATTAAAAATAAAAAATAATAATGCCAACATTAAAGAAATAATAAGTAAACAATGTTACTTAAATTATGCTTGTTGAAATTGGCTAGTTTTATCAACTGTCAAAATAAATAAAAAAGTCTTAATATATTAAATAGTGAAAATATTCCAAATAATTCACGTAAAAATATCTCAACTTTTTGACGTGTTAAAAATTTTTTTTTAAATAATATCGATAAAAGTATTTAATAAATAACAAATTAATATATTTTGTTATAAAAAATTTAATTTGAAGAAATAATAATCAAAAAATGTATTATTTTATTTTAATAGTAAAATTTTAATATTTGAGACAGTATAATCTTGAAATAAAATTATTCAAGAGGTAAAATGAATAATTTCAAAGTAAATTAAAATATGTAAATAAGCAATACCAACATTTAAAAAGTAATAAAAATTTTATTCGTGAATCTTAACAAGTTTGCTTACGGAGAAAAAATGAGGTTTTTCAAACACTGTGAAAATAAATTAGAAAATATATACCCAAGATTGTAAAGGAGAAAGTCAAGCAAATAATTTCTAACATTTTGTAATTACTACAATACTAAACAACAATAAAGTTTATTATTCAATTAAAAACACATAAACAGACTAATTAGTACAACAAAAATATTTAAGAATTTGGAGTATGATGTTGAAATATTCAAGGAAAAATAATTAATTATTTTTACCCCAATCTATAAGATAATCCAACTGGAGCCAAGTTAGATAATCATTCATCATAAATATTGATATAATTCACTATATTACATCACAGTGAATATCATTTACATGCTTTTCTAATTTTATCGCATTTATTAACTGCCGTATCTAACAACGATTAAACGTTTTATTGTGGTTGTATTAAGCGGATTAAATGCGCGTTAAACGTGTCAAATTTGAAAACTGTAAACGTACACATTACATTTCTACAAGAATTTTCCCACTTTCAAAAACAGGTGACAGTTGCGATTATTGAAAGTGTGAAATTAAAAATCTCCCAATTAATAATGTATTTGAAATAACTGAATGCTTACTCACCATTTACCAAAACGCAATTCTTATTTATTTTAAATATGAAACGAGTGTTCCATTTATTAAATGTATTAAATAACACTGGATGTTTTATCGGGACATTCTTTTTTGAGGTGACCTCAACCCAGTACCAAAAATACCCGACGAAAATTACGGAAACCAAAAAGAATGGGCAAAACACTCACCTATGTCGACGCCGATTTTCGGTTTTTCGCACCGCAAACATCTTTCGATGATCTCGTCTTCCCCGGACATTTTTGCGGGACGCGTGTGGCCAATATTAGCGACAGATTAATTGTGCGTGGTATTTCGAAAAACCGGACGATTATCAGACGATTAACATTCGAAACGCTTGCGAATGCAATCCAATCGGGACGTGATCTCGGTTGCCTACCGACGTGACTGGCTAATGTTGAACGCCAATCGATATTGCGTGACATTGTTTTATCATTTTCGTTGTTTTGTTAACACAGTGGCGTGAGGAGTATTAAACGATAACGAATAAGCGATTGATAGGAGTTCGAGGAATGGACACATCGATACTTGTTGGTGGCCTGTTGCAGTAATTAGCAACAACGATGAAAATAATTTCAACATGAAATTTGAGTATGATGTATATATAAAATAATAAGGCATACAATTCATTAAATTAATGAATTGGATGCCAAAATTACGTCACAATAGTTACAAATATTTATTTGCTACTTAATTTACTTTTGTTTTATCTTAAGAATTTTACAACTTAAATATTTATTTAAAAATCGGTTTATATATCGTTAAATATTTTTTTGTATAAATAACTCAAGGCGAGAACAATAGAAAACACTTCCTTTATATTTTCCTTGTAATAAAAATTCACTACATACATACATAAGGGTAGTGTCCCAAATTGGTTTATCTTATATATGTATATTCATATATGTCCATTTCAGAAAAAACTTCAAAAACTTATTTTTAGCAGACAAAAATATTCTACAGCACATTTTTAAATAATATAAACTGAAAATTTCGAGATCGAGATATTTAATATTTTTGACTAAGAAACAAAGAGGGCGTAACTGGTTTGTTATATATTATTTTTAACCACGATAACAATATTTCAGTTAATTTCGAGATATTTAACATCCTTGAGTAAGAACTAAAGAGAGCTTAACTGATTTGTTATACAGTAGGAAAAGCGTTTGACCCGTCTGAATTTAGAGACACATCATGCATGACAGAGACAGTAGAAATCTATACCATGGTGGGAGACTTCCTCTCTCTATTGCACATGATGTCTCTTTTAGGATTCAGATAGATGAAACTCTTTTTGTACTGTATATTAAATTATCATTAGCTAAGATAATATGATATTTCTGGTAAATTTTAAGATATTTAATATTGTTGACTATAAAATAATTAGGGCGGATGATTCTCCCAAAAATTAAGATAATTTTTAAGGATAATTGCATATATTACGTAAGCCTGATTCCGTAGATATTTCTGAAACGGTTAGAGATACAGTACACAGTTAGAGTACACTAGATATTTAAGTCATTTTTCTCTATCTGGTTTAAAATTACTAGTAACCAAAGGCAATCAATCAAATTGGGATACCCTGTAAATTTGCATTCATCCCAAAGTTACTGGAGTTGAATAATACTTTCACTTTTATCAAACATTCTTTGATCTCTCTGGATCTTAATGAAACATGGAATCGGTCTAGAGTGCAAAAATAACGGCAGTTTTTTCACATGATAACACCAGTGTGATAACCCACACTAATTGACGGTTTATTCCCAAGGATGCGATAAACATTATTTGTTTTTCAACGTCTATCCGAAAACGCCACCGCTTCCAGTGCTGTGTGTTACACCTGCGTTTCCAAAATTATGGTAAAAAGAAAAGTGGTTAACCTTCGGCTATTTCAATAATAATAATAAGGTTAAGGTTAAGCAGTTCGGTTAACCGACCGTTTCATTACTTAAAATGTTGGGAAATTGTTGAGGTCGCAACCTAGAGACTTGATTTACATCCGGCATACCGAACTTACATTGAGCTCGGCCTTTCGGTGTTAAAAGGTCGGCGAATCGATAAATTCGAAAATTAATGTGCTGGAAGTTGCAATGAAATTGTTTTTTATTCTGGAAAATTGCCATTGATGTTCATAATTTAAATGTTCTGAAAGACGAATTAAAGGTAATTTCTAGCTGACAGACTTTAAATTAAAACAATTTGTTTTCAAGATAAATGTACTGGAATATAACAGAAATGCTTGTAAAATGAAAAATGTAAACTTAAATAACTGTTATAATTTAATTCATGAAATAAATTGTTGATTTAAAAAATTTAAAAGAATACTAGAATTTGTCAATATAACAGAAAAATTCCAAATGCAGCTTAACTGATAATTAATAATGCTAATAAAGATAAGTCAGGAACTAGTCGAAATAATTGTTAATTGTTAAAAACTGACCACTATAGGTTGAATTTTAAATTTTAATCTGACGAAATAAAATTTAAAAATTAGAAAATAACACGGAATGTAAAAAAATATTTATGTGTAACAAATTATATTTATTATTTATTATATAAACAAAAATTTATTGTTCCTTATATTAAAAAAAACATAAATTTAAATTTAATATTTAAAATATTAAGCTTAAAATATTAAATAAAAATAATTCAATTAAAAAAATGAATATTTAATTTAAATTTATATTTGAAATAATACTAAAAAATAATTAATTTTATGCAATTTGTTTTCAAGATAAATGTACTGGAATATAATAGAAATACTTGTAAAATAAAAAGTGTAAACTTAAATAACTGTTATAATTTAATTCATGAAATAAATTGATTTAAAAAATTTAAAAAAAAAAAACACTTGAATTTGTCAATATAACAGAAAAATTCCAAATGCAACTTAACTGTTAATTAATAATGCTAATAAAGGTAAGTCAGGAACTAGTTGAAAAAATTGTTAATTGTTAAAAAACTGACCACTATAAGTTAAATTTTAAATTTTAATCAGACGAAATAAAATCTAAAAATTGGAAAATAACACAGAATATGAAAAAATATTTATGTGTAACAAATTATATTTATTATTTATTATATAAACAAAAATTTATTGTTCCTTATATTAAAAAATTCATAAATTTAAATTTAATATTTAAAATATTAAGCTTAAAATAATAAATATAAATAATTCAATTAAAAAAATGAATATTTAATTTAAATTCATATTTGAAATAATACTAAAAAATAATTAATTTTATGCAATTTGTTTTCAAGATAAATGTACTGGAATATAATAGAAATGCCTGTAAAATAAAAAGAAATAAACTTAAACAACTGTTATGATTTAATTCATGAAATAAATTGTTGATTTAAAAAATTTAAAAGAATACTAGAATTTGTCAATATAACAGAAAAATTCCAAATGCAGCTTAACTGATAATTAATAATGCTAATAAAGATAAGTCAGGAACTAGTTGAAATAATTGTTAATTGTTAAAAACTGACCACTATAGGTTGAATTTTAAATTTTAATCTGACGAAATAAAATTTAAAAATTAGAAAATAACACGGAATGTAAAAAAATATTTATGTGTAACAAATTATATTTATTATTTATTATATAAACAAAAATTTATTGTTCCTTATATTAAAAAAAACATAAATTTAAATTTAATATTTAAAATATTAAGCTTAAAATATTAAATAAAAATAATTCAATTAAAAAAATGAATATTTAATTTAAATTTATATTTGAAATAATACTAAAAAATAATTAATTTTATGCAATTTGTTTTCAAGATAAATGTACTGGAATATAATAGAAATACTTGTAAAATAAAAAGTGTAAACTTAAATAACTGTTATAATTTAATTCATGAAATAAATTGATTTAAAAAATTTAAAAAAAAAACACTTGAATTTGTCAATATAACAGAAAAATTCCAAATGCAACTTAACTGTTAATTAATAATGCTAATAAAGGTAAGTCAGGAACTAGTTGAAAAAATTGTTAATTGTTAAAAAACTGACCACTATAAGTTAAATTTTAAATTTTAATCAGACGAAATAAAATCTAAAAATTGGAAAATAACACAGAATATGAAAAAATATTTATGTGTAACAAATTATATTTATTATTTATTATATAAACAAAAATTTATTGTTCCTTATATTAAAAAATTCATAAATTTAAATTTAATATTTAAAATATTAAGCTTAAAATAATAAATATAAATAATTCAATTAAAAAAATGAATATTTAATTTAAATTCATATTTGAAATAATACTAAAAAATAATTAATTTTATGCAATTTGTTTTCAAGATAAATGTACTGGAATATAATAGAAATGCCTGTAAAATAAAAAGAAATAAACTTAAATAACTGTTATGATTTAATTCATGAAATAAATTGTTGATTTAAAAAATTTAAAACAACACTAGAATTTGTCAATATTGCAGAAAAATTTCAAATGCAGTTTAACTGTTAATAATGCTAATAAAGATAAGTCGGAAACTAATTGAAAAAATTGTTAATTGTTAAAAAGTGATCACTATAGGTTGAATTTTAAATTTTAATCTGACGAAATAAAATCTAAAAATTGGAAAATAACACAGAATGTGAAAAAATATTTATGTGTAACAAATTATATTTATTATTTATTATATAAACAAATATTTATTGTTCCTTATATTAAAAAAAACATAAATTTAAATTTAATATTTAAAATATTAAGCTTAAAATAATAAATAAAAATAATTCAATTAAAAAAATGAATATTTAATTTAAATTTATATTTGAAATAATACTAAAACATAATTAATTTTATGCAATTTGTTTTCAAGATAAATGTACTGGAATATAATAGAAGTGCCTGTAAAATAAAAAAAATAAACTTAAATATCTGTTATAATTTAATTCATGAAATAAATTGTTGAATTAAAAAATTTAAAACAACACTAGAATTTGTCAATATTACAGAAAAATTTCAAATACAATTTAGCTGTTAATTAATAATGCTAATAAAGATAAGCCAGAAACTAGTTGAAAAAATTGTTAATTGTTAAAAACTGACCACTATAGGTTGAATTTTAAATTTTAATCTGACGAAATAAAATCTAAAAATTAGAAAATAACACAGAATGTGAAAAAATATTTATGTATAACAAAGTATATTTATTATTTATTATATAAACAAAAATTTATTGTTCCTTATATTAAAAAAATCATAAATATAAATTTAATATTTAAAATATTAAGCTTAAAATATTAAATATAAATAATTCAATTAAAAAAAAATAAATATTTAATTTAAAAATAATTAATTTTATGCAAACAAATTAAATGTAAACATTTTAATTAAAAAAAAATGTTGAAATATAAAAAATAAACTTAAATTTTAGAAAAAAACAATTAAACAATTATAATTGTTTTTTTAAATTAATATTTGAAATATTAAGCTTAACAAATTAAAGCTCACCATCTAAATAAAAAATGTAATATTTAATTTAAATTTATAAAACAAAAATATTGAAAATTAAAAATAAAAAAAAGTAATTAAAAGAATTAAAATATTTTATTTAAATTTATATAAATAAATATAATTAAGTTTCAAAAAATTAAATATGATATATTGAAAGAAAAAATATTGAGAATATCAAATAAAATGCGTTATTTTATATCAAAAACCATGACAAAGTAATGAAAAGAAATTATATTCTGAAAAAAGAATTGTAAGGGAGGAAAAAATAACAAATTTATTATTATTTATACTGAAAAATGGAAATGTCAAATAAATATTTATCAAATCAAATTAAATCAAACCATAAAAAAGTATACAGCTTAAAATAAAATTACTATTAAACATTTTATAAAGTTGACGAAATACATTTTAAATTAAAAACACTTGGCACGGATAAAAATTTAATAGTTACGAACGTGTCGATACAAGTTTAACTCGTACGTACACCAAAATTATTACGGCATAAAATAGATTGATAATTTCAACGTCAACTTCAAAACCGATAAACAAACAAACTGTAAATTCAGCAAATTTCGACAAACAACAACCGCACCTGACCCAAACACAAATTCAATAATGTGGCAAAACTAGTTGCCAAACAAAAAAAAAAGTATATGCAAATCTAACCGCAACAGGATCAATCCCGAACCGCGAGTTCCTCCTTATTAATTATCATTTCCAATACGAATCGATCGGAATTCGCAATTGGCCTCGGCATGCGGTACGATCCGTGCGATTGTTATTGCGTCGCAGATAAAATAAAATATGTGTTCTCAACACTGAATTGCGGCCGTAGGTGAGACAAAAATCGGACGAGCCCGGTCGGCGTTGGGTGCCAATGAACGAAAACTTCGGGCCATTCACGCAACAACATGAAACGCGGTGAGAGAACGTCGCGACGCCGCTGATCGTCTCCATCTATCTACACGGCGCATTTTTCGAACATCGCCGCCGGATCGCCGTTTTTTTACGTCACTTGGCAATGAACCCGCGACGGTAAAATTCCACTTTTTTTTTTTTTTTCATTCTAATGCATCGAAACGCGATTTATATTAAGTGAAACCTTTCGCCGAGAATCGATGGGCGATGTTAATTGACCGGAGAGGGAAAATTACATGTATCCGCATTCGAACGGATGTTCAAATTGGCTTCTTGAAATGTTCAGGATTGATTGCAGTTTTTTATGAGATCATCAAAACTGGTACGATCTAAAAATAGCCTATTGCAACTGTACGGTTGTAAGACGATGTAATTGAGCAAAAACAACGGCATTCCGAATCGTGTTTTGAAAATGGGAGGCACGTTAAAAAGTCTACGACGAATAAAAATAGTTTTGTATTTACTAGATCTTTATGTTGTATAAAGTAACCGTGTTCGTTTGGTTCGTGTTCGAAATAACCGGTAACGGACTCGATAAATTCTCGACAATTGGTTAAGTGAATACTACACATGCAAACTAAGGTAGACATTGTAACATTTGGCACAACATTGACACATTTTCATGAATGAAGTTTGTTATCACTATTTTAAATAATATTATTATAATACAAAATAAAAAGTTAATTGACTGTCCTTGACTTATCTTTACTTTCAGGTTTTTAAATGTAGATTCTAAATTATTATACAGATAAATATATTATAATTAATAAAATCTGTATACTTCGTATCACTGAATTTATCAAATTAATAATATACAATTACGTAAATCTATATTGCATTGATTCAAATCGAAATTTTCAATTAGATAGACACCTTACATACAATTGAATATATCAGTAATTATCTACATAAATTTAATTACTTGCTTAAACAAAATAAAAATCCTACGAATCTTATAAATCAGTTGAAATATAAATAATTTATTGAAAGCAAGTAATGAAATAAACCTGAAACTAGGTAATCCAAAAATAATCATTAGAAGAAATAAATAAAACATAAAACAATAATAAATAAATTTTGATGTATTTGTATTGTAATTTGTTAATGTTAGAATTAAGGTTAAAATTTAAATTATCAAAAATGATTAACGAATTTAATTTAAGATTATTTTTTTAAATCATATCAATCAATATAAAACATAAAAATTGCAGAGGAAATTAGTAGATAAAAATGTATTGTATATAAAGTTATAAAATATAGAAAATTTTAAAAAAAAAATATGAGAATTAATACAGAAAAAATTGTTGGTTTTTCAAGAAACGAAAAATTATAAAAAAATGTAATAACATACAAAATACAAAATAAAAAATATAAATAGGGAAACAAAAAAATATTCAAAAAATTAAAAAAAAAGCGTATATAAGAAGTTATAAATATATAAAATATTAAAAATATTTATATATGAGAATTAAAGACTAAATTAATAGAAAAAAAAACTTTATGAGGACATTAAAAAAATTATTATTGATTCAAGAAAAGTAAAAATTAACTTACAAAATAGGTTTAAAAATATTTATTTCTGAAAACCTTATAAAAAGAGTTATAAAATGTAAAAAATTATAGATAAAATAGTGAAAATACAAAAATAAAGCGAAAATAAATAGAATATATTAAAAAAAAATAATTGTTGAAGTTTTTCAAGAAAAAAAAAATTGTAAAAAAATGTAATAACATGCAAAATACTAAATAAAAATTATAAATATCTTAAATAGAATAACAAAAAATATATAAAAAATTCAAAAAAAAAACAACGTATATATGAAAAGTTATAAATATATAAAATATTAAAAATATTTATATGTGAGAATTAAAGATGAAATTAATAGAAAGAAACTTTATGAGGACATTAAAAAAATTATTATTGATTCAAGAAATAAAAAAGTAACTTACAAAATAGGTTTAAAAATATTTATTTCTGAAAACTTTATTAAAAGAGTTATAAAATGTAAAAAATTATAGACAAAATATTGAAAATATAAAAATAAAACGAAAATAAATAGAAGAAATATATTTAAAAAAATAATTGTTGAAGTTTTTCAAGAAAAGAAAAATTATAAAAAAATATAATAACATACAAAATACAAAATAAAAATTATAAATATCTTAAATATAAAAACAAAAAAATATATAAAAAATTCAAACAAAAAAAAACGTATATAAGAAAAGTTATAAATATATAAAATATTAAAAATATTTATATGTAAGAAATTAAAAGAAAGAAACTTTATGAGGACATTAAAAAAATAATTATTGATTCAAGAAGTAAAAATTTTCTGAAAACTTTATTAAGTTATAAAATGTAAAAAATTATAGAAAAATTATTAAAAATATTAAAAAAAAATGTGGAAGTTTTTTAAAAAAATTCAATTATACAAAAAATAAGTTTTACAAAATGGAATTTTCAAAAAAATAATTGTTAGTTTTCCAAAAAAAAAAAACATTAAATATTCCTAAAAACTTTATTATAAAAGTTATAAAATATTAGAAATTAATAGAAAAGTTGTAAAAATATGATAATTAATTTTTATAATAAAAATGTTTTAAAATTTTGTTAAAAAAGTTTTAAATAGAGAAAATCATCTCTATGAAAAATTTGTACTCTGTTTAGGTTTAGAAAAATATTAAGTAAAAGTTTTAAGCTGTATATGTCTTTCTAAATTTATAAGTTATAACCTGACGAATATCCGAATACCTCCCAAATGTGTTGGAATAAAAGGTCTCTATCCCATAATCTAACAAAAACTAAATATGAATAAAAATGTTAAATAAAATTCTCTTCTATTCATGTAGTTAATTTCGAAAGTGAATTTTATTATACAAATATGAAATAAAAAATTAAAAAAGTCTCATAAATAAAAAAAAATTACACATTATCTTTAACAAATAAATGTGTAGTGACATTTTTATCAGCACGTACAGTATTAGAGATTTATAAGCTTGACATTTAAAGAGGTGACTGTAAATTTTAGGCTGAAAATAGAATTGCTTTACAATATACGAGTAGCACGGGATATTCACTTGATCACACTTTCGCAATGTTCTAAATTTAAATAGAAAAAAACACAAACACATTTAAGAAAATGGATTGATCGCATTATTATTTAATGATAAAAAACCAAAGATAATAAGCCGGTAGGCAAATCAGTCATGGGACAATTAAAAATCATTTCGAAACCCGTGACAAGGCCACCATAAATTCCCCGCACCAACCTCAGTTTAAAAACCGCGTTAACATTCAAAAACGTTTCCTACGTTCATAAATTTATGCACGCCTAGAATTGTTTCCATTAATGTAACGATTAAAATTCCACGTAATCAACCTATCGCATTACCGGAGAACAATCGAACGAGATAAATATAAACTGGTACAATTTTCGGGACGCCAATTATAAATAATGCAGAAGTGCAAATCACCGCTAAAATCACCTGTTGCGCCTCAATCACGTGTCACGGTGTGGACACAATCGATTTGCTTCGAACCGCGTTCCCGTCGTTACGTAACCGTGTGATCGAAGTGGCACATACCTATGTGTAGACTTTTGAGCCTTCCCCGGTAGTGGGCCGGTGGTACCGGGGATTCCTCCTTCACGATGTCGTCGCCCTCCATTGTCCGCACGAAATGCACCCGGCCAGCACGCCGGTACCGCCGTACTGATGACAGCTAATCGCGACGGTAACAAGGTGAAAGGTGCGATAAGATAAGGACGTGTCCAGCCTCCGCACAACAAACCGTTTCACCACGCACCCCGACAATATCGTCGGAAACTGCCACGTTTCGTCGTACCTTCTACAAAGTGGTGCGGAGGAAAATATAGCGCCGGTGACTATTTTTAAACGCCGGCGAGATCTCCACCGGACGCGGCGCTGGGATGCTGCAAGTACAAGATTGTCGTGCCAAACGGTTGGTGTTGCGGCGCTGTAGGTTATACCTGAGCCTTTCTTAACAGCTCGGTCGATTGTCCAGGAATGTTGAAATGCGGTTTCTCGGTAATAGTTACGTTGTGCGGTTCGAGTGATCCTTTCAGAAACGTCAGCGACCGTGGACGGAACAGAAGTATAAATTTTGTCAACAATTTTTATTGTTAAAAAAAATGTGACTAGTAAACAAACAAATTCAAACAAAATTTGTCAAAAAGTAACTAAAAGTTCAGATATAAATTAAAATAAAAAACTTATAAATATTTGGAAATTTGCCAGACTAATTTAAAATTGAAATTAATTAAAAAATATTTGACAAACAATATTCATTTTGTCAGTTAATGAATCAATACAACACTTGTCGATTTGACTGATTGTAATATAAATAAAATTTGCCGAAAATAAAAAATTCTGATCCCAAAAAAAGTTAACAAATAATAAACGATGATTTCTTAGTTGGAAATAACTAATTTAAAACTGTTGAAATACTGTTAAATTTACAAATAATTACAAAGTAAAAAATAGTATTAATCATACATAAAATTATTTTAGAATACATAAAAAATTATTCATTTATTTATTTTACACAGCAAAGAATATTTTTAATTTAAAATAAACATAAATTATTTTAAAAATTAATAAATTGTTATTAAATAACAGAAAATAATTCTCAACGAAACACACATTAATTTTTATTAGGAAATACCTAATTTAAAACTCAAAATTTTTAATCAAAAAGTTGCCAAAATTTTTTGATTAAAAATTGTATTTTGGGTATTTTTAATAAATAAATAATTTTAGAAATCTTAAAAAAATGTTAATTAATAATAGGAAAAACTCACAGAGAATAACTATTAAAATTTTGATAAAACTTAAAAATAATTACAACGTAAACAATAATATTAATATTAGAGAAAGTTATTTAAAAAAAAATAATAAAATTTGTCAAAACTTTTGATGAAAAAATATGTACTTTTTATTTTACACAAAAATTGGTAATTAAAAAATAAATTATTTTAAAAATTAAAAAATTATTATTAAATAATATAAAATAATTCTCAATGAAACACACATTAATTTTTATTAGGAGATACCTAGTTTAAAACTTGTCCAAAAGTTGCCAAAAATTTTTGATTAAAAATTGTATATTTTGGGTATTTTTAATAAATGAATAATTTTAGAAATCTTAAAAAAATGTTAATAAATAATAGAAAAAAATTCCCAATTTTGATAAAATTTAAAAATAATTACGACGTAAACAATTGTATTAATAATACAGAAAGTTATTTTGAAATAAATAATAAAATTTGTCAAAAATTTTTATATAAAAAAAGTACTTATTTTACACAAAAATGGGTAATTAAAAAATAAATTATTTCAAAAAAATTTGTTGACAAATAATAGAAAAAAAATTGTGAAAATAATTTTTACATCTAAAATAATAATTAATAAAGTTCCTATAAGTAGATTTTGTCCTAAAATAATTAAAATTCTTTGAAATGCTAAATAAATATATAATTTAATATTAAATTATAATGTTTGTATTTTGTTTTTGTTGTAAATCTAAATTATTATAAATAAAAAATAGTTTATAATATAAAATTTACAATGATATCTATAAATCTTTTAAATTTGACTACAAAATAAAATATTAAAAACTAGTTTACAGAAATTTATAAAATAACAAAATTTTATCAACCTCTTGATTATTATTACAATTATTACATTCCTACATTTATTCGTAACAAAATATTACAATAATATTTTTGTTTTTTGTTATATCATAGTAATTAGAAGATAATATGATAAATTATATCAGAAACGTTTAAAATATGATTAAAAATTGATAATTGTAATGGTATTAATCTTCTGACAAATGGAAAGATAATCGCATTAACAGAATGTATTAATAAACCACATTTATATTTATCATCAAATATTGATAGCAGTTATATTTTCTTACTGTTACCTTTTGTATCCCAAAATTGTTTATGTATTTAATATTTATATGTATATAATTCAAATTTTAAAAAACTATTGCAAAGTAATAAATTAAAAAAAAAATAATTGGGAAACAATTGCATCAAAATAACCTTATTAATTATTTAAAAGATTTCTATATTGTTACAAATATATAAATAATACGTAATGCCAAAAATAATTAATAATAATTTATATGATCCAAGTGTAAATATATATCATAATTAATAACTACTTTTATCACATATGCTTTTGCGATAATGTTAATAAAGCCAATCATTAATCATCTACTATTAAGATCTTTGTACATAATTGAAATTTGATATGTTCGAAAACCTTTAACAAACGAGTCCAAAAGACCAACAACAATAAAATGTGGCGTGATGTTTTTGTTGAAATGGTTGAAAGGAGAACTGATATCTAAATAATTATGTCGTATTATGTCAAATCGTGTTTATTTCCAAAAGGTCAAAGAATGGCGACATACAAAGTATGATTTTAGATACATTTTTTTATTTTTAAAACAGCCAAATACTTAATACATTCCATCATGCGTCATTCCTGATAAATTTGTTTATTTAATAATAGAATTTATAATAATTACATAAATTCCTGTTTTTTCCACACGCCAATTATGTTATATCATGGAATTTATTCAGAAATATATTAATGTAATTTTGATTTCGTGTTGTACAACGAAGTTTTAAGCAAGTGTTAAAATTACGTGTTTAAATTTAGGTGATAAAATTTGTTTTGTAGGAAATTATAAATAAGGTAAAGAAAATCTTGGCTGTAGCTATACAAATGCAAGTAACGAAATTAATTTTAGATGAGTACATACACTTATGTTTGATATATCATAAGTAAACAACATTATAAAATAATCTTACTTACAATGATGTTCTGTACATCAATGATAATTATTATAGGAACTTTTTTTCAATGTTAAAGTAATATTAACTTACTATTGTTAATTGTATTATAAAAACTACTATATTCTGATGAGGAGGACATTCCTATTAAAATTAAGAGTTATCTCATCTTTAGAGAGCATTTTTAATGGTGTCTAGGACACAATTTTTCAGTGTCAGAAGTTTTGTCCCTGCCTAGTGATCCCCCATGTTTTATAGGGGGGTTGATGTCTGGATATTGGAAAGGGTAAGACAAAACATCGATGGTTTTGTCGTCGTCAAAATTTTGGGTTTGTGTTTAATAATTCTCATGTTAAAACACGTTTATTAAGTGCATCATTTCTTCAATATATGGAGGTGAACTGTTGTTTAATATATTCCTGTACATAAAACGGACTACGCCAGAAGAACTGAAGCATCCCCATAAATTCACAGAGAGCAATGACAGACCATAAAGTAAAAAGTTGATAATATCGTCCACTGAAAAATAAGGAATCCAATTTTTGAAAGAATGAAATTATGGTCTACCATTATATCTGTATAATAATAACAAGATAAATAATAAACATTTCAAGTACTGAAATGATGAAATGACAAATTCTTTAATGTGAATTCTTTGTGATCCTTCATGGTACTTTCAAAGAATATTACCAGTTTCAGTACATAGACAACTATCGAAATCCATCAACATTCAGTACCGAATATTTTGTTGGAATTATCAGGAACTACGATTTATCAAGTAAAAATTATACGTAATTCTCTCTCTCGATGCTATTGCCAACAAATTTCATTAGAGTTCAACTGTACATATATTTTTAGCTGTACATGATTAATGACTAACTCAATAGTCTTTATATTTCTTCCTAGGTAATAAAAATTTCTGCTTTCCAATTTTTATGATTTAATTTTATATTCACTGCACCATTAATGAGTACAACTGCGCAATATTTAATAGTTGTTGACACACTGATTTAAATAATTGATATATTTTTATTTCGATTCCTTAATTATAATTTTATCACATTCATAAGTCTAGACATAAAAAAGAAAATTAAAAATTGTTATCGTTAAATTAATTAAATTAATTATGGTTGTATAATTTTTCTAAATTTGTAATGTTCCAAACAAATACAGCATTTTGCATTGCATTTAATGAAGTAAATCTAATATATTTTAAATATGTACATAATTTGTTTATTTATTTACAAACGTTTTAGTTTGTTCATGCAAACATTAAAAATCTTTATAATACAAAAGTAAATAACAGAATAAATGCAAATAAACGAAAGAATATTTCTTATTGTAATTTACAGTTTTATGAATATTTTACAAGCATATTATTTGCATACAACTAGCTACTCAAACATGCCGAATTGATAACGACAATTTACAGTCGTACTGTTATAATAACCGTTATCTACGACCCAACTAATACCCCCATCGAAACGGAATATCCCTTAAATCATAGATCTTATTGTCCTGTCAAAAAACGCATGCAGCATTCAACAACACACACATACACACACCGAACACGTGCGAGCGCCCCAAAGGCGCAGGCGCCGCCCGCATCGACACCGACCAGTTTCCCACGATGCACAAAAACACCCCTTGACAGGAGTGAAACCCCGAAACCTCTACTCACCACGTATCGGGAACGGCTTCGTCTGGACCGTTTCGGTGTTCGGGGGCAGCAGTCGCTTCGTCTCCGGCGACATGACACTGGGACAGGACTTCACCTCGCTGACCACCTTGCAGTTCAGATTGCGGCACTGGCCCACGGAGGCGGTGGTGCTGTTACGCACCCGCAGGGAGCCGCTCAACACGTCCAGGCCGCTGCTCATGGCGGTGCCTGCGGCGGCGGTTTTCAGGCGGTCGGTTTCCGGTGGCGAGGACGTGCCCGCAAAAATTTCTCTCGGACGGGTTTGAACGTGAGGATCGGTTGCGACCTGCGATTGGGACGCGACCACACTTGCGTTGCGTACGTCGGACGACTGAGTCGAGATGGAATCGGAATGGGGGACCGAGTCGGCCGACTGAATGACAGACAGTCGATCGTGCCGGCGGACCATTGCGCGGCCCCAGCCAATGGTCGGCCGTTGTGTCACGCGAAACTCGGTGCACAGTGGTCGGAAATCGATCGGCGACGGTGTCTTATTAAAGTTGCTTACGAAAGGGAAGGAAAAATGGTTGAAAAGTGTAATACCGAAATGAATATACATTTTTCATGATACTTCTTCACAATTTTATAGTTATCCGATTTAAATTATATTATTTAAATTATGGATATAAAATGAAAACTTACTTGTATCTATTATTATTATAACAGTTCTACACACACCAATTTATTTTCAATTTCAGTTCAATTTATTGAACTTATTAATTATGTGTAGTACAGAAAATGGTTAATTTATGTAAAATTCTTAATTGGACCATAAATTACTCAAAGGTAGAATATAATTTATTTTTCACCAATTTTGTAGTAATGTTTTAGTAACTTTAAATACTACCAACTTATAAACAAAGATTGTTTGCAAATATATACAGGTTAAATTTACTAAATAACCTAACCTAAAAACAAAAAGGTTGCCTGCACTGATTACGTCGAATATACACATTGCTGTCAATAAAGTATATGGTCTAATTAATAAACTGGTGCTGAACCAGATATTAATTAATCTTAAGTATCTCTCTTATAATACTAAACTTAAATATAAGTTAATAGTATATTTATATATGCAAATAAAGGAGTAAATTTTAATTAAAATTATTTTCTAAATATTTTTAATCATAATAAAATTAATTAGAATATTTGGAGATTCACAAAAACCGATTTAAAAAGGGTACGTCAAACATTATTATTGTTAATCCTGTATTCTAAGTACGAATCATTACATTCGTTTTATTGTTTTGTAAATACATAGACAAACTTAGTTGTAGAACAAATAAATAAACACTTGAGTAGAACAATCTATTATTGTATTTGGATATTTATTGATTTAACTGAGTTGGAACTTCCTGTTGAATATACGCAGTAATTTTTGTAACGAATGAAAGACTGTTTAATTTTTGTTGTTTTCAA
Organism: Aethina tumida; assembly: GCF_024364675.1. NCBI lineage: Eukaryota > Metazoa > Arthropoda > Insecta > Coleoptera > Nitidulidae > Aethina > Aethina tumida. The sequence continues at coordinate 19,097,571 of NC_065439.1, forward strand.
CATAAATATTAATTTTTCCACAATTAATGAAATTTGTATCTCATAAGTTACTTTTAATTTACAAGATTACGAAATGATTAAAAATTGTTTCAATAATTATCAATATTGGGGTCGTTTTTGTTTTTGCTGATGATTTCTGGAAAAATTAACTATTTAATTAAGAGTTCTGATGCTAAACTTAACTTAATGTTAAATTTCAACATTTTGTGACAACTGCAAATAAAATTTCGAGATAATATAAAAATAATTTATGAAATATTAAATTATTTATAGCCATATATCATTGCCAAAAGTCAGTTTTCGTAGATATTTCAAAAATAATTAAAAATATCAAAAGGCGGTTTGTGACAATCATTTAAAAACATTTTTGATTGGTAAAGTCCATTTGCATATAACCAATAGGTTAACTCGTAATTTTGCTTTCAGTACAATAAAAATTCAAATTTAATTTAAATTTTTTAGTGAACTATATGAAGTATTTTATCATCAAAAAATTATTCCTTAGCGAATCAATTTCAACTTATTTAATTAAAAAATTATAATAATTTAGTTATGAAATATAAGATATGTAATTTACAAAAATTTATGATTTATATGTTTTTAATACTTCTAATTTTAATAAAACTACTAATTATCTAATTATTGTGAACATGGTCCAAAACAATCAAAAAACATTTTAAAATTTATTCATTATTAAAAGCGAAACTTACTTCTAATCCTAATGTTTAAATTAAATTATGTATAACAAATAATTAAAACTAAATTTTTGTTTAATCTTATATTTTGAAAAAAAATCATCTCTTGCTGGGCAATCACATATTTTACCATGATTTAAAAATGATTAGTAGAATGAAAGACATTTTGATTTTTGCATATTACAGACTACCTTACTTACTATATATACTTGTGTTTTCGATTTCAATTTAAGTCAGGTATTTTGTTCATACAATTTTGACATTCTGAGCAACTCGGGCTTTCAGAGAGAGAACAACCTCACTGAATAAAATTTTCAATGTGGTATAAAAGAGACGGAGATAAAATGTATAAGTCTATATTGAGACCCACGTATTTCAATGTTTGCATACTATATCGGTATTTATACTAAATCTTTATTGAGTTTTAACATTTACAGATAATATAAAAATAATAAATTGTGAAATATCAAATTATCTCTAGTTATATATAACTTACTTGGATTACTAAATGGTATATAAAAGAGAATAAAGTGAAAGTCAAATTCAGTCATGCCGTCGTATTATTTTAAATAATTTACCCCAAACGCCCCTAAAATACAGTCCTTTAAAATAGTTTAGTTACAAGAAAAGTTTTCGTATATGTTTAAGGAAGGCCAAAGATACGATCTACCTTTAAAAAAATGATTTACACCCTGTATATGTCTATATGAAATTGTACTATGAATGTAAAGCTTATAAGTAAGCAACAATGTTAAAATCTAAGACAATATTCTAAGAATAAATATTTAACAAACCTTTTATAGTTACTCAATACTGACTTAAGCCCGTGACTAAAACGCATACCTTGCCAATGTCTACTTAAAAAAAATTTGCTCCCTAGGTACACATGCGATAAATGGTGTTTTAATTAAAGATGGAAATACAATGAGAAAATTAATTTTATTTATGTTTTTCTTAACATTAGACAAAATTTTCTAACGACATCTATGAACAAAGAGTAATAAATATTTACCCAATGGCGATATCTTGAAGTTAATGACTAAACTTTTCGATAAGAGAAATTTATTTTCATGTGAGTGCCATCTTAACAATAATAAACAAAATTAATTATGTCCATCTATGAACATATAGGCATATTAACTAAATGTTAACAGCGCCACCAACTGTATATGGGAAGATTCCTGTTTATATATTTAGTAAACAAAAACCACCTGACTATACCGATTCCAGAATTCCGAATTATCTTAAAAATTAACTTATGTAACACAAAATTAATCAGACTGTTGAGTTGGGGTCCGCGCCGCGGGTTCCCATTGGCCCGTCCGTCGTGCGCTAGGCACGCTGGAATTCCGTAAATAAATCCCCCACATGTTCGGATTTTCGGAACGAAAGTGAAATCCAATAAATATACCAACCGGTTGGGCGAGAGACCCATTCGTTCGGGTAGCACGGTACATATCGCATGGCACATTGTTGTGCCTCCATTTAAAAAAAATTAAATCAACAAGAAGAAAATAACATCAATTAGACTGAACACATAAATTCGTCAATTTAATTAATTACGAGCCCATATCGCCAGTATTTTCAACAACTTTATCGTAAAAACAGACTGATAAACCATGTCAACCTCGATTACCGCGTTGTTCGGCAACACATCCAAATTATTCAACAGTTTTAATTATTTATCGTGTGGCATTGGAGGCGCGAGGAGGAACTTCAGCGTGTCCAGCAGCAGGAAAATGAGACTCGTCCAGTTCCAGCTGAAGTCGGGCGGACCCCAGCAACTTGGTGCCCAAATCGCGGCCAACGGGGACATATTCCATCTCAGCGCCGTCGACTCGTCCATCCCCAACAATCTGGTGAAGTTTTTGCAGGGCGGCGTGCCCCTCTACGAGAAGGCGAAGAGGTAAAATTATTGAAATTGTTATTCGTGGGGGCGCGAACTCGACTTGCCACGACTTTCCTAGGGACATTTTGGGCCGTAGCATGCACTTACTGGTTACAGTTCGTACTTTCGTTTCGATGCAGGTCAGTCTCTGGCCCGAAATGTCGCTTTCGAAAGGTTAAGGTCAGTGTGTATTTTAATTATGTACCGTTTGTTACGGAGTTAATGGGAATTTTAAAACAACAATAACAATGCGGTGTTTCCATATGTTAAAATGTGATTTGTTTACTGCAGAACTTGTTTATTACAATCTTAAAAATCGAGATAAATTAATTTAATACCTATTATGTATATAAATTTAGTATATATCTTAAAGTAAATTAAACTATCTATAAAATCAACAGACGTATGTGACGCATTTTAAAAAGATAATCTTCGTAAACACATGCTATCAGTCTATCTAAATTCTGTTGGTTTATACATTTTTTTCAATTCATTACCTTATTACATGATTATTATATTTTATATACGTATATAAATGTGCGTAAAATGAAGTAATTTTTTGCTTGAACTATTTTAATTGTTTTTGTGGCTGTAAAATATTTCATTGGCTTATTCAAGTACTATTGTGAAAAGTAATTAATTTATTAATTAACCTTTTAACATGCTTTATATCATTGTATACAAATTTGTATTGTACTCATTTATTGTATATATTACATTGAAATTAATTAATATTAGTCCAATTATAAATTTCACATTGAAAGATTTATAACAAAAATTTTAATCATCAAACAATTAATTATTTTTTACAAACATATTCTCACATTAAAATTCCGAAAAATCCCCAAATAATTTTACTGTAAAAATGGTAATTTTTGTATATATAAATATATTTCCATTCTAAAAATTTCCGAATCATTTTACTTTTAAAATGATAATTTAATTGACTTTTTAGTTGTGCTATGTAACTGCTGGAAATGTTTGCTCTATAATTTAAAATATGGAAGAACTGATTATTTTTAACTGCATAAAAATGTGAAACATTTAGTCTGAATCATATATTCAGTGTACCATGGGTAAAAGCATTTAAATTTCAATAAAACATTATAATTTTTAAGACATTAATATAAAAATATAAGTTAATATTTCAAATAATTTAATAAAATAGATATTTCTTAGTTTTTATAGAAATATATTTTCATTAAAATATAGATAATTTACGAATTATTTTACTTTTAAAATGGTAATTTAAGTCTTTTTAATTATGGTATAACATCACTGTAAATCTTTGCACTTTATTTTCCAAAATACAAAAACTAATTTTTCTTAAATGTATAAAAAATGTGAAAATTTTAGTCTAAGTTACGTAAATACTTAAAAATTTCAATAACTCCCTATAAGTGACATTAATTTACAAATTTACTTTTATTAAATTTGCAAAATAAAATTAATATTGCAAATAATGAAAAATGTGAAATGTTAATCAGTGTTATGTGAAATAATATATTTATCAATAAAATACTATGATTTTTTGTTTTTGCAGTGTATAGTTAATATGCCAAATTGTGTAACTTCAGAAAACAATTTTGTTCAATACATTTTTAACGAATAAATGATAAAATCTAAATACATCACTGCTTAATAAATGCAACTAAATTAATTTTGTTATTACCACAATCAAATTGCCAACTAATTTTGTGGTTGCTTAACAATCTGTTATTTTTATTGTTATTATCATCGTGTTTATTTTAATATCCTGTCATACATACTTGCGTGCACGAAATTACAAACAAAACAATTCAGTCTCGTTGTATTGACCTATTACGAAATTATTTGATAAAACTACCTTTGTCAAGTCATTTTTATTAAAGTAAGAATTATTTCTTATAACCCGATAAGAATTCTACCCTAGTCTTTGTTTTATTACGGAGTCTTTGATTTTAAACAAGACAGTCATTGTAGTTACTTCAACTCTTATCTAAAGTCATGGACTCCAGACATAACTAAATTAGTTGCATATTTGCTTGGAATCTCTTCGCCCCTACAACTATTTCTTTGACCTTAATTATCGATGTGGATTTTGTCAAATCATTTACAAATTATATAATGATTGATTATTATTCATGGAATCGCGAGTCACTTTCTTGGAAACACGTCTCATTCAAGCACGTATACCCTTACAATCATATCAATAGGCTCGTTATAAATAAACCAAAATCCTGTTTGTTTTGCAACCCAGATCAACATTTCAACACGGTTAACAGATAGCGTATTTACGCCGTTTTGCGCTTAATTAACTAACCCGCCTACTCTTATCACGTATAATTGAATTGTTAAACATTATCATCGATAACGCGCATTAACGTTGAGCGTTTTATTTGCATAACACGAGGTCATCCTTCTAATACTGTATTCTGGTGACGTAAAAGTTCCATAAATAAATTTTGGAAGGAATCTCCGTACGAAGTTCATATAAAAATAAAACGCAAGAAACTACACGCCCACAATTCTTTTTTAGTATCGATACTCGGTATTTTAAGTGATTTAATTTCAGAGTTTTGGCCGCCGGCAAATCACTCGTGGCGCTTAACGACGTCCACCTACTGTCTCCGGTCACCAAACCCGACAAAATCGCTTGCGTGGGCTTAAACTATACCGGTCACTGTGACGAACAGAACAAGCCCTACCCCAAGGAACCCATCATATTCAGCAAGTGGTCTTCGGTTATAACTGGACCCAACGACAACGTGGTACTTCCTTCGATCTCCAGCGTGAGTTTATTTAAATGTCAACTGCAGAACGAGTTACCAACGAAATTTTAATTCAATTTCAGAGAGTCGATTGGGAAGTGGAACTGGCGGTGATTATAGGAAAAAAAGCGAAGGCGATCAGACCGGACCAAGCCAACGATCACATTTTCGGTTACACCGTTGCTCAAGACATCAGTGCCAGAGACTGGCAAAAGGATAGAAATGGCGGTCAGTTCTTGTTGGGCAAATCCATGGACACGTTCTGTCCATTGGGCCCCGTGGTCGTCACCAAGAATAAGATCGATCCTAATAACTTGAAAATCAAGTCTTGGGTCAACGGCAAATTGAAACAGGACGGAAACACCTCTGAACTGATCTTTAAAATCGATTTTTTGGTCTCATACTTGTCTCAGTAAGTCAACATTGTTTCATCTAATATTTTTTATGTTTAAATATTGTTTTTAGGATTGTTACGTTATATCCCGGAGATGTAATCTTAACTGGCACCCCAGCAGGCGTCGGAATGCACAGGAATCCACCGGAATTTTTGAAAAAGGGGGATGTGCTTGAGAGCGAAATTGAAGGAATTGGCAAATTGAGAAACGTGATTGTTTAAGACTTAAGAACCAAACTACATTAATCTTGTATAATTTTTTTATATTGTATGTTTATAAATATGTATTATTTTATAAGGTATTCCATAAAATTTATATTTATGCAATAAAACATACTAAAATAATTTTGGTTTTATTTCTTCTACTAATTATATTATTAATTTTGAAACAATTGTCTGAAACTGGTTGAAAAATAAATTTAACGTCTATGTTTAAGTATCTAAGTGGTTCTGTGAATTTCTTACATAACATAATAAATATGTATGTATTAAGTTTATGACTTTAAATATTTTATACTTGATCACTAAATAATAATTTGTTCTTTGAAAAATATTTGATATAAGCAACTTGGAATAAAAAAAATTGTAAAATACTTTTATATTAATTAAATATAGGTCAAATTTCTTTTTGTATGAAATACTTTATAGCGTGTGTTGATTTTGGGTGTAACGCAAATAAAAAGTCTCAATTAACTAATTTTATTGAAAAACAACAATTACCTTAACACTATTCAATTCTCAGGTGGGAAAAATGGTCTGGGTTTCTTGGCAGTATACACAAACTCCTCGCGACTGTGGTACGGATTATACGGATCGTCTACATAATATTTAGGCTTCCTCCAGTAACTTCCAACCATTTTGTCCAAAAGTCTACTCTGTGTGGCATTGCATAACACATGTTGCCTCAGCCTTCGCTTCCTTGCTGACGTTTTCTTCCACAGTTTCTTGTTCCTGCCACACTTGGTTCTAATCCAGCCTCCCCAGTTCAATCTGTAGAATTTTTTGAGCACCACCTTCACGGCTTTCCTGCGTCCCTTGCGGTACGAGAATTTGGTTACAGTTCTGGATGTTATGCCATTCGTAATGGCCTGTACGAAGGGGTTGGCCAGTAAGTTAGTTGTGGGGGGATTGATGGTTAAACATGAGAATTGTTGCACCAGTGATACGTTTAAAGGGTTGTGTTTGGCTACATTTTGCAGGATATTCGTGGATTTAGGCAATCCAGTGTTTATGCCAAATCTTGTGGCACCTGAAACGAAAAGTTGAATATTTAGTGACTTTTGTTTATTTGTATTTGGAGACAATGAATTAAGGTTATGTAACCGTAATGGCCACAATGAGTTAGAGTGAGACATCTTATTGATTATTTGGTGACATTTGCATGGTGGTAACTTGACGAAAAAAATGCCGTCTAACCTAAAAATTGTCACGGGAAACAAAAGTTTATACAAGTTTCGGCTTTTTACAACAATAACCAATTGCCCTTGGCGGTTGCAAAATTTTTTGGGAACCTCCAGAGCAAGAATAAATTCCCGTGATTGATAGCAGACAAACAATTTGACTTACTTCGGACGAGAACCCTGAACATCACGTCAAACACCTTGATGACTGCCAAACATAACTAAAGATTGGGAGAACAACTTCTCAATTTAATTCACACTCCCAAGTTGGCTGACCGGCAATATGTTGAGGGTACTGAAGAGAGGGATTTTAGTCAAAAAAGTAACATGGGTGAGTACTGTTATTTTTCTTTTTTTCCAACGTTCAAATTTTAACCTTACTTTATGCATATTATGTCACCTTGTCATGTATCAGAAGTTATTAATAAAATTGCACTTTGTAGGGCTCTATTGTTTTTGCCATTCATTAAATTATATTATTTTCAAGAGTTTAACATTCTTAGAAAATAATTGATTAATAAGGAACTATATAGCTATTGATCTATCGATTCATGTATTTTTATTTTAATAGGATAAATAAGAACATTTTTTTAATACTTTTATATACAATAGTTATAAATTTTATGCTTCTTAACTAGGATACTTTTTGTGAACTGATATGTGTATCTAATAATAAAACATTCATTAAAAACATGTGATTTGTTTAAACAAGATGTACCCAGTCAATTTATTATATTTTTGTTTTTATAGATTTTAATTTTACATCCATGTACCTATGTAGATACATTATATATAAATTTATAATGTTTATACACATAATTTTCCTTTTATTTCTTACATGTTTAAGTATTATGTTTGCTTTAGAAACAAGGAAAGAGGGAACTGAAACTGTGCACGAACTTCCGCAACGTTCCTACACTTAGATCATCAGAAGCTGCGCGCCTCCTGAGTTCCGGCGTATGTCCGCCCAAGTATGAACCACCAAAATCCCATACGGGTCGAAATGCGCTGCTCGGTGCTCTGGCGTTGTTCGGCGCCACCTTGGGATACGCCAAATACGACGACGAATTCAGAAGAATGATCGAGGATAACGTGCCATACAGTGATCAGGCACTCAAGTACCTGTTGTTCGAGGAGAATCCCTTTGGGTTCATTAGCGAGTATTACGATTCACTCAGAGAGATGATCGTGGGCGCTTCTAATAGCAGTTCATCCCAGTCATCAGACATTCAATTGCCCAAGTCTTACAAAGGTGAGCAGTCTGATTTGGTTTGTCACTAGTTTGAGGTTCATACAGAAATGATACTTAATGCTCATCTTCGACTCATTGTATCAGCCTTTTTGTTCTTAAATTAATTAACAAACATTTTGGGTGTGTATTTACATTTCTAATTCCTACTAACACATGTGCGTTAGCTCCACCGCCGATTTCTCCGTCACTGGACCTACCCAAGAAAGAAGAGTCAGGCTACACCGAGATCCGTGTCGAGAGCAAGGAGGACTGCGAGTCCGAGCCCAGCGTCACCGTTGGTACGTAATGCGTCTTCTATTTTCAACTTCATGGGTTCATATCTGTTCAATAATGTTTGTTTCTCCAATAACACACATAAATTGGAATGTTCAGGCGGTGATGTCAAAGTCGAAGATGACCGACCGGACATTCAGCTCCTGGAAAGACAAATCTCGGAAGCTGCCACCGAAGCAGTCAACGCCTACAACCGTGCGATCTACAATCTTAAGAAGTACAGTGCGGAGATTTGTCACGTGATCGATGAACAAGTCGACCGCATCAAGCCCGACGTCTGGGACCGGATCAGGGAAAAAGGCCGGCTTAAGAAGGAAGCTATCCAATGTGCTGAAGAGAAGGCTGCGGAAGCCTCCAAGAAAATCGTCGAACTTAAGTAAACAAACTATGTATTTATTAAAGTTTGAATCTAACTGGTTTGGTTTCAGATGTATCATTTCAGAAGACACGCGTGGTATTCCGGCAACCAAAAGGGACATCATCCTGGCCAACATCCAACAAGTGCAACAAGACATTGAAAAAGGCAAGAACGAACTCGAACGTGAAAAGAAAGGAAGCACCGTCACAGAAAAGTACTGGGATAAGGTAAACGAAGGTTAACACACAAAAAATAGGCGTTATTTAATTATTATGTGTACAGGTTGAATCAGCACGCAAGCATTTTTCTTACGAACTGGAAACTCTGTTCCCCAGCGTTAAACTGGACGCAAAAGAACTGAATTTAAGCGCCGAAGAGTTCGACCTGTTCATCTTGCACGCCTACGCCAACGTGTTGTATTACCAGAAAGAACTGGCACGCATGGACACCGTAATTCACGATAAAATCCAACGTGCCACCGAGAATGCAAGCCGCCGCGGTGAGGCCGCCCTCACCGAAGCCCAGATTTGCGAAGCCATCCAGCAGGAGAAGAGGAAGCTCGCCCTTTGCTTCCAACAACAAGTAAATTAGGTTATGCCACTTTGAAACAATGTTCTAATGTAATCATTACTTCCAGTCCTTGAAGATGAAAAAAGAAGCTGATTGCGAGATGCGTGAAGCGTTGAAGCGTCAGTCCCAAACATTCGCCGATCATTTGGCTGAGGCTATCGAAGCGAGGGCCAAGGAAATCGAACGTGAGTTGACCAGAGCGTTTGACGAACAACTGGAGAGCGAGAGGTGTAAATTCAAGTACCAACTTGCCACCATGGTTGGTAGGCTGAAGGGCTTGGACCATGCCATCAAACGTAAGTTTAATAATTTCATGTTTCCTTTTTAACTGCGTGAAGGAAAATATAAGGAAATTATATAATTCAATTATTTGTTTTATGTGCAATCTTAGTGGATGAAGAATATCAAGCAGGTATTTGGGATTGATACATTTGTATTTCTGTTTTCACCTTATTCTGCATAAAACAAGTAATTTTTGATAATTTAAATAGACTATATCTATATCATTTATATTATCATCTATAATCAAATGCATGATTTAATTTCTTCATGAATTCAATAATTTTTCAATTAAAATTAGAAAGTTTTATCTTTATACCTAGAATTTTGTTATCTCACTGTTTTTGCTGATTATATAAATTTCCGAACAATTATTGATATAAGGTTTTGTTTGTAGAAAAAGCAAATCAAGACGCCAGTGAAAAACGTGCTCAGGTGTTGTGGAGCGCGTGCCAAGCCCTCATAAGATCATTGAAGGCTGGCTGCCCCGGCCAAAACTGGAGGGACCAACTCCGACCCCTCAATCCTGAAATCAGCGCCGTTCAAAAAGCCGCAGGTAAATAACATACAAGTACTTTTACAACATTTTTTAATGATAAATTACAGCTGAAAATGACGAACTGGTTAACACCGTCGTCGCCGCCATCCCCAAGGAGGCTTTGGAACGCGGTGTGTACCCAGAGGAGGCTCTCAAGGAGCGTTTCCTGAAAGTTGAACAAGTGGCCAGAAAAGTAGCTTTGGTGCCTGAAGGCGGTGCTTCACTCCCGGTTCATATCTTATCCTACATCCAGTCACTGCTTCTCGTGAAAGCAGCCAGTCCCATTCCGCAGGCGGAGCTCGAGGACAAGAGCGAAATCGACTTTACCAAACTGGATACCAATGATGTCTTGCAGAGGGCGAGGTAAATTAAATACAGGCCTTTCACTGTTTAATTAATTAACTCTAATTATCGCGTATTTTAGGTACTGGATGGATCGTGGAGACATCGAACAGACTCTTAAATACATGAACTTGCTGAAGGGCGCTCCTAGATCCGTAGCTAGACAATGGATGAACGAGGCCAGGATATTGTTAGAGACGCAACAGGCCGCCAACACACTGATGGCCTACGCAGCATCCAGTGGCTTGGTCCATCTGTAAACGTGATTTTAAAAAAATATTATCGGTTTCTGTTATTTATTATCTCTACCGCTAATATATTTTTTTAAATATACCTATTTACTGATTTGTCATTTATTGCTTTTAAGCGACATTGTTATTTAATTACCAAATTATACTTTCAACAGAAACAAGTCACAATGTGTATCAAAGAATCCGTTAGATTTGTTTGTTATTACACTGTTTTTTATTTAACATCGGAATTATGTATTATTATAATTTGTAAATAGATTGTTGACTTTTTTTCTTCCTTTTACTTCTCCATAGCTCCTTAACGGCTTAAAATAGTTGATCATTTAGAAACTGCATTGGAGATTGAAAATTATGCAGCTTACGAAATAAATTACGTTCTTAATTATTAATAAATAATCTAATGAAATAATGGCTTAATATATGCCATAAAAAATAATGAAATTAACAAAATGCCAGTAATGTCGAAACCACATTACACTTTCATGGTTAACTGCGGTACGATTAGTACTAACTTGTCCACATATTTTTTGATTTTCTTTGTTCTTGTAATTTATGTACTAAAAATATTGTGTATATCAAAAGATATTAAAAGTAGGATATCCATATTAATTATAATTTCAGTTTAGAATATAAATACATTTAAGAATTTAATTGTAATTTATAAATTTTAACCAACGAACTGGTAAATTTCAAAGTCATTTTCAAAAAATAAAACACACGGTTCCAGTGGCCAAATTTCATAGATTTTTAATGTACAGTTTAGTATAAAAATAATAAGTTAATAATGGTGATTGACTCGCCTTGGCATTGATCTAATGAGGAGAAGAATACGTATTTAATATATGATAAGTACGGAGATTTTGTTCAAAATGACAAAAATATTACATTGAAATGATCAAAAGATTCTAACCCCCAGTATGAGGTGAAACATCATTCTACTGGAAAATTGTAGATCTTAAGATAAGCAAATTTTCTGCATATATCTATAGACTTTCAAGTTGCCTCTATTAAAAATTAAGGTGTTATTCAAGTTATTTAATGTACAAAGAACCTCAAGAAACTGTGGATTTCAGTCTCCGTGATCGTATCCGACCATCTTGGTCAGTCAAAATTTGCATTACCATTGAAGAAAAAGTTTTCATTCTATTAAACATTCTATTCTCTACTTAATTTTAATCTTTGACGACAAAGGGATGCAGCACAAACGAGGGACAAGAAGAAAAATATTTAAGATTGGACTCGCAATGAAGAAGCGTTCCTTCTTCTGTAAACTACTGATTGACAATTCCACGAGTGGTCACTTTCTCCACTCTATCAATTTTAGACAGTTAGTACTTCTACTTCGGTCCATCAATTTCCACAACCAAAAATTGTGACTAAATCAATCTTTAGTAGTGACGAAGTGACTGAAAGAATCTTTCAAAACCACAAATTAGATCATTCAATTAATGTGTCTTATTTCTTTTGTGACTGAGGGTAAAAGATACACAACTTGTATTTCTAATTAAATATATATTTAAAAAAATGTACAATTTATAATCCTAACCTATTTATAAATATTTACATTAACAAGTGAGCAATATTAACAAAGGCCCATCTCGTACGAAAGACGGCCAAAAAATCTCTGGAGTGTTTGGTCCTCTAATCGCGCCACGTCGCTAACTACAGCACAAACCACACACCCCTATTACAGTCTCCCACCCGGAGGCCGCGGTCAGCTCTAGGTATTTTCATTATTTCCAATAATAATAAATTATAAAACTAATGTGATGAAAAAATGAAAATAACATTAAACATAAATAGGGCTAAGCTAAGGTAACGGGGTGGTTGGAGAGTTTACGGCTTTGTCTTGTCGATGTAGACCCGATTCCTGAGCCTGTTGCTGCCGTCCGTTGTGTAGCCGTTCGGCATCGATTTAACCTGTTCGACGTTGTCGTACAAAACAGTCTGGCTGGTGAAACAGACGCCGTTCTTCACCGCTTTGGACAGCACGGATCCGTTTTTTTGGTTCTGAAACCGACACAGTACTTGTGTTAGAACAGCATGTGTGAAAGGATTATATTAATATAAAATCATTAACGATTGCGTAACTAGAACAACTTTTACCCGGCATTGTTTAAGTTTGCAGTTACGGCAGAATTGCACAGATTATTTAATAGTTAAACAAATTAACTGGCGAAGTGTGTTTGCTCACACGTCAAACTAAACTAATTTGCTTCGATGAACTGTAAACAATTGCACAAACGGAGATTGACCAATGCCTACCTCCACTTTGGCTTTCTTCTCCTTGTTCTTGACGTAGGCCTGCTTGTAGAAGTTGGAGAACAAGAAATAGAACATGAAGGCGTGCATGCCGATCCACCAGATGAAAGCTCTCGGGTAGTTGCACTCGGTGAACAGCAGTTGGAAGGCGTGGGCCATCACGAGCACGAACTGGACCATTTGGAGGGTGGTCAGGTACTTTTTCCACCACAGGAACTTCTGGTATTGGGGGCCGAGGGCGGCGATCAAGTAATAGGAGTACATGACGATGTGGACGAAGGTGTTGAGGAAGCCGAAGAAGGTGGAGTGGCCGCCTGGGGTGAATTTCACGCCGAACCACACGGACATCGGCATCACTCCGTGGTGGATAATGTGCAGGGTGGAGAGTTGGTCGTTCTTTTTCCTCATCACGAAGAATATCTAGACGAATAAATGGGAAGTTAGTGGCTGACTTCGATATTGGATTCACATGTCACATCAGGAATATTAAGCTCCTGATGTTCGTGAAACCAGTTTGCTTAATTGCAACAAAGTTCAAAATAATTAGAAGGCAAGGACATACTGCTTTTTGTTGGTTTTCCATAAAAGATAACTAGTGGTTTATTAATCAAATAGTTATAAAATTATGCAAAATATTTGTAACTTGCAGAATGCAGGCAAATAATTAATTATAAAATAAATATTTAATTTATCTATTTTTGTTTCTAGTTGCACGAATTGAATATAACATGTTTTAGCTACTTACAATTAAATGAATTTATCTATTAGCAGAAATGGAAAATATACAGTTATTAGACACCATAAAATAGTGAAGACATTAACGTTTCTCGAGAAATGTCGTGTTAATAAACCAGTAGCATAAACAATCATAAGATTTCCCAAAATAATCACCTGAGATTCACAAGAAATAACGAAATCCCAAATAAATATTTAATATTCTTACTGTCCTAGAAATACATTCGAACTGCTTTGGTGTCTTAAAATTAATCAAGTGGCATCATCTACGTTACAACAATGATTAATGAATATTCTCTTCCCATATACTGTAATTTATCACAACCTTGCAAAAGTGAACATTCACAGAGTAAATAAAGACATATTTGTCTCTTAGTGGGAATGGAATATTTAATAATTAGAAACAGTGAATATATTGCAATTTTCACAAATTTGTGAGGAAATATAAACTGTAAAATTAATGAAGAACCTTGCAAACAATCATATACAATATTTTAATAAAAAAAGGGCAGTTATCTTCATTCCAATCCATTTATGTTCAACCATTAGTTGTGATAAATAGTCGTTAAAAACAAAATTGCAGTTCACGATAAGGTTTACGTTACCATACGCGAATTATTAATATCCTTTTATTGATTATTTGTGCTGGTTTATTGTTTACATTAAAAGAAAAATTCCTGAATAAATAAATATTTGATTCGGTAAGTTTGTATGTGGGTTTATAAGTACGTTGTCGTCTTCGTTATCCGGGTTTTTGTAATTTGCTAGTTTATAGTTATTGCTTCGGTTTATCGTCGGTTTTAATTAAAATAACTTATTTTACTCACCGTATCGAAGAACTCCGTGAACTTGGAAAAGTAGTACCACCAGCATCCCCTGGCCATCTAAAATTAATAAAGTCAACGAGTTAAACTAATAATCAATAAATAATAGAGCTGATCCGGTTTCCGGGAATAAATTATTCATAAAAAATGTTTAACCGACTCGATTGAATGGGTCAACACACTCATTCAATGTCCCGTATTGATAATAAAATGCGTTTTATTACGAAAATATTCGTATTGGGAAATAGATCTTATATTGGGTAACCTTGAATCAGAAGCTCAGGTCAAGATTTTCAATTCAATGTTAATTAGGGTGGTTTTGACAAGTTGTGGCTTTCGATTTCGTGTTTCGAAATTGGTCGTTAATTATTAAGGAAATTTATGATAATCCTTACCCTTAAAGCCATTGGGTCATTGGAGTAGTCCACTGGTTGACATCTAAAGCTGTACGTGGTCATCCAACCTGCTACTGAACTCTAAAAATACATATTATTTGTTAATGACTTCATACGTTTATGGAATGATCAGTATGGATGATTTTTGGTTGTAACTGACACGTGGCAATAAAATGCGGAAAAATTGTAAATTGGACTTTGTTTACACGTGATTTAAAACAAGAATTTAGTTAATTGTCCTTGAACAACTAATTCTTATAGTTCAACTGTGCATTCAAATTTTCCCAAATATAAATCGAAACCAGTTCCAACCGAAAATTTAAAAAAAAAAAACTATGACATTTTGTTATGATAATTAATATATCACGTATTTACCTCATAGAACAGCCACGTGCTGAAAATCACTTGAAACAAATTATAGAAGATCAGCACCCTTTTCAGCTCGAATGGTTTCCTGTTTTCCATTAGTTTGGGCCCTACCACTTTCACACAATAAGCGTATGTCAAACATATAGCTAATGTGGGAAATGGAGAGCTCATCATCGGCCAATTATTAACCCTGGGGTCTAAAATTGAACGGGTTTAATTAAATATGAAGTTGGTAATTAGCTTCGGTGACTTACCGCTTTTGTTGTCCATGAGATCATGGTAGCCATCTATCACTTGGTTTATTAAATAGTTCATTTTCAGCTGAAACAACAATTACTTTAATTAATCGCATGTAAGTATTGTCCTCGTTGTGGTTAAAAAGGTGAATTTCACCATTATTTACCAGAAATTAAACTTGAATTAAACGCTACAGTAATTGGATTATTACAAAATCACTGTCAAGGTTTTTAACGGGAAAAATAACAACGAATTCTTGGTCGATAAAACGAAAGCTCATTTAACACCTCGCAATAGTTTACAAAATTCCTTTATCTAATTACTATTGTTTAGTAAGAGGCCATACAATTAATGCTTAGCACAATGTTTACATTGGTTTGTTGCTTAAATAAGCGCTTTATTTGCGCTGCCGTCTTCGACTTCTTGACATTAATGCATTTAAATTTCGTTAAATTCGTATCAGATTGTTGCCGGCGTTTAAGTGAAATTGTTTTATGAAAATTGATTGAACTAATTTGTGTTGTGGTAATTTAATAAAAGATTAAATTCTGATTTTTTTAAACAAAAATTAAACGTGTTAAAGTCCTTTGTCGATGAATAAAAATATTCGTTAAATTGTTAAAATGTTATTTTAATTTAAATGCTAAAGTATAATAATTTATTAATAAAATATATTGTTGACAAAATTTTTTCTTGAATTAAATACAGTCTTATAATATATATATAATTTAAACACCAAACTATAAAAAAATATTGAAAAAATGTACTTGACGAAAATCTTTCCAGAATTGAAACAGTAAAAAGAAATTTTGTAGAATTGATTTTAATTATCAAAGTAAAAATTGTATGTATAAAACAAACTTCATCTATTATTATTTGTATTTTGAATTTTATTTGTTATTTAAAGTTTTTAACAAAATTTTGTATCAAATGTTTTTTTGAAAATAATGTTGAAGTAAAAAATATTGAATGTAGTAGTTAATTTTATGGTCTTTACAAAGTAATGGTGAAGTAAGAAATATTGAATATAATTAATTTTATGAACATTTGATGGTTAATAAATATATATAAAAATATTATTTTGTTTGAAATTTTGAAAGTTATAATTTAAACACTAAATTATAAAAAAATATTAGAAAAATAATGTACCTGATGGTTAATAAATATATATAAAAATATTATTTTGTTTGAAATTTTGAAAGTTATAATTTAAACATTAAATTATAATAAAATATTAGAAAAAAATATACCTGACAACTAAAATGAAGTTTTGTGGAATTGATAATAGTTATCAAAGTAAAAATTGTATGTATTAAACTAATTTATCCTAATCGAACTAAAACGTGTCATTATCTAATAGTCAAGGCTTTTTATGTATATAATATCACCTCCTGGTTAACACAACACATTTCACTGAAAATGCGAATAATTATTTTAATATTGTCTATAAAATTTTCAAGGCGGCAAAATGGTCGTTAACACCGTTGAGAAGACGTCCTTAACAATCTCCTGTATAACCTTTAATGTTTCAGTTTTTATTTCTAATAAGAAAAACCTTCCGATCTAATTGGAATGTTACTTGACAAATATTAAAAATTAATTAATTACACAACGGAAAGTGCCAGATAATAACAAACATTATTTCTCGTCGGTTATACATAATATAATATTTATAACTGATGCATAATCAATAACTAAAGGGACGAATTAAATAGCAAGTTTATTATTTATTTGGGTTAATCGTTTCAATTCAGTTAACTATGGCAAACCGTGTACCAATAGCAATGGCGGGGTACAAATATTAAAACCAAATTGGAGTTGTTGCAACGGTGTCCAAAAAGGTATCGATCGTTGTTATGAACGTTTGCAATAACAATAAAAGATATAATAATTGGTGAAAAAGAAACTGTAACCTAAACCTTCACCCACTTTGTTCAAACTCCCGTTTCATGATATTGAACTTAAAATTTTCGTTACGCAATTTTGAACGAGTGCACGTTACGTTTTTAAACCTTGGTTTTCGAAACACCTCTCGGGTTTTTTTTTTATTCAACGGTACTTGCCAAATAGAATCCAGCCAATTTCCAATCCAACGCGGTTTCTAAATCGACGAATTCTCACTTCCGGTGAACCAATATATTATCGATAATAAGTGGGATAGCGAAGTAATACTGCAACACTGTTAATTATAATATACATTGTTTATTAATGCAATTAAATTAAAGCTGATATGTTATTAAGATAGTTGCAGTGCGTTAAATAACCTCCGTTAATTTTTATTTGCTGGCTTAATAATATGTGTGGGAACTGATGTTTTGCATGTGCATATTTTTAATGCTCTATTTAAAGGGCCTACATATGAAAAATATGTACATATT
The DNA here is from genome assembly GCF_024364675.1 of Aethina tumida. NCBI lineage: Eukaryota > Metazoa > Arthropoda > Insecta > Coleoptera > Nitidulidae > Aethina > Aethina tumida. Next base: position 19,115,761 of record NC_065439.1, read on the forward strand.
TCCAATAATTATTTTTGTAAATAACTTTTTAATATTTTAACATTTAAATTGTTGTTGTGTACAAATATAATTAAAATTTTGTGATAGGGAAGTTCCAATAGTTTTTTATATTAAAATATTCATATTTATTTACTTATTGTTTTCGTAAGTAAAAGCCTCAAAATTTGTAATTTTTTTTACATACTGAAAGATACAATCTTAAACATAAAATATACAACATTAATACAACAATAATCTCAAAATATTTAATCTGATTGTTATTTCTAAATAAATTGTTACATATTAAAGATTCAAACAAGTTTTTCATATTTTTTAATTTGTGATTAAAATTGTAATTAATTTTATTCTAAGAAAAAATAAAACAATTGTTAAACAAATAAATAAAATTTCGAATTAAACGAAGTTTTCATATTTGTATAATTTATGATTAAAATTATAATTGTTTTAATAACTTTTATTTTATGTTTTTATTGTTGTGTTTCCATTCCAAGAAAAATTTAAATGTTTTATTTTTTTGTTAAAAACCTTTGAAAAAAATTGTTATTCTAAGAAAAATTATATTAAAAAAGTAAATTATTAATTAATGAAATAAACAAGCATTGAATTTGTTTATTAAGTAAAGTAAATTTTTTCTCTATTTCAAAAGCACATTTGTTATACTATAAAAAATGTTTAAATCAATGATTACTCATAAATATTTACAAAATTATACTATGAAAAAAGTAAATTTTGGAATCTTGTCTAAAATTATATTATTAATTGTATTTATGATAGTAAAGTTTCTACAATGAATATCCTCAAAGTATTTAAAAATACAATTTATTTTCATTTTCATTTATACTAAAAAATCTTTAATTAAAAAGTAAAGTTACGATTTGTTTTCATTCTTAGAAAACTAAATAAATGATGTTTTTTATATTCCAAAAGTTCATTTGTTTAATATATTAAAAACGTGTTTTTCTTTCTAAGAAATATTAAATGAATTATTAAAAAAATAGCCATGTGTCATCCATAATTGCAAAAAGACTATGAATTTTAATTAACTTTATAATTACATTCGTTATGTTAAATGAATCTAAAATGTTAACTAAATTTCTATGGTAAACATATAAACACAAACCATCCATAATTCACTGCAAATCAATACAATTTGGAATTTTCTGTGACACTTGTTCCGCATCGACAACAATAAATTTGTGAAGGTTAAAAAAATACAAAGAGCCAGTCGAAAGGGTTTATCGATCAGTTTCCAAACGGTTTCCGCAAGTGAATTTTTCACCGGCGACGAGGCGTTGTTCCATCAAACTTGAAACGCAGCCTTGGTCGTTCTGGTTCACCTTCTGGTGATGCCGGGCTATCGTATTTTTTCCGAACCAATTGAAAAATCGATTCCTCGTCGTCAGACCTCCTTGAACTTCGACTAAAAGACATCAAGAGATGTGTGTACTGTTATTTAAGACAAAAACAATCATCGCTCTTATGTTTGTTATTAAGTTTTTTTCTCTTGTAACGTAAAAAAATTCGAAACAATTTTGGTTGTGAATGTTGGCAGGGATAAATTTATTCAGCTTTTTCCTTGTAAACTTTGCCCCCTTTGCAGAGAACTGAAGATTGTGGTTCCGGTTTTTTTGATCTTTGACCGTCTGCCAAAAGAAGTATACATTAAAGTAAGTGTTAAAACCGATTAATTTAGCATTTTTTAGTCGCTTATTTTAAAACAGGTTTAAGAATGTGACTAAATTAATCATTCTGAACCATTCAAATCCTCCATATTTATTTTTTACTTACCACTTAAATAGATTTATATATTATTAGTCGAGCACGACCTGCAACAAAAACAAAGAACATTAATTTATTTTTGTAAGTTCAGGTATGGAAATCATTGATATCAGTTAACTAAAGTCGGTTTTCAAGTTTTATTTAATTAAATGTGTGGTTTTTTACTCAGACTGTGGGAGACTTTAATGCTAATGAAACAACAAACCTTTATAACATTGTGTAATTATAATTTGTTATAAATAAATGTTATTTATTTATTTATATGAAATAATTTAACTTATAAATTATAAAATATTGCACATATATTTATAAAATTAAGTCTAGACTAGAGATTTTAACACTTCAATAAATCTATAAAATCATATCAAATTAAACAAGACAAGATGATTTTTCAATCGAATTTCTTTACACTGACTTTAAGTATGTGTAATATATTGAAAATTTACCAATCGCGAAAGTTCTTTACCAGAAAAAAATTTAAGCGGAGTGCGATTACTGTAAAAGTACGTTAAGTAATGCTTTGCAATCGTGCTTTTAATAAGACAGATTTGCTAATCGAATTTCCACAGGGTTTCTTGAAAATCAAGATAATTAACACTTCATGATTCGATTTTAATAACGGAATTAATAGAAACGATTTCGGTACGATGAATATTTCTTAATTTATTTATCTCATTATCGACGCGTGAGAACACAAAGTGCAAAGGCAGGTTAGCAAAAAGACAAACAACAATCATGACCATAAAAGCGCTTGAATAAATAAGAAAATGTGCGTCGTCTTGACATGAATTTTAAACGGGGATTTCCCAAGAAAATATCCGAGATGATGCAGAAGTGGCAATAGTCGTTCTTGAACAGTTGTTGCTATTCGAAAAATCGACAATAAAGCTGTTTTACGACGACATCAAACGAAACAAGATGAACCGTGACCGTTTATCAATTTTTCTTGGGCAGTTCGGCAACGGAACCGGTTTTATTAACTGATTTAATTAACATTCGGCAATTGCGGTAATTTTATATATTTATAATAGAAAAATCCGCTTTCTAATATCGAAATAAATATGCGAATGGGTGTGCAACGGTATTTTCTGTTCGTGTGAGATTGCACAAACTGCAACTCGTTTGTGCATTACAAAATCTCCGACTCGTGCACTTTAGCGGACAAAAATTTCAGTCTGCTTTATTGCGAATTTTAACATTTAGCATAATGTTTTTCTATAAGCGAATTGTAGTTGTATCTGCTGTACAGAATGTACGTAAAATTTTTCTATAAAAGTATTAGAAAAATTTTAAAATTTTTGTAAAAATCTATCTAAAAATCAGCTAAATTATGTGTAAATTCAAAATCGCCTATTAAATTATCTATAAAATCTATAAAATCCGTAAAATCTGTAAAATCTATAAAATCTACAAAATCTATAAAATCTATAAAATCTATAAAATCTATAAAATCTATAAAATCTATAAAATCTATAAAATCTATAAAATCTATAAAATCTATAAAATCTGTAAAATCTATAAAATCTATAAAATCTATAAAATCTATAAAATCTATAAAATCTATAAAATCTATAAAATCTATAAAATCTATAAAATCTATAAAATCTATAAAATCTATAAAATCTATAAAATCTATAAAATCTATAAAATCTATAAAATCTATAAAATCTATAAAATCTATAAAATCTATAAAATCTATAAAATCTATAAAATCTATAAAATCTATAAAATCTATAAAATCTATAAAATCTATAAAATCTATAAAATCTATAAAATCTATAAAATCTATAAAATCTATAAAATCTATAAAATCTATAAAATCTATAAAATCTATAAAATCTATAAAATCTATAAAATCTATAAAATCTATAAAATCTATAAAATCTATAAAATCTATAAAATCTATAAAATCTATAAAATCTATAAAATCTATAAAATCTATAAAATCTATAAAATCTATAAAATCTATAAAATCTATAAAATCTATAAAATCTATAAAATCTATAAAATCTATAAAATCTATAAAATCTATAAAATCTATAAAATCTATAAAATCTATAAAATCTATAAAATCTATAAAATCTATAAAATCTATAAAATCTATAAAATCTATAAAATCTATAAAATCTATAAAATCTATAAAATCTATAAAATCTATAAAATATATAAAATCTATAAAATATTATATAGAAAAACTATAAATTTTATAAAACAACATTTAGAAAATATGTATAAAATAAAATTTCATAAAATTTGTATATATCATAATATATATCATTTATAAGATAATCTATAAAATCATCAACAAAATTGGCAATTAGATCATCATAAAATTAACTATAGAATCGCCTGTAAGTCATCTACAAAATCAATAATGTTGGCAATAATTAAGAGAATTAAGCAAATGATTTTCATAAAATTCGCTTTCTGTTTCCAGAAATAGGTAATAACTTAATCGTTTTTTAAACGTCAAAATTCACTGATTGTTTTTAAATCTTTGTAATTTCTAGACTGACTTAACCTTTGAATATGGTTTCGTTTAATTGCCGGTTTCCACGTATGTTCACAAATAATTAACACAAACTTAAATTGAATTTTCTAAACTCACTTTCATGGTGTTCGATGAAAAATTGTGCAATTTCGCATGATTTCGTTTGGTACACATAGAAAAATTGATGTTAAGGTTATACACCGGTTTCTGCCATATATAACGTTCGTTTAATTAACGAGATGAAAATATCTTGGCAAAAAAAAAATTGTTTTGCGACTGTGTGTATTTGGATTATTAATATGGTTCATCTTCGTTGGCAATAAATTATGGCTAGAATATGGATTTCGGAGATTTAACGTATGATAAATGGATTTTTGAAATGCATTTTATGGTTTTCGATTGCTCAGACTTGATTTGTGAATATTAAATAATTTTTTTTTTTTTGAAATTACCAAATGTTCTTGTGAAATAAATTTTGTTGGTCAATTTATTTTCAATAATTTTGTAATTTTGATTCATTAATCTGATTTCTGCAATAATTTTAATAAGTTAATATTTAAATTTATAGAAAATTTAATCCTAAATGATTTTTTATTTATAATTTCGAAATTACATATAAAATCTGATGTCATTTAAACCTCGACTGTGCATTTACAAACATTTAGCTGTAAATAAATATATGCATGAAATTTAAATAAGTTGTCTACAATCACTATTTTCGCTAATTTTCTGTACTAAATATAAATTTTAAAGTAGTTTAATGGTAAAATATATTGTTCATATACTTTTAAATATTTTACAGGTGTACATTTAAATAATTAAATTTTAAATGGTATTTAAATTATAATTGTCCTCATATTGAAATTTGATGATTAGCAATATGGTGTTCAAGTATTAATGAAACTCAGTCTAATGTGATATTCTATTTACATGACTTAAATAAATGTAATAAATTTTTGCAGTAAATAAACATATGTAAATGATTCTCTACAAATTATACTTTAGTTAATTTTAATATTGTATCTAATTAAAAAAGCAGATTTAATTATAAACGAGACACAAAACAATAATAAAAAATTGAAGAACAATTTGGTATCAACATTATTAACCAAGCTCAGTTTAATGTCTGTTAGGTAAACAACATTCTCTCGTATAAAAATAAACGTTGAAAAAGGGGATGGTAGATTACCTTGATACAGATTTCAGTCATCTGAAGTGCGAAATTGCAGCACTGAAAAAACGGCGCATTCGGCAATTATAATTATCGTTCGAGCTTGATTAAGCAATTCAGAATATTTTTATAAAAATTCCATTAATATTTTAACTCCATAATTGCTTATTTTTGTTAAATTAAATTTGTTGCGAAAAACCATTGCAATTTGCCTCATTGTGTTCTAAATAGAACGAGTATAACAATGCGATGAAATCGAAAGTGCAAAGCCGAAAGCGAAGCAAGTCTCGTTTAAACACATTCCCGTTTGAGATTCACCTTAACCCAAAATATTTCAACAACAAACGTACGGCATTTTATCTTAATCATCTTCGAAGAGGTGTGCCAATGTCTTTGCACAAACTAATTTCAAAATAAATTAATATAATAACCTCAGGTAGTTTATTCGTATTTTTACAATTTGTTGTACTAATTGTAAGAGGAAATTATTTAAATTATTGTTGGAGTTTTGATATCAAAAGAATGTGGTTAGGAATGGATTTTTGAAAACAGGATATTTGCACCACCTTGAAGAGGCACATTCTTGATGTAAATGTGGGACATTGACAGCTATTTAATTGTTATTGTCTGACAAATTAGAGAAAAAACCTAACGATGCATTAACTGTCAATGAAGACAAGTATTTTGAAAAACCCGTATCTATTTTCTTTTAAAACCAATATTAATAAAGTAAATATTTAAACACGTGTATTTCAAGAAAACATTTTGATATAATTCAATTTAAAATTAATTTTTACCCATATGTAAGTGCTAATAAAAAAATAAACAGTACCCAAACAACTTGTTGTTTAAGTTTGTCATAAAGTCCATTAGATCGATAGAAATTTACGGTTACATCGAGGTTTGTTGCATAAAAAACCGTCGTTTTAAAAATGGCGAAGCCAACACAAAATTTGATCGACCGGACAAATGGGCAGTCAGTCATTGGGTGAATACGTCGCGACCAAAAACGAACGGAAAACTACAACAATCTTAATTGCGACCAATCGCCGTAAATGTAACGTTGCGCAAAACAAAGTGTGTCAGCCGTTTGGCGAATAATTCCAATTATTGGACCGCCACGAAAATGGAAAGTGATTTCAAATGTTGTTTCCGATGGGAAATTATTGAATTCGGCGAAGATGCCTCCGTCGAAGTTCGTTTTTTTGACAGTTTTCAAGAAAATTTTGAGAACTTTGTTTATGATAAACAAGTTTTTTTTTACTTTTTTTGTATATTATATTAGTTCAAAATAAATAGATTAATTAAATAATTAAAAACTGGTGTTTTGCGAATAAAACTACAACGGCTGATTACTGATGGACAAAAAATGAAGTTTTCCTTGAGTGAGAGGCAAAAATGGATTTTGAAACAAAAAAGAGGACAATTAAAAATGGGATTGACGCAAAACATCCATTTAAGAGAAGAGTTATATAGATTTTGTTTATAAATTATACGGTTGTTTTCTTCAAGGATTTTAATGTTACAATATGTTTAACTTTTATTATTATTTGTTGTTTTTTGTTTCCTTTTAAATAATTTATGTATTTATACGAATTTTATTTAAAACTATAACAATTGTTTTATGTAATTTAATTTTAAAATTTAAATAAAAATACATTCTTACATGTGTATTAAAAAAAAAAAAATAAAAAATTATAATTAAAAATTATTTTATCATTTGATTTTATGAAGTAAAAATTATTTTGTGGTATTTATTTGTTGTTTAGTTCTTATATTTTAAAAAATAATAATTTAATAAGTTAATAATTACGAATAAAATAAAAAAAGTAAATTTCAAATTCAACTCCTCAACATTTTATTATTCTTATTATTTAATGTTATTGATTATTAATTAAATTCATAAATACTAAAAAATAAAGCATAGAATGCAACACAATTTTATCACTTAAAGTATGTTTCATTGTATATTCCAATTTATAAAATTTTACCATTTATTAATACTATAATATTATAACAATCAATTTCATTAAATCAATTCAATTACATGTTTATTCTCTAATATTCAATGCTCCATTAAATCCACGGGCAAATTTTAATTATCCCTCCGATTAATCGATTAATCCCGGACAATAAAACAGAGAGAAAGGCAAAGAAAATTGGGAACACATTAATCGATAATAATCGATTAATTTTTTTGCTACGGGGTGCGAATTAATCCGTTTGGAATTGTAATAAATTCATAATTTATTGCGATCGCAGTAACTGTAAATTTAAATAATGTGTTTAGGGGGCACGCTTGACTTTCTGATGTTGCAAATCTCATTGTTTTTGTGATTACAATATACATAAACAAATTTTGTTTAAGAAAATATCAATTGACCTAAATCAGTGCGAAGGTTACAATAATAATTTTAAATTTAACGCCCGTACCCGTTTTAAGTTTGGAAATAAAATAACAAACGTGCTTCATTCAGCCGATTACGTTGAACTTGTTCGACGATCGAGGATTTGTGTGTACACAAAGAATGATTTTTGGTGCAAGTAATTATTTCATGAAAACACGTTTACAAATTATTAAGTATTTCCTAAACATGTAACCGGATGTTATATTCCCACTTCCTGCAAAATAATCGCATATCCCAATTAGTTATTACATATATTATAATAAATAACAAATTTAATCTGACAAATCCTTGACTTACACTTAAGTCTTGTGCTCAAGTTTAATTGTTGAGAAGTTGAGAAAAAAAATGTCACCTCTTTTAAAATAATTTATATAACCGTTAATTAAATAGTTGCTTTGGGGTCAGGCACTTGGACGTGCAATCTAAGCATTTAAAAAAAAAAACAGAATATGCACACAAAGATATAATTTTGTCAGAATTTGTTAATTACATTAATTATTAATTGCTGACATATTCGATTAACACAGAAAACTCAAATCGATGTTGGATGAATTAATTATGGGTTTATTTTATTAGATTTTTATTGCAATAAATAATAATTTATAGTATTCGAAATAGGTCGAATAAATATAAACTTTTCAATTCCCGTTAGAAATAAAAATATGGAAATTATTCGTTCACAAAAAAACCTGAATGGACCATCAAAAAAATACTGAATATATGTCAAAGCTTTAATATTCATATTCTGTGATAAATCTTAATTTAAGACTTTAAAATATTCAAAAAATGTTCTGTCAAAAATATGTTAAAAAAATGTGTTAATTTTTTAACTATACTTTTTTATTCTTTTAACTATTTTCTTTTAACTTTTTATTACTATAAATTAATGTTAAATGATCTGAAATAACATTAAAATATTTTTAAAAAATATAAGTTAAATACTTTCCAGAGACTTTTTAATATTTTTTCCTTACTAAATAAAATTTATTAAAATGTGACATCAGTGAAAAATATTCTTTTAATTTATAAATCAAGTTTTAATAAATAATTAACTATATTAATATAAAAATATTATATATATTTAGATAGCCAGTTTTAATAAATATAATGTTAAATAATTAACATAAAAACAACACTTACCCCGAAATTTAGAAAATAAAATCACAGTAAAATAAGTCACTGAGGCACAACACCAGAATGAAGACACAAAGCCCAGGATCCAGTGACAGTCCTGCAAGCGGCGCGTTATCCTTGACGTGAATGAACAAGTCGTGTGGCGGCGGTAAATCGGCTGCTAGCAAATAAATGACGGTTCGGCACCACGCACCTTTATAATTCGGCCCCACCACGTCGGACTTCGGAACGCGGGTGCGAGACGACGCGTATTATTCGTCGCCCCGGGGGGCTCACCCCGTGACCGTCGCGTCCGAGGTTAATGCCAAAATTTGGGGTTTGTTTATTTTTCGCATAATTTTATTATTTTTTTTTTAATATTTTTTTGGGGGTTCTGCTCAAATCGAGGTTGTGGAGGGTCTAAGTTTGTTTTTCTTTATAAATCAATAATATGTGATCAATACTTGGCATTTTATCTACCCTCCTTGGATTAAAAAAGTGGCTACAATTCAATCTCAAAAAGTTTATCAATGTTTGATTATAATATTGAGTAGATTCTGAGTATGGGATTGTTCAATTTATTATTAATCATTGTGGCAATTCACTGCATCCAAATATAATTACAAAAGTTGAATAACTACAGTGATTATAATAAAATATCTCATTTTTCCAATCGCACACAAAAATTCAGTTATGTGTAATTAATATTTGGTATTTTATCTGTGGTTTCTTGATATAGAACCAATTTTTGAAGGAGGCTGCCAAATGGCACGTTCAAAAAATGATTAATAATTCAATTCTAAAACGTTTGACAATGTTTGTATTCAGTATTTTTTGGTGTGACTCTGCTTAATATATCATCATTCATTGTGAAAATTCACTGAATACAAATATAATTATAAAATTATAATAAAATATTTTATTTTAATCACATAAAGCTTCACGAATGTGTAATTATTATTTGGCATTTTATCTATGATTTCTATGTCCAGAACTAATTTTTGAAAGAGGCTGTCTAATGTGCAAGTTTGACAATGTTTGATTATGATATTGAGTGGTTTCTTGGTCTGACAGTGCCCATTGTATTATCAATCGTTGTGGCAATCCAAATATAATTACAAACATTGAATAATATGAATATAAAAAAATATCTTACTTTTTTAATAACACAAAAATTTATTAATGTATAATTAATATTTGATATTTTATTTGTGATTTTTCAAATATGCAAGTTCAAAAAATGATTAACAATTTAATTTTAAAACGTTTGACAATATTTGAATATGGTGTTGAGTATTTTTTTTTTGGTCTGACAGAGCTCAATGTATTATCAATCAATCTAATAATAACTGCATCCAAATATAATTACGAAAGTTAAACAACTAAAATGACTATAATAAAATCTTATTTTTTTAATCGCACACAAAAATTTATCAATGTGTAATTAATACTTGATAATATCAATTTTTAGAGGGGGCTGTCAAATGTGCAAATTCAAAAAATGATTAACAACTCAATTCTAGAATATTTGACAATGTTTGATTAGAGTATTGAGAATTTTAGGGTCGGTGCTTAATATATCCATCAATTATTATTCAAATCACTGCATTCAAATGTAATTACAAATGTTGAATAATTACAATGATCAGAACAAATTCAATAGTATGTGTTTAGTACTTGTTTTTGTTGTGACATTTTTGTTTGTGGCTTTTTGGTCCAGAACCAATATTTGGGTGGGCTGTCAAAAGTGCAAATTCAAAAAATGATTAACAATGTATCCTGTAATGTTCAATTATTTTATTGAATATTTTTTAGGTCTGATAATGTCAATTAATCACTTTTACAATTGACTGAGTCCTGATTTTAATAGAAAAAGTTGAATAATTACAATGACTGATTCAAAGATTTTTATTTATTTGCATCCGAAAATCGGAGGTGTAATATTTTTGTTTTTGTTACAAACACTGATAAAATAAGAATTTTATAGGTGGGTGTCAAATTCAGGCAAATTACGATGCGATCTTCAAGGATTTCTTTGAATAAATCAACCACAATTATTTTTATTATTTATCTCTTCCGTCGTTTGGTTTTTTTTTTTTGGTAGAAACTTGAAAGGTTAACCTACGACACAATTTTCAAGCACGGTTAAAATAATATAATAAAGTCATTCATGATTAATGGAACATACATGGGTTTAATTGAGCAAATTCCTCAGGTCACAAATAATATCGTAAAAAATTACTCACCAATACCAAAATAACCACTTGAAACACTTATTGCAAAAAGTACAAAACTTGTTTTGAGTGACATATCATTTATTTACCTTGAGTCTGTGATTCTTCATTGCAATCCAAAAAGAAATCGCCACAAGAGTTATTTTGAAAGTTTGATATACACTTACGACATGTGCATATTAAATAAATTAAAAAAAAATCAAATATCAGTAAGTGTGGAACAAATCACTGCGAAAAAAGTTTGTGGGAAACAGTATGTAAATGATACGAGTTTAGGAATTTGCAATGCAAAATTTTTACTGCAAATGATTTAATATTCATTAAAATTTTAATGTGTCCGATACACATATCGTGTACTATTTTTTCGTTCAGATGTTGGAAGGTTACACTAAAAGTGTTTAAACGTTCCAGTCAATCAAATATTGTTTACGGTAAATATCGATAGAAAAACGCAACGGAATTTTTTGTAGTAATTATTAAGACGCCAAAAATAACGGGGAGGTCATCAAGAAGGGAATCCAAAGAAAATTTGTAAACAATGGCGTCAGATAAAAATGGGCAGGGACATTTCCACTGATACGACATTGACCACGGTCTGAAAAAATCGATCCCTCAAAGTTATTTATGACGGAGAAGTGATTTGTTTACTGCGATCAATTCGTACGCAAAACCGACTAATTAAGCTGAATATTCAGACATGTGCCCGCCGCCAATGTCGAACGAGCGTGTGCACGAAAAATTTGATTTTAAAAATTTTAGACGAAGGAATTTTAATGGGTAATCTATACAAACCTGTTGCCTAGAGGTTAAAGTCCTGTTGGATTATTTAGATTTAACATAACATTAAGAGAATATCCTTGTCCATATTTATTTTTATTAGTTTGATATTTAAAAGCTGCAGATATAAGTGGGTGCTTAGTTTTAATTAGTTGCGAATAATTTCCGGTTTGCTTCCGTGTGCCACGTGGGACGAGTCGCTATTTCCGCAGGTTATTAACCGAAATTGATATTTTTTTAAGCGTCCTTGGAACTTCGCCTATTTTTGGCAAACTTCAGATCTTGAACTGAGATTGTCCATAGGATAATGGTTTTCGAGAAACTGGCACATTTTGACAATTTGGGAAACACTGTAACGACGGGTTTAAAAACAAATTTTGAACACAACATTACATCTAGAAATGAATAAAAGATTGCAAGTTAATATTTGAATAAATCATGAGAATGGGATGATGTACATTATTTATCACAAGCATTTTTGTAACCTTTTGGAAAACTTAAACATTAGAAATAATAATAATTTAATCTTTTACAGTTGTTATGTAAATTTGTAGATTTTATTTGATATATCAAAAAATAATTTAATAAATAATAATTTAATTTATTTCTTAAATATCCTAAAAGATCAGATTTTTTAAAATATAATATTTTACCTTTAAACTTCAAAACAAATTTCTAGGGCATAGGAATAATAAATTAAAATAAAATTTGTAATACAAAAAATATAAATTTATAAAATGTATGTAAAAAAAAATAGTTTGTAATAAATTTGAAGTTAAAATATGTTAAATATTAAAATTTGAAAAAAAAAAAAAATAAATTATGTAATTTAAAACTCGCTAAAAAATTTTAATATATTTAATAAATATATAATTGAAAATTATATATTTAAAAAATATTAAATAATGTTTTGAAAATTTGAGTAAAAATATGTTTATCTGAAATAAAAATAAACAAATTTCTAAATCTAAAATAATCAAACTAAGCAAATTTTTGTGGTAAAATTTTATATTATACATTAAAAAATTGAAACAACTAAAATATGCTTTTAAAATTATAAAAATTTCATAATTTAAAATTTTAATTTTAACTATTAAAATATAAATGAAAATTATATATTAAAAAAAAATTAAATAAATAAAATTCTACATTAAAAAACTATTTTATTTTTTAAAAATTTAAATTATATATTTAAATAATTGATTTTTTCAAGTCATTTTAATTTTTTTTGTCTATTTTTTTATGAAAATTCAAATTGTGTATATTTTTTATTTATTGAAATATTTAGTTAAACCATTTTAATTTTTGTAAAAATTAGAAATATTTTTTAAATATTAAAATACTTTATTTTTATAAATAAATAAATTTTATGAGAGATATTTTTTTTAAAAATGATTAAAATATTATTAATATTATTTAAATATTGAAATATTTTCATAATTCTGATTAAAATCATTTGATATTTAAAAAATCAAATTAATTGTAACTTTTTAAATATTCGTTGAGCTATGTTAATTTTAGTAAATATTAAAATTATGTAAAATAATTAAAAATTTAATGATAATTTTTCAAGTTATTTCAAATATTGAAATCTTTTAATTTTTTCAAATTATTTAAAAAAAATCAAATTATATATGAATATTAAAAATATTTTGACCATTTTAATTTTGGTGATGAGATATTTTAAAAAATTAAAATTATCTATAAATTTTCAATATTAAAATACTTAATTACAATTTAATTATAGTAAACATTAAAATTTTCTAAAATATTGAAAATATTAAATTATTTTAATGAATAAATAAATGATATTGATTTTATTATTATAATTAAATAAAATTATTATTAATATATTATATTTATTAATTAATAGTTTATATTTAATTTGACCAATTTAATTTTAGTAAAAATTAAAATTATCTAAAATTTTAAAAATATTAAAATATTTTAAATTTAACCAATAAATTACTCATAATAATTAAGTTTTTCATATTATATAATAAATCATGTAAATATTTTGAATAAAAATAAATAAAAATTTAACAATATATTTTAATTCATAATATTTTCCGAAAATTTCAGCTGGTAATTTAATTTGAAGAACAATTATGGTTGTTAATTTGGAATAACTGAAGATATAATAAATTTCACATGTAAATAAAAACAATTAAAAAAAGAACCATCAAAAAAGCCACAAAAAGATATAACACTCTTTATAATTGCAATAATTCCAAGAATTTATGACTCTATCAATTAAAATTCTAAAAATAATAAACTGATCTTATGGTTTATGATCGGGTAAATCGCACAATTTTTGACCATTTTTTACCTGGTACAAACCGAATTCTATAATCTCAATACTTAATCAAATATAAACACACATTTTGTTCTCTGAATTCGTTATTTTACAAAATTTTAATTAGTTAATTTGCACTTGTCTAAACAATGAGTTGTCCAACAGATCCGTTTTGCTTTTTGCTAAATCAAGCAAATCATCATGTTTTTGCAGACAAATGTTGTTGCAATTTCAAGTGTTTTTCTGTCTACAAATAATTTATTCAAACAAATATAAAATCAAAAACCAAATTCTGATTGTGCATTTGGGTCATTTACAGATTTTCCCAACAGCAATTAAAAATTTTAATTGTCAGATTTATTCTTTTGATCGATTTTTAATTATCAAAGGAATATTTTGAATACCAAAATTTGACGTAATTAACCGTTTCAAAATTTTCCAAACGAGACGCCACCAACAATCGAAATTTTCTACCGGATAAACGGGGACGTCGAATACCCTAATCGCAAGGTAATTTAACATTTGTACATAACGGGGCAATTAATACCTTTAAAAGGTAGGTAACGATCGATAATTAAGAGCAGTAGTGGAAAATATTAAACTTTATCGCCAATAACAGTTTTCAAACAGAAGAGCAATTAACGAGGTAGTTAAAATAATAAAAAACTATAGCCAAACACTAAACAAATACGAAAATATTTTCAAACGTAAAATATTTAACTTATTTTTTTCATATAGTTTCATAATTTATAGCTAGTTGACAAGTAACAAAACAAAGTCCTAATTAATATTTATTAATAATTGTGAAGAAAATATTATGTATTGGTATATTTTTAGACCATTTAAATCATTGCCAAGATATTTCGAATTCACGTGAACACAAGATACAATGTTAATGCTAATCATTTGCGTAAAAATGTGCAAAATTTACATACATATAATTTTTTTGCAATTTTTATTAACTCTTTTCATTAAAATTCCATAAGTTACCTAATTCAATAATTCAATTGTTTACATTGTTTTAGTTGAGTTCGTAAAGTGGACATACATAAACTACTTATGCTTTTTGCCTTTTTCTATTGTTATATATTAATCACACACCAGATTCAATATAATAAAATATAGTGAATAATTTAATCATTCTCCTTGTGGTAAATTATTCTAATACATCTGAAAAATTTCCACTGTAAGGTCTTACTAATATATTAATTTAAAGAGCATTAAAATATAGAGGTAAATTAAAATTTTACAAATACATTTTTAATTATATTATAATGTTAATTTTCAATATATTAATTGATATATAAATTAAATTATATACTTCATTCAATGACGTTAAAAATATAACACTTTTTTAAATATAAAAGAGAACAAAAATACAAAATAATATTTTAAATTATCTATAAATTTACAATAAAAGTAGTATTAATAATAACTTGATGGTTTTAAACATTTATTTTCAATTATTTTCAATTATTATAAAATAAAAAAATATATAAAAGTAATTTCGTTATTCTTAAATAATATATTAAATTTAAAAATATAAAATAATATAAAAAATGTATTTTTTATGAACAAAACAAAACAAAAAGTAATTTAATTTCATAAATATTACATAAAATATAAATTATTTTTTAATACTAATGAAGAAAATATTTTTGATTTTTTCAAAATAATATTTATATATGTAGGTGTGTTTATTTAAAAACAAATATCTTAATTCAAAGTAATGCTCTATATTTTTTTTATAAAATTCAGATGTGTAAAAATATAAAAGTATAATTTAATGACGAAATACATATACTGAAAAAATGTTTTAAATTTAAAAACTTATATTTCAATTCAAAATACTGATCTATTAAAAAGTAAGAAAAATGTTGACGTGTATAAGTTTAAACAAAAAGTAATTTAATGTCAAAAATAAGAAAAACACAATATTATGAAATAATATTTTAAATATAATATGAAATCATTTAAAATAAGCATCTTAACATTAATATTAACTGGAAAATCATATGCCATTAAAAAAAATAATAATAAATTGTTTTTTAAAATTTATTAAGAAAATATTTTTGATTTTCCCTAAATATGTATGTACTATTATTGTTTTAAATTCAAAAACTAACATCTTAAGTCAAATTACTGAACTATAAATTTTTTTAAATAAAATTCAGGTGTGGAGAAGTATAAAGTTTAATTTAATGCCAAAATTAAGAGAAATACAAATATACTGAAAAAATCTTTTAAATTTTGCATAAAATTATTTGAAATGGGTAACTTAACAATAAAATTAACATTAATATTAACTAGATAAAATGTGGTATAAAAAAACTGATATAAATTATTTTTTAAATTTATTTTTAAAATATTTTTGATGTTTTTTAAATAACAATTATTTGTGTAAATGTATGTTATATTATTATGTTTTAAATTTAAAATCTTGTATTTGAATTCAAAATACTTATCTATTAAAAAATAAAAAAATAGATATAAAGAAGTATAAATTAAATATAATTTAAAGTCAAAAATAAGAGTAACACAATATTATGAAATAATATTTTAAATTTTGAATAAGTTGATTTAAAATAAACAACGTAATAAATAACAATAAAATTAACATAACTTATAAAACATAAAAACAAAGTAACTTAATTTTTAGAATTAATTAACACAGTATATAATAAAATTATTTTCGTTTTACTCAAACATCCATACATTGTAATTATGCTGTAATATGTGTTTTAAATGTTAAATTCATATTTTAATATAAAATACTGAATTGAAAAAACAAAGAGTAATTTAATGGCAAAAATTAAAGAATCATAATATTATATATATTGTCTTTTAAATTTAAGAAAATATAATATGAAAATATTTTCATTTATCCTAAATAACATTTTATTTCATGGTAAAATTTATAATTCAATATACTAAATTAGAAAATATGTCAGAAACAATAGAAACAATATTATGAAATAAATATTCTTTTATATAAAATTATTTAAAATAAGTAACAATAAAATAATCATTAATAATAACAGGATAATCATTAGGTACTAAAAAAACTAATAAAATTTAATTTTAAGCAGTTAAGAAATTATAAAAATATTTTTCCTAAATGTGTTAATGATGTATGTATGTAACACATTTAAATTCATATTTCAACCATTTAAAAAATAGGAAAAATCAAAATATTATAAAAATTAACGGAAGAATTAACAAAAGCAACAATATGAAATAAGGTAATAAATAGAATAAAACATTATATTTACAATTGTTAATTTCCACGATTGTCTGTTCAATCACACAATTTGCATGTTTGATCAAATAAATTTTATTACGTTACGTTACTCAAATCGTCACCCATAACATACCAACTACTCAAAGCATTATAAAATTACTAAATTAATTTTCTCATTGCATCTACAATTTACGATTTCTGTCAATTCAACATCGGCACATCGATCGCATACAAAACAGTCAAGGAAAAAGTAAAGAATTAATCCCAACAACAATACTGATTCATCAGATGTGACTCGACAATGCAATTACACAAACGCGAACTAGTTTATTTACATTGCCGCAATGTATCCAGTGTATCTAATAAAGCACTAATGTTCCAAACGTATTTACAGTACCACACCGAATACAAAAATCGGCCACCCACAAACAATTTGCACATTTACAATCATATACGTTTTTATTTCTTTTAAATAATAACAATTACTCAATTCAATCGGTGTTTTTATCGAAGCGAGTAAATAGTGTTAGAATATATAGTGATATATTATATTTTATTGCGTCCTGCGACCTTGCGTACTGCTTCTTTTTCCTGTCAGTTGCGAAATCCGAAGAGTGTCCTTCGGCAGTTTCGTGTTAACACTCTTCAAACTGAGGCCGAAGTCGTTGGATTCAGTTTATGGTATTATTCTTGCAAAACTTCTCAAAATATCTCAAAGGCGACCTTTAATGATTCATCTATCATATTCTTCCGTTCAAAGGTGTCCTATTAATCGAACTGATTCGTTTTAAATGTAAAGTATTTTTTTATTATTAAATTAATTGATACTTAACTTAGATAAACGGTAAATCATTATGGATGTTTAATTATATTTAAACTGTTACATGTAATTTCATGACACACAGCGAGAAATTACTAGTTATTATTTTTTATGAACATTTTGTTTTATTAATGTGCACCCTGATTTTAAAAATAAGTGTCGATGTAATCGTTAATTATGAACTAATTACCAACATCACATCGATTTGTAAATGTATCAAAAAAGGCTAATGCAAAATTAATTACGTGCATAAATAAAAATTGGTAACACACGTGCAAAAAACGAAAAAACTCGTGACGTCTTTAATAAGTATATTTACGTTCGTCTTCCACGACAAACAAAATCATTACAGATTTGTATGAAAAAAGGTTTAATGAATATTTATGCATGAGACCTAATGGTGACAAAAGTGTGCACGTTTTCGCTAGAATTCATTAGGCTCAATTATTTAAATAATTGCTGCAGGACATGTCTGTCTTGACTGAAACTTTTTCAGTAATTCAAAAAATCAATGATTATAAATATGAACGTCGACTGTTGTATTGTGATCTTTGATCCGGACGAATCGAACCCGTCTGATGATGTTAGAAATATGCTGGAAAATTTCGGCCAAATCGGTTTTTTTGTTTATCGTAAACCTATTAAATTATTCCACATTTTTTATATCCTGTTTACATTCAAGTTTGCGTACGTCAAACTGAATGACCGTGTGAAATGTAATAAAATGCAGTTTTCTCCACAAAGGTGTTTTAAATTTTCCTGTTGACCAAATTCAAAATAAACATTTGCATTATTAATAAACGGTTGAAATGGAATTTCCTTAAAACAAGGAATTGTGCAACATTGTTTGTGATCCTAATAATGTTTTATTTCCATAAATTGATTGTAAATATATTTTTATAATAGTTTTCGTACATAATATTTATACACTTGTGAATGTTCAAGTCGCAAAACAAAACTGGCGAAATTTAATGACCTCATCAATCAGTTCCTACTAAAATAACCTTATTCTGTAACGTACGTTTATAATAATTGTTTATGTGTCCTCGTCTAAGTATATATAACATATTGCTGGTATTATAAATAGTTAAATTAAAAATTGTTTCCCACAGTTACTTAACATTAACTAAGTAGACTATGAATGTAGTATTTCTTAACCAATTTTGATCACTCAGGACTTAACTGAAAAAACTAATGATTAAAAATGTCAAACATTAGTCAAAAATGGAATCAATGATAATTAATTCGATACCTTAGTTATAGTCATATTAATTATATTTTATGTAAATGAAATTTCAATTTTAATATTTGTGCTCAATCATATTTATAACATCAACTTTTTTCCATTATTAGTTTGATTATGGACTAGATGATCGTTGTGTCAGTTCCCAGATTATTTTTATAACTCAAAATTACTGAAGATTGCACAAGAAATAGTTTTTAGGTATGTTTCTTGAGCTTAGAAAAGCTCAGTGCTCATGTACTACTTATAAAATAGGGTAAGTTTTATTTATTAAATTATCTGTATATTTTACACAGCGTTTAGTAATTGTTCATATTTTTGTTACCACCACCATTACCAAATTTCATAAAAAATTATTTTGAATGTTCATAATTTTGTGACAAAATTAAAAATCATAATCTTGTTATGAATTTATATTTTTAATTAAGTAGTATATGGAAAAAAACCATAAAAAATAGCACAAATTATTTATATGATTAAAAAATTACCCTGTAGGTCCCCCTTCAAATCAAAATATGGCACATACATGCAGTAGAAAAAGCGTTTGACCCGTCTGAATTTAGAGAGAGACATCATGCATGACAGAGACAGTAGAAATCTTCTCCATACTGAGAGACCTACTGTCTCTATTGTACATGATGTCTCTTTCTGGATTCAGATGGATCAAAATCTTTTCGTACTGTATATACAGGAATATAATATGAAACTAAAAAAAAATTTGTCTCTGCACACCTCGTTGTTTTGTTACCGAAGCATCAAATATCTAATATTTACACCCTCTTCTTTCGAAAACTGCAAGAAACATCTTTCTCTAACTTTCATAAATATGTATTTCTTCGTCCTTTACTATTTCGGAAACAAATTAGGTTCAGACAGGAAATTATCATTAAAATCGACGTTCACGAGTAAACACTTGAGAAATATTGTTTATAAGTTATATTAAATAATTAAAAATGTGTAACTAAAACTAAAAAACATAAGTTATTTTAAATATTTGATTTGACGATTACTGACTGTTCAAAAAAATTACTTACATCGTAAAAGTTACTAAAAATATTTACATAAAATGAGACATTTTGCTCTGTAACACAGTTATTATTGTTTTTATCGAAATTAATTAGGTACTGTTGAATGTATGAATAATTTACTCACCTTTCTAATTAAAAATTAATGTCAACTGCCGTTGACCGTGGACAACGCTTTACGAATAGGTAGGATGATATACCGAAAACCACAAATTTGCCATTATCTAGGTGAATGGCTGAAATATAAAACAAATAATACGATTTTTGTTCAACATAACTATCCTAATAATAATGTAATTCAAAAGTGTAAGAGAAAATTAAACATTTTGATCCGTCTGAATTTAGAGAGGGACATCATGCATGACAGAGACAGTAGAAGTCTATCCCATGGTGAGAGACTTCCTGTCTCTATTGCACATGATGTCTTTTTCAGGATTCACATGGATCAAACTCTTTTTGTACTGAATATATGACACAAATATACGAAATACAGAAATATAATATGAAACTGAAAAAGAAAAATAATATTTGTCACTGCACATATCGTTGCATTGTGACCGAAACATCAAATATCTAATATTTGCTCCCTCTTCCTAAAATTGCAAGAAACAATTGCGAGTCGCAGGCCAATATAAAATGCATAGCTCACTTAGCCAGTGCGATTCTATCATCCTTCTCTAACTCTCATGTATATACATTTCTTTCTCCTTCATTCTTGCGGAGACTAATGCAAAACTCTAATTTTGAATCTAATGCTGAGAATTTAGTCTTTATACATTTTAGGTTCAGTTTCGGCGTTGTCGTTAAATCGGCGGTGTATAAAATAATATTCAATTTAAATCTTTCATTGGGGATTGAAATGTTACATGCAATTTCTCAACTTTCTAAATAAAAATTGTTAATTTCGATTGGACTTAAGTAAGTATCTATTAAGAAATAGTAAATTCAATAAAAAAATTGATTTAAATCTATTTTATCAATAATTACGAATAAGAAAGTACAGTTAAATAAAAATATATTAGTACCCAGCTGCAGCTGAAGGATAATTTTTTTATTTAATTTTTTCAATCGTGCTTGGTCATGGTAATTAAATTAATTACATTATTAATTATATTATTTTTCAACAATATTCACCAAAATACTTATCATAATGTTATTTTTAATTTGAACATGAAACCAGTTTACTAATTAAATAAATAAAATTTAAATGATTTTTCTAGTCTAATATTTAAACTTTATGCATAGAAAATTATTTATTCAATTAATTTTAAAAATAAATGCTGTGTTAACTTTTTGTTAATATTTTTTATATAAAATTTTATTTTATTTAATAGAATCCATAAGTTTTTTTTCATTTCATAAATAAAAGTGAAGTTAAAAGTGCTCATAGAATCTCTGCATGAGTATTTGTGTATATGCAACTCACTTTATATTTTTAATTGAAGCCTCCGATGAGTTTTTATTACTTATTATTATAAGTGAATATTAATTATTAATCGATTAGTTTCTTATAATAGTTTTTTTGGTAGTAAAAAAGAGCTAGAATAAAAACTAAATAGATAATAAAGGTCCATGGATGACGTCACAACTGCTTAAAAAAATAATACCAACATATAATATTGACATTAAAAGAAAACGATCCTAACCTAACATTCTGTGATTTAAATACCTTTATTTATAGACCTTATTTCAAAGTAATTTGCATCACACGTTTAAACACAACACATAAATTACATCTAAAATAAAGGACAATTCACAAAAATGACGTTTCAAGTGGAATTCCAAGTGGTGGTGCTGGCAGCTGGAAGAGGGTCTCGAATGTCCGAACTGACAACAGAAAAGCCCAAATGCCTTTTACCAGTTGGCCCCAAGCCCATGGTCTGGTATCCCTTGCATAAACTGCAAACCTCAGGCTTCACAGGTCACACACTCCTTAAGTAAATTATGATGCAACAACTCTCTTAATTTTTGTGATTTTAGATGTTATAATGATCGTGCTGGAGAACGAAAAGGCCGAAATACAAAACACTCTGGACAAGTCCGACTTAGACATAAAAATCGATTATGTGTGCATCTCAGAGAATGGTGATTTGGGCACAGCTGATTCATTGAAAGTGGTTCATGACAAGCTCACTTCGGATGTGCTGGTTGTTCCATGTGATTTTGTCACTGATGCTAGTCTCAAAGGTTTGTTGGACACTTTTAGGAAGCATAATTCTACAATAGCAGCATTATTGATACAACCCCAACCTAGTGAAGTATTTGTTGTGCCTGGACCAAAATCAAAACACAAACCAGGTTAGAATTGGCAATGTGTTCATTAGAATTATTTTAATTTGTTTTATTTCAGAACTTGACATAATAGGTATTGATTCTCAGACAAATAGACTGGTATTTTTAGCATCTGCTAGTGATTATGAGAATGAACTAACACTGCCCACTAGTTTATTAAAGAAGCATACCAACATAGTAATGTACAGCCATTTAATAGATTCTCATGTTTATGTTATTAAAAAATGGGTTGTGGATTACTTGAAAACTCTTGACTCATTTAATTCAATCAAGGGGGAGTTACTACCTCACATCATCAAAAAACAACTTTCAAAGCCTCCTAAAGCTGTTAATACTAATACTTCCATTATTAATACAGGTGAATAAATTAAAACTGTTTGATGTTCATTAACTAATCTTGATTATTTAAGGCGATAATGGTGATATTTTTGTCTTTGCTAAAGAAGATGATCTAGATTTGCGTATTAGAACCACATCATCATATAATGATCACACAGGTGACCTTAAGGCAACGTATCATGATGATCCAATTAGGTGTTATGCTTACATTGCACCTAAAGAAAACTTTGGGGTTAGACTTAATACATTGCCCACTTATTGGTGGTTAAATAATAAGGTAACACAGATAAAGTATATAACAGGATGTTGCTGATTGTTCTGTCTAGATTTCAGATAAATGGGACTCAATTACAGGTGGCAAAAGTTTGCTTATGCAACATCCCAAAGCAGACATTAAATCTAATCAAGTGGACAATAAATGTATTATTTGGGAATCAGCCAAGTTAAATGAGAAGACTTCTTTTAAAAATAGTATTATAGGAAGTAACACTGAAATTAGTAGTTTTAGCAGAGTTTTCAATAGTATTATTATGAACAATGTGACTATAAAAGAAAAGTAAGGGGTTAAAATGTGTAGTCTTCTGTGTAATAATCAAATTGTTTCAGGGTTGCCATTGAAAACTGCATAGTTTGTGATGGTGTTACAGTGGAAAGTGGATGTCAGATCAAAAATTGTTTGATTGGAAGCAATCATTTAGTCCCAGAGCAATCTGAACATTCAAATGAAGTTTTAACAGAATCTGACAGGCTTATGGTGATTTAAACAAAAGTAACAGTTTATACTTTTATACTAATTGTTGTATATAAGAGTTTTATTAATTATTTAAGAAACGCACTACAAATAAAAATATGGAGTTTCATAGAAGCGTTTCATTCTGTTAATGTTAAAAAAAAAACACTTTGTATCAAAATGCAGCTTTTTATTTCCTTTTAAGTTAATTATTTATTTACAAAAATACTATACAATTTAACCTAGAATTCTTATGCAACAAGTATATACAATTTAACATTAAACTACATATAGCATTTTTTATACTACAATCAAAAAATTCCTCAATTTTATGTAGAGCCGAAGCTTTAGAATTAATATAAAACATTTAATTAAAAATTGCCACTTGAAGTACATTTCTAACACGAAATATTATAAATAAACTTTTGGAAAATTGTGCAACCAGTAAGTACAAATAAATTTAACAACAATAAAATTGTGAAATAATTAACAACACCACAATAATATATAAAATAAAATGTGATCCATATAAGTAAAGCTCATACTATTTTAACGGTAATTTGAATTAAGTATCTTATAGTTTATAAAAATACTGTTACATTAATATTTATATATAACAGATTTAAACGTGTCGCAAGACATTTAAATTTTTTTTATACATGATCGTATTTATATGTAAATGTTTGAAAGATATCACATAAATATTGCAATTCAGACATCAAAACATGTTTACTTGTGAAAAAATATGTCCGGGTAAAAAATCTAGTGCAATGTCGGCGATTATAGTTATTGTTCTTGACATGTTTTGCTGTCTGGATCCCAAATTCAACATATTTATATTAGAACACGTATAAATTATAAAACGCGATTTTATATTGGACCTTGAATAAAATTTTATCGGGCTTAAAACAAATATACTGGTAACAAAATATTGTCAATTAACACTTTTCGTAAAATAAAAACGTGAATACTCACAGAGATTTTAATTAATTAATATCGTAAATATCAATTTTTCATTTACAAAAGGTAACTTTTTTATTTATACATGCGTTCTTTTATCTAGGCACTAATGGTTCACAGAAAGGTAAATTAAAATAGTGCAATTTGAAGCTTTTGAGACTTGTGGTCCCCACCAAAAATGCTTATATACAAACTAGTGATATATGCATGAAAAAAATTACACTGGAAATTTTCTTTTAATAAAATAGTAAAATTTACATAATATACAAAAAATATAGTGTAGAAAATATGGGACTGACAACAAATTTAAAAATATGGCTAAAGCCGAATTGTCCCCATAGTATAGAACGTGATGTAAATATACCATAAAAAGTATTAAAAATAGCGATTTTATATTTACAAGAGATTCTAAAGTTCAGGGGTGTTGCCAAATATGTATATAAAGTAAACTTGCTGTTCCCCGACTTGCGTCCAACCGTGTGTAAAATTCCCTGTGCAACAAAAATTATGCCCTGAGTTAAATAATTTATCGGCACAAACATGATTGGTTGTAAAAAAATTAGTAAAAGGCTAATAAATAATTATCTACATGTATGAAACTACAAAGAGGATCTTTGTACCAAAAAAATGCATGAACATTGTCACATAATATTACAAAATTCCGAAGTGAATTGTCCGTTATTGCCGATGTTTTGTGGGTCATTGTTTGTAATAGTACGTGCAACATTTCGGGGAAATAAATTAAGTGGATGATTGTCCTATCTATTCTATTTTCTTGATGTTGTCTTTGACTATAGTCTGCGTGACGAAACCCTTTGTACTACCGCTAGAGTAGCACGCCTTGTATGAGTCCGACAACTCGCTTTGGATGTAAGTGTTGTTCAGCGTTCCGTTGCTGTCGGACTTCTTCATCTTCGCGTACGAATCGTCCTCCACGGGCTGCAAAATTAAACATCATCAATAAACAATCCCCCGAGAGAAAAGTACACGGAAACTCACCATGCACGCGCCAGTATTGCTATTCTTCACAGCCTTTTTGTCACCGGAATATTTAACTTTGTAAAAGTCGGAGAACAGGAATAAGAACATGATACCGTGCAGGGCGATCCAGATCATGAAACCCTTGGGGTAGTTGCAGTCGGTAAAGAGCAGCTGGAACTGGTGGGCGAAGATGGCGACGAATTGGGCCATCTGGAACGAGGTGAGGTACTTCTTCCACCAGATGAACTTCTGGTATTGCGGGCCCATTGCCGCTACCATGTAGTAGAAGTACATCACGATGTGGACGAATGTGTTGAGCAACGCGAAGAAGGTACTGTGACCACCTGCAAGAAAAGCCCAAGGTTTATGAAACTTCCAAGACGCACGAAACAAGTTTTAGTTTCGGTTTCTAATATGCAATGTTGTAAAAGAAAAAACTGGTTTTTCAAAGTACCTGGAGCAAATTTCATGCCCATCCAAACGGAGAACGGCATACATCCGTGATGGATTACATGGAGGGTGGACACGTGGCTGTTTTTCTTTCTCAGGATGAAGAACAGAGTGTCCAGGAACTCCGTGAACTTGGAGAAGTAGTACCACCAGCATGTGTTGGCCATCTAATATTAAACGGAGGCATAGTTAATGGTTTTACGTGGTGGAAAATGACGTTAACTTACTCTAAGAGCCATTGGGTTGTTGGAATAATCTACAGGTTGGCACCTGAAGCTGTAGCTGCCCCACCAACCACTCATGAGGTACTAAAACAAAAATTAGATTTAATAATTATTTAATTATATTACACTAATTGAGTAATTTATAGAAAAAAAGACAATTACCGTTAAAAAAACTATGAAATTAAAATAAAAAATTGTAATTAGGAAGCATTACACATTAATTAAACAGCAAAAAACAATCTTTGATTATATAACATCTATATCGTTATTGGTGGTTTATAATAAAAAAAGAATTTATGACAAAAGTTCAAAGTTTTAAACTGTTATATAATCCACATAAATAAAAAACCGCATATTAAATGGGATAAATTTAGAAATATTTATCAAAAAATAGGCTTGAATTAAATTAATTTAATATAGCTTAAAATATTTTGTAATATTTACGTAACTAGAAAGTTTATAATTACACACTTGTTTTATTTTATGAAAATTTGTATTTTACTTGTAAAATAACACCGAATAGTGCGGATATTTGTTTAAAATATCTTATTTCCATCGAATACAGTTTAATATAATAAATGTGACGAATTAATCTGAAATTATTAATCATTTATTGATCAAATTTGATTACTAGTTACAATTAGATAAGACTGACTTGATTGGTTACTGAAATGAGGCGTTTAAGAATTTATTAAAGTTTATCTTGAGATTAATTAGCATCTGGTTGATAACTTAAAAAACGACTGATATTTTATAGTTTTCATTTCACGCTTAATTTTTATGTTAAAATTAAATCTCACCTCGTAAAATATCCACGCACTAAAAATAGTCTGTATAAAATTATATACAATTAAAATGTTTCTAAGGTTAAATGGTTTTCTATTTTCCATTAATTTTGGTCCTATCACTTTCGAGAAGTACGCGTAAAACAGGCAGATGAACAACGTCGGTAATGGACTGGACATCATCGGCCATCCGTTTACTCTTGGATCTGTAAACAAAAAAAATATATTTAATCCCCTTGAAATATACCAACAAAGAACTTTAATTTAAATTAAATGTTAATTATGATTAATGGAATATGTTTCTGTAAATTTAAGGAGAAAAACTTAATAATGATGCACTTTGAACAACAATTTCGAAATTTTTTAAGGCTAAATTCCAAGTCGCCGTGTAATTAGTACATTAAAGTAAAAAATATTTATGTAAGAAAATTGTCCATGGTGTTGCCTGCGTCAAAGCAAATTACTTTAATCAACTTAACAATGTTTATCGGTAAAATTGATCAGTAAAAAAGGATTGTTTAAAGTAATAAGCGATGTTACAACAACCATTAAGGTCTTATTAAGAATCTACAGCAATTTTCTAATTTTTCCAGACATTTTCAGGGTTCAAGGAGGAGTCAATTAGCACACGAGTGCCACCAACAAAAAAATCTTAGGAACTTCTTCAATTTACACCTTGTGTCCGACTTTTACTGCGGCCGATTTCCTGTCCTTACAATTAGCGGTGACATACCCGCACGTCGTCGAAATTTCGTTCCGCACTCCACATTTGGGACGAAATTTTACCGACTAAACTATAAATGCGGACACGCCGTGAATTGCAAAACATTAAACGACAGTTTTATCCGAGATAATTTAATTACTGTGCGTTTTATGTTAATTGTTTATGCTGAATTTTCCACTGCTGTAAATGTAAATTTTATTGATTGCATCTTAGCCGCTCCCCAAAATGGCATGGATTAAATTAAATAAATCATTTTTGCTAGGCGTATTTCATAATTTCAGTTTAGAACGAAACAATACGAATTTGGCAACGATAGAAAGCCAAGCTTTCAAACTTACATAACGAAACTCCGGGTCCATTAAAAGTTTATAATTTAGAGAATCGAACATTGTTTTAAATTTCAGATGTTTGACTAATTGTTTGCCTTTAAAGTGGATCAGTGTGTTTATGGAACGAGTCACGTGTACAAACAGCGAAAATCCGCTGATCCGACACAAAACGTGTCGAAACAACCGATCAGAATTCGTTGGAGAATTTGTATACATTAAATTCAAGCAACATGTTTCGGAAGTTTGTTTGTTGTATTAATTGATGTTGGGTAATCAAAATATTTTTATTTTATGATATGTTTATCTTGTGACAATCATCAACAGCAATTTAATACTTTTAGATGATTCCTCCTTAAAAATTCATTAATAAATTAATTAATAATACAACCCTGGATAATTCAAGGGAACTGGTGAACATTTCGAGTTAATGGATTCTCAAGAATTATTTTAACTTACAAAGGCAAAACAAAGAACAATTTTTGTATGCAATAAACCATAAAATACACGGGTATAAAGAACAATAAAAAAGTTTAACATTTCTGATAAAAACTAATAAAACTTAACTTTTATTGTTTCCAATTAAGAGAATGCATTCCCTTTTCAATTCCGAGTACCTCATTTGAATATTTTATCAGAGTTTGAAATAAATTTAATGACTTTTTAGGATAAAGGTAAAATTTCTCTTTCTCTAATTAAAGTTAATTGTGTTAATTGTTTTAATTGTGTATTTCATTTTAATTTATTTGATTTTAAAAATAAATATTATGAAGAATACAGGAAATCTTAATATTTTGAATTAAAATTATGGATTGTATAAATATTTCAAGGGAAAAAAGAACACAAAAATTTAATTTTCCCTTAATATTTTTAATTAAGCTTAAAATTATACATTTCATTCTCAATTCTTTCAGTTTTTTATGTTAAAAAATTAAATAATATAAAAAAAGTCAAAGGAACTGAAACTTTCAAGTTTTTATATAAAATGGTATTTCATAATAATTCATTCATATTTATGATTATTAAGAAAGAAAACTTTCACTTAAAAATTAATTAAAACTAATTTCATTATATTTTATCCCTAAATTTTAATATTAAAAATAAATATCATACAAAAAAAAAAAACAAAAAAATAAATTTTCTTTTAATATTTAAATATTCAAATTATTTAAATTAATTAATCTATTTCATTAATAATCTTTTTATATTATAATATAAAGAATTACTAATAAATTTTAAGATATTATTGCTTCCAGATAAGGGATTCATACTCTCTTCAATTCTGAGTATAAATAAGTAATAATAGTATTTAATATGAATATTTTGGCAAAGTTCTACTCAAATTTTATGAATATTAAGAAAGAAAACAAATTTTCTCTTAATAATTAATTAAATCTGTCGTAAATTTTGATATTAAAAATAAATTTTCAAATGAAAAGGTGAAAAAAAACTAAATTAAATCTTAGAGATTTTATTTAATATTATGTATTTCATCGTTACTTGTAATTTTTAAATAATTAAAATTATGTGTGGTTTTTGATAATACTAAATATATTTTATAAAATGTAGATCAAATTGAAGGATTATCTTATCTATGAATTTAATACTACATTTGAAAATTTGGCTGGTTTAGGCAAAAATAAATTTGATAAAACGATGATAAAAAAGTAAACAGTGTTCTAGAAGTTTCTGTCCAAGCCCACCATTGAAACCCCCTCAAGACATTAACAACTCGTTATCTAAT
The DNA here is from genome assembly GCF_024364675.1 of Aethina tumida. Taxonomy (NCBI): domain Eukaryota; kingdom Metazoa; phylum Arthropoda; class Insecta; order Coleoptera; family Nitidulidae; genus Aethina; species Aethina tumida. Next base: position 19,145,914 of record NC_065439.1, read on the forward strand.
CGCAATTACAAAAACAAACAGCAGCCGCAATCGCCGCCTAATGATCACATAAAACAACCAAAACAAAACCCCAATCGGTTCCAGCACGTGTAACCGGCAGCAAAAATGGTAACCGAAATATCGCAATCGCCGCAATCAGTGGTAGAACATTCGCACTTTCGTCTGGGTCCAAGAACTGGACGACTTAACGCTGATGCAACAACGAAAAAGAATTCCTTCTGCATTGCAGATCTGCCGTGTCACTTTTTCACTTTCGTTTTCCGTTCCGTCTGCCGTGCCGGTTATGCAATGGACGGCCGCGACGTTGTCACGATTTTAGGCCGATCGAGTGATGCCGGTGAGATTGATATAGGTTCCATCAAATCGTATATTGGTGTATTTTATTTAACATTGCGGCAGGTTAGTTAGTCATAATTAGGACGGAGATCGGTTCTTGAAAATGCTGAGTCAGGTGTTTCACAAGATCTATGCTGCGGAATCAGATTAAATTGACACATTGCGTACCTATTATATAATTGTAAGGGCGGGAATTTTATGGATTTTTGGTGACGGTAATTGCAGGAATTATTGGGAAACATGATAGAAAACGCTTTATTAAAATTATGTGGTAATAACTTATACCTTTTTTTGTATTAATATATTGTCTTTCATATAACTGACAAAGGATTTTTTAAAAGAATACTAACATAGCTATTAAAAATAGGGATTCCCCCACAATTCCACAAAAATTGGCATTAAAAACAATAAACTCCAAACAATGTATCTCTAATTAACAGTACAATTTATCTACTCATAATTTAATTATTGAATCTTGATGTAATATCACAAAATACAGTCTCTGTTCCTGTTTTCACCATAGTCTAATAAGACAACATCTGTGGATTTGAGGATGCAAACGCGTCCAATCAACTGAATAATTACATAAATTTTTTAGAACGCTGATTGTATTCATAACGTACAAAACGATGTACATCTTCATAAATAATGTATGTATTTTATTCATCAATTAAGTCTTATCTGGCAATTTATTTTAATTAACTTTCTTTAAAGTGGCCATAAATATGATTAATTCGTAAATTAGGATTATGATAAACATATTTTTATAATAATTACTACATTTGATAATAAGGGAATGAATAGAATTAAGTGTATAAAAATAATAATCACCATAGGGCTCAACCAATGACAATTTTTTTTTTAAATTAAAACACGATCAATTTATATATAAATTTGATAGTTGCACGAATATTTAAGCTCAAATTACATACAAAAGTAATAAATTATTATAAATTATTCAAGTTTACCTAAAATTTAATTAAAGAATTAAAACTTTTATAAACAAATATAACATTGTCAAATAAAAAAATAAGAATTATTTATGTATATATTTATTTTGTATGGAAAACAAAGTCTAGATTATCTGTGTAGGCTGTGGAATTACTAAAATTTAATTTATTTTAAAACGAAGTTACAAATAACATAAATATAGCAATTTCAATTTTGAAAGGGATTTTTAATGATTAAATAATATCCTTTTGGTTTTATAATTTTGGCTTATCTCCGTGGCATATATTTCCGAATTTATGACAAGTTTATTTTCCTTCAAACTTCTTGAAATGTATTGATTAGTTTCATATAGAATAGTGGCGATGAAAAATTGTAATAGATTATTTTTTGATTCTTATCTACTTTTATCTATTCCACAAATTATTCATCACATAAATCCTATATCAGGTACCAAAATAAATTGTTCCACTTGTAGTTGGTACCAGATAAACAACAGTAACCATGAATAAAGATGTAGTAAAAGTTCATTGTCGAAAACCGTGAAAAACACCTTGCCAAAAACCCACCGCAATTAGCAAAAGGACGAACTGATTCAGAAATTAAGTTTCCCACCATTATTTAGACATCAAGGTTTAAATGTATGTAGCCTCCGGGATCTCTTCAATCACAACCAGATACAAAATATTGCAATTTGTCAATACAAAAACAATTGCACAACGATCGCAATCGATAATTCAAATGTGTGTGCTTTCACGTTGGTCAATCGTTTTGCGGTCGCAGGTTTTGAAGACGCACATGCAAATGTGACGAAAGATATTAATTTGATTTTGTTTCGCACACAAGCTTGAGTGGTTTTGCATTAGTCGGGGAAATACGCATAAATTTTTAGTATATTTTAGAATATAACAATAAACATTACCGAGTATAATAAACAAATCACAAAATGCAATCTCTTAGGAATACTTGGAAAGCTATATTAAGAATTCCAAAGATGCCACTCAGCAAAATTTTGAAGTTATTGCGATAAAAACTTGAAATTATGAATTTATTACCAGATTTGTGGAAATGCCAATTACAGTTTCCGGAATTACCACAACTTTGTAGTTTTATTTCGAAATAGTTAGGAATTATGGGGCTAGTTGTCTGTGAATTTGTAAGATTTATTTATCATTTCTAAAGATCTGCATGTGTTTTGTTTTTTTACTATATTGCGTACTTGTACCATGTATTGCCTTAATTAAAGTCGAAGCACTTAATTAAATTTAACTCAAGGTTTTCTCAATTTTTTTTTGGAGATCAAACGCTGTTAGTTTCTAAATTAATGAGTTATACATAAAAACAGTTTGTCTTACGTATCCTCCGTATTTTTGTGATAAATTCAAGTATGGTAATCAAAATTTTGTTAAAATGTCAGCAGTTTCCGCATGCTTGAATTAAAATTCGTCTTTTTAGCATATTTAACAACTATTTAGTGGCTGAACACTGCTAATTTATTCAAAATTACCCGACAATCTCGTAACACCAACCAGACAATGAAAAACCCGTATTGTATATGTATATTTTAAAGAGCCACGAATCCGTGAATAACAAAAATAATAACTTACCACTTTTGTTGTCTAAAATGTCGTGGTATTTGTCGACCACACTGGTTACTAAATGTGCCATCTTGGAACTAAAACAATGAAAAAAAAAAAATTAAATTTAGTTTTTTTTTTCTTAAAATTAAAATTGCAAGTTCACTTTCACTGCACATTAATGCCAGTAAAAGTCCAAACGAAATTACGTAACTGTTTCAATTTTTTCTTCAGGTGAAAATTAATTAATCATCTCTTAGATGATCGTCCAAAGGTGGTCGTTAAATAAAAGTAGATGGTAACTTTCGACGGGACGAAAACGGCTAATTTACCTGGATTGTAAAATTAGAAATCACTTGGGGGTAAACAATAACAAATTAGTATAAGAAATATAAAATGATCATGTATATTACTGTGCCTGTAAAGTGACAAATGTCATTCACGTGATTTGATGTGGTTAATAAATATTAATTATTGTATTGTTAAGATTTTTATTATTGGGCAAATATTTGACGTTTTAAATTTAAAAAAAATTGTTAAATATTCATAATTATACCAAAACAAGTTTTATTGTAGTTTTTTGATTTGGTCTTGACAGTGATAAAGTGGTTGATCGCAAAACTTGTTTGTGAAACAAAGTCAACATCATAAATTATGATTTATGATTTGCAATTGTTAATATAAAAATGCAACAATATTTATTACTTAGTTTTTAAAAGATTTGTGACCTTGAACAAAATAAAAAAAATGAATTATTCCTTTATAGACTTTGCACAACAATAAATTTCAAATTATTTTAAAACTAAAAAATTGATCAATATTAATTATTTTTAAAATTTTATAAATGTAGCTAGAAAAAATATTTTAAAAATATTAACTGAATGACAAAACATTAAAAATTATGATTTATGTAATTATTAAAATAAAAAATTCAACAATATTTATTACTCGTTAGAATTTTGAGAGGATTTCCTTATTGATTTTAAAATTTCTAATAAGATAAAATAAATTTGCATAACAATAAATTTCAAGTTTAGTTTAAAATTTCAGGAAATTGATTAAAATTAATTGTATTTAAAATGTTATAAATACTTCCGTAAAATTTGAATAACTGTTTTACTTAACTTTCAGCTTTTATTGTTCAAATTTGTTAAAATAATAATTGATAAAATTCTTCACTTAAAGTCTCAGAGAAAATACAACAATCTTTATTACTTACTAATACTTTTTTGAGAAATTGATTAAAATTATTTATTTTTTTACTCCCTTAAAGCTTAAATAATTATTTTGTGTATCAAAAGCTTAGAGACACATTTTTAGGTAGGTCTGATTCATTTTTTTGAAGCTTCTAGATTGTTGATCAATTTTCATAAAATGCTAATTAAAGGGTAAACCTTTGAAGAAAAAATTGGTGCTTAATATATACAAAAATAACAGTTCAAAGTTCCACTTTAAAACATTACCAATAACTTATATTTAGATGTACAAGGCTGCACACATGAATAAATAATTCAAAGATACGCTAAAAATATGTTCCCAGTAAAGCAAAGTGTAACAAATAGCCGGTTACGTTATAAATACAGTTTCAGCTAAGAATATCAAGAACTACACGGTAACACTTAACAACGAGCATCGTTTATTACAACTTCCATGATTAAAATTTTTTATTTCATTGTTAGAACATACACGGCAAATATTCTAATTACCCCAACGCAACGCATCGATCTGGGTCAGTTAATTTAACGTCGGCGATACGCGTTTACATCCCGTTAATTACCCATGAAAACTGCGGAATATTTCGGTATTTTCGTATGTTCATAAAATTAAGAATGTACCGGCGTGTGCGTCAAGTTGAACAACTTTAGGTTCCTGTACTTTTTAATAAATCGGTGCGTTCGGCAATGACCTTACCAACGGCCACGAATTAATTAAATCGTTGTTTTCTTCAGGAATGCCCGCTAATTTGCACAACCGGTGAAATGTCCGGACTTTGGATTTACGTTATTTGGCTTGTTATTAATCAGGGGCGTAAAAGCGGACTAAAAATTCACTTTCACCAAGGTTTAGAAACACGCCGTCAATTACGTAAAATTATTCATTTTAAATGCACTAATTGTAAAACACAATTCGGGCGCTTTGTTCGGGTTCTGGATTGTGATTTAACGGATTTTTTTAGTTGGAAAGTTTTTGTTACGATTATGTGATTGTTGTCATTTGCGATTTTATCTTGTATTGCAAATGTTTAGACAAGGAATAATCCTGTTAGCAATTGTGTTTTAGCGTAAATGTGTGGGAATTCCAATTCCATAAGGATTTTTAGTCCGGGTTATTGTACCTTCAAATCGTATAAAAGTTTTAATCTCTTCTTTTACGATATTTTTCCATCGCAAAAAATCATTCTCAAAATCAGAAGATCTTAATATTAATTGTGGGAAATTTTAAAATTTACTCTCTGGTTTCAAAAAGAAGCAGAAATATTTTTATGACATTTTATTCATTCCAAACATTCTTCCACATAATCAATATATCAATTAATTTTTTTTTCTGGACTAAATAAATGTGTCTTTTCAAGACACTGAATTATGTCATTTCATTTATCACAGTTATTCTTCCATCTAGTCAGTATATCAATTAAGATAAATTTATTTTTGGATTAAATATATGAATGACACTGAATTAAAAATCTTTAAAAAACACAAATATTTTTATGACATTTCATTCATCAGAAATAATCTTCACTATAATCAATATATCAATTGATATAAATTTATTTTTGGATAAAATAAATGTAAGATCCTTTCCAAGACACTGAATTAAAAATGTTTAAAGAAGCACATACCATAAATTGTATTCCATATAATCAGTATATTAATATAATATTAATTAAATATTTTTTAAGTCACCGAATTAAATATTCCAAAAAATTTCACATAATTTTTACAGGTCATATTGATGTAACTTTGTTTTTGTAACAAGATTTGTTCCACGTCATCCTTGAAGAACCACAAATATTTTTAAGACATTTTATTTATAACAAACAATCTCCCATGTAATCAACAAATCATACGTATATAAATTTTGTTTTGCAACAAATAAATGTAAGTTTTATTTGAAAACAAATAATTTTATGACATTTTTGCCACTACTTATAATCTCCATTATAATCAACGGATCAAATAAATCCAATTTTTGTTTTTGGAGCAAATAAATGTAAATCCCATTTTAAGATACCCAAAAATGCTTAAAAACATAATTAGTTTTATTACATTTTTTCATCACAAATAAGTCCCGGTAAAGTCAACAAATAATAATTATTCAAATTTGCACTTGAGCGACCGATATACACATATAAAGTGTGTCTGTTTTTCTGTAACAAATATTTAATTAAAATAAGTGACCGATTTTTTCAAGGAGAGCAAAAATATATTTTCGCCTTGAGTACCAGCAAGTGGTCGCCATTAAAAACTACAATATTTGTCGCAGCATTACAATTGACAATTTAAGAAAGAACTGGTTCTCATGAAAGACGTTTTTATTGGAAAAACGGCACGAGGACGAACGCGAACGTTTTTCAGTCGAGAAAATGCGTCGATGACAACCACGAAACGAGGATGTGTGTGTGTTATAATTAAAATTTTCGATTACCATTGAATCGATGCCGGTCTGGAAGCAACAATCGGAAAAGAATCGATCGCGATCCAATTTTTGATTATTTTTTGAGGTCAGAGGGCTTCGAAAAGGTGTCGCTGAATTATGGATTTATGCAAAAATCGACGGCGACTGAAAAAACGACCGTTTCCGCGGACAAGACGACGCAAGGTCGGGTTTCGCAAAGTTGTGGGACGGTACTTCCGCACCAGACCGGAAAGGCGAGTAACGAAAACTTGAGTAAACTGGTCGCAGGGGGAACTTGGCTTCGGCAAAACGTCAACGCTGGACGTAAATTTGGTGGAACACGTGATGTAATCTCGTTATATAAGATCCGTCTTGGCCGAAATACTGTCAACTTGTCTCTTGTTGGTGCATGTTGGTAATTGTTTAGAAAGTGAAAAGGTTTTAGGTGAAACCTGGATGGATCAAAATGAATTTTAAGCAATAACAATTATTTTAATAAGCCTTTATCTTAATTTCGAAGCCCGAGTACTCAAAACAACTCAACTCGCAGCCAGCCTAAATATATCCGGACATTATGGAAGACCTTCCTAGAACACGTTTCATGTGTTCCAAGGTAAAAATTATTGCGAAATTCATCGCAAATTAGCTGGGATGTTAATTTTGTCGTGGGTCGAAGATTTCTCATTGAAATTTGTACGAGCACAAGTAATGAATGACGCGTGTTTCGGTGTTTGGGTCAGTAGTTCATTGCACGAGTGCGACGATACTACTCTGGTAATTTGGACACGTAAATGGACAATTAATCAGGACAACGTTCGAAACAATTCGGGCTCGCGGTTTCTATTTACTTACGCTGCTTCTTACTACGTTTATTTGTTATTGGTACGGATTGTACAACTGTGATTAGTGATGAATGGATTGAATCAAGGATAAATTTTAATGTCAGTTGGTTGTTGATCTAATTTTCATCAATTGTGGGAGATTTATTTGGTTATTTAACGTTAGCAATTTTTATTTCAAGTCTTTTTTAATCATTAATGAACAAAATAGTAATTTTTGATGAACCCAAGTTAAAAAAAATATAAATGAATTGCTATTCAAACTTATTATTCTCCAATATATTCTAAGGAACTTGAGACAATTACATTACCTAAATTATTAACAAATGAGAAAACTTAATTTAATTTAAAATTTTTCAGGTAATTTTACCTTTCTTAGTTAATTAAAGTTTATAGGTAATTTTAGTTGCGGTTAAATTTGCATATGACATAAAACTTAACGTACAACAACAATTACTATAAATATTAAAGATAATATTTTGATTTATTATTCTGGACATTTAAAGCAATTTTTGGAATAAAAAAAAACTGGTGATTTGGTAAATACATACCTTAATTAACGTTTGGTTATAAATAAATTACGTTGAAGTTCTTTAAATATATTTTTTTATTTATTAATGGTCATAAAACATTAATGTCAGAATATTCCAATAAATTAAACGAAATTGAATATTGTGGAATTAAATATTAAGTTTTAAGCATTAATAAATTAATAGACTTCAAATTTTTTGTAATTTTACATTGTTTTAATAAAAAAACTATTTATTTTTTTTAAGATTGATTTCTAAATCTTTGTTCATGTTGTCTCAATTTTAAATTTAAAAATTTTGAATATCAATAAAATAGTTTTATATTCTCTCAAAAATTTTATACAATTATTCTCAATAAACATTTTAAATATCGATAAAATGGTTTTAAATTAGTTAAAGTAAATTTTTGAATTTGTAAATCCAAATTTAACAATGACTTTCACTTTACTAAAAAATGTTTACCCGTTGCATATATTATTATTTAGGGAAAATAAGTGGATAAATGCATAAATAATTTAACTTCCTAAATTGGAAAATTGTGATTAAATAGTTTTATATTAATTAAAGTAAATTTTTGAAAATTTAGAAATTCAAATTTAATAAGTTTTTTACCTCAATAATTTTATACAGTTTTCCTCAATAGACATTTTAAACATAAATAAATAAATTAAAATATAATTTTGAAAATTTATAAATGCACATTTATCAATTTTTTCGTCAAAAATTTAATAAAAACTTTCTCATGTCTCATGCCTTTAATCACTTTCCATTACTTTACCTTAATTTTAATTGGACAATTTTGAATATCGACAGAATAATTTTAAATTAATTAAACTTTTTTCCTCCAAAATTTTATACAATTTTTTTCACCAATAAAATAGTATTAAATTAATTAAAGTAAATTTTTGAAAATTTTTAAATCCAAATTTATTTAATTATCTCAAAAAATTTATAAAATCTTTCTCATTTATGGACTTTAGTCATTTCTAAAAATTGTTTATCCCTTATACTTATTATTTATAGTTTTTAAATAGATAAATTGCAAAAATGTTGAAATTTTTGTTCATTGCCTTAATTTTACGTAAATAATTTTGAATATTAACAAATTCGTAAAAAGTGTTTATCCATTTTTTTATTATTTATAGTTATTTAAATAGATATACAATTTTGAATGTCAACGAAATTACTTTAAATTAATATAAATTTTTAAAAATTTATAAATATATATTTTAACAAGCTTTATACCTCAAAAAATTTATACAATTTTCACATTTAAAAATTAATTATCCATTGTATGTACTATTTTTATGGTTTTAAATAGATACATGAATTATTTCCAAAACCTTAATTTTAGGTTAATAACTTTAATTATCAACAAAATGATTTTAAATAATAAAAGTAAATTTTTAAACATTATATTTCCAAATTTAACAATTTTTTCACCTAAAATTTGATACAATCTTTCTCATTTACATCCTTTAGTCATTTCTAAAATAATCCAAAAATATCCATTACATGTATTATTTTTGGATTTTTATATAGTTGAAATTAACTAAAATGATTTTTTTTAAATTTATAAACCTAAATTTAACTTACTGTTAAACTCAAATATAAATAAATTACATCCATAAAAAAATACTTTAAAGATTTAAATTAAAGATGTACATATAAAATATTTATAATGATAATTTTCACATCTAATTACTTATGAGTGTTTTTCCTATTTTAGAATTTACAGTAAATTTATTTTTATCTTTGTGTATCACTAAAATAAATACAATTATCATGAATTGTAAATTGCCTAAGAAACTCATTTCTTGGTTAATAAAAGTATAAAAGGAAATTTTATTTGCAATAAATTTTTCATATTGACAATTACAAATGAAAAATTTAAAACAATTTATAATTTTTATAATAAATAAAAAAATGTTAAATTTCTAAATTTAATTTAGTTAAATTAAATTAAATTAATTAAATTAGTTTAATTTTATTTAAATCAGACATTAAATATTCAAAACGTACCTAGAATTTAATATAAATATTAAATGTTATAATTAACACATTTACAAATATTTATTTTATAATTATTGACGATTTTAATATTACTATTTTTATCAATGAACAATTTTTTATCTTTTGTTTGTCATAGTTTCATGGACACTTTTCACTGTTTTTCAGGAATAATAAAATAATCATTGTTAGTGTTTATGACTAAGTGCCAAATAAAAAAAAAAAAACGACATAATAATAAACAATGCAACAATATTGTACCTGAGCAATTAAAACAATCACGCTTATCGCAATCTTGTGTTAAATTACGAACAAAACACCTAATTAACGCAAACATCAACGCCTTATTGATCAGGTGACATTCCCAAACCGTTGACATTCAAAACGCGGAAAAATAAACAACAACTTCCTCAGGTGTGTTGGCTATAGGTGTTGTATCGATTCGTATAACCGCCTTTTTTTGAGGTTATGTCCGATTGTTCACCAGTAAATCACTGGGACTTTTGACGCCAGGAAAATAGTTAGTTAACTGTTAGGCGATGCGCCGACGGAATGACAAACAATCCGTACGTTCACTTCCGTCCGTTCGGAAACAAAACGGTTTCAAGTGCCGCAACCGTGTACCGCCGCCGGGCGGTATCGATTGCGGTATCCCGAATCGGTTTTTGGGGTTAGGTGCCTCGCATACGAGGGTGTGTCGATCGCATTAATTGGGTTAATTGCTCACCTATTTTAAGTAAAATCCGGCTACGGTCACTCCGAACAAACTACCAAACAGTCTGTCTCGTCCACTGCAGCGAAACCGTCCTGGGCACAGTTCCAAAATTCGGGGGCGCCGGTGCGAGTCGTTGATGAGAGTGAAAAAAAAAAATGACCGGATGATTCACTGCGCGAAACCGTTCGCAATCCAAACAATATAACACGATCGATTCGAATAGACGCCGATAATGAATGATTATCACCAAGTTGAACACATAGTTTAGCGGTGACGGGATAGGCGTGCCAAATGTTGCGAGTGTGTGTGTCTGTTACGTCGAGACCGAAAACGCTGTCGCGTGTGTGTCCGCAGCACCGCTGGATTTTTATCTGGCTTTTGGTTTCGTTGGATTTGCGCGAGCCGGTTTATATATAGAGGACGGACGGAGTCGGGCGACGACCGACGAACGGGCCACGCTCGATGCGCCGAACGGGGTTCGCTGGGTTCGTTTTTTGGGCAGGTGGTTGGACCGTCACGGGGGTGCCCCGTAATCAGAACAACACTGGATGGAAGTTCGGCGAAAGATTCACAGACTAGACATCAAAGATTCATGGGCACGGGTTCAACTGGATTAATTTAAAACTGTGGGGTGGCGTTCAAAGGGTTTATCAATTAAGGTTGGATTAATTTAAAACTGTGTAGAACTTGGGGGTGGAACTCAAAAGATTTGTTTGTTAAAGTTTACAGAGAAATTATTTAAATGAGATCTATAAATTAAGTAATGTCATAAAGATTTTTAAATGTGAACATTCATTAAGCTAGTAATTCTTTAAATTAAGATTAACTATTAATATAATTATTATAAAAAAATATAGTTACTATATATATTTCATTGAAACTGATTGAAATCTTATACGAATTTAATCAATTCAATATTTTTAGATAATATTTATAGATAAATTTAATTATTTCTTTTAAATATTGAAGAAATCAATTTAAAAATGACATAATTAGTTTAAAAAAAAATTTACCACAAATCTTATATCACAAACACATATTTAAACATTAATATGCTAAAGTAATATTGCAAAAACATTCAAGAGTATATTTAAAATTGATCTCATTTTCATATTATTTAATTTGGAAATAAATACATGGTAAACAATTTAAAATTCATGGAAAAATATAAATAAATATCGGTGAAAAGTTGATTTTACCAGTTTTCTTTGTAAAACTGAGAAAATATTTAAATATCACATTTACATAGAAACTGTGAACATTTTTTTTTAAACATACATTTTCATTTATTTATTTATTATTTTATACATTTTATAAATATTTTGTATTAATTGCTATGGACTTTATCATTTATTTAATTAATCTGCCTTCTTTTATTTTATTAATTATACTTTTCATATTATATTATAAATATTTTATAATATTTTGTATTATTTTTTATGTTTTATTGATATTTATATAACTCCTTTAAATATTTCCATTAACTTAATTTAATTTAATTTTTTACGCATTAAAATTTTAATTGAAATATAATTTTAATAATTTTCTTAACTTTCTTACTTCTTTTTTACTTTCTATTAGATTATTTAGATAATTGTATGTATCAAAATGTGTATATGCAAAAAATGTATAAAAATATATTTATTTACTGTTGAATATTTTTATGTATGAATATTTGAAAACTAAATTTTTAGATTTTCTATTATTTTCACAATTTCTTTTATGTAGTTCTTGTATTATTTCAACAAATATTTTAAATAAACTTATCTCTTATTTGCACTTACCCTTGCAAATTTAGTAATCTTTAATCTAATTGTTATTACCTAGACAAACATTTTGTATTTTACATTTTTTTATATTTGATATATTATATGATATATAAATAATTTTTCATATTATCAATTATTTTATTATATTTCATATTACTTTTTTTTATATTTTTCATATTTTCAGAACTCCTTTATATATTTCCACTAAACAAAATAATTTTTGAAACATTTAATTAAATATTTATTGACATTAGTTCAGTAATGTTACTAATTTTCTTATTAGACTTTTTAAAAATTAAAAACACCTCTCTCAACATTCTTCATTTTCCTGAATCCTATTATTATTGTATACAAATATAATATTTTAACAAATTTTAACAAATCATTGTTTAATATATTTCAAACTTTTCTATTACTGTTCCTTAAATTATTATTTTATCATTGAGATGCTATATGACAAATTCCCAGATTATTAAATATTTTATTATATTTCATATTAGTTTTTTATGTTCTTTGGTATTTTTAGAATTCCTTTAAATATTGAAAAATAATTGACACATCAGTAAATTTAATAATTCTCTTATTAGACTTTTTAAAATTTTGACCATTTCTTATTAGTTTTTTTATGTTTCTTGATATTTTTAGAACTCCTTTAATTATTTCCATTATATCGACGAAATTTTTACACTTTACAATAGTAATTGACAATATTTCAGTAATTTTACCAATTTTCTCATTAAACTTTTTCAAATTTGTTAGTTTATTTAATCATTTATGTATCATTTTTTAATTTTTAATTGTGCAATATTTTTATAATTTTATAATTCAAACACAAAAAAATAGGTACTCAACTTTTCATGTATGTTAGCTTACGTCATCATCTTCACCGATGGACCGATGGGACGGGCTCACATCTATTTAGACTATTTTGTTTTGTAAACAAATCTGAAGGATTTGTTTATATTTGATAATCGGGGCAGTTTTTAAGAAAGAACCGGGCAGTTAAGCTTTAAATGTCGAGAGTTAAAGTACGTTTGTTGTAATAAAGCGTATTATTGTGAATTTAGTGTTTGAATTAAACTAAAAAGACAGATTAACAGTCGCTAATCTATCATGTATTTTCTTAATTCAACCTGTTGCCTCATATTAGATTTTTTAAATATTTTTCCAGTATTTTAATGTTTGTTTTTAATGAAATATTATTGTTCAGATATTTCAATTTCTTTTTAATTTTATTTTTTTATGTTTGAGATTTAATATTATAATTTTCTTGTTATTAAATATTTCATTACATTTCATATTATTATTTCTTTATATTTTAAGTCTCCCTTAAATATTCCCATTAAAGCAATTAATTTTTTCATACATTACAATTTTACTAATTTTCTAGACAATGTTTTCAAATTATCGAATTATTTAATCATTTGTATGTAATGTAATTTGTGCGTAATTAAAAACAATATTCTCAACCTTCCCCTATTTTCTTAGTGTTTATATGTATAATGATTTTAATTTTAATTATGTGAATATTTAATATTTGTAATATTTCTTATATTTGTACTGTAAAAAACACAATATTTTTACAATTTCATACTTCAAACACAGAAAAAAAACAAATCAATTTTTCTTCTAATTCAAACTGTTTATATTAGATTGAACTTTTATTAGATTTAAAAATTAAATTTTAATGTTTATTTTAATGAAATATCGTTGTTTAGATTGTTTTTTAGGTTTAATATTATAATTATTATATTATTTCCAGAATATTATATATTTTATCACATTTTCTATTATTGTTTTATATTTCTTGATATTTTAGGTTTCTCTTAAATATTTCAATTCAAACTGATTAATTTTTTTACACATTACAATGTTAATTAATAATTGTTCAGTAATTTCCCTAATTTTCTTATTAAAGTTGTTTAAAATTTGCCAGTTTTTTTCTATGTAATTAAATTTGTGCGTCACATTCTCCAATTTATTGGAATTTACATGTATCATTTTTTAATTTTTAATTGTATGGATGTTTAATATTAATAACATTGATTATTTTCATGATATAAAAACATAATATTTTTCCAATTCCGTAGTTCAAACCCGGAAAAAAATAAACAAATCAATTTTTTTGGTATTTCAGTAATTTAACCTGTTTATAATAGGTTTTGCGCCATATTAGATTATGCAAATTTCGATTTCCAGTTTTATCTTGTTATTTTAATGTATCCCATATGAATCATTAATTGATATTTGGAAAATTCCGTATGAACCAATTAACTTCTTTCACGTCTTTAAGACATTAATCGAAAATCGTCTTCGATTACCGATTACGACACGGAACAAAACCACGTAATTTGGAATTTTCAGATTTGGAAGCTTTTTAAGTGATTTCCTTCACACGCTAACGAGTTATACAAAATCAGTAACATTCCATCAAAGAGCAAATTTACAAATCCAACCAAATATTTTCTTAACAATTTACACAGAGACGGTTTGAAACGTTTATTATTATTATTATTTCAACTCCAGAAAATTCACGGTTTTCGTAGAAATAATCACTAATTCTAAGTTTGCAACGTCGAACGAATAAATTAGCATGTTCGACACGGCAGTAAATTTCAAACAATTTGTGACAATCAACAATTTTTCTGTGGCTCGTGTCTCTCATCGGGAAAATGCGCCGCACGTTGAACCGATTGGGAAACTCCGACAATCGATTCTGATGAAATTTCGGTTATTTTCTTTGATTTCATCATTCTCATCGTTAGGGGAAATTAAGAAACGCAAATTAAGTGAACAGGTTCGACTGATAAAACAATTCCGGGCGTTTTAATTAGAATTTTACAGTAAGTGATTGTCCACATAGGGAGATGGCATCAGAATTCGTGACTGAAAAGTCACAAAAGTGGCTGCAAAAATGCGTAACTGTACCACAAATTGTTGTGCACAGTGTACAATCTTAATTGCCATTTTTGACTTGAATCTAGAACACGTGCTGGATAATTTAATGGTGTGGTGGTAAATGTACGTTTCATTGAGGATTTATAGATTAATTATAAATATCAATTTGACACATTAATTGCATTGCAAATAGTTTCTAAGTAACGTTGTTGGGCACCCAATGGTTTTAATATTCGTGGCATCAATATACTGATGGGAACAATGGTCTATATTTAACCCCTATGTCACAATTAATTTACATATTTTCAATAGTTTATAATAATTAAGCTATTATGCTACCAAAATAGAAGACGAATAAATAATAATATTGTTTAAAGAGATATTTCAATTGTTTCATTATTTGTTATGGTATTTTTAATTGAACTTAAAAACAACTTATTCTTTTTAAATTTACGATTTTAATCAGATACATTGACTCAAATTTCTTAAAATTATCTAAATAATTTGGACAAAACAAATGTTATTTTATTCCCAATGATGCACTCGAATTTCCTTAATCGTCTCATGAATTCCCAGACACATAACGCATATAAAACAATTCGAAAATTACATATTCTATTATTATTCCTCTCGTTTCCACGTGTCACTAACTTCTTCCTTAAAACAAAGAACAGAGACAGAAGCCTGTTCGCCACTAATTCCTCATAAAACTTTCCAGTTGTTTTACATGTGCATTTTACATAATAATTTTTAATAAGTGTTTGTATTTTGCGAGGACAAAGTACTGACGTAGGTCTGATTTTTATGTTAAAAAATGACAAATAGTTGGTTCTGTCACCTTTGCCATTGACTTTGAATATGTACATGCATATTAGATTAAAAAAATACTGCGATAAACCTTCACACTTTTAGAGTGATTTCTGTTATTATTTTTTCTGAGTGGGCAAATGTGAAGGATTTACTTTTTTTTTAAAGAAATTATAAAATTATATGTTTAATTAGCGGTTTCGAAATAATGTCACATTATGTGTTTAATTTTAATTACGGTAGTATACCAATAAATAGCAATTTACATTAATTGAATGGAAGGAGTATTATCTGCTAATAGAAAAAAATAAAAAATAAATAATTAAAATGCATAAATTTACATTGATGGCTATAATTATACTACTTTAATAAAAGATATATATTTAATGTTCTTTCTGTTATTGGTGTATCCTCTATGCAGATGACCAACATATTTTTATTCTTTAAAAACTTTGACTAAAACTATGACACAATTTGTAAGAAAAATATTATACTTCAGATTTTGCTAAGATAATATGGCATAATAAGTCATCATTATCTGTATTATTCAAAAATTTAGAGAAATCTTAGGTATTAGGTTAGTTCAAAAAATTTCAAAAAAAGGTAACTAATTAAATAAATAATTTGAATAGCTACTGAAATTAAAGCTAACCTGACTTGCTGAAATTAGTTCAACGACTGTGAGAAAAAGGTTGGATATTTAAGTTTAAAAAATTAAAATATTTAATATAAATTCTATAATATTTATAATATTTAGTTTAAAAATTTAAAAATAAACAATTTAATTAAAAAAATATTTAATTTAAATTTATAATTTTCTAAATATTAAGCATAAAAAAATAAAAATCACCATTTAAATTTAAAAAGCAAAATATTTAATTTAAATTTATAAAAATTTGAATTGTTAAATTTTAAATAAGTTGAAATATTAAGTTTAAAAAATTAAAAATAATTTAATTTTTTTTTTAATTAATAAAAATATATTTTATTTAGATTTACATTATGTTAAATATGAAAATTACAGTTTAAAATTAAAAAATAGTTAATTAATTAGCTTAAATTTATAAAATTTAGAAAATAGAGTTTAAAAAAATAATTTAATTTAAAAAATAATTAAAATATTTAATTTATACATATATTATATTTGACATATTTAACTTAAAAAATTGAAAAAAAAAAGGAATTTAAATTAACTAAATTAAAACTTTTTATTTAAAATTAAAAAATTGGTATATTAAGTTTAACAAATAAAAAAATACTTAAAAAACTTAAATATTTTATTAAAAAAAAAAATGAAAATTACAACTTAAATTTAAAAAAATAATTTAATTAAAAAAGAAATAATATATTTAATTTAAATTTAAAGAACAAAAACAATTAATGTAAATTTATATTTTAAATGTTAACCTAAAAAAAAAATTACAATTTAAATTAAAGGAAAAATAAAATATTTAATTTAAATAAATATTTTAAATATTAAGCTTAAAAATAAAAAAAATAAATTATAAAAATTAAAATATTTTATTTAAAATATTGTTTTAAATATAAAATTTTAAATAAAAATAATTTAAATCAAAAAGTTATTATTAGCAAAAAATAAAATACCTTAAGAACGTTGCAAATTTTGAATTTCATTTAAAATTGGGGCATTTAAAATTGTTTTAAATATTTTAAGTAACATTGCACAGTCGTTGCATTAAGTAATACTTTTATAGGTCAAGGATAATCCAGTTATTGTAAGTTCCTAATTACGTACACAAATTACTGTCCATTGTCTCTAACGAATATTTTATAGGTACATTAAATATTAAAAAAATCACTTTGCGATCAAAACACAACGACGAATATTCAGACAAAGAACAATAAAAATAATAAAAGAAAAAATATTGACATTTATATGGCACTAAAATAATAATAATATAATTTTGTATTTTATTGTCCCATTAAAAATTAATGATGTGGCAAAGTAATTAAGAATATTTTTTCAACTTCGATAATATATTGCGTCTACCTGAATTTAAATAAAATAATTAAAACCATAATCAATACAAATTAGTAGGTGACGTAGTAACAATAATTTATTTTTTTACTAATGGTCTTTTTAGGTGTTGTTCATAAAATATAAATTGTTGAGCGTCACAATCAAGGATTGAATGTTATTGCCGTAATTTTCCTTTGGCAAAGTTGCTTTATAATTAAAACAAACAGCATTATATTATTATTATTACTATTATTTATTTATGTTATTGCATGTCTCGATTGCTTCGAAATCATAGCACCCATTCAACGCTGCCACACGCAAACTTTAATATTAATTGATAATTTCGCTCACCTGCTGTTTGTTCATATTTCATTGACCACCAATTGACCGTGTAAATGGGAAAATTATTCCCGGAATAGAGCCACCGACGAAATTTGAACAAATTGCATCCAATTAAGAGGGAAAGCAAACTTCGTATTGAATCAGACACAATGGCTGTGTGAAGAGATGCATTCAATCTCAGGTTTACTGACCATGATTATAGTTATGTAGGTTAATCATTACATAATTGATATTTTTCGCAAATTGTGCAATATGTTTATCTATCCGATTGTAGTTCTCAGCTTTCACTGCTTAAAAACCCATAAGCACTTTCACCATAAAAATGACATATCGTATGGATTTATTTTCGGGTTCAAATCAGGACCACGTTTTTATTTTGTTAATTATCCTGTTTTGAAATGTTAATGGCTATTTTGTGCATCGTCCAGTAAACAATATTATAATATAATAAGTTTAAATGGTTAATTTATTAATGAATGCAAAGTTGGCCACTTCAATTTCAATCATCGGGAAGTCGACCTTGATTCGCAATTCACAAATTCAAGAAAAAGGAATCGCTACATTAGATTAATGTTAACCAACGAAAGATATTTCCTGAATTGTGGGCTTTCGATTCGAAGGGTAAGGTCGATGCGCAAAACTCAAGGATTTACCCGATCAACTCAGTTAAATAAACACGTCCAACGAAATTATTGGCGTACTGAGACGTAATTCTTGTTTTTGATAGTACTAATATAATTGATAATCAATTAGATAATGCGAAAACACAATTTTTGCTTTAACCGAACAACCAACATTAATGTAAATGTTATGCAAATAACAAATATATTATATTAATTAGAAATTACGTTTCGTTTACAAATTGTTACAAGTTTGGAGGACTTCTGTCAGACCATGTTCGATAACTACAAATTAAACGGCATGTCGCAATTGTATTAATTTGTTAATTGTTTTCAACGCCAATAAAAACTAATAGTTAGTTAATTAGTGACATTATTGGTTAATTGTGTAAGCAAAATTTTAAAAACTTCTAGCATCAATTGCTGCTGATAAAAAAAGCTTGCAAGAGTATTACCGATTAAGCATCAGTTTGATTTATATTGACCTTTCTGATTGGATCGTTCAGATAGATTATTAAAGTACAATTCAACTGGAGCAATCTATTTAGGCCTGCAGTAACTGCTTCCTGATCAAGTAAAATCTATCAAACAATTTGGTAAAAATTCCTTGTTGTAATTACATGGTAACGGTTTAGTATGTAATTGTACATTTGAAATCCGTAAATTATTGTATCGATTTTATCGGAAGTCGGTCGATGGAGATTGTTTGAGAACTGCACGAATTGCAAAGTGCATTTGGTGCAGTTTTTATTAATTATTTGTCTAGCACGTATGCATTTATTAAACACAAATATTTAAATGTTTGTTTTTGTTTTAACGTATATTTGAACCGGCTTATGTAACGCCAATTATGTGTCCTGTAAATGCACGAGAAACAAGATCCAATTAGATAAAGATATGTTTCTATATGACTTTCGCCAAGCTGTGTTTTATTTATATTTTTAAAGTGAAAATCAATGAAAATGCTAAATTCTTAATTTATAGTGGCAGCCGACACTTTTATCCTTTCATTTTATTATTTACTAGCTGGGATAGGAAAGGCAAAGAAGTAGAATTAATATGTACATATTTAGACTTCTTACACTCCATGTATATATTTTTTTAAATATAATAAATAATTTGATTGTAACGAATATTTTATTTCTTCTTCACACAAAATACTAAATTGAGGAGGATAACAAAATTAGGTGTTTAACAATTGTTAATTCTCTTCTTGCATTCAACAATGAAACAATGGATTGAAAATGGTAAATCTGCTTTAACAATACCTACTTAAAAAAGGTAATTGAAGAAATATTTTAACATATTTATATATTGGCTAGGCTACAAAGACACCAAATGATCAATGCAATTGTCTACTGCAATCAAATTGACAAAATTTGAGACTCCATGGAAGTTTCAAAATGTTAAACGGGTTCTATCTCATCATACGGTCCAAATGTTTCTCAGTTTAAACGGTTAATTCTGATTTGACTCTGATGAAATCTTGACAAAATTTGTTGATTGTAATCTTTATTTATTTTGATGATTAAAAGTTATTTCCAAGAAAGTTATATTATTTTAAATGTTGAAAACATTTCTATTATCTAAACCAAAAACGAAAATTCTTACTAATTGTTTAGAAATAACATTTTTATTGTACGTGTATATAATGATTAATTTATATAATTATATTGAAAATCATCATCAATGTTATGCAACTCATATTTCATCCTTGCATCACGGGTTGTATAAAGAAATAAAAACACTTTTTTTGTCTTTTGAAGTGGATATTTTCAATTTCCTGGATTAAATAGTTTTAAAAATATTTTTAATGTTTTATTTTGACTGGTAATATTATTTGAATATTTCTGGGTATCACATTTATTTTACTTTATATACAGTAGTGGCCACTACTATAAGAATTTTTTAAAATGTTAATTATTTATGACATAATTGTTATATAGTATTATAAATACTACTATATTCTCATTCTTCAGGGTTACCTTAAATTGAATACACAAAAATTAACCTCATATCCTTGTCTTCAAAATAGGCCCATTCAATTTACCTATATACCACCAAGGATAATTGATAAATGTAAAAATATCTTGTTAAATAATAACAGTTAAAATTAATTGCATTGATAAATTTATTTAATTTATAAGGGAGGTAACATTAATTAGAATATTGACGATTTCAACAAGTTTATAAGAGGTTGTCATGGTGTCCGAAAATCTCAGCCAACTTCATATAATATGTTGATGAGTTCAGGAACTTTGATGTATTCAACAATTAATTTTAAGAATATCTGATTTTACTTACCTTCTCATTATTCTCTTCAAATTCTTAATTAGAGAAAGAGTGCTCAAAGTTCCATAATTAAAATAATGAAAAATTTATTCAACAATAACAATTTTACTTACCTGTTTCTTAACTAATTAACGGGAAATTAAAGTATTAATTAAAATAATAAAAATAAATTTGTGGTTTAATATTTGTTTATTTAAATTGCAACACTACTGTAAATAATAAAACGTACACAACAAAACCACAAACACACTTCAACATGGCGGCCAACACGTGCACAAGCGGGGGCGCAACGGGGTCCCACATGTCGGGGGGCAACAAGGTGGCATGGCGCACGGCACTGGCATCACCACCGCTACGAAGACAGCCAGGCTGCGGAAAACACGGGACGCAGACCGGCGATCGGGGACAGCATGGCGATGGTGGGCACGGGCACACAGCTTCCGGCACACAACAACTTGTCGGTGGGCATGCTGGAGGGCAACACTGAAGGCAACTCGGCGGACATCATGCCATCTCGGCTTGTGTTTGGTGGTTCAACTATAAAATACGAGAATTTTGAGGAGCTCCAGGAACTGTGAGCGGAGTAAACGACGAATGAATGTTTTTTGGTTGGCACGGTAGCGAGGTAAACTTTTTCCCAGGCTACTATTTTTTTTCGTCGAACGTTGGATGGGTTTAACAGCTAGCTGCGACACAATATTTAATATTAATATTGATTAAGGTTGTGGTTATTGTTGTGAATTTATTATTATTACTGTTATTATTATTATTATTATTAATAATAATTTTTAATTTTCAATTTATTATTTTTTGATGATCACGTGATCGGAAAATGTGGTCACGTGAGCGGAATAAGGTGGTCACGTGACTGGGGTGGGGAGGTCACGTGATCGGGCTGCGAAAATTTAATTTTTATTATTTTTTTTGTATTTTTACTATATTTAATTAAAAAAAATTAATAATTGTTTAATAAAAATTTTAAACAAATTTCTTTAATTAGTGTGTTTTCTTACCAATACCACATTCTGGTGTTTATTTTATCTTTTAAAATTATTTTTAAATTTATTTTTATCTATATACTTAATAATATTTTTACAATTTTTTAATTTCTACATAATTTATTTTTTAATTGACTATGGAGCAAACATTTTTAACTATAGAAGAAATGATATGGACAGTGGGACTTTTGGAGGGTGGCATGAATCAAACTGAGGTTGCGGTGGAAATGGGGACTACTCCAATCGTGATTTCTCCACTCTATGCACGATATAGGGATGAGGGAGATGTGAGGGAAAGGCACCGGAGTCGCGTTCATATTATAACTTTCAGTGTTCAACCGTTGTCATGGGAAAATCGAGGTATTCCACTTTTGTGGAAAATTCTTTGTGGCCAAATGAAAATAGAGCAACAGTGAGTTTCTGTGATGAATCCCGGTTTGGAATTTATTCTGATTCTAGAAGAGTGTGCGTATGGAGAGAGCCAAACAATACAACTCGTCTTCCCAATGTCCAGGAAGTGCACTCTCTTCGTTATGGTCTGTGGACGGATCAGTATCGGAATAACAATCGACCTCATTTTGCTGGAGAACTTTTTGAAGGCTAGATTATACGTGGATCAGATACTGTCACCAATAAACTTTCCATATGCAACAGCCATTAAGCCCAACTTTGTGTATATGCATGATAAGGCCGGATCTCACATTTTAAGGATTATATTGAA
Organism: Aethina tumida; assembly: GCF_024364675.1. Taxonomy (NCBI): domain Eukaryota; kingdom Metazoa; phylum Arthropoda; class Insecta; order Coleoptera; family Nitidulidae; genus Aethina; species Aethina tumida. The sequence continues at coordinate 19,168,912 of NC_065439.1, forward strand.
ATTTTTGGAAAACAACAATAGTGGTATGTTACCATGGCCAGTACAGTCCCCAGACTGAACCCCATCAAGCACTTGTGGGTTTGGAAAGGCCAAGAAACAAAAGAAGAACTCAGTTTAGCTTTTCTCGTTGCTTGAAATGAGATTCGCCAACAAGGCATCGATAACCTAATTCTGCGCATGCCCAGATGATGCAGAGAAGTTGGAACGAATGGAGATTATACAAATTATTAAACCACACTTTCTTCAAGTTTTGCAATCTAGAAATATTCTTTAGTTTCCATGTTAACTTTAAGAATATCTTATTTTACTTACCTTTCCATTATTCTCTTTAAATTCATAATTAGATAAAGAGAGAGCTCAAAGAGTAATTAAAATAATGAAACATTTAGTTCAATAATAACAATTTTACTTATCTACTTCTTAACTTTAATTATTAACTGGTTTTTATAGTCACAATTAAAATAATAAAAACAAGTTTGCGATGTACTATTTTTTTATTTATATTGCAACACTACTGTGAATAATAAAACGTACACAATAAAACCACAAACACACTTCAACAAGGCGGACAACACGGTGCGCAAGCGGGGGCGCAACAGGGTCCACATGTCGGGGGGCAACAAGGTGGCATGGCGCACGGCACTGGCGTCACCACCGGTACAAAGACGCAGGGCTGCGGAAAACAGGGGACGCAGACCGGCGGACAGGGACAGCATGGCGGTGGTGGGCACGGGCACACAGCTACCGGCACACAACAACTTGTCGGTGGGCATGCTGGAGGGCAACTCGGAGGGCAACTCGGCGGACAACATGCCATCTCGGCTTGCGTTTGGTGGTTCAACTATAAAATACGAGAATTTTGAGTAGCTTCAGGAACTGTGAGGTGACTAAACGACGAGTGAAAGTTTTGTAGTTGGCACGGCAACGAGGTAAACTTTTTGCCAGGCTACTAGTTTATTTTTATCGTCTAACGTAGGACGGGCTTCACAGCTAGCTGCGACACGATGGGCTTGTACGATTAACATCATGACTAGATTTTGAGGACATGCACAAACGGACAACAATCATGAGCATGGATTTCTCGCCTAACAAAAGATTTATTGTTATTAGTACATAAAATACAAGGCGTGGTAAAACTTTTACTTTGGTTGTGTAATTCCTGTTGTGTTTTTCATGTGTTTTGGGGGTACACTTAGGGATCTGGGCGCACCACACGCCACAAGGCAAAGGTCCAACCATTTTCATGGCACAGGGCTTAAATCCGGTCGGACAACCATCATCGCAGTTCATCCTTGGAGGTTTGACATATTCGCAAGGGTTTCTCCCGTCCAGTGTAGCACCTCGACACTTGGCTGTCCTAGGATCTGGATATTCTGGTGTCTTGCCCAGCCCAAGGGAGTGCCAGTCGATGTTGTAGTTGTTATAGTAGTTGTCATATCTCAACTCCATCCTCTCTTGTTCTGACAACTAAAAATTAAAATAATCAAGTAATTAACATACCCATCAATTCATATTTAAATGAGCACATCGAAGTTATTTAGACTAAACTTTATTAAACAATTACAAACGAGTCACAGAACACAGGACATAATTCATGGACAACAATAAGGAGGACATTGGCCTGCAGCCGCCCTGCCAGGTTTAATGCCAACGGGGTGGTTGTAGCAGTGGGCCTTGCAAGGACAATCGTACATGCAAGGACCCTCTTTCGGCTGCCAGTGCTTGCAGCAAGGTCTCGTGCAACAAGCCGGATCCCCGTTGTACTTTTCCGCCTTCTTCTTCCTTTTGGGCGGACACGGTTCGATCTTGGCGCACCAGGCGTCACACGGGTGACGACTGGCGGGCGGCGTCATTTTCATGGAGCATGGTTTGAAACCCGTGGGACAACCGGGGTCTTCTTGCGGTTCGGAACGTTTGAGGCTGTAGTCCTCGCAATGGGAGGTGCGGATGACGCGGACCGGGTTTACCTTGCACGACTTTTCTTTTTGCTTGTAGTCCACGTTGTAGTAGTTGTAGTAGTTGGAGTAGCGTTTTTGGAACATCTCCTCCGGGTCCATCTAACAAAGAGAGTTTGTTGGTGGTCAACAACGACTAGCAACTTTTACAAAATGGACAAACAGCATAAAGTGCACACAAAACACGTTATTTTCGTACCTCTGGTGGACAGGACATTGGACATGGTAGTTGGAGGGGTTTGACTGGTCTGGGTGAAGTGGGCAACAGAATTGGTGGAGGTGATACATGGCAACATGCTGCGAATGGAAATTGAGGCTCCACTACACAAGGTGTTGGACAAGATCTGTCAAATTGTATGATTAATTTATTTAATTTATCGTTATTTAAATTGGCACCTACGGGTTAAGTTCGGATATACAGTCCGCTATTTGATCAATAACACACTCTGCTGTGCTGCACATCTTTGAACGTGAATTTTGAAAAATTGGAAAAAAACTATAGGATTTACATTGATTGAGCCAAAAAAATTGGACAGAAAATTTTGTGTCTACAATTGACAATTATAAATTTAGAATAAGTCAAATGTCATCAAGTCATTTTGTCTTAATTGCCCGACTGTCAATGCTTATATAAACACAATTTTTGAATATTAAAAAAAAATAGATTGAATAAGAATTTATAAACCATCTCGTAAGTCAAAATATTAAATATTTCTATAGATATCTGAAATGTTTAATTTTGAAAGGTTAAAACAAATTTCAGAAGAAGAATATCCATGTCTACTAGATACAAATCGTCACCAGAGTTAACTTCAAACGGTAACCATGAAACGAAATCAATATTCGTCTCAAATTCCCAGTCGACACTAGCAAATAATTTTCGATCCCCAGTTTTCAAAATTTTAGTAAGTGGTAGTTTAACTTAATGAGCAATGGGTTGCTGTCCAGCCCCTTGCTGTCCAGCTCCTTGCTGTCCAACATTCTGCTGCGCACCAACTTGCTGTGTCTACGTGCCCTACGTTTATCCTGTGTGTATGCCATGTTGCGTCCCGTGTTGCCCCCCACCCTGTTGTCCACCTTGTCCACCCGTAAGTATTTTTAATTATATTCTGACACCCACTAATTTTTGGTTTCGTTTACAGTGTTAGTTTAGCCGTCGACACAGCATTGGTGCTTCAGAAATTAAATTGTGATAACTGTAACTGTAATAAGTAAGGTCTAAAATCAAGGATGTAATTTAATGAACAATAAATATTGTACAAATATATTGCTATGTTTTTATTTAATGAGTTAAAGCTTGTTTGTAATATTTACTAAAATAAATTAGGAAAAATCATATCACTACTGTCTTGAATAATTATTTTTCTATAAAAATAATGAACATTTGTGAAGAATTTTTAGTATTTTTTAATGACAAAATACAGAAAAAAGTCATTCCAAATGAGTATAATAAAGTAAATATGTAGAAAATTTACACTTTCAAACTGACCAAAAAGAAACATGTTACTTGCATCACGTGCTTATCAGGCAACAAAATTTATTTATGCTACTGGTACTTCTTTGAATGGAGTATAGGTTCACAACTGATTATTATACATTTTTTAATTTTAAACCAGCCAAAAATTTAAAACTTATAAATAATTGTTTGGTCTTTTATGGTTCGACAAAAAATTCATTGAAATTAAAATTTTAAAAAGCTTAAATTTTTTATTAATTGTTCAATGAATAATTTGAAACTTTAATCTGTTATTGAAAATTTTTTGTTATTTTTGTACTTTTCTAATAATATCAATTATAATGTTTATTTTTATGCTAAATTATTGAGTCTAAACTATATTTTTTTAATATTTTCCTAAAAATACTATTTGGTTATCTTTTGTTTTAAACACGGTCCTGTCGACAATCGTTTATTTCACTCCATACGTTATGTGAATACATTATAGATTAATAAATTTTTATTCAAAAAATCTAGCACGTCCAAATAACAAACAAAAGTGTTGTTACTATGGAGAAAAACATTGTTTTTCTTAACATTCTCTCGTAACCACAAAGCGAAATCATTCACCCTAATTCGGTCAAACAAGACGGTCGCAAAACCAACGCTCCGTAAATTTCTAAATTCTTGTAACTCAAATTAAATCACATCAGAAACAATGGGTTGTTGTCCGGCTCCCTGCTGCGCACCAGTATGCTGTGCTCCTTGCTGCTATGTAGCATGTGTTCCCTGCTGCTACCCCTGTTATCCATGTTGCGCCCCGTGTTGTCCACCTAGGGTAAGTTACTAATTTTTATTTAATTCTATTATTCCTATTTGAATTTTCCATTTATAGTGTTGTTAAGGATCCGTGTCCTGGTGCTACACTAACGAACCCTTGATATCAAACGTTTTTATTTAAGATGTTTAGTGAATAAAGAGGGTTTGAATACAAATTGTTTCTTATTTGATTATATAACTATTAAGTTGCTTACTATATAACTTTTAAGTTGCTGCTTAAAGTACCAAGGTAAGTGGATATTTTGCTTAACTGTATTTTATTTTTTAAGTTTTGAAAAGTAAAACCTCAAAATATTTTTATAAGTTTATTAAACTTACAAAGTAGGAATATTCGATACATTTATCATCTAATTAATATTTTGTATCCTTTACAACGTAACTCAAAACGTCGCAAAGAAGAAAAATATGTCGAATCACATATCATACCATTTAAACTATCTGAGCAATGATCAGATACAAATATACGACCTAAATAAATTAAAAATACAAATTCAGTACTAGAAAGTAAAACCTGACGTTTAAAGTTTTATGTGCAATCTTGCAAGTCATTGAAAGGTAAGCCCCTCAGTTCCTTGTTCATAGTCTTCAATAGTGGATGTTTTCCACAGCCACATTTATTCCTGAAATCGTCCAAATCCAAGGCCCAGATCATACCACCGCCCAGACCGAGATCCTTGACCAATTGGGATTTCCGCCTGATTTCGGCAACGTCATCGTATGACACCCATTGGTTTCCTCTGACCGCGTATGGTCCAACACGTCCAAGTGGGTCTCTCGTAACTTCCCAGCCTCCTCGTTTAACCCTTTCACAGATCTGTAAATAAATATTTTTATAAGTTTGCGTCAATTGTCAAAATGACATCTGTCATACTTCGTAGAAAGCAAGGAAACCTCCAGCTCTAGTGAATTCTCCGGCTTCGCCAGGACCGTAAGTCTTCTCGTTGAATCCTCGCTTGTTTGTATCCGCCAAACTGAAAGATTGACCATAAAGTGGCATTCCCATCACCACCTTCTTGGGTGAGGCCCCTTTCTCGATCCAATAATTGATGGAGAAGTTCTGAAAATATTTCAATGAACACCATTTCCCATCAATTTAATGAAAAATATACTTACCGCATTGAAGTAGTCATACGTGTCACCTGGATAGTAATACAATGGGGCCACGTGGCCTGTCTGCTTGTCCCAATGACCGTGGAAGTCGTAAGTCATCACAGCGATCCAGTCCAAGTAGTTGCTCAAAGTGGGTACATCGTAACCGGCATCTATTACCGCTTTACTTGGGGACACTGCGGCGGACAACAACCATCCTCTCGGTTTAAAAGCGGCACTCAGTTCCGTCACCAGGGCAGCGAATCCTTCCTTATCGGACGCCGGACCTTTGTTGCAATCAACCTGCCAACACTTTGGATATTCCCAGTCCAAATCGAGACCGTCGAAGCCCCATTTTTCAATAAACTGTGCGACGTTTTGGATGAATCTTTGTCGAGCACCCGGATCGTTCACCAAACGGGAGTATTTGTTACCCAGCGAATCGTTCCATCCACCCAAAGCGATCACCACTTTCACTCCTTTCGCTCTCAATGCGGTTACTTTGGTGTAGAAGTCGTTGTCGATATCTGCCCACGTGTCGTGGGGTTTCAATGTTAACGTGTTTGCGTCTAAAACGGCGAAACCGTAAGCTATGTGGGTGCAAAGGGAAGCATCTATGTCTGATGGCAAGTATTTTCCGTCTCCTTGTCTAAAACAATTGGTTTAAATAACCGTTTTTTAAGAACAATTAATTTTCTTACCTGTACCAAGCCCAGTTTGTGAAATAACAAACTACTTTGTAATCACCAGGAGGTGAAGAAGTTCCTGGATAAGAAGGCCTACTTGTTGTTGGCGAGTAAACAGGTTGAACTGTCGTTACTTGCGTTGGTGGTTTGGTTGGAGAACTGGTAGGAGGTTCTTCGGTTAGTGCGTCTGGGTGACACGGAGTGTTCTCTGGCCAATCACAGTGGTCTTTGTTCCAATACAATCCAGTTGGACATACTTGTAGATGCAGTTGGCTTTGATCGCATACGTAGTATTCGTTACAGTTTTGTGATGGCATAAATAATCTACCCAAACAAGAGCTTTGATTAACTGGAACGATAACGTAGTTAGGTTCTTCAGCTACTATTGCGCTTGTTGGAGGTGTATAAGTAGTCGTAGTAGTTGTTGTAGTGGGTACAGGCTTCTTCGAAGGTTTTCCTAGGACACACTTTGGTGCTGGACCTGGATAATTTCTTAATACTCTGTTGATGGTCTTCAGTAACGGATATGATTCACAATTGCATTCATTCTTGAAATCGTCTAGATCTAATGCCCAAACTACGCTGCCACCAAGTCCCATTGCCTTTATGTACTCTGATTTGTGTCTTATCATGCCGATGTCATCAAATCCAACCCATTGGTTGCCTTTGTAGGCATAAGGTCCAACTCTACCCTTGCGGTCACGCACGATCTTCCAATCTTTATTCAGAATGTTATTGCAAATCTAAAAGAAAATATATAAATACGGGAGATTATATAAATTTGAAAAAAGATATACCTCGTAATATGCCAAGAATCCTCTGGTTTTGGTTTGATCTCCAGCTTCCCCACTACCAATAGTCGGGGCATTAAGTCCATTATTCTGTGGATCAGCCAAAGTGAAAGAGTTGCCATATAATGGAATTCCAAGCACCAATTTACTTCTTTCAGCGCCATTATCAATCCAGTAGTTAATAGAATAGTTCTATAAAGATTTTAATTTAGATAGATACGTAAAATGAATTAAGTAAAAGATTTTACCGTGTTGAATGTGGGGTCTAAATCATCAGGTCTAACATACATTGGGGCAACGTGTCCAGTATTTTCCTCCCACTCGCCGTGGAAGTCCTTCGTCATCAAATTAATCCAAGATGCGTACTTCGAAAGCTGAGGAATGTCGTACGCTTCTGGAACTATTCTAGCACTTGGTGAAACAGAAACAGACAGCAGGAGACCCTTTGATCGGAAAGCGTAGCTCAAGTCTCTCACTAAATCAGTGAACGCTGGCTTGTCAGAGTCTGGTCCTTTACTGCAATCTTGCTGCCAACATTTCGGGTACTGCCAATTAAGATCCAAACCATCGAAGTTGTAGAGTTTAAGGAAGTCAACAACGTGAGTAACGAACTTGCGTCTGGAAGATGGGTTGTTAACCAGCCTTGAGTATTTATCCATGGCAGAGTCGGCGAAGCCTCCAATTGAGAGTAGTACCTTTAGTCCCTTGGATCTAAATGATGTTATCTTCTCGTAGAATTCTATAGAATGTCAAATATTTAATTAAACTATTTAAAACCAAAAACTAGTGTACATACTGTTGTCAATGTCGGTCCAAGTGTCCAATGGCTTGATGATTAGTTGCTCTGGATCCAAAACAGCAGTGGCATATATGATATGAGTGCAAAGATCGCTGTTGATGTTATTCGGGAAATATTTTCCACTGCCTTGTCTCAACCAAGCCCAGTTGGTAAAATAGCATATAACCTTGTTGCCGTCATCAACAATCGGTTCCATCGGTTCCTCCAATTCCGAAGTTTCTGGTTGCTCTGGTTCTACAACCACAGCCTCCGGTTTTGTCTCTGGCCCAACTTCAGGCACCTGAGGAACTTCGGCGACACCGGTGCCTTTATCAGCCAAAACGTTTCTTATGATGGTTAACAGAGGATGACGACCTTCTCCACATCTGTTTTTGAAATCGTCCAAATCCAACGCCCATATCATACCACCTCCAAGGTCCATTTTTCTAATGTACTCGGATTTGATTCTGATCATTTCCTGGTCATCGAAAGACACCCACTGGTTGCCCTTGTAGGCGTAAGGTCCCATTCGTCTTTCTGGATCCCTAACAACGGTCCAACCCTTGTTTTTAAGGTTGTCGCAAATTTCGTAGTATGCGAGGAAACCAGCCGCCCTTGTAAATTCTCCAGCTTCACCTGGTCCGGGTGCTTTAGCATTTAATCCGTGTTCAGCCTCATTTTCCAGCATGAACGATTGACCATATAATGGCATACCCATGACAATTTTCCTTCTTGGAACTCCTTCGGATATCCAATAGTTGATCGATGAGTTCTACCAATAAAATTGTATTAAACTAAAGAAAGTTGATTGACAGAAATAAATCTTACAGTATTGTAGAAAGCAACAGCATCATCAGGATGATAGTATAGAGGTGCAACGTGTCCAGTTTGTTTGTCCCATTGACCGTGGAAATCATAAGTCATGACGGCTACCCAGTCAAGATTTTCGGCCAAAACTGGTACGTTGTATCCGGCATCAATTACAGTCTTACTTGGTGACACAGCAGCTGACAGCAAGAAGCCTTTAGGTCTGAAAGCTGCCTTCAGTTCTGTTACGAATGCCGCGAATGCTTCTTTATCGGAGTCCGGACCCTTTTTACAATCCACCTGTGTATACAAAATTCATAGTAGAAAAAAAGACAAATGAATGGTCTTTTTTAAAATACCTGCCAACATTTTGGATATTCCCAATCCAAATCTAAACCATCGAAGCCCCATTTTTCTAGGAAAGCTACAACATGAGTAATAAATCTAGCTCTTGCTCCTGGATCATTGACTAATCTGGAGTATTTATCGCCCTGAGAATCGTTCCAACCACCAATGGCAATAGAAACTTTAACACCCTTTTCTTTAAATGCCACAACTCTCTTATAGAATTCTGTAAAAAAATCTTTTAGAGACTGTATTTATCATGTAGCATGTTACTTACGGTTGTCGAAGTCAGCCCAAGAATCGTGAGCTTTGATAATAAGATTGGAGAAGTCCAGTACAGCAAAACCGTATACAATGTGAGTACACAAATCTGGATGTATATCTTCTGGCAAATATTTGCCAACGCCCTTTCTGTACCAAGCCCAATTAGTGAAGTAGCAGACTACCTTGAAATAACCGGATTGAGGTTTCAATTCTTCAGACAAAGGTGGTTGTTCTGAGGTTGGAGGAATTGGAGGATGCCATTCCCAGTTGTTGCCAGAATTTTCTGTTGTTGTAGTTGATGGTGGTCTCCATTGAGTTGTACTCTCTGGTTTCCATTCTGGATAAGTTGTGGATTCAGGTCTGTAAGATGGAGGAGTTGTGGATGGTGGACGTGTTGGTTTGTACACTGGTTTTGATGGTGCCTCTCCTTCTATACTGTTATCTTGACACTGTGCTTTATCTGGCCAGTCACAAATCATCTTTTCCTAAATATAAGACAACAATTATAATCTTAAATTTTTTGAGTTTTTGATGCACTTACGCTATTCCAATGAAGACCAGGGGCGCACTGGAAGACTTCATATTTACCCCAAAGGCATTGCATATATTGAGTGCAATCTCCAGGTACAGCAGCGAAAATATTTTCAGTGCAGCTAGAATATGGTTGTGGAGCTGAACCTATTGCTAAATAAATAACGTAAATCATATTAAATTATTAAAATAGTTAAGGTCTTACCACTAGTCCATTTACCACTAGTATATTTTTCAGACAGTTCTTTTCTTCCGATACATTTAACCTTGTAAGTCCAGTCACACCTTCCATCCTCAACATTCCAGCTGAGTCCAGGAGCGCAACTTTGTCCGAGGAGTTGGTTATTGACACAAACGTAAAAGCTGGTGCATGATTCATGAGGATAGTATTGTCCATTGCTGCAAGTTTCATCCTGCAAGTGTGCTGGCGCTGCAGTAGTAATCCTTTGGGTGGTTGTAGGTGGTACGTAACTTGGAGTGGTCTTGGTTTGCCAACTTTGAATCGTAGTGTGAGGCTTAACTGGCCTAGGCGTCGTTTGTCCAGCTAAAAGATTTTTGTTAGGCGTCATCTACTAAACAAACTATGTATAAAAACTTACGTTTTTGTATCTTGCATTTGGCTTCCATTGGCCAATCACAGATATTCTTTTCTTTGTTCCAGTGAAGACCACCTGCACAGTATTGCTTCCTAAGTTCTCCAAGTACACATCGATAGAAAGCATTGCAATTTTTAGGATCCGGCAGATATTGTCCAGTTTCGCATTCCGTAACAGGTTTGTCAAGTTCTGGCATAATGACAGCTGGAGGTGGAATTGTCGTACCCGGAGGTCTTTCCCAAGCTGGAGCGGGAGTGTTCTGAGGTCTCTCCCAAACTGGTGGAGTGGTTGAAGGCCTAGACGTAGTAGGTTTAGTTGTTGTTGCCCACCATGGTGTTGTACTTCTTTGAGTTGTTGTTGTTGTTGTCGTAGTTGTTGTACTTGTCCACCATGGACTTGTAGTTGTTGGTTTAGTGGTGGGCTTACTTGTTGTGGTCCACCATGGGGAAGTAGTAGTAGGTTTGGTAGCTGCCGTTGTCCATTCCCCGTGAACATGTTCGGTGGAACTAGCGCCAGAATCAATGCCAGTTGTAGTGATTGGTGGTGCAGGTGTTGAAGGCGCTGGAGGCTTGGTACAATCACCTGGAGGTGGAATGCTGGAAATACGTCCGAGTTCTTTATTCAAGTTTCTTAATAAAGGAAAAGATCCTCCACAACATCTGTTAGAGAAATCATCCAAGTCGATGGTCCAAGCAACTGCACCACCAAAACCATTACGTTTTATATAACTGGCTTTTTCCCTAACAGATTGGTCATCTTCATAGCCGACCCATTGTTCTCTGGCATGTGCATAAGGTCCACTTGCGTCTCTGTTCACAATCCATCTGTTGTTTCTAATTCTGTTACAGATTTCATAGTATGCCAACATGCCTGGTTGTTTTGTGTATTCTCCGGCTTCTCCAGGTCCAGCTGTAGAAATTCCTACTCCATAATTACTTGGTTTGGCTAATGTGAATGTTTGTCCATAAAATGGAATACCCATAAGAAGCTTTTCTCTTGGAGCACCCTTTGACACTAAATATTCCATCGTATAATTCTGATAAAAAATTGCACAAATTAATGTTGTTGATCTTCGTATCAACAAATAAATATACTTACGGTGTTATATTGTGGATACTTATCCCCAGGTTGTCCATACAATGGACTAACATGTCCGGTTTGTCTTTCCCATGCGCCATGGTAGTCATAAGACATTACAGACAAAAAGTCAGCAGTTCTTCCTAAAGCAGGCAAATCATAAGCTACATCAATAACTTCTTTGTAACCAGAAATAGCTGCAGCTAATATTAGAGGTGGTTGTTGTCTGTCGAACTCTTTACGCAACTCCTGGATGAGTTTAGCGAAGTTTGCCTTGTCAGAAGCTGGTCCCCTCTTGCAATTACTTTGCCAACACACGGGGTAGTTCCAGTCGAAGTGCAATCCCTTAAATCCGTGTCTTCTCAGGAAGCCTACAGCCCCAACGACGAATCTTCTGCGTGCTGATCCATCGCTAACCAATCTTGAATATTTATCACCAGCTGAGTCGGTCCAACCACCAAGTGAGAGCAACACTTTGGTATCGGTGAGGGACGTAACCCTTTCGTATAGATCTAAAAACAATACACATAAGCAACTATTTTTATTACGAAATTTATGTTGACACTAACTGTTATCTAAGTCTGCCCAAGGATCAAATTCTTTGACCAAAAGTTTCTCTGGATCCAAACTGGCAAAAGCGTAGATTACATGAGTACAAAGTGTTTGATCAATGTGTTCGGGCACAAATTTGCCTTCTCCTTTTCTATAGAAAGCCCAATTCGTCATGTAGCATACAACCTTTGGACTGTTGTCTTTTACAGCTTCAGCTCTTAACAAGGTATTTTCGATTTCCTTCAGACTGTTGGGAATATATGACGATTGACCAGGTTTGCATCTTTCTGGGCCAATATAGTCACATCTTCCAGTTACGGGATCAAACATCATTTTTTCACCACAAGATAAATGATAGCTAAGTCTGTTCTTGCAGATGTAATAAGCGGCGCAGTTTTTGGGGTCGCTATAGAAACCGTTGGAAATGCAAGAACCGTATGGTTTAGTTGGTGGATTTCTGTCAGCATACAATGCGGGAGTTTCAATACCCTTAAGATGTTTGTTTACTGCAGTGAGCAAAGGCCATTTTTCTCCACACAATCCTTTGAAATCGTCCATGTCTGTTGACCAAATTGACACACCTCCCAATTGATTATCTTTAATATATTTAATCTGAAAATAAAATAATTATATAAATTATGTTGTTTGGAATTAAAGTTATAGTATTACTTTTTTCTGGAGACTCTCTTCATCGTCATATCCAACCCATTGGTCTCCATTGACGACGTAAGGGGAACCAGAGCTGTCTTCGCTTCTGTACCATCCTTCATTTAGTACCAAATCGCAAATTTCAAAGTAAGCTAGTAAACCGGGAGTTTGAGTGTAGAATCCTTCTCTGCCTGGCCCTTTAATGGCGGCTCCAAGACCAGTTTCATTGGCGAATTGCAACGTAAATGATCTTCCAAAGAATGGTAATCCAACAACTAATTTAGACCTCGGAAGACCCTTCTTGAGCCAGAAATGCACGGCATAATCCACACTAAGGAAGATATTAAGTCCGGAATCTCCGGGTCTTGAGTGAAGATTCGAGTGGTGATCGGCGACTGGTTCCCTATCTTTATGAAAATCATAAGCTTCGACGTTCACAAAATCTACCACTTCAGCAAGTTTGGAAGGCGTGAAACCGTCTTCGATTCTAAAACGGGAAGCTGGGGCGGAAACTGTGAGAAGCCAACCGTGTTCTTTGAAGATTTCCGACAGTTCTTCCAAAAATAAGTTGAAGTACTCCTTGTCACTAACGTGTCCACCTAGTTCTTCCGCTCCCGGATATTGCCAGTCGATGTCCAATCCATCAAAGTCGTACGTTTTGATGAAGCTTATTACCGACCTGATGAAGTCCCTTCTTCTGCTTGCACTTGACACCATGTTGGTGAATCTGTTTGAGCTGTCCTCTCTTGCCTCGCCGACGGAAATGAGAACCTTTAGTTTGGGGTTGATACGTTTTAAGCCGGAAACTGCACGATATCCTCCTTGGACAATATCGAATTCGTCGTCGTTGGAGATCATGTTGTAGGTGTGAGGGTCGATGAAAGCGAAGGCGTAGACAACGTGTGTACACGCGAACGGATCCAAATCTTCCGGGGTGAACGTCAGGGGTTCTTTTCTGTAGGCGGCGGCTCCTTGAACGTAACAAACTATACGTTTGGATCCTTCATCATCTTCGAACTGATTGTGGTTCACCGCTTTACGAAAGAACGGATTGCTGGGGTACAAACTTCTGCTTCCTCTCGGTATGGCGTTATGTGCGTACAAAGTTTGGTATCCGTTGTCAATTCTGTAAGGTGCGGCGCTCCTGTAGTCGCCGATGAGGTTTTGGAAGTGATTGTAGGGGGTGTAGTAGGTGTGCTGGCTGTAGTGGTGAGGTTTGGGCGGTAAATTGTGACTGATGACTCCATTAGGGTGGAGATTATAGGGACGTCCTCCTTGGAATGGGGGAATGGCTTCGTATATTCCATACTTCTCCAACGGATCTTTTCTGTAGACGTTGGGGTCGACTATCTCGGTGTCTACTTCCGGATCAAACGGTTCGTCTGGTGGTGGTCTTCTTTCCACCGCGTCTCTCAGTGGCAGTCTTCTGGTTGATTGGATACTGAAAGTTTTAGTGTTAAAAATTGTTTAAAGGTTACCATTGGAACTTACGCATCTGGTATGCTTTCCACAGCTGATCTGAGCGGCAGGGAACTTCTGTATCTGTAAGGTGAGCTTCTGTCGAAGTTGTACTCGAAATCAGGAATCTTTTCAACGGAATCCCTACGGAAGGTTGGCACTGCGAATGGCGGTACGTGTTCGGATCTTTTAAGTCTTGTTGCTCTTTGCTCCGTGTTTGATATCACGAAAAATATTAACGCACATATCTGAAAATCATAGGAATTTTAACGTCAAAGATTCTATCTTCACGATTGTGTAAATGACGTCGATTCATCGTAATTTATTGGTGTTATATTTCGCGAACGATTAGTAATGTTAAAATTATTTAAATTGAGTAAGGAACCGTTAGATATAATTTAATATTCGATGATACTCAGGCGGTACCTCTAATAATACACTCCTGTGAAGGCTGATTTATGATCTACTTTTGATTAAGGCGAAGAATTGACGCGAAAATAAACATCAGAATCTTTTCATTACTGTTTTTATACCTCCATTCTTTGGACATGTGTACACAACAGACACAAAGGACTGGTATGATTAAGCTTTGAAATCGCACCATTCATCTTGAATTAAGTGTAAGGTGTTATTATCTTGTGATGACGGGCAAATATTTTCATCTTTGTGACGCCCATAATTGACCAAATAGATTTACAAGAAGTCATTTGAATATGGGAAAACCTCACCTGAAAAATCAAGATACGCTTCCATTTAAATTGAAACAAAACGTACGTTTGGTCACTAATTGTATGGATGAGTCGCCGATTAGCGTTACGATTTGTCGTAAGGCGTTTGCGGCCTCAGTGAATTAATGGAACAATGTCAAATTTAAATAATTTAAATAACGTTGAACTTGACACCCAACGCTACACAAAAAATATGCTAATAAAATATTATTCGATTCCCGTTTACTGTCAGATATTATCTCATATTTAACGTTGTAATGTTTGTTTTTCGGTGATTTGACACTAACAGGGAAGCCAATCATGTGCGGAATTTTTTTTTAATGCAAATTTAGATCAGGAGTGGATGTTTGAGTGACGGACTGGAAATTAATTGTTGTTTTTAATTAAAATGTTTGCGTGATAAAGATCTTGTTTATTTTTGTGTACGATAATTTTAACATTTTTTTATCAATAAAATTCTGTTTTTAATTGAATTAATTGAGTTAGTGTGTACGGCGATGTTAAGTGTGATATGACATCGTAAATTGTAATTTATAATTAGATTTTTTATGGTGCGGCAGGTTATTGAATATGTAGGAGATTATTAAATAATTACATGCTAATCTAATAATTTGATATACGAGGAGATATAATCACTAATTGAATATGGTTCAGAAATGCAGTTGTGATAATTTATTTCTGACTCATTTGAATAATTTATAGGATTTAATTTGATTCTGACGTGTCGTGATTAAAAGCAATTAGATATTCATAAAAATTATTAATTAAAATAAGATTAAATCTAATAATTATATTAATATAGAGTGAATTAGGTAAATTTACATGTATACACAAAAAGTGTTTAAATGTTCAATCTTTTTGGGCAAAATTTTAGGCGAATTTGGTTCTTGCCTCGAAAAGTAATATTTTGATAATTATTTTATTGTAGATTAAATGTCTTAATGTATTTTAAAACCATTTTAACTTTTCATCTCTTGGAAATCATACAATTTTCTAAAAATATTGCCTGTTCAGTCCTTTTGTACAAAATTTTAGATGAATTTGGTCTCTAAAACGAGAAATTAAATTTTAATCACTATTTTTTGTAAATTCAGTGAGTACTTTTTCTTAATATTTTATAAAAAGTTTTCATTCTTTTTGAAGAAAAATGCTTTTTCAAATAAAAAAGAGGAATTAATAGTATGTTTCATAGATAATTCAGTAAAAATATCTTTGGAATCAAATAATTATATTAATATAGAGTGAACTAGGTAAATTTACATGTATACACAAAAAGTGTTTAAAAATAGTATCTGTTCAATCTTTTTGGGCAAAATTTTAGGCGAATTTGGTTCTTGCCTCGAAAAGTAATATTTTGGTAATTATTTTATTATAGATTAAATGTCTTAGTGTATTTTAAAACTATTTTAACTTTTCATCTCTTGGAAATCATACAATTTTCTAAAAATATTGCCTGTTCAGTCCTTTTGTACAAAATTTTAGATGAATTTGGTCTCTAAAACGAGATTTTAAATTTTAATCACTATTTTTTGTAAATTCAGTGAGTACATTTTCTGAATATTTTATAAAAAGTTTTCATTCTTTTTGAAGAAAAATGCTTTTTCAAATAAAAAAGAGGAATTAATAGTATGTTTCATAGATAATTCATTAAAAATATCTTTGGAATCAAATAATTATATTAATATAGAGTGAATTAGGTAAATTTACATGTATGCACAAAAAGTGTTTAAAAATAGTATCTGTTCATTCTTTTTGGGCAAAATTTTAGGCGAATTTAATTCTTGCCTCGAAAATTAAAATTTTTATAATTATTTTATTGTAGAATAAATGTCTTAGTGTATTTTAAAACTATTTTAACTTTTCATCTCTTGGAAATCATACAATTTTCTAAAAATATTGCCTGTTCAGTCCTTTTGTACAAAATTTTAAATGAATTTGGTCTCTAAAACGAGAAATTAAATTTTAATCACTATTTTGTGTAGATTCAGTGAGTACTTTATCTTAATATTTTATAAAAAGTTTTCAGTCTTTTTGAAGAAAAATGCTTTTTCACATAAAAAAGAGGAATTAAAAGTATGTTTTATAGATAATTCATTAAAAATATCTTTGGAATCAAATAATTGTATTAATATAGAGTGAATTAGGTAAATTTATATGTATACACAAAAAGTGTTTAAAAATAGTATCTGTTCATTCTTTTTGGGCAAAATTTTAGGCGAATTTGGTTCTTGCCTCGAAAAGTAATATTTTGGTAATTATTTTATTGTAGATTAAATGTCTTAGTGTATTTTAAAACCATTTTAACTTTTCATCTCTTGGAAATTATACAATTTTCTAAAAATATTGCCTGTTCAGTCCTTTTGTACAAAATTTTAGATGAATTTGGTCTCTAAATCGAGAAATTAAATTTTAATCACTATTTTGTGTAGATTCAGTGAGTACTTTATCTTAATATTTTATCAAAAGTTTTCAGTCTTTTTGAAGAAAAATGCTTTTTCAAATAAAAAAGAGGAATTAAAAGTATGTTTCATAGATAAAGCATTAAAAATATCTTTGGAATCAAATAAACAGCTTATCAATTACTTACTTATTATATTCTGAAGGTAAATTTGTCATAAAAAAACTGTGTACGTTACTTTGAACTAAATTCAGTTGCATCGTTAGACATTTTACTGTTGTTTTATTTAAATTTTAGTTTTAGCATTCTGTGCGTGTTTAAATTTATCGTAAAACTGCAGTTTACAAAAATACAGCAGAATACTCACAGTAAAATTCTAAAATTCTCCCACGAAAAATAAATAATTAACTAAAATAAATAATGCTGAATTAAATTATGCTCAAATGGATTAATTATTTTAATTGTCTCTAAATAGGTAGGTAGGAATTTGAAATGACTATTCAACAAATTAAATACAAATTGTATAAATAAGTAATTAATTTTGAACCTTCGTTGGCTGTGACAATGCACCCACAATAAATATTTTAACAGGCATTAAATCATGCAGGATACGACGAACTACCGGCACAGAATATTTATAATTCATCGTCTGAACAACCTGCTGGAATCACAACAATAAATTAAAGATCAGATATCATAAAGTAAAAGTTACAACAAATGTTTGTACTTGAACATGAACTAGAAATGCGACATACAAATAGGGATTATTAATTAAACATTCAAGTACATTTAAAAGTGCGACGACTGTTTAATATTCCGTTCGTGTCTGCGTCGGACGGCGACGAATGTTTTTATTTGATTAAAATAAAAGTGAAAAAAAAAAACGATTGTTAGTTAATACTTACGAAAATGTGCCAGTCCATGTTGATGCCTATAAACTATTACTACTGTAAGACATTAATCCCGGTTGACTGTGGTCCTTGCGGTCGTCGTCTTCGGACGTCGGAGTCCTGAAACAAACGGGCACATCTGAGTGACGACCGTTGGCACTTTGAACCGTCAGGACGACTCGGTTGATCATCCTTTAAAAACTCGGCGTACGTGAGTGCCACTGACCAACATTTCCAACGGTGACAATGCCGAATTGCAATTAGAATTCCACACACGGCTTTGTTATATGTTATTTTTTTTGTGCAGGTCGAAAACATATTTTCGTACGAGGGTGACTCAAGTGTCCAAGGTGACATTGGGTGCGTGGATAAGGGTGTTCTTTGTTTCGCAATTTGTGACGAATGAACCGCACATTCGATTGTCCGCTGCGGTTTTCCAACTTGCGACATCCTCTGATTCGAATCGACGGTTTCTGACCTCAACGATGAGTTTCGGGTTGTCCGAACTGGTCGTCTAATTATCGCAAAAATCTACTTTTTTACACGTATCCCCCCGAAACGTAATTTATTTGGATTAGACCGCAGAAGTTAATTAATGCGGTCCGAAATGCCAGAATTAATTCGACATTAAATCTTAATGGTACAACGACGAGGAATTTCTAGGATAGGCGAATTCGCGAATTCATCCCAAGGACACGGACTAAACAACTAGAAGCCAAAGCTTCCGATTATTCGATTAATGAATTTTTTTCATTGATGCTTTTGTGCCCGAAGGCAGATTCATGTCGGATTAAAGAGTCGGACATCAATCAATGGTGATTGTTTCTTGTGCAAATATTGTGATAGTATCAACAGGCACGCGTACATCATCTGAAAACTGTTTTTAATAATATTTTTGTTCACTTGAAGGGTAATTACTTTATTTATTTAATTTAAATCGATACCCCATCAATTTTTAATCGAGATTAATTATTCAAGTCTGGAGTACATTGTTTATGTTCCGCGTCACTTCAAAATCGATTTTTAAATCATTTCAAAGAATTGCAACAACGAAATATAATTTGTAAGGAAAAAATAAATTACCGTAATCGATATTCATAAATCAATCAGATCCATAGATCATAGACATCAACCCCGAAATTAAACCGGTCGATTAAATATTAAATTAGACAGAAATCTAATGATTAATTCACGGTGTCCGAATAACTGTTAAATAACAATTAATAAATTAATGAGTGGTTCGCAGATCGATACGAAACGGGTAATAAAATTTACGGCATCGGAAGATTTAGCGTATAATAAAATATGTTAAATACTTTGATTTTTTACATGTGATTCGTTGACTTGTAACGGTTGTGGATATTTTGCATAAATCTTTGTCGAAAATGTAAACAAACGTGAGAGATGAGGTTTGCCGGCTTATCTATCATCTGAATCTCTCGCAGAAAAATCCCAATTTGTTTGAGTTTTGCTCAAAATAAGCTAATTTGTTTATGGTTTGACGTTTCCTTCCTGCTGTTTGCTTTCAAACTATTTTTTATTAAATATCACTTTTTTGCCAATATTAAATATACGAACAATTAAAAACATAATAAAAAAATTATAAAAATTTATATTTTGAATTATATATAATAAAATAGACAAAATTAAGATAATTTTGTTTACACAATAATTTTAATACAAACACAAAAAATAAAAGTTGTTCTAATTTCATTTATCCAATAAATAAATTTAAATAATAATATTTAGAATTAAAGTGATAAAATATAAAAATATGTAAACTGAAGAAAAATTATCATTAATTTGTTGATATATTAATAAATAGATAAAAATATGTATTACAGTTAAAAAATATTTAATTTTTTGTTATTAAAATTTAAAATAAAATAATTGTATTCATTCAATGTTTCTTGAGCTAAATTCGTATTTTTTAATTTGTTTTTATGAAAATTAATTTTAAAAATTATTTAAAATATATTTAATATATATTTAAAATTTATTTAAAATTTATTTAAAATTTATTTAAAATTTATTTAAAATTTATTTAAAATTTATTTAAAATTTATTTAAAATTTATTTAAAATTTATTTAAAATTTATTTAAACTTTATTTAAAATTTATATAAAATTTATTTAAAATTTATTTAAAATTTATTTAAAATTTATTTAAAATTTATTTAAAATTATTTATTTAAAATAATTTATTTAAAATTTATTTAAAATTTATTTAAAATTTATTTAAAACTTTAAAATTTATTTAAAATTTATTTAAAATTTATTTAAAATTTATTTAAAATTTATTTAAAATTTATTTAAAATTTATTTAAAATTTATTTAAAATTTATTTAAAATTTATTTAAAATTTATTTAAAATTTATTTAAAATTTATTTAAAATTTTTTTAAAATTTATTTAAAAGTTATTTAAAATTCATTTAAAATTTATTTAAATTCATTTAAAATTTATTTAAATTTTATTTAAAATTTATTTAAAATTTATTTAAAATTTATTTAAAATTTATTTAAAATTTAATTAAAATTTATTTAAAATTTATTTAAATTTTAATTTAAAATTTATTTTATTTAAAATTTAGTTAAAGTTTATTTAAAATTTATTTAAAGTTTAATTATAACTTATTGAAAATTTATTAAAACATTCAAGCAAAGTTAATTACGTTATTAAATATTAGATATAGAAAAAAATGTGTAAAATATAATTAATTTTAAAATTTAAATAAAAAAAGAATGTATTAAAATACACATTGAAAGACTAGTAAAAAATAAATAACTAATCAGTTTCATTAATTTCTTGATGTAAAAGAATATTAAAAAATCTAAATAACGTATATATAAAAATGTTGCGATAAATTACTAAAAATATTTTAAAGAAACCAGACTGTACTACAAAAAATAAATTATTGTTTTAAATATCAAGAATATTTAAAATATGTATTAAAACATTTATAAAACAAATTTACATGTGTATAATAAAAAATTATAATTAATAACAAAAAATAGTAATTTTTTTAATTACTATTACTATATAAAAACTTAATTAACGCAATATTAACGAAAACACAGTTAATTAGTTTTTATTTCATGATTTAATACACATCATCAATCATAGTTTTTTGAGTTGTGATGAGTTTGATTACTTATAAAAACAAACAATCACATAAACATGATAGACAATTATTATTATTAGACATTATCTTTAAAAAGTACTACAACATTAAAAAAATCTAGCTCCAAAATACGCACTACTGAGGCACAAATAAAATTAAATACAATTTTTACAAAATACAAAAATACTTTAGAAGAGTTTTAAAATTTATTTTTATGGTTTATGCAAATTAAGTAATTTAATGTTCTTATAATAAAATTTTACAAATTTTAACTTTTAAAATAATAAAAATTTAGAATATATATAATTTTAATTTTAAGATCTATCTAAACCATTACTCATTGTTTTATTGGCATGATGAACTTGGTTATATTCTATAATAACGATAAGATAAACTAAAATTTTATTTTTTATAAAAAAGTAAATAAAATGATATTTAAATATAAAATATTTTATCTATATCAATATTTATCTATTAACATAAATTATAAATATTAATAATTATTATTTTAATAGAAATATGTACCAAATTTTGAAAATATAAATTAAAAAAATAAATATTATATTTGAAATTCAACAAAAATTATTAATATTTATTAATTACTTAACTAATAGAATTCACAATTAAACTAATTTGAACAAAATATTGTTTCGTTAAATTATGGTAAATTATAAATTGATTATAAAAAGCACCCACCACCACGAAAACAAAATAAAAAACAAAAACAAAATTTACTTGCTAACTCAGGAACAGGTTAATCCTTGGTCACTAACTATATCACCACATATGAGTTGGACAGAAAAAGTAAAAAAACGTGCATCGGGTACCAGGACGGGTACCGCAGGAGTGGAACACCACGAGCACAATTAGCCAAGCGACTCGGTCGATCTGATTCTTATACGGCGGGTGGGTAGGAGGCGCTGGGAAAACGTACCCGACACCACCCATTTTTTGGGTACAAAACGACGAAAAATCCGGAACCAGTCCCGAATTAATTTCGATTAACGTGAAATAGAAACCGTGTCTCGCGTCTCGCCCTCTCCGGTTCTTCATTTTGTTTTCGTTTCGGGGGCATCTTCGTCGCGATGCACGTTGTCGTCTCTCCCCGTTCGACAAGTGCATGTGCACAAACAAATGCCAATGAATCGCCTTGAACTTGATATGCGAACGGGTATATTCACTCATTGGAATCTCTAAGTAGCCGCTGTCGGACGACAGGACTTACTCTTAATTCCGACTGATTGATTGGGTCTCGTTCACGTCTGTCAATCAGGATTTTAAGCCTTCTGTTCTGTCGCATCCTTCAAAAACGCTCCGAATATTTCGTAATAGCCTTTTAAATGTGCCGAAGATTAAAATGCAACCAATTACTTCAGCGTATGTAAATAAGAAGCGTCTCATGAATAACTAAAAGTAAACAGGCATGAAGTATGATTCTCTTCGTGAGATGTTGAAGTGTACCTGATGAAAATTGGGTGCAATATGTTATTGAAAAACACTCGTTAATGTGTAAATAACAGTAATAACATATGTAAACGAATCACACATTTCTGAAGACACAATGTAAATATTATTATTGGCATATGCATTTATATTTTATATTGATGAATTACATTATTATTATGTTTTTGTTGATACAGTTAAACCGGGTTTGTGTCATTCATATGTTCTAAAATTAAAACTGTTTGGTTTTTAAGAATCCATTGAACCTTAAATTTTAAAATTTTTAAAATGTATATATAAATATATATTATATTAAAAATTTTATACATTTAAAATACTCCCAAAAATATTAAACTTTTATGTAATTTTAAAATAAACATATTAACTTGTTTTTATATTCGTTAAAATTATTGAAAATTATAAAAAAAATAATTGAAAACCTATAAAATTTATAAATTATCAACATATTGTAGTTGAAATTTATTCATGAATCATACAAACTGTAAAATGTAAATAAAAAGATCAAATAGAAAAACTTTTTTAACTGTAATATACTGTAGACAATAAATCTTATATTTTAAAACTTTTAAAATAAATGTATATTAATATCTATATAAATCTGGGGTTCTTTTAAAAAACTTAATTGGAATGTTTAAAATACTCTTAAAAATAGTTGAAAATCCTTCTGATAAATCAACAATTTTAGAATTTTTTATTCACAGAAGCTTTTATATTATTAAACTTTTACGTAATCTTAAAATAAACATGTTAGCTTATTTATAAATTTGTAAAAATTAATAAAAATTATAAAAATAAATAATTGAAAACATTTAAAATCTCTAAATTATCAACTTATTATAGTGTAATAAATTATCTGTAAGAGCCCAATGAACTTTAAACTTTTATATATTATTTTTATTTTTAAAATAAATGTATATTATGTATGTATACATAAATCTGGGATTCTTTTAAAATACTTCCAAAAATAGTTGGGAATCCTGATACATCAACAATTTTAGAATTTTTAATCCATGAAAGCTTTTCATGTAATTTTAAAATAAACATATTGCATTGTTTTTGTATTTCTAAAAATTAAAGAAAATTATAAAAAATCTAATCAAAAAGATTCAAGATAAACTTTTAAGTGAGAACCCATTAAACCTTAAAATATTATTACTTTTAAATATACTACATAAGTCTGGGAATCATCTAAAATATTTAATTGGATTGCTTCGGATAAATCAATAATTTTATACAAAAAAGCATTAATATCATATCGACTTTTATGTAATGTTGAAATGAACATATTAATTTGTTTTATATTCATAAAAATGAAGGAAAATTATAAATATAAATAATATTATTATATAATTTTTAGACCAGTATACCATTTAAACTATAAATTTTATAAATATGTTTTTGAAAACCAATGAAAATTAATAAATGAAATAAGTAATTGAATTGATTTTTCATAAATAATACTAATTTTATAAAATCTTAATTTTTTATAAAAATAACGAAAAGTTTTATTATTATTATCTTCTTAATATTTATATATAAATACTTAATTGAGAATACTTTCTCTTGAAAAAGTTTGGAATCTTTCTGAGTAATCAATTATTTTAGAACTTCTCATGTATGAATGTTTTAACATCATTAAGGCATTTAAAATCTATATATATATATATATATATATATATATATATATATATATATATAGAGATCGAATTTTTTATGATTAATATCTAAAAACATATATTAATCTAAGTACTTCTATAAAAAACACTCTAGTTTGAAAAATTGTGTAAAATGCATTAAAGTATAATCTTTAATTAATTAGTTTGAAATCCATTAAAATATTTTTGATAAGTTTTTATTTATCTCAATTAAAAATAAATTAGATATTTGTGTAATAGCCCTTTAAGGAAAAAAAGTAATAAATATTTTTTGGAATAATCTTTACTTCCATAAAAAACTTAAATTTAAATGTATTTTTAAAATAGAATCTTTAACTGATTTGTCTGGAATATATTTAAATACTTTTTTGTAAGATTTCCCAAGTATAAACGTTTCCAGGAACAAGTGGTTGTTTCTTATAAGATAAATATTTTTATAATATTGTTGATATCTATATTGACTTAAGTACCTCTATAAAAAAACTCAATAAGATTGGTAAAACCAAAAGTCCAAGATGAATTATTAAAATACAATATCTAACTGATTACTCTGAAATACATCAAAATCCTCTTTTATGTCACTCCAATTAGATATCCCTTTGCAGGAACTCACACTTGACAAATAAATGGTACGTCAATAAACCTTATCTAAAAAGATACAAGTACACTTTTTAATTTTAACGATAATGATTTAAACCGACGTCTATTAATTGTAAGTAGAAATTCTTATCAGAAGGTAAATCGTCCTCAATTAATTACTACCGTAAAAACATGCACCTTTTTACCGCTCACCTACGGTTTCGTTCAGTCAAACACGTAACAATTTGACATTTCTATTCACCCTTGATCGTATGTTAATCCCTGAAGATGCTAAATGCGAATAAAAAAAATCACTTAAAACCCATTACTACTTAAGATAGGAACATGTGTTTATGCTTGTAAATTCTGACATTTCAGTTATATGGTACCGATACTATTTGATCCATCACTGGTAATTAATTACGAAAATTGTTAAAAACTAATCGTTTTTATCTCGTTTTAATAGCAATATTATGTCAGGTTAATGGCTGCATTATTTATTGCGAATGATTTATCTGTTTATTTAGGTGGTACCGAGAACTGCGTCAAGATCGTCCGGTACGAAATTACTAACGAGAGCTCGCACCAAATTTTGGTCAGTTCTCTGAACGACTGATGTATGAATTGACTAATTGTTCTCGACGTGTAATCTTTACTTGTTGCAAAAACGGAATATTCCCAGATAATTTATGAGCAACCTCCCACATACAAAACGACTTAAAATCTCATAAATAAATACGATAACGCTGTTTGTTAACACTTTAAGGCACACCGTCCGGCTATTTGTTGTTATTCCAGAATACGTATTTTATCTTGTCATTTAATGTACCAAATCTCTGACGAAGCACCCGATTAGCGACCGATTATTCGTCAATTAAGGTGCGATAATTCGCAGGTGATTTGTGTGTTATCAAAACAGCCCAGAACGAGTCGAATGTCTTTGACCCCGTCATTATGAAATGTAAATTAAAACGAATTCGAAATGACAAATGTTTATGTCACTCCCACTGGAGTAATAAAAAAAAACACACAACTACAACGACGATTGTATCATTCCGAACACTTTCAATAATCGGAATAGAAACGAATTACATTTTGGACGGCCGCATTATTATTCTGCGTGTGCAAGTCTCCTTTCGTTTCGTTTTTCAGTCCTATTGCACCGGTATCAAGGTCAACCTAAAAGACAGGATGGTCCAGTTTGCCAATCAACAATTTAAATTTTACGATTTTAGTTTGTTCAACCCGGTGACTTTACAACAACCGTCAGATAAGATCGGTTCGAAAATATCGGACCATTGTGTTTGGGGACCACTAATATTATAGTCATTAGGGTTGTCGGGACTCTCCATTAACTAGTTCTCGGTTGAGATAATGGAGATGGAAGTGAATTACAAATGTTAATAAGGGGTGATAGAAATCAGTGATGATTAGATAGAATTTGAATTCTGGACATGGAATAACTCTTGATACATCTAAATGTTAGGACTGAGAGTGACTTATCAGCAAGTAAAAAATGTTTTTGGTATTCAAAAATGAAACTATTAATTTTATATCCAACCCTTGAAATACTAAGAAAACATTAAAAAAGCTGACTAGAAATATAAATGTCAGAAGATTTATGAACCATGAAATATCTATAAAAAAATTTCTCCACGATGATTATCTTAGATTATAGATATGCATTAATTTAATTATTTTAGATCTTTTCCAGTTAAAAATGTTTGAAGACAAGAAATAGATGAGAATGTTCGTTTATTTATTTGATATTCTCCAATGATTATCACATGATATCGAATGGAAAAGCTCTCAATACATCTAATTGTAGAAGAATTGAAAGAGACTGAAGACGATTTAAGCAAGTAAAAGATATTTTGGTATTTAAAAATAAAACGATAACTATTATATATTATTTTTGAAATGCTGAGAAAACATTTTAAAAAGCTGAAGAGCAAAATAAATGTCAGAAGATTAAAATATTTTCATCTCAACAAAAGCTTAATCTTATCTTTTATATTATAGATATGCATTAATTTAACTATTTTAGATATTTTCCAGTTACAAATGTTTGAAGACAAGAAATAGATGGGAATGTTCGTTTATTTATTTGATATTCTCCAATGATTATCACATGATATCGAATGGAAAAACTCTCAATACATCTAATTGTAGAAGAATTGAAAGAGACTGAAGACGATTTCAGCAAGTAAAATATATTTTGGTATTTAAAAATAAAATGATAACTATTATATATTATCCTTGAAATGCTCAAAAAACATTTTAAAAAGCTGAAGAGCAAAATAAATGTCAGAAGATTAAAATATTTTCATCTCAACAAAAGCTTAATCTTATCTTTTAAATTATAGATATGCATTAATTTAATTATTTTAGATCTTTTCCAGTTACAAATGTTTGAAGACAAGAAATAGATGAGAATGTTCGTTTATTTATTTGATATTCTCCAATGATTATCACATGATATCGAATGGAAAAACTCTCAATACATCTAATTGTAGAAGAATTGAAAGAGACTGAAGACGATTTCAGCAAGTAAAATATATTTTGGTATTTAAAAATAAAACGATAACTATTATATATTATCCTTGAAATGCTCAAAAAACATTTTAAAAAGCTGAAGAGCAAAATAAATGTCAGAAGATTAAAATATTTTCATCTCAACAAAAGCTTAATCTTATCTTTTAAATTATAGATATGCATTAATTTAATTATTTTAAATATTTTCCAGTTACAAATGTTTGAAGACAAGAAATAGATGAGAATGTTCTTTTATTTATTTGATATTCTCCAATGATTATCACATGATATCGAATGGAAAAGCTCTCAATACATCTAATTGTAGAAGAATTGAAAGAGATTGAAGACGATTTCAGCAAGTAAAAGATATTTTGGTATTTAAAAATAAAACGATAACTATTATATATTATCCTTGAAATGCTGAGTAAACATTTTAAAAAACTGAAGAGCAAAATAAATGTCAGAAGATTATAATATTTTCATCTCAACAAAAGCTTAATCTTATATTTTAAATTATCGATATGCATTAATTTAATTATTTTAGATATTTTCCAGTTACAAATGTTTGAAGACAAGAAATAGATGAGAATGTTCGTTTATTTATTTGATATTCTCCAATGATTATCACATAATATCGAATGGAAAAGCTCTCAATACATCGAATTGTAGAAGAATTGAAAGAGACTGAAGACGATTTCAGCAAGTAAAAGATATTTTGGTATTTAAATATAAAACGATAACTATTATATATTATCCTTGAATTGCTGAGAAAACATTTTAAAAAGCTGAAGAGCAAAATAAATGTCAGAAGATTAAATTATTTTCATCTCAAGAAGAGCTTAAATTAAATAGGCTCAGGAATAGGTATAAATGAGTGACTTTAACAACAGGTTTCAATATCCCAATATTTTAAAGCAAGTTGCTCATTACTAATCACCTAATATATTTTAGAGATTTTCCAGTTACATATGTTTGGAGTCTCAAAATAAGTGAGTTGCTCATTAACCAATGAAATGAATATTAATTATAATAAGCAACGTGCTGCAGTTTTAGAGATTTTCCAGTTACAAATCTTTGGAGACTCAAAATAGGTGAGAATGTTCATTTACCTATGTACTATTTTTATGTGATGATTACGTAAAATTTAAATTATAAATGTCAGAAAGCTTTCAAAACATGTAGAAGTAGAAAAACTGAAAGAGACTGAAGAAGTTGTCAGCACTGTAAAGATGTATTTGGTATTTAAAATTGAAACGCTATTTTATATGATAACCTTGAAATGCTATGAAAACATTTTAAAAAGCTGAAGAGGAAAATAAACGTCAAAAAATTTATGAGCAATAAAATATAAATAACATATCATCATGTCAACAAGTAGTTTATATTAAATAGGCTTAAATTGGTGAATAAAACTAACTGACTACAAAAAATAATATTTTAAAAAGCTGAAGAGGAAAATAAACGTCAGAAAATTTATGGGCAATAAAAATCAAAAACATATTATGATCTCAACAAGTAGTTTATATTAAATAAGCTTAAATTGGTGAATAAAACTATCTGACTACAAAAAATAGGAGCAAAGCATTTAATTAAAGCTCTTACTAGTTTAGTAGTTCTTATCACATATTCATACGCCTATTACATTAAAACTGACGTATCAATCGAGTGTTTTTAACATGAGATTTCGATATCCCAATGTTTCAAAGCAACCTGCTAATTATCTATATAACTATCGTTATCGAACTGTAAAAGTTTGTACAAGCTTTTTACATTAAAGGATTAAACAAAAACCAAATAAATTAAAATACAAATTCGATTGAACGAACAAACGACAGTTAACTGTATTCGAAGGAGAAAAAAACATTATTTCAGTACCAGTGGGTCGAACATATTAATTTGTCGATTGTGCCTGCCAAAACCAGTAGTCACAACCACGTGTCCCGTCTTCTAACACAATTTCAATTGTCTCCCTCCGACCAACAAGGTCGCAATCTATTGAAAAACGGTAAAACGATGTCCACAAATGGAATCGTTGACCTTTCCGCAAAATCACTATAAAACCAACATTTTCGATTGAGATTCAAACCCCACTATCTGGATTCCACCCACCTTCGAGATGAATTATTCATCCGCATGCCAGGTTGTACATACGCACATACCATTTACATAAGTCGTCCCGAACCTAGTCAACTCGGTTGGTTTTGATCCGAGATACAGTTTTGGGGTATAATTATCAGATACATAAGCGGCCAGATAACGAGATAACTGTATGCGGCAATGGGAGGAGAATTTTAATTGGGGCTGCATGGATTGTTGACTAGTTGTTTTGCCAGGTAATTAATGGCTCGACTTTTTCCATTAGTGTGACTGTGTACAAGAAAAAACGCCATCAGAAATTTTATTGGGTTTGAATAAAATTTAAATGGGCTCGTGTGAACGTAATCGCTTCCTTCGATAAGATCTGGTCCAAAAAGTGGTCCGGATGGTTTGTAACAAGGTACAAGATAAAAGAGGCGCGTCTTCGGAAATTTTTCAGGAAATAAGTAAACAAACGAAGAAACCAATAAATCTTCGAGGACTAGTACAATTATTTTCTGGTCAACTTTATCATTTGATTTAATAAATATATATTTATTCTTATTAATTAAGCAAACTCTACATTTCTCTTTTTACTGTGGCAACTAATTCTAAAATAAAATATACCTTTGGAAGGAAATTACAAAAAATTTGAAAGAAAATTAAAGTAGAATAAATATGTAAAGAATCGAAGAAACTAAAAAAGTTTCAAAGAATGAAGAAAGAGATGACAAATTCTATAAACTAGAAATTTTCAAGGACAATAATATTTTCTGCTCATCTTTATCATTTGGTTTTCTTAAATTTCATATTTATTGTTTTTAATCAAGAAAATTCTTCATTATTCTTTTTGTTATAGGCAACTCATTAAAACTAAAACATGCCTTTAGGGGGAAAAAATTACAAAAAGGTCAGAAGAAAGTTAAAGAAGAATAAATGCGTAAAGAATCGAAGAAACTAAAGAAAGTTCCAAAGAGGAAGAATCAGTTAATGAATTCTATAAACTAGAAATGTTCAAGCATTAATAAGAATATTTTCTGCTTATTTCTATCAGTTGGTTTACTTAAATTTTATATTGTTTTTATTGTAGAGAACTCATTCAAAACTAAAATTTGCTTTTGGAAGGAAGAAATTACAAAAAGTTTAAAAGAAAATTAAAGAAGAATAAATTTTCTACATACATACCGACGGAACTAAAGATAGGTCCAAAGAAAAGATGAAGAATTAATTAATGAATTCTGTAAACTAGTAATGTTCAAGCACTAATAAAAATATTTTCTGCTTATCTATATCAGTTGGTTTACTTAAATTTTATATTTATTGTTATTAATCAAGCAAACTCTACAGTTCTTTTTTATTGTGAACAACTCATTCAAAACTAAAATTTGCTTTTGGAAGGAAATTACAAAAAGTTCAAAAGAAAGTTAAAGCAGAATAAATATGTAGAGATCGACGGAACTAAAGAAAGGTCCAAAGAAAAAAGGAATAATCAGTTAATGAATTCTATAAACTAGAAATTTTCGAGGTCTATTAAAAATATTTTCTGCTTATCTCTATCAGTTGGTTTTCTTAAATTTTATATTTATTGAAATTAATTATACAAACTCTACATTGTTCTTTTAAATATGGGTAACTCATTCAAAAACTAAAATTTGCTTTTGGAAGGAAGAAATTACAAAAAGTACAAAAGAAAGTTAAAGAAGAATAAATATGTAGAGAAACGACGGAACTAAAGAAAGGTCCAAAGAAAAAAGGAATAATCAGTTAATGAATTCTATAAACTAGAAATTTTCTAGGACTAATAAAAATATTTTCTGCTTATCTCTATTAGTTGGTTTACTTAAATTTTATATTTATTGATATTAATTAAACAAACTCTACATTGTTCTTTTAAATATTGGTAACTTATTCAAAACTAAAATTTGTTTTTGGAAGGAAGAAATTACAAAAAGTTTAAAAGAAAGTTAAAAAAGAATAAATATGTAGAGAATAGAAGGAACTAAAGAAAGGTCCAAAGAAAAGAGAAAGAATCAGTTAATGAATTCTATAAACTAGAAATTTTCGAGGATTAATAAAAATATTTACTTCTCATCTCTATCAATTGGCTTACTTAAATTTTATATTTATTGATATTAATTAAACAAACTCTACATTGTTCTTTTAAATATGGGTAACTCATTCAAAACTAAAATTTGCTTTTGGAAAGAAGAAATTACAAAAAGCTCAAAAGAAATTTAAAGAAGAATAAGTATGTAGTGAATCGACGAAACTAAAGAAAGATCCAAAGAAAAGAGGAAGAATCATTTAATGAATTGTATAAACTAGAAATTTTCGAGAACTAATAAAAGTTTCTACATTGTTCTTTTAAATATGGGTAACTCATTCAAAACTAAAATTTGCTTTTGGAAAAAAGAAATTACAAAAAGTTCAAAAGAAAGTTAAAGAAGAATAAATATGTAAAGAATCGACGGAACTAAAGAAAGATCCAAAAAAAAAGAAGAATCATTTAATGAATTCTATAAACTAGAAATTTTCGAGAACTAATAAAAATATTTTCTGCTCACCTCTATCAGTTGGTTTTCTTAAATTTTATATTTATTGATATTAATTAAACAAACTCTACATTGTTCTTTTATATATGGGTAACTCATTCAAAAATAAATTTTGCTTTTGGAAGGAAGAAATTACAAAATGTTGAAAAAAAATTGAAGAGGAATAAATACGTAAAGAATCGAAGTAACTAAAGAAAGTTCCAAAGAAAAGAGGATCAAACAATTGATGAATTCCTTAAAGTAGAAAGTTTCAAGAACTGCTCATCTTTATCATTTGATTTACTTAAATTTTATATTTGTTGTTCTTAATCAAATAAACTCTTCTTTGTTTTTTTTAATATGGGTAACTTATTCAAACTAAAATGTGCATTTGGGAAGCATGTTGCAAAAAGTTCAAAAGAAAGTTAAAGAGGAATAAATATTTAAAGAATCAAATAAAGTAAAGAAAAGAGGAAGAAATAGTTGATGAAATTTATAAACTAGAAATTTTCAAGGACTAATAAATTGTTGTTATTAATCATATAAACTTTGTTTTCTTCAATAATACTAAGACATTCAATCAATGCCTTTGGAACGAAAATTTGAATTTGGGTATTATGAAGTCTAAATAAAAATCCTTGCATAATTTAATATTCATTGTTTTCATTTTGACAAACTCTCCATTGTTCCTTTTATTTTGGACCAACCATCCAAACAAAAACATCCCGATACAGTTACGCGTGGAATTCGAAAGGTTTGCAAATAAACTAACTGTTCGTCCACTGGTTTATTTCATAATGTATATTTATAATTATGTATATATCGATATGGCGAAGGTCACAAGAAAAATTCAAAGTCAAACACCTCGCGGTTGTTACACCGTAGACCGGTATTTTCACGGGTCCAAGGCGTAAATTCAAGGGATGGCATTTATAGCGATGCTCCGAGCCGATCTTGTACTATTACAATTTGATCCTTTTACGGCCTAACTAACTCGTTCTCTCTCACGCCTCTTTTTTCTATAATTTATGCATACGATTAAGTGATTATATATTTAAATGTCGGGATGTAATGGCCGGGATTATTGTCTATTGATCTGGATGACACACACTCGAAATTCATGAATGTGCTCAGTTTAGAAATGAATTTGTGACTCGTCATTGAATGATTAAAATAGGTTTTATTGTTGTCTATTCGATACAGTTACTTACATTACTGTCACTTTGTTTTGGTAATAGATTAGATCGTAGCATTTACTATTTTGAATGTGGTATCCGCAGTCACGAATCAACATCTCATTGTTCGATGGAAAGGAAACATACATCGCAAATCGTTTTCAATGGAGAACGGTAACATAATATTACGACCATTATGTACCGGAAAAAGTAATTTACGTTTCTAACGTTTAACCAAAAATTAAAAATTTATATTATACTTTCTTATTAAGTATATATACACAGTCAAAGTGTCTAGGAAACAGACAGAAAAATCAAATTACTTTAAAAAATAATTTAACTTATAAATTATAAAATAACATAACTAAATATAGAAAAACTCATATTTTTTTATAACTTTATAGTATTTCTACCCGTTCTAGTACTCGTTAAACGGTGAAATTTAATATATCTTATGTTATTACCCAATATTCATAAAAATATTTTTATTATTATGGAAAGTGACACACAAAAATTAAGACAAATTGAGATGATTCACAACGTGAACTGGTTTGTCAAAAGGATACATTTTGCACTATCATGACTTCAGTCTCTATTCACCACAAGAGGCTACCATTGAATATTTTTCATGAACTTGGTCATTTTGCGAGAAGTAGACAATTGCAATAATCGTTTGATGTGGTCGAAATGGGACTTGTTAAAATTAGTTCAAAGTCTGTAAGAAGTCAATGGAAGTTCGTTTGATCCCATACCTATAAGAACAACCCTACATTCTACTAAAAACGTATTCCAATATTGACTTGCTTACGATCACATTCATTGGACCACAGAACCTAAATTTATTTTAGAAAAAAATAATGATGGTTCTGCTTATGTTACACAGAGAGAAAACTACAAAATACATACACGGAGACAAAACTACAAAAAAGATTGTTATTTACAATTCTTCTGGTACAGACTCCCTAGATTGATTTATGTCTAAAGATATATTAAAAAACAATTCATATATTGAAGAAATGATGCTCCTAATAAATGTGTCTCAATATGAAAACGATCCCAGATATAAATCCAAAATTGTGATAAACTGGTTAAGAGACCAAAGCATGAATGTTTTGTTTTAACCATCCTAATCTCGAAACATTGAGGATCACAGTTATAACCAAATTCGACACAATAATTTTTAAAATTTCTTCACAGCAATTTAAAAAGGTTAAAGGATGTTGTTGATCATGAATGCATCCATTGCCTCAAAATACAATGTGAGATAAAATAAATAGCATAATTAAAAGAGTATTACAAAGTTTTCAAGTGATATAAACAGTTTAATACACAATTATTGTTATGTATTCAAGTAAATGATAAGCCAATTAACCTAATATTTGCAGAAAGCATCTTGCAACCTTATTTATGAATAAATATACTAACATGAAAAAAGTCCTGTATATCAAAAGCGTTTAAAGATAAACAGTGCAAATAGATAACTTATCAAATATCAAATTACAGTACAAAAAGTTTCTTGAGAACCGTGTTAAGAAGTAAATCAGTTTCAAATCACTGATGAAATAAACAAAGCATGGTAACAAAAATCTATGTATCGATTTTAAATAAACTTGAAGAAAAATTACATCCACACTGTTTAAATATTTATCAATTCGTCCGCCAAGACTGTTTATGAAATCTATTATTAATATACGACAGAAGTTTTCATACAACTACACAGTAGTTACGCATTCTGTCTTGAAATTTTAAAATCATTGTGAGTGTGTGGGGGTCGTTGATGATTTTATAAAGGCACAATTAGCGGTATTTACTGATCGTTCAATTTTTCTAATTACCAATAAATAATTTAAGATTGTCATAAGCTACGGAGCATTATTAAAAATCAATGAAATGGATATTAATTATTAAAAGCAACGTGTTGCAATTCACTTAACTTATTTAGTTGCTCTTATTCAGCGGCGACATCAACATCGTCAAGTTTAATATGAAAAGTGAGATTTTCTAGATGCAAATGTTTAAAAACACTTAATAGGTGAGAACAATCGTTTATCTGTTTGCTGTTTTCGAGTACATGTTTTTCGGAATAGATAGGATTACTGTGAATCATTTTTTATCATTCATGGCTAAAGATTAAGGAAATTGTTATGTATTTAACCAAATTAAACAATTGTAATGATTGTAATTAAAATTATTTTATTTATCCTAATTATTTGTTAATATTTTCATAGTTCACAATGTAAAATGAAACAAGTTCATTTAATAATAATATATGATGTTTATTTACTTAGAAGTTTACGTATTGTACAACAAAAAATACACAGCGTATTACCACATCCTCTGATATAGGGAAGTCCACGGATCTATGTAAAATTGTTCGCAAAATTATCAGTCACAGTAAAATGAAGATCCAGTATAAATAATTGATTTAGATAAGATTATTGACGTTAATATCTATTGAGTTAAATAATGCTTTTAGTTTCGTAGTGGATCTATGTGAGTGGTGTAGTTATGTGTTTCATACATTGAATGTGTTTTGTTTTGGAATATGCAGGTATTTATATAAATTTATCTAAATCTGTCTAAACAAAAGAGATAAAATGTTAACAAGTATTAACAAATTTAGGTTTTTATAGTCTAGACATTGTACAATGTAGAGGATATTTCAAAACAAATTTAAATGTCCCTCATTTCTGAAATATTATATACAACCTTCAGCTTGAGTACATTTTTTGTAGTCCACAATTATGACATTAGGATGGAGTCTACTAGTAGTGTTCTGCGTTTCAATTTTTAATAAAAATGTGGATGCTCAATTAAACTTCGACTTAAGGAATGGCACGTACGAAAAAGAACTTAAAATAGAAGTTAACTCCACAAATGAAGTCATATTATTATTTCCATCAGTAAATGTAAGTTGTCATTTGCCGTTCAATGTCGAATTTATGTACTGATATCAAAAATTATCTAACATTATTATTATTAAAATTCCTAAACACATAACGATATATTATTGTAGACCAAGAATCCGTTTAGGATTCACACTTATGCACCAAGGGCGACGAAAAACACACCCATTTTGGTGATGGTGAGACAGGAAAAGCAAGTGGCCTCCTGGCAGTTGCCGGCATTGCTGGAGACCACGACGAGGGATGACGAGATAGCCTTCAAAAACGTTTCCAAAACTATGTGCCACGACCGCATGGAAAACATTATAAACCCAAGTAAAAATTTTGTTTTAAATCTTTCGGCGAAAAAATTAAAATAACATTTTTACAGGAATTTCAAATCGCATGGTGGTGGCTAATCAAAGTTTTATCGTGGCTTTGTCGACCTCGAACTTCGTAAATTCCACCGTTTATGTTAAAGTATCGGAGGAGAAGGACTTTTACGTAGAACTGAATAAGGATTACCATCTGACCGTGTCCCCCACTGAACCGAAATACGTCTATTTCAGTTTCACGACGAATGTTTCAGACACGATTATAATTGAAGTGGACTCTGAGGATGACGTGTGCTTCACAACATCTGTACAGAACAGCAGCGTGAGTAAAACTGCTGTCGTTTAATAGTGGGTGGTAGAATTGATTGCCACACTTTTAATAATTTTTTACTAAAGTACGATTTGGGTTACTTTTATCATAATTACCAGCTGACGTTTATTTACTAGTTTCACCTAATTATGGGGCTAGATTAAAGTACACAAACAAAATCAATATCGCCATTAATTATTAATAATTTTCCCACGCACTTGGGAAAAGCCAAAGCTACTATTTAATATTGTCTTGCTGTGGGAAAAATTTTACATTTGGAATGCCTGTTGCTAACTTTTCTGAATAATATATACTTTCTCACTCCAGATAAATAAATTATTTAATTGTAGTGTCCCGTCCTGGACTCAAATAAAGAAGTCACCTACGAAGGATACTATCAGACTGTGTCTAGGAAAGGTGCCCTTACAATTCACCAGGTAAATAAAAGATAATTTTCAATTCTTAATAATTCAATCATTTTTTAATTTTACAGAGAAACTTCAACTTCGGTTTTTTCCTAGTGTTTGTGGTGAAGCCAGACAATTATGACTGTGGGCAAATCAAATCAGTTCTTCCACTCCAACCAAAAATCTATCGGATGTCCTACGGCAACCGGACCTCGGAGATCACATTCAACATCAAAAACAGCATCAATTATAAAGATTACTTCAACGCATCCATCGTAACTTTTTTCGTTTATGTGGGATTTGGACTAATCATTTTGCTGATGACCCTCGCTTTCAACAAATGGGGCACTTTATCCACTATGACTGAAACGAAGTTTGATCAAGGTTGTGTTTTTACTAAGAATATGTTTTAAAAAGTACCAATATTGTTTTGTAGTTGATGGCGAGTCGATTGATCAACTTAACCCCCAGTCCCAGGAAACAATTAACTACTTATTGAAGCATAATAAAATCACGTTAAACGTTTTGGCTCAATTTCCTATCAAGGATAAGCGCAGATCATTTAATTACTTATGGCACATTTGTTCCATAGCAATTTTCTATAGTATTCCTGTAGTACAACTGGTTGTAACCTATCAAAGAGTAAGCAGGCAATAAAAAAAGATCTAAGTAACTAAGTATGTAATGTCGGCTTTTTGTAGGTGGTAAACCGGACTGGAAACCAAGACATGTGTTACTATAACTTCTTGTGTGCCCATCCCAAATTTGGATTTAGCGATTTCAATCACATTTATTCGAACATCGGTTATGTTTTAATAGGGATAATGTTTTTGTTCGCCACTCTCCACAGGCACGTTAAAGTGCCCTTGAGATTTGTAAGTCTAGTGAATTCATAAACTTAACAATATTAATATTTATTTTAGGAAACTGGCATTCCAGTACATTACGGTCTGTTTTACTCGATGGGAGTTGCCCTCATCATTGAAGGTTTATTGTCAGCTTCGTATCACATCTGCCCAAGTCAATCGAATTACCAGTTCGATACCAGTTTTATGTACGTTATGGCAGTTTTGTGTATGGTGAAGCTGTACCAGAACCGACATCCGGATATTAATGCGTCGGCGTACGCCACTTTTTCCGTCCTAGGCATAGCAATATTTTTGGCCATGATTGGAATTTTGAACGGAAGTCTCTCTGTTTGGATCATGTTTGCGGTCGCTTACTCTCTTCTGTGCGTTTACATATCTTTTAAGATATACTATTTAAGTTTCATCTTCGACGGATTTAAAAAATTAAAGGAAGACATAATGAACAACGGTCTCACGGCTGAAACGTTTGCGCCGGTAAAAAAAGGTATCACTCCTCCGCCCCTAACAGTTTTTAAATGAATAACACAAAACATGTTTTTAGTGAGATTCGTCTTGCTAACGCTGGTTAATCTGTTGAATTACGGCATTTTGATCGCCGGAATTTTGATGTGGGGCCGGGGGCTCACGGACTTCGGCACGTTCTTGCTGGGTTTGCTGATGGGCAATTCCATAATCCACGCCATTTTCTACACCTCAATGAAGCTGGTCAACCGTGAGAGAATATGTTTCGAAGCTTGCATCTATGGCGTTCTTGCCGTGGCCTCCTGGGCCGCCGCCACCGTGTTCTTCCTCGATGCCGCCACTTTGTGGACGGTGAGTTGGATGATTTTTGATTTTGAAGTGGAACTGAGGTTGTTTCTTTTAAGGTTACGGCTGCTGAATCTAGAGAATGGAACCAGGGTTGCATTTTGATGAATTTTTACGACAAGCACGATGTTTGGCATTTACTCAGCGCCCCCGCCTTGTTCTTTACCTTCATGTATTTGTTGTGCCTCGACGATGATCTAATCAACACAAAACATAGCGATATTGAAGTATTTTAATATTTTTGTATAATTATTTATTTCTGCTGAATACATTTTTATAGAAACAATTGCGTTTTATTTAATATCTGGATATTACCTCAGGTCGTCATCCACATTAAATCTTGAAGACGACGTTTTACGCAATCACGTCGGATAAAGAAAAAAACTTAAAAAAAAAATGGAAGGAGAGTGTCTAAAACACGGTTTGTGGAGTCGCCATCCTTTGCATAAATCGGTAGTATTTAAGATAAAATCGGAAGCTGAATTGTGCAGTTGAGATTCCGACTCCAATTGTGTAAGATCGATGAGATATTTCTAACTGTGGGATAAACACTCGAAATATGATGTAAGTTAATTTTCATATAAATATGTTACATACTCTAATTTACTCTCAATGCTTTATATAAAATAGAATAGTTAAATATTTTATTATGCGAAACATTTATGTGACCTGTAGACATCTAGTTGTTTGCATTGTTTGTTAATGACAGCTTTAGATGCAGTTCAAATGAAATATAAATAATTTATTTATATAAAAGTAGTCATTATTGTACCAACTTTTTAAAATATTAAATATTTTAGTCCCAACTCTTTTATTTAATGTGAACTTACAATAATGTTAATTCCCTATTGTTCTTTTATACAGTATTATAAAAACTATTCTATAAAATATTGTATAAATATTTCTGAATGGAGCTGGACATATTTTATTTACTATCTTTGTTATTTTATAATTTTTTCAATTTTCTTGAATTGTTGTGATGGATTCATTTTAATTTATAAAAGTTTTATGTCGAATTTGGTGATAAACACGACCCCCTTGTTTTCTATAAGGTGTTAGTATCACAGAATTATAATTTTTCTTACAGTTTCACTTCGACCAATGATTATAACAAGCAAAAAGCCGTTAGAAAATAATTGATTTAAATTCACACTTCACACAATGAAAGACCATACAAAAGAAGCTATAAATTTGTTAATTCAAAAATAAAATTTCCATATTATCACTTTTTATAATTTTCAGGGCCAGAATATCTGACCAGACCATGCCAAAATTCTTCATATTACCATTATTACTCTACGGAGCTCTTTTGAGTACTATTCAAGCATATCCTTCAACAATTGAAGAATACAAGTACTTGGATCGCGACGTGAGTACGTTAGAATGTCCAATACACCTGTGTACCGAAATCTGTTTTTTAGTATGCCAGTCCAGGTGCCCATC
This sequence comes from Aethina tumida, assembly GCF_024364675.1. Classification (NCBI taxonomy): domain Eukaryota; kingdom Metazoa; phylum Arthropoda; class Insecta; order Coleoptera; family Nitidulidae; genus Aethina; species Aethina tumida. The sequence continues at coordinate 19,208,973 of NC_065439.1, forward strand.
AGTTGGCCAGTTGGTTGGCGTCTCAGCTTCGTCCAAAGGAATACATTGCGCCACAGGAAATTCCCATTTTACCTTACAGATTACCGGCACAAGGCAAAAGAAACTCGGAGGTCTCCAACGCCATCATTGGATCAGAGGAAACCCAAAAGATGTACCGCGACGGCAGAAAATAGAGGACGACCTGACCATTGTGATTTCAGTTATATTATAGCATAAAATATTGTGTATGTCTCAACGGGAGAAAATAAATATTACAATAATACAAGCAACACTTCATTAAATCCTTCTAACATATCAAAAAAAAACTGTATATTAATTATAGTTAGTAATCATTTAATTCAAAAGTACGTAATTTTTTAGTTATTCAACTTAACTGAACATTTAGTTAATTATTATTTAAAAAGGTACCTTTTTTCTTAAAATATCTGAACTATATTGTTAAATATATTCTTTTCACCTCTGTTGTTTTATGGATACCTTGTTACGTTCTGTCAATATCCAGTATTTCATTCTTTCCTCATAACACCGTTTAATAACCGACCTGTTAAACAAAAATACAACGCAATGTAAACTAATCATTTCCGCTTTATTTGCAATAGCACGGACACATCCTTAAATACACAAGAATGTATCCCATATTTACTTAGTTCTTACATATAATAAGAGCAAGTTGTGATTTTCTTGTCAGTCCTGAAATTGAGTTTGATGCGATCAACCAGCAGGTAAGAACGCTTCTTTTGTTCCCTCGCAAATTTAAGTTTTCTATCTTCTTTCAGGCCAAAATGTCTTTGTATTCCTATATTATATTTTTCTTGGTCATAAATTTGTCCTTGGTGATTTCTGCGCCTTTGGGATGTCAGGATCTGAATGTACGTATACATCACTGGTAATTCCTGTCAGTCAGTGTAATTTTTTTAGTTGCCGGATCCCGAAAAATATCAACTCTGCATGTTGGAATACGCTTATAAGACAAGAAAGTATTCACATGGAGATTTCGACTCGGTTTTCCAGGAAAGAAAACGCAATCCTGAACTGAGTCAAGCTTTGCATTATATGAAAGAAATGAATATCATATGATGTGCACATCATCAATTAAATACGAAAGCGGATCAAGATTCTGCAATATTTTTGTAACACGTTCCTAGTCATATCATAGGTGGCATTATGAAATATATTATTTGCAAATATTTTTCAATTTTACTATAATCTAAATGTATTTAATTAATAAAAATTTTAGCAATTATGAGAATATATAATTGTTTTATTTTAAAGAAAAATCATATTTTAAATGAAAAAATACTATTATTATTTTTAAATTATAAAAATATTTTTATTTATTTACAACCACAGACGTGTTTTATAATATTGATTTTATAACTTTAAAATTTATGATATTATATATTTAATATATGGGAATTAATCGTGTACATAACATTTATTGAATATTTCATATGAATTGATTATTTCGTATTTTCATATATATATTATTCACAGTCTTTTTATTTCTTGATATAGATTGTTCACATTTAATATGCATTTGATAAATCAATCTAGTAACTTATGTCTATAGTATATTTACCAGAGGCAACCAATGATACAGCTTTCTAATACTTAATCTAGTGATTATTTTTTCTATGATCCAATGTAGTTTTATCGTTAATATTTTGAAAGTAGTTACAATGTTTCAATTAACCTAAGACTTTGACAATAAAAGATTATAAATGCTAGTATTTAATTTATCAAAACGTCAAGCAATTAATACAGTTAAATTGTTGTGTCAAAATATGTCTACTAAATGTGAAGTAGCTGTATGTCAATTTACTTCAACAAACGATAAAGAAAGGAACTTAAGCATTGTTAAAAAACTTGTACAACAAGCTGCGAATAAAGATGCAAAGGTAAATATAATTTTTGATTTTATTTTTGAAACATTTCTTCCATTTTTAGGTAGTATTTTTACCGGAAGCCACCGATTACATTGGAACAAGTAAAAAAGAAACTGCTGAATTGGCTGAACCATTAACTGGTAAATTAATATCAGAGTATAAAAATTTAGCCAAATCAAACAACGTTTGGCTATCAATTGGTGGATTCCATGAAAAAGTGAATGAGGTAAAGCAAATAAAACAACAAAAATAAATTTTAATATACTTATATTTCCAGTCAACCACATACAATGCCCATATCTTAATTGATAATGAAGGGTTTATTAAATCAGTCTACAGGAAAGTCCACTTGTTTGATGTATGCATACCTGAGAAAAACGTAAATCTAAAAGAATCGGACTTTAATAAAGGTGGTGACAGAATCCTTGAGCCCATTCAAACACCAGCTGGATTAATGGGTTTAGCAATTGTATCCTTGTCTATTTATAAGTTTAATCTCACTTAAAATTAACTTATTTTAAGACCATTGTTGTAAATTTCTTATCTATTTATTAAAATTCTTATTTGATTATTTTCGTCCTTGACTGACTCTAGTGCTATGATTTAAGATTTCCAGAACTAGCAATCCTCCAAAGAAGATTAGGTGCTGAAATTCTAACATACCCTTCAGCATTCACTTCCACAACTGGTGAGGCTCATTGGGAAATTTTATTAAGAGCAAGAGCTATTGAAAATCAATGTTATGTTATTGCTGCAGCCCAATATGGGAAGCACAATGATACTCGCGTTTCTTATGGACAATCTATTGTATGCTATAATTTATCCAATATTCAGTATCCAATAATATATAATTAATTGATTTCTTTAGATTATTGATCCATGGGGTAAGATAATAGGGGAGTGTCCAAAATATCAACCAGACAATGACGCTGATGAAAGTATAGCAGTGGCAACAATAAATTTGGATCTAATTAAAAAAGTAAGGAGAGAAATGCCGGTCGTAGATCACAGAAGAAGTGATATTTATAGTTTGGAGCTAACTGAGAACCTGACCAATACAGTAAATGATAATGATATATACTATTTTGCTGACAAAAAAATACTTGGTGGTACAGTTTTTTATAAGTCCCCCTACAGTTTTGCCTTCACCAACATAAGATGCGTCGTGCCTGGCCGTATCCTTGAATATTACATTTAGTTGACTGTCAATTTTTGTTTAGTATTTTTCCTATTAATGTGCAGATGTGCTAATTTCTAGTTTAAGACCAGCTGCAAGGTTGCAGGATTTAACTGAAGTGGAAGTCGCCGATTTATTTAGGACCTCGGTAAAAGTAGAACAGGTTCTAGAAAAGCATCACAACTCAACAAGTACCACAGTTTGCGTTCAGGATGGAAAAAATGCTGGCCAAACTGTTCCTGTATGTGTTATAAGTCTAATTGGACTTAATTACAATAGTCTTTTGTAGCACGTTCACGTTCATATTCTTCCGAGAAAACCGGGTGACTTTGAAAGGAACGACGATATTTATGACTCATTGGCGAAACACGATAGAGAGGATAATCCAGGACCATTGAGAACAACTGAAGAAATGGTGAAAGAGGCTCAAACATTGAGAGCATATTTTTCCAGTTAGATTTATTGTCAAAGAAGGTACATGTGATATAATAAATTAATCAAATTCAATTTAGTTAACAACTGATTACATGTTTTTATTTCCGACCCTACATAATTACTAGATCAATAACGCAAATAATTGTTCTAGATTTTAATTAAACCAAAGTAAATTTTGTCAAGTAATTAAGTAATTATCTTGATATGTTAAAATCTAAATTAAATACAAGATAAAGGTCATAAATACTAGTACTAAAATTTAGATATTTATATGAAAATAATGTATTTTTCTTGTAATTGGGACATCTTGATTATTGTTAAATGATTACCGTTGCATGTTCCAAAACATCAGTTTTAAACACCAGATAAATTATATTTATTATTCCTTAAAATACAACTTTGTTGACATTTCAGAATATATAATTAGCAAAACAAATAAGTTATGATGTAAATTTTAATTAAAATCTAAGTAGACTAACAACTGCGATTAAATAATTAGCTTTGCATGTTCCAATTTGACCCTAAGTTATTTAGCAATGAAAGTCCGAGCGTTGTGTATCCTGGTTGCAGTACTGTTTAATCAAGTTTTTAGTAAATTACGGCCAATTCATAGATGGGACAATTCTGTTTCACTTTTTATAGAATGGTATCTTGGTGGTTCATCTAATCTTATAGTGATAAATTATAACTTTCGTCCGCAGAGAGAAATACAATTTGTAATCACAAATTTTAAATGTTTCAACGATTATCAAAGGTTTAAAACATTAAATAATAAAACTTTAATTGTTAAACTGAACAATTTGCAAAATATTCAAGATATATTAATGGAAAATGAAGACACTAAAATTATTTTAATTGCTAGAAGTATGTACTCAGGATTGTTTGAAAAGATATTTAAATCTAGGAAGAAACAAGTTATTTTAATTAACACCCATACTAAATCAATTTTTGCCTTCAACGTTTTCAACAACACTGTTGAAAAATCTACATTTTATAATTTCAGGAAACATTCAAATACGAACAATTATTTTGGAATAAAAGTTGAGTGCACCCTGTTTGAAAGTCTCCCAACATCTTTCAAAATAAACAATCAATTCAATGGAATAGATTCTTCCGTTGTGGAAGCAGTGTCCAAGAAATTAAACATTAACTTGGACTGTCATATTCCGAAAGGCGGAGACGATTATGGTTCTGTTAAAAATGGCAATGGAACTGGAGCTATTGGAGAGTTATACAATAGAAAAATCGACGTAATTTTCAATAATCTTTTCTTGAAGGACTATCACGTTAACAATTCGGTGTTTACGGATGTTATAATGGAAGATCCGTTATGTGTTGTGGTTCCGGCTGCTAAAAAAATACCCACTTGGATGGGTGTTATTAGGGTTTTTAATTGGTTGATGTGGGTCTATATTGTTGTGACGTTTACCGTTTCTGTTTTTGTGTTGTATATGCTTCAAAGATTCACAACGAAACGTTACTTATCAGTTTTAGGAGCAACTTTAGAAGTTATTAAAATTGTATTTAATACATCCGAAATGGTTCACAAAACATCCAAAATCACTGAAAAACTTCTATTAAGTACTATTATATTTTTCGGCCTCATTTTCTCGACGATTTTTCAAAGTTCTTTGGTCAATGTGTTGACAGTACCAGGGTTTTATCCGGAAATTGACACCCTCGAAGATTTGGCAAACTCCGAGTACAGAGTATCATCCAGTTCTAGTAGCTTGGCCAGCACTTTCGCGGGATTTAAATCCCAACATATGGAGGAATTAAACAGGAAATTTTACATTGCAAACAGTTCGATGCCGAAATCTCTGGCGTATTTAATCAGAAAAACAAAAGGGAAATACCTGACGTTCAAGCAAAAATTCGAAACGAGTGATATTAAAATGCATCTTGTGAAAGAATGCCCCTTGTCATACTTGTTGGCTTATTTAACTCATAAACAATTGTTCTTTTTACGTGATTTAAATCGAGTTATACTAGGCTTGGTGCAGGGTGGTTTTATTAATAAATGGGAAGCTGATGCGGTGAGAAATATGTCATACATTATTATTGCATCTACCAAAAATACAACGAAAACTATTGATGTTGGTTTTTCTATAAGACCTTTTGAATACGACGACTTAGCTTCTTGTTTTATTTTACTATATCTAGGATTGTGCTTTAGTTTGTTGATGTTTGTTTTTGAATTTATTTATGGTTGTAGAAATCGAAAAACAATTCCACTTAAGAAGCATTTTACTTTTAGAATACCAATAGCCTTATATTACAAGAAAATATCGAAATAAATTTTAGTAAATAATTAAAATTAAAAAAGAAAAATATATTCCCGCCACATTTTTAAATTAGTACCTAGTGCCATTTCTGGTAGATCCCCTTTCTAACTGTTGAACGGTTATTTTTTATAAGGCTATAACTCAAAAACAATTTGAGAGAATTTTGAGAATTTTTTTAAAATTTTACACTAGGTGTGTTCCTTAAAACTAATACAAAAATGTTAGTTTTAATATAAAACTTTGGAAGAATATCATGTGGTTTGTTGTTTTATCATGTTATATATTTAAGATTGTAGTTAAGCCTTTAAATATTCGCTTCTAGTAAATGATTTATGATTACATAAATTAAATAACAAATCTACAAGCATTTTAATAAAATAAAAGTGAACAAATTAAGACATTAATGAATAGATAAAAATAATATATAATTCAAAATACATTTTTTTAATAATAAATTTAATATTTTATAGTATTTGGACGAGCCCCCGTATATTGCAAGTCATTCTATTTTAATGACGTCATAAGAATATTTTATTATTTTACTTTTGTTTCAGGTTAATTTAATGCTACTAATGGTTCGATGATACAATAAAAATTAGTAACTTTTGATGGCTTTATTTTTTTGCAACAAATCATTAAAATCCAACTTCACAGCGTTTGAGTTTTATGGACGCGGGAAAGTGTAAAAAATTGTATGCGGCTATGTTCTGTAACTTAGTCTCTGTCGGGTCTCTTGTATAGTTTTTAGTTTTCTAATAAAAATTTTACACTAAACAAATTACTGCCATGATATAGGCATATTTCAGTAGTAAACCATTGTTAAAGGAGAGTGTCCAACCATAACTTCTACAAATCTTTATTCACAACAAAACAAGTTGCCCCTTAGCATTGTTTTAAATTATTCAAATACAACAACGGTAAATGCATTTACTATTATTTGCTTGATACAGAAACATACTTCTACTACAATAATAATGAACTGTTGCATTCACTTTCCGTTATAATTAGACGCTAAATTCGATCCGCAATCAAAACTAACATAACCTATTTGTCTTCCGTTCTAGACCAATAACTGATGTATCCTAAATAATAGTACAATGGAGGCCACCGAAGACGAGGCGACAGGCGACTATCTCGACTGGAAATCCTATCCACCACCCATTGAAAATGGAAAACGCAAAGTACAATGGAATCTTGAACGCGGCAAAATCCTTGATGGTCTGAATAATCCGCAATTAGGTCAGTTGCCAGGCCTTTATCAGGGTGATTTGGAGTTGTGCAATAACACCATACCTGAGGAAGAATCAAAAACTTCACTGAAAGTTTACAGTAAGGTACGGGAGAAGAAGTTTGAGACCTTTGGTTTGCCAGATGACCCAATAGACATACAGGTTCATTGCATTAAAGAACTGAAAATTAATGGAGACCTGGATCTAAATGAAATCAATGTAAAACCAGTGTTCTTGGATATGGCTTTGAATGCAAAGCCATGGAAAAGTAATTGGGACTTCAGCCTGGGCTCAGATTTTTTGCCCATGTGTGAGGAAGTACGGTTTAAAGCAGAAAGGGAGGTGGTTGAGAAAAAGATTAGAACCCGGTCATCAGTTAGATCTGATTCTTCGAGTGTGAGCAGTTTATCTGAAGGGGTAAGTCACTTTTATACATCCACTCCATTAAAGGTGAAAGCTGCTCAGTCTAAGAATGCATTCAGAAAAGGTACCAAACCAGTTTTAGTATTAGAACCACAAAATGATGTTAACAAAGCTAAGACTGATAGTAAGGCCATCATTGAAGATGACACCCAAAGTACTCTTGAAACAGAGAATGAAAATTCTAGTACTAATAGTGATTCATCTCATATAAATACTAATCAAAATCTCTCTGAAGATAGTTTATTACATGTAAATAAATCCAAAGATGCAATTAAAGATCAGTTACCAATAAAAAAACAAAGTTCTTCAACTAGCAGCAAAACAAATTCAAATACAAGTAAAGAAGGAATAGCTGATCTGAAATTATTAAGTATTACTGACATTAACACTGCCAATATATCAACTGAGAATTGTCCAGTTGTGTCTGCTAAGACCACACAAGCAAATAATGTTGATATTAACACTTCCACCAAATATTTTGAAATAAAAGACAATAAACTGCCAAAGGACTTTGAAAATATAAACCAAAGATCATCACAAAAGAAACTCAAAAAACAACAAAGTAAATCTGATATTCATACACAAGAAACTGATACAACAAAACAACTACTACTCTCTTACAACACCAGTAATTCTCATTCTAACTCCAAGCAAAGAATTACATCTCCAGTTGTTCAGTCACAATCCCATTATATTCAAGAAATTGCCAATGATTTGTTAATGGATGCTAGTTCATTTAAATCTGAACATACTGATGAGGATGTCATCAGGATTGAGGATGAAGATGTTGTTTATACCTTTAAGTGTTCCCAAAGTTCTTTTAGTAGTAACACTAGCATTAATCATTCAACAGGAATTGAAGGAAACTATAGTGTCACATATCTTTCAAATCTGGATGGCGTTAAAGCAAAAACAATGTCGAAATCCAAGGAAGGAGCAACAAACACTGTTGAAACTGAAAACAAAAAACTGTTAGATTTACCAGAAGAGAAAAAAACTACTTTGATAAGTAGAAGTACTGATTCAAGGAATCTGGTATCTAAAGAGAAAACTTTGAAAGAGGTGCCAAGTCCTGTTAAGAAAAATAATCAGTCAAATACTCTTGAGAAATCTGTAGACTTAAAATCTTTTGCTGCCTCTACCTCATCCACATGCAATTCAAGCAATGATGTTACTGCCTCAAATAGTGAAGACATAAATTTAAGTTCACCTGAAGGAATAACCACTAGTCCAAGAAAACACAGATCGCATTCGTTCTTTGGTGTCAGCCCAACAAAACGAGTTTCTATGCAACGTTGCGTTTCATTGCCGGGCACTATTGTTCCCAATGAGCGGTTCATGCTACAGTGCGATGAGATTTTTATGCTCCTCAGAAATTACCAATGCAATGAAGAGGACAAGCAAGCAATCATTGACGGGATAATCAAAGACGAAAAGGTCAACCACATCAAACAACGTTTGAGGTCGAAGAAGTCCGTGTCACAAACAGTTGAGGGTGTGCATAAAACTGGGCAATCTTCTGAGGCAATTGCGAGGGATGAGAAGATGTTGGCCAAAACTATGGGTTGTAAGGAATGTAAGGTAATGTTAGAGCCACTATTTTATATTAAAAAATTACTGAGTGACGAATCTAACAAATTAACAAAGAAATGTTTGCAGCGTCCTAATCGAAAGCCCAAAAGTGCCCGCACAAAGCGAATAGAGAGAAGGAAAAGGTTAAATAATTTTGTTGTAGAAAAGAAGAAAAGGTATTGGTCAGATGACACAAGTTTCGAGCCAGAGAATTCAAGCACCAACGAAAAATCCACCGACAATATTATGATGAATGATAAAATATTATCTAGGTCATCATCTAGGTCTTTAAGGAACCACAAGTTAGCTGCGTCCAATAATAAGACTGAAGTAATTATTGGTATGAACTTGGATGAAAAACTATTACCTCCACAACCGCAAACATCTAACGAATATAAAATTCTGAAAGAAGAAACGTCCATGAAAAAAAACATGAGGTCGACCAGGTCGGGGAAGCCTTTGCAAGCATTGGATATCCAAGAAAATTTTACGGATGTTGAAGAAAAAAAATCTAAGCAAATAATTAATGTGGAAACTACTACTGTAAAATTGAATAATTCATCTGACCTTCAAACAGATGATCCTGAATCATTACAGTTTACTAAAAACAATTTTGTTCCCAGGAAGGATGAGAATAAATCGTCAGAAATAAGCAATGAAGAAAACGAATTACCAAAAGAAATTATGGACAACTCAGTTAGAAGGAGGAAATCATTAAGGTTGGTCAAAACATTAGAATCGCCGACTCCTTTGGAAACAAAGAAAGATATAAAAATTAATTTACCAAAGGACATAAACTTACTACAAAAATTAATTGCGGATCAAATATCTCTTGAGTCAAATCATGAAAAAGACAGTATTAAGGGAGTCACTACTCTTGTACCACACCAAAGTCTTCCAGAAAATGAACAAGGTAGTTTAACAAAGGTCCGGCGGTCACTAAGGCTGCAAGATTCTGCTGTTCCGAAAAAGGATTTAGTTCAGAATGAAAATGAAACAAATGACTCTATAATTGATTTAGATGTACAAAAAGCCCAGAAAAGTCCAACGCCAGTTAAGAAGTTCCAGGATTTAAAGAATGACGAAAATGTAATGGAAATTAACACAAATGACGTTGCAATTAATTCAATTAAGCAAAAAACGAAGAAAAGTTCATCGCAGGTTAAAAATAGAAGATCACCAAGACTTTCTCAGGTGGAAGTAGTAAATCAATCTACTGAAACTGAAATTGACAATAAAATCAGTAATGATGACATTGATGTAAGTGTTACTCAGACAGAATCTCAACTTTTCAAGGAGCCTGAAGTTAAAGAACAAATACAAAAGGGAAGTTTCAAGGATACAGAGTTAGGATTTGAAAATGTTAAAAATGAGGTCATTACTGATACAGATTTTCAACGTGGCGAGAAAAGTCCTTCAATAGTCAAATATAGAAGATCTCCAAGGTTTGAATTGGTCAATAAATTGAATGAATGTAGTCCTGAAATCTATGAATATATAAATAATGGTAAAAGTATTCATATTAGTGATAATGAAAAAGATATAAAAATAAAAAATAACAATGAACTTGATAGTTACACAGATTTAGATAATTCTTCTAAAGTAAAAATAGAAGACAAGAATAAAGTTCAGAAAGTAAATAATGAAGACTCCAATAATCTGATTGAGGCAAGTTGTCAAGACACTGAAAAATTCCCTTTTGAACGTATAAATCAATTACCAGAAACCACTGAGCCACATACAGATGTTGAAGTCATTGAAACGAGTCCAGTCAAAGCCGTAAATAGATCAACCAGAAAGTTAACGTTGGATGAATCAAACAATGTAGAGTTTTGTGATACCAAAAATTCCGGAAATAAAATTGAAGCAAAAGATGTAACTCATGAATCTAGTTCTAATGAAGTGAAAATTCGGCGATCATCACGTCTTACGAAGGAGCTTCAGGCTGTTGTTGATCCAGATTTGAATAACACAGGCAAACATCTATCAAAAGCCCTTAGTGGAAATTTACTAAATAATTCTAAGTTGGATGTTGCCGTACAAATTAGCGAAATAACTAATTATACGAAAGCAAATGATAAAGATTTCCAAAAGACGGAAAAAATTCCACCAGATTTAGTAAGTAAAATATCGTCAAATTGTGATTCTAAAGCTGAAACAAACATCATTGAATCAATTACTGACACAGAAAGTCCAACTCAATTCAAAAGCAATTTGCTCAGAAATTCTGAGTCAGATTTTATATATAAAATCGATAAAGTAACAAGTTTTTCTCAGGAGTATGAAATTAAAAAGGAGTGCCTGGATGAACTGGATGATGAAGAAATCGAAATGGAGGACGTACAGGATAGATGTGGCTTCGAAACTTACGTTGAAAGTTACAGAAAGAGTCCACCACTAACTAAAATTGGAAAGTTACTTTCTCATTTAAAAATGGAACAAAAAGTTAACGTCATTGGTAAAAACGTTTCCGATGTTCATGAAGATGAAATAAATAAATCTACTGAACAAACTAACTCAACTACCCTGGAAATTTTGCCTGCATCCAGCCACGATGAAGAAGTAACAGTCGTAAGTGAGAAGGTTAAAGTTACAACTGTTTCAACTATCAAAAAGGAAAAAGGAATTGGGGAAACAAGTCTGTACGAAGTGGGACCGAATAACGAATTTTTTGCTGAACCACATCTCCAAAACATTCCATCAAATATAATAACACCAAATTCTGAATCAGAAGTTGTTGATAAAAGGAACATCATTGGATCTTTTAGTGATAACTACGATATGAAAATTAAATTGGGCACAACTCTTGTAGAATGTAATACTATTGGAATGGAATCTCCAACCCTTCTTGAATATGCTGAGGCCAAAACTCTTGTAAGGACCAATTCTGAAGCAGATATTGATAAAAGAATCACCGAGTGTTTTAAACAAACCTCCAACAAAGTAAATCATGCACCTGATGTACAACTTCACTCGCCTGAAGAAAAAAGTCAACACATAGAAGTAAAGAATTTCAAAGATGAACCTAGTAGCATGATGGAAGATAATTCCGATGACTCTGAAACGTTAAAACAAATTAAACGACGATCATTAAGACTTCAAGCATTGGAGGAAAATAAAAGCACTGTTCAGACCGAGACAAACAGCCCAAAAAGATCCCCAAGGAAGTCGACGAGTGATGCAATTTCATCCACTAATAATAATGACGTAGCAATTGTTGAGGTGGCAATTGCGTCACCCGTGCTTATAAACGATGAAGACAATTTCGAGGAGCATTTATCAGATGATGACTTACCTTTAGGTTTTCACTTGAAAAATGTGCTATTATCCAAAAATAATGCTCCCATCTCCCTTACTAAAGAGGGGGACACTGATTATGAAGAGGATGATACCAAACCATTGAGTGAATTACTTCATCAAACTGGTAGCTCTTCGTCAATAGCGGATAACAAGATAAAGCATGAATCAAACAATGATAAGTCAACAGATAATAAGACAATTAAGATAGAAGTAAAACATGAGAGTGAAGAAGGATTATACAATAATAAGAGGTTTCATCCAAAGAGTTTATTAAGTGAGTTAATCCATTATTGTTTAAAAGTTGGTCATCAATTTAATTGTTTACAGACCCCAGTGTTTTCCATCCTGGCGATTTAGTTTGGTCTAGGATTGGAAAGTATTCATATTGGCCCAGCATTATCATTGAGGAACCAGAAACAAAGTTATATCATAAACGCATCGGTAAGTTTCATTATTAATTTTTGTAAGATTATAATATACACTATCTGTTTTTAGGAGTAAAATCCAGTAATATGACGTATCATGTGCGATTCTTTGCGGACCAAGGCAGAAGAGCTTGGGTTAAAGACACAAATCTGCTCTCTTACTCAAGTCCACATGACTTGGATGATCTCATTGATATGCTTAAAGATAATGTAAGTTAACTTACATTTTCTAAGGAACCTAACTAAAACAAATATTAAAACAATTTACAGAAAGAGTTTTCAACAATTTTTGAAGCTTGTAAAGTCAAACCTACATGGAGGAGCCGTTGGGTACTCGGTGTGGAAGAAGCTGAAAATATCAAAAATAAAACTTACGCTGAAAAGGAGGCCTTCTTTCTGGAGATATTAGCAAAAGGTAATAAGAAGGAGCAAAAGACCAAAGTCGCCGCGATCAAGGTCGAAGATGATGACAGCGTGAAGAGTGCATCTTCTAGTCAAAAGTACACCAAGCGCAAACGCTCAATAATAAATGTCAAGGAGGAACCAGACAAGGAACAATCCAGTGAGGCCTCTCCGAGACTGCGCAAGCGCAAAAAGGCATCGGACGATGAGAGTTCAGAAACCGGTTCCAAAGCCAGCGATGAAAGCAACATGGCAGCTCAAAAGGCGCACTTTAACAAAAACAAGCTCTTCAGGGGTGTGACCAAAGACCGGGCTTGTCAGTTTTGTTACAAGTTCGGCAGTGACGTAAACAGGTGCAAGGGTAAATGTTGGGCAAATTATCACTATTCATGTACTATGCAATTTCTGGATGGAACGCTTCGAATTGAAGAGGTGCATGGTCTTGAAATTGGGACGTCCAGGAGGATCTTTGATAATGTTAAGTACGAGGAGGGACATCAGTCCGTAACCGAGACCAAAGACGTCAAGAATATGGAGCAATCTCCGAAAATTGAGCAGGTTGAATCAGGTCACACTCGGTCACGTTCAAAAGTTAAGAAAATAAATGGAACGTCAGTAGGTAATGTACAGATTGTCACCGTTGTTTCTAAGAAAAATCAAGCATCGCCGGTTAAAGTTTTCCCACCGAACTTCAGCCAAATGACACTCTCCGAACAAATTGACTACAAAATGAAGGAAATCATGAAGAAATTTGACAACGGGGATACTCAATATTTCGAATCTACGGATTCTAGTTGTGACGAAGCTCCTAAGGATTTAAACGTTGTTAAATCTAGGTTCGTGTATTCTAAGCAGGACGATGCAACTGATGAGCAATCGGAATTGTCTAGGGCGACGGAAGTTAATGAAGAATCTAACGAGAAAAAAGAATTACAAAAACTCAACAACTTTTTGGGTTTTCACAACAATGAATGTGAGCTAGTTCACAATGGAGACTGCATTTTAACTGAGGCAACTGATGAGACGGAGAAACATGAAGTTAATTCCTCGGAAGAGAAAAAAGGAATAACAGAAAGTCAAGATTACATTGAATCAGAAACTACACAGAATGAAGATGATAAAGAGGTGGAAAAATCTAAACCTGAACGAACGAGAGGTCGTTCGAAAAAAAGGAAGGACGGGAAACAAAAATGTATGTTGTCTTGACTAATCAAAAAATACATTTAATAATACATTTTTTACAGCTAAAAAATTAGGTTCAGATGAAGTACGAAAAAAAATTCAGCACGTGACTGCGGACACCGAAATTTTCCAAGAGGAAGTTGCGACAAATGTGGAAGTCAAAAACTACAAGTGTGGCTTCTGCACAACGAATACGGATCCGTATTGCTCGGCCTGCATGAATTTCGAATCTCCCACCGGATGCGCCGTTCGTCAGAAGTGCAGCGTTAACTATTGTGGTAATGGTTGCGTTTAATGTACTCCGATTGTGTGTGCTATTGATGTTTTTGTTTCAGGCAAGTACTACCACCTGGAGTGCCTGAAACTGTGGCCGCAAGTGTCGTGGCATCTCAGCCAAACGGTCCAGAACAACGACTACGTGGACCAGTTCGTGTGTCCGGCCCATTCGTGCCACACGTGCGTTTCCGACGATCCGAGGACGTCCAGCGACCGTCGCAGCCCCGCCGACAAGCTGGCCCGTTGCATGAGGTGTCCCGCGGCCTATCATCAGACGGCGATTTGTGTGCCGGCCGGCAGCGAAATAATCTCATTCACGCAACTCGTGTGTCCCAGACATCCACGAGGTAACAAGAAACCGCCAGTGTCGAACACTAATTGGTGTTTCATTTGTTCGAGAGGTTACTGTTAAACATTAATCATGACTGGTTTAAAAAACTAATAAATTATTTATTTTTAGGGGGCAATTTGGTGTGTTGTGAGACATGCCCAGTCAGCACACACGCTTCTTGCGTAAAGAAAACCATAGCACCAGAAGAGAAGTTCATATGCGACGACTGCGAGTCCGGTCGTTTCCCACTGTACGACGAAGTCGTGTGGTGCAAACTGGGCAACTATAGGTGGTGGCCCGGCATCGTGCTCTATCCCAACGAAATTCCCGATAATATACTGAAAATTCCGCACAATCGTGGGGAGTTCGTGGTAATGTTTTACGGCACGTACGACCACTACTGGTTTTCGAAGGGCAGGACGTTTCTGTTCACTAAAGGGGACAAGGGTGGTAATAAAAATCAAAAACACAACTATGAACAGCGATTTAGGACGGCCATTGCGGAAGCGACGGCTGCATATGATGTAAAAAAAGGTGATAATTGTAAAATTTAATCGACGCAATAAATATTTATAAATATATTTTATTTTACAGAGTTTTATGAACAGATGCAAGTCAAGTTGATTGAGTCTATGAACGGTAACAAACCTCCACGGTACGTCAAACTTAAAATAAACAAACCCGTTGGTGGCGTGAAGCAGTTTGACCCCAATTTGAGCAACACACAGGCTTGCGAATGTGACCCTACAACAGCCTATCCTTGTGGGCCCGACAGCTACTGCCTCAACAGGTAAAGATCTTGTTTCTCTGTCTTATTATACAATAATAATAGTGAATCTCGATGTTTAGAATATTAATGACGGAATGTAATCCGGAGATTTGTCCAGCTGGGGAGAGATGTTGCAACCAACGCTTCGACAAAAGGGAATACCCACCATTGGTTCCATGTAAAACGAAAGAACGAGGTTGGGGATTAAAGTCGCTTTCCCCCATAAGAAAGGGGCAGTTCGTAATTGAATATGTGGGGGAGATTATCGATGATGCCGAATACCAGAGGCGGATTAAGAAGATGCACGAGTGTCACGAGGAAAATTACTATTTCCTCACCATCGATAAAGATCGAATGTTGGATGCTGGCCCGAAAGGTAAATAAATAAATAAAAACATTCTGTTAAAAACAGTAAAATCAATTGTGTTTTCAGGAAACGTTGCGAGGTTTATGAACCATTCTTGTCAGCCGAATTGTGAGA
This sequence comes from Aethina tumida, assembly GCF_024364675.1. Lineage (NCBI taxonomy): Eukaryota > Metazoa > Arthropoda > Insecta > Coleoptera > Nitidulidae > Aethina > Aethina tumida. The sequence goes on from NC_065439.1 coordinate 19,225,146, forward strand.
CGCAGAAGTGGACGGTGAAAGGTGACATGAGGGTTGGATTGTTCGCCCTTTATGACATACCTGCAGAGACTGAACTCACGTTTAACTACAATTTGGAGTGCGTGGGCAAGGAAAAAAAAGTCTGTAGATGTGGTGCGCCCAATTGCACCGGATTTATAGGAGGCAAAGTCAATAAGGTTTGTTTTTAGATGTTTTTTTTTTGCAATTAGATTTTTGTATTATCTGTTGTTTTAGGCGGACAATGTCAACACTAAGCCAAAGAAAAAAATAAAAAATAAAAAGAAAAATAAACCGGAGACCGTCCCCCAGGTGCCTCCATGTTTCATTTGCGGGCAAAGTGGAGCAGTGGAAGCGTGCAACAATAAAAACTGTACAAAGACATATCATCTTAACTGTTTGAATTTAGATAAGTGGCCAGAAGGTAACATTCATTTAATGACAATTAATTACTGTACATTAATTTCTAATGTATATTAAAGGTAACAAGTTCATATGTCCGTGGCATAATTGCAACGAGTGTTCGAAGAGGACGATACGTTGCTGCATAAAATGCACAAACTCGTATTGTCCGCAGCATTCAGAGGGTAACATTAGGCATGACAGGCAATTGGGATTCGTTTGTTCACAACATGAACCCGTAAGTTTCCAAAAATGTTTATGTGGGCACATTTCCAACATCATAATTTTAGAGCTCCACATCCACCAGAGAACCACAGCCCGGCCCTTCGAAGGTAAAAGAGGCATCGTCGACCGGCGAATCGACTTCAACGTCAGAAGACGAGGCTCAACCGGATAATGAGGATGACAAAAACAAACCTGGAACTAGTAAGATTAAACTCGAAAATAAAATCTCAACTTCTGGCTCGTCCTCCAGTGAAGAGGCACCTTCAACAAGTAAAAAAAGGCTGAGGAACAGACGAAGCAGTGGGGAAATATCAATTTTGAACAGAAGCTCAAAACGGACCAAAACTAATATTACCCAAAGTGATAATGACCCAAGGTCTAGCTTATCACCTGCAAAGAAAACGCATGAGAACCGCGATACCAAATAGACTTTGAAAGTTTTTAAATTTCCAATATACATCTGCGTATTTTTATTCCGAATCGATTTCATACTAATGTAGTTATGTAAATAAGCGTGTTTGTGGAGTTTTTACTTGAGTCGCATTGAGAATGTAATATTTCTATACTTTGAAGACTGAAATACTTATACAATCAGAGTTTATTTAAAAAAAATAGTGTTTTAATTTTATCTGGTCTAGTTGTATGTTTATATTTTTCTGTTACTAAGTATTTGTACAAGACGTAAAACAATCTGTACGTTTTTTTTATACTGTGCGTTAGTTTTTTTTGTTTATAATTGTAATTTAAATATTGTACAAATAGATAACATTTTTCATTTTGTTAATAAAATTTATGTTTATAGTTTTATGAATATTTTTTTATTTTGTATAGTTAGAATATTATTTCATTTATGAGTATTTATTTATTTTAGTAAACTTTAAATAAATTTTATATGCATCCGAGATTATTTTACGTGTTTTCATTTCTCATAATATTAACCCCACAAATATTTTCATTTTCATTATCATTAAAAGAAATTGGTTTATCTTATTTTTTATTATATATATTATCTTAAAGTTTTCTTCATTGCTTTCAATGAATTTAAATTGATAATTTACGATTATAATTATTTAATTGTTGGTCAAAGTGGAACTGCAAAAAAAATTAATTCAGCGTTACCAAGTGCAAGAGAAACATAAAGATATAGCTAACAGTTTACGACTGAAATATATAACAATAATATACTTTAATTTACACCTTTCAAGTTAAAATTCATAATCATGCGGCATTTTAAATATTTCTTCTTCTGTTTAAATTGTAAATACATTTTGTTATGCCCCCGTATTTGTTGTGCGTGGTAGTGCCATCTGTATGGAATAAATTGACATAAATTGAAGCCGGTAAATTAGCTGTTGCCTTTAAGACTTACCGATCTCTCTGTAAAATAGAAAACAAGTGCTAAATTGTCAAAATAATATTTTGACGTTTAAGAAATTAAACTATTCATTTGACATCTGGCGAATCGATTGGCATGCAAATGGTATCTAAATTATTTGTTTATCGCAATACGAACAGCGTCACACATTGTGCCTTCACTACAATAATTTTTTTTCTGACCCTATTATTGAAGGTGAGAGAAATTTTCTCCAGTGGGTTATTGTTGATTTCGGCCGCCTAAATATTTATAGCGACGCGCGTTTGATTTATAATAAATACAGTGTCAGTTTTAGTTGCCATTTACCGCTTTATGCCAGCGCATAATAATAGACATGACATTGGCATTGCAACAAAAAAATTCCAATCAGGAAGCTGCCAAAACTTTGGCTGCACCTAAATATTTACATTTACACTTGCACTCCTTTGTGCTTCAACAGGCTACTTTGTTTTAGGTATGAAGTTTGATATCATCACAGCTGTTGGTGTGCTGTAACCCAGTTCCAAGAAAATAACACACAAATATGAAAAACTCATGACACAAGATTGTACATGCAATTGGCGCCTGATTTTCGCGAGTCAGGTCAGGTAATACACCCAAAATGAGTGAAAGTGAAGCTAAATGGTCCTGTGAGTACTGTACATATGAAAACTATCCATCATCCCTTAAATGCACCATGTGTAGAGGTGCAAAGCCTTTTGTTAGTGAGGATATATATCGAATACATGATGACAAGCTGAGCTCCAATGAAAAATTCTCTTCCAATATTGCAGCTGGGCCTAGTAAGTGTTTTTGTTAATAGAAGACATTGAATAAAACATGGAGAAAAAACATTGTTTACATGTATAAAATCCAATTAGACTTTTTATAACACAATACTAAGCCAAAATCTTTTTAAATAATGTCTTATTGCTTATTTTAATGGATTATTTTGCTGTATAGTTATAAATGGGTAATTCTTTGTTGTGTTTTAATGAATTGTAGTAATTGATTATGTAATGGCAAAACTCTAGATTTGACAAAGGAAATTATTATTGTTATTTCTTAATGTGATTGAGTTTTCTTGTTCTTTAGGATCTTACAGCATTTTATTTTAGTAACCGCAAACGATTTACACGAACATCTACAGCCCTTACGAATATCGCAGCACTCTGATCTAGCCCAGAGCCTGATACGAAACAATTCGCCCCCCTCCAGTCTGACAAATGTTGAGAACACTCGAAGGACGTCGCAAGGAAAATGGATATGCACGGTAAAGAAAGGTGTTAGGGTTATTTGTACTCGGATATATTATTTGTATTTTACAGCTGTGTACGTACGAAAACTGGCCAAAAACCACGAAATGCGCAATGTGTGGCAACGTAGTAAATAATAATCAACGATCGCAAGCCTCCAACGTCACCTCTTCGCCGGACCGAAATACAGAAACCGAATCCAGCCATGACGACAGATTAAAAGACCTTATCTTAGGTATTTCACTCCAATAGGTGAATAATTTCATTAAATAATGACGTTTGTATCGTCCCAGATTCATCTCAAAGCCCTAATAACATGGAGACGGAGAGAAAGCTGCGGCACCTGAAGCGCACCGCCGATTGGAATTGGCTGAACGCCTGCACCGGCGTGATCGATGGCGATCCGCGACCGGTAGAGGCTTACCTGTCATCCGGAGGCGACCCAGCTCGTACCCTGACCGCTTCCGAAGTCGCAATACTCAATCGAAGTTCTGCCTTTGATGTTGGACATACCCTCGTTCATCTAGCCATAAGGTACATCCTGTAGTATTTATACTTCAATTGTACATTTGACGATGTTTCAGATTTCAAAGAGAAGATTTGTTAGCGTTGTTGCTTACTCAGATAGAAGGATCGGGTTCGGGTATAAAGCGTGTGCCCAGTTACGTTGCTCCCGAACTTGCCAGAGACATTCGAAGGTACTTCGCCTCGACAATTCGACAAAGGAAAGGCAACTTTCCTTGCAACTACGTCACCGACTTCCCCACGTTTGCCCTTCCTGCCGGTAAAATACGTATCCCCGCAATTATACATTAACTAACGTTATCATTTTAGAATGTGACGAATTACCGGGTTCAGTTCAGGAACAACTGTTTGCTGAGTTACTAGACAAGGACGCCCAGGAGCAGTTGGAATCCGATCCTGCAGTAATAAATTGGTCGCTAGAATTGACGGTGAGACTGGGCTCGCGACTCTACGCTCTCTGGAATCGTTCGTCCGGCGACTGTCTGCTTGACTCTGTCATGCAGGCAACCTGGGGCGTTTTTGACAGAGACAACACATTGCGAAGAGCGCTGGCCGAAAGTCTCGGTCAAGGTGGCCACATGTAAGTATTAACCTTTTACTGATTCATGTTTACGCAGAATTTTTACGATTGTTCAGATTTTATCCACGGTGGAAGGAGTACGAAGCAAGCCAGGCGTCATTTTTACAATATTCTCTCGATGAGGGCCAATGGGAGGAGGACTGGAGCAGTCTGGTGTCTTTAGCAGGTCAACCCGGCACAAGTCTCGAACAATTACATGTGTTCGCCCTCGCACACATTTTACGCCGTCCAATCGTCGTCTACGGAGTGAAGTACGTGAAGAGTTTCAGGGGTGAGGCCCTGGGATACGCGCGCTTCGAAGGCGTCTACTTACCACTTCTGTGGGAGCACTCGTTTTGCGTAAGGACACCAATAGCTTTAGGGTAATTAAAAGGATACATTAAATTGGTATTGTTGTTACTGTGGTGGCATCTTCAGGTATACTAGAGGACATTTTTCTGCCTTGGTTCCTCTGGAGCCATACAGCAGACTGGACACCAGGTCGCCTCCCCAACATGGGAACATTGCCCATGATCAGCTGCAAAGCACTTTCTTGCCTCTAATGGATCGTGACAGGAAACTGTTGCCTATTCATTTCCTTACCGAATCCGAGGTGAGTTACCTTACACTATTATTTTGTTTTCCGATTAATTTTTTATGATTTAGTTGGGTCGGGAGGAGACGATTCTTAGACAATGGCTGGATGTTTGCGAAACTGAAGGCGGGATATTAGTTGCTCAACAGTTGCTGAACAAAAGGCCGCTATTGGTTGCTCAAATGGTCGAGGAATGGCTGAACCATTACAGAAGATTGTCGTAAGTTAAACCATTATTTTTAGTCGTTGCACCTGAATTTATGATTTGTTTTTAGTCAGATGACGTCAGCTCCTTTTGCTAGACCGATCCCAATCCAAGACTATTCGAGTGAGGGCGATACTGACGATGAATAACACAGGCCCACAAAGGAGAAGCACGTGACTCCGTGACGCAACGCCTTATAGGGGCGCCTTGTCAATGCTTCTGTACATTAAAATGCTGTTTTCCTTAGAATTATAAAGAAAATCTAACACAACATTGACAACAATACGTACATAGTTTAGATATAGCAACGCGGAATTCAATGATTGGCAGCAGTAATAATTATGAAATAGACAGACGGAGTGCTTGTCGGTATTCCAGTAATTAGTTACCTCTAATCCTTGAATCGATAATATAATTGTAATTTTGCAAAGGCAAAGCATTGTAAATATGATTCTTATGCCTAGTTGAGTGCTTCAATTTGTTCCTTTCTCCCATTGAGTTAGTAGTAAAATCGCAAAATTAAGTCATATTCCACCAATTTTGATATTAGCGGAAATCATAGAAGTCTTACTGCCACAATTTTGATATGTAATCACTGTTTGATTTAATGCAAGGCTCGTAATCAAGGACGTACTTAAATCGAGTTTACTTCATTAGAAATCAGTATTTTGAAACTGTAAATGGCTCCAAAGATTTTCTAAATTTTTATAAATACTGGTACATTGTATTTCTTGCCTATGCATATTATTTGTATAGTTTTCCCTGGGGTAGACGTATTTATTTTTATAGATAGCTGAAGTACAAATAAAATTGAAATTATTAGATCTTTATTTATTTTGTATATGGAGGAAGATTGATTAAAATCACTTGGACTGTTTTATTTTATCTGTTTTACCTCTAAGTGATTGTAATTCATTCATTGTATTTAATTTATTATTTGTTGGGATGTTTGTTTTTGTTATCTATATTTTCTTTATAGGATAAACTTGAATCAAACTGTTGTAAAGGTTTTATTATAATATTGCAAAGTCAATTTATGTATTAAAACGTTTTTACACAACATTTATGAACATAGAATTTTAATAGATAAAAGTTTAAATTAATACAGAACTTATGAAAACTTATATTACATTGTTAACACTGTTATAAAATTATAGATAATAAAGATTTTAAACTACTTTCTTTTTGCTTAACTAATAAATATTTATAGCCCAGGCATTATGAATGCCACATTATCCAGTGTGTTCATGAGTTGTTCAGGACTGCAACAATTCTCCTGAAGTTCTGGAATTTGCTGTGTCAAGCACAGTAGAGGTCCTAGAGCACACAGTAAGGAGTCCAGTAATACTGATAAACTACCCGACACGGCTATTTGGCCCTAAAAAACGAAGATCAGAAAAGCTCCCGTAGATAATAATAAAATACATACTTCGTGTTCTTTTAATCGTTCTCCAATAATCGTTAAACTTTCTCCCAGTAATTTTAAATGAGCTGCTACGTCAATAGGTTTAATCCCATTGCCTTTAAAATTCCCATCTTTAGCCTTTGGACTAGAAGGCGACACATTAACGTTGTCGTAAGTACCGCCCACTTGATACGTGCCCAAAGAACCCGGTGAGATTTTTGATGAAGAATTCTTCTTTGTGACCAGTTTGGGGGTAGCTACAAAAATCCGCTGTCGCATTTAAATTGAATTAAAAAATGGGAAAAAAATTACTTTTGAGTTTGTCTTGTTTAACGATTCGTCCGTCTTTGATCACAAGCTTTTTTTTGGACGAATCTGTGTCCAATCTCTTGAAACCTCCGCCATCGTTGTCGTCAAACTCGCTGTCCGATCCTACCGAATCATCTATGCTTGTGTCTGTCGTGTTCGCCGGTTGTTCGTACTCACTATAGTCCGAATCGCTGTCGTAATTGTCGTCGTACATCTACAAAAATTAAATTTGCATATTTCGAATGTACTTTAACCGAAACTTAGTCGTACGTCATCAAATTTTGATTGTTTCTTGGGAAGTTCAACGGGCTCAGCTTTCTTTGGAGTTGCCACTGAACGTTTGTTGTATTGTCTTTCTATTTCATCGGGGGACTCGAAATCCATCAGCTTCGACGACTTCTTGCGAACCCTGCCGCTCCTGGAAACACCAGTAACTTCCAAATCTAAAAATAAGCACTAGTTTAAATATGCTCCCAAATGATTTCCGACATGACATCCAAAACCTAACCGTTTCCATACCAAATAAAAAACATGATAAAATTGATTATTTGTTTAGGATATTTACACTCAGATAAAGAAAAAATAGAGTAAAAATTTGATATAAAATATAATTAGAAATATTAACATAAATAAAACAATTTTAATAATAACAGGATTTTAATTCATAAGTAATAGAATTATTTCCTTTCAATTTTTTTTATTTGTAACAGAATTTTAAATCACAAAAACAGGCATAAATTGGTAATTATAATGAATAATGTGAATCTGAATAATAAAAATACATATTTTAATTAAAAGTTTATTGTAAAAATACAGATCACTTTATAACAATGTTTTAACAATTTCACATAACTGTGGAAACTTATATAAAGAAAATTTTCATTAATTTTAATCTTGCATGACATCATCATCTTGTTTCCAACCATCATCATCACTTAAAAACCTTCTTTTGACAGTAGTATTCATGTATGGTCTTAAGGCCCATTCTGTATCAGCTGAATCTGCTGTGTCCAAAGTACCCAGCTTAATCTCGTACAACCTTAATTGAAATCTAGGTCCAACTTCACTTAATTCAATCTAAAATTAATAAATTTTCAACATAACATTTTTCAGAGTTTTATACCAATATTCCTACCTGTCTGTCAACTGTTTTATAATTGTGGTGTCTAAAACTAATATAGTCATCATGATTGGCAAATGTAATTATCCTTTTTGAGTCTTCCTTAGGTACAGGGAATAAATACTTCAATATACTCATTGTTCGTTCCCCTAACTTTGTCTTAAAATTGTGGAAAATCAAATGAGGGTACTGTTCTGACATTGTGGTAATATCAGGAATGTCATGTCTCATAACCACATCAGTCATTGTAAAATATGCTGTGGGCCCATATGGCAAGTGACACACCACCAAACTGTCTGGCACACCTCTGTGCTCATGCACCACAATAAAATCAGTCACATCATTCGCCCTGCACGCATGAATGAGCTGCTTCATCTCGTAATTACCGCGATTCATTCGCTGTGCGTTGGGAAAAATTAGTCTCAGCTCCTTCACAAACTGCTTAAGTTTTGAACTGGGATCTCTGGATGTGGTTATCACAATTTTCGGATCCTCCACCCCGGCATATCTGTACTCGTCGTCCTGCGAGTTGGCGAAAGCACCGCCACTTTCGCCCCCCAAATTAACCGCCGCCTCGGGACCGGCATCTTCCCATTCCAATTTCTTCGAGTAGTGTAAAGCTTTCTTTTGTAAGTCGCCGTGTATCGGTACGTTTTTGTCCAGACTCTTCTTTACTCGATTCTTTTTGTCCTGAATCGAATTCTGTCGGTCCTCGACGGTTTTCCGGTAAAGGTATTCGCGTCGGAGTCGCGCTTGTCGACGCAGCATTTTTGTCTAGCGGAGTTTTAATACTGCACTTGAGTTTGAAAACAATGAGCACTTAACCTCAACCGCAACGTGCATCAACAAAACACAACAAAAACACTAGTAAAATCACCAAAGTGTCATACATGAAGTTGTCGCAAATTATTTTCAAGAATAAATTGTATTCTAAATTAAGATACGTTTTATCAATGAACTCTAAAATATTATCACACAAGTTACATATTTAATAAAAAATAATTTTAATAAATGTTAAATTAATCGATCAATAAAAATGATAGCTATTTACTGGTTACAGTTTTTACCTTCAGTTTTTTGTTTCTTAGCTTGAAATGAATCCATTTTTGGCGTGTGATGTTCTTCTTGTATTAGAAAAACTAAAAAGACGTATAAAAACTTAATAATTGTTACTTTAAACAAACACAGTACAAAATAAATTATTGTTTTGGTAAAAATAGATTCAAACGAAGTTAGTCACACATTGCTTATTGTTTATAAGTGTTGTTCCTAGCCATAAAAAATTCAAATTAAGAGTTATCCCTAGTCACTAACTATCTACAGATAATTATAGGATGTCAAAAACAATGTAATATATTCGAAAGGATAATAGTATAGACCAAAATAAGCAGAAAAGCCTTAATATATATTAAATATTACTTTCTTAATAGCTTGAATATTAATTTTAAGTTTTTATTATTATACAAGGAGATCAAAATTTGATAGCAGGTAAAACAGTCCAATAAAAAATTATTCTTTTTCTTTAAAATTGTACAAAGAATATGAAAAGCTTTATAGTTTTAAAAATTGTTAAAAATTTAAATTTAAATGCGATTGAGCCAAAAGTTATGAAAAAATGAAAAAAAGTAATTTTTGAAAATTATATTTTAGGAGCTGTATTTAATAAGTTTTATTTTGATTTTCCTGCATATTCAACTTGCTCTCAAACTTTAGCCACCTCGTGTATTCAGATCATTGTTTTACTATGAATAAATATAAATAAATAAATTAAAAAAAAATCTAGTACCCTGTGCAAAAAATGTTGTCTAAATTATTGTAATAAACAAACGTCACATGAAAGACGTTTGAAAAAGTCATGCCTGAAATCGTATCTCCGAATCCCGCTATGGAAATTGACGAAGCAGTCCTTCGCCAATCATTATTGATGGTGGAGGCGGCATTAGAGAATAAAGAGCGTTTTGTAACGGGTGTGGATTACCTATGCGCTTTGAAAGGTGCCTTGGACGAACTTCAGACGATCTCGAAGAATTCTTTACTGAACGCTCGAAATATACTGCTGTCCAATTTGGCGACGTGCAACGAACAAGTTAAATGTTACCATGATAAACTTTTGAATATCGTGGAGCGTGAACTGTCTGACATGGATGACGTTAGAGAAGCCGATTATGATATAAATATGAAACAGATCCACGATAAAATAAGACATTTGGAGTCGAAATATAAACTTTCACACTCTAGCAACAAGTCCAGCGTCAAATCCGACATTGATGAAAAGTATCCGGAAAATCTGTCCAGAGAATCTTTAATCGACATGAACAACATCTCCAGTCTACCACCGGTACCCGAGGATATCGTCACGATGTTTGCCCATTCGTCCAAGCCATCGAGAACTTCCAGTTTGAGCTCACTGAAGAACATGAGGAAGGTGCAGTTGTTCTTGCAAAAGGCCGAAACTTCCGATGAGGATGAAAGCAGCGAGAATGATGAGATATCCAAATTGGAATTTGTAGGTACGAACTTATTTGGTGACTACTTTTTTAATACCTTTTCGTTGCAGGGGGATAATGAAGAGAGACGTCTTTATTTGGCAAAGGCTCAAAAAAAATTAGGCAATATTACTGAAGAAGCCCAAGATTAAGTTTACAAATTTGTTTTCAAAACTATTATTAAATATATATCAGCTATTCAAACATTAAGCTTAAATTTCTTAGAATAACAATAAGAAAACCAACTACTCTGAAGTCTTTATAGTAGTTTGGGATTTTACACTAAAAGTACCTTAAAATTTGATATTACTTACCTCTATTATATTATTATTATATAGTCTTGGAAATGATATTCTTAGAGGAAAACAAAATACACAAATAATTAAGGTTTATTTTATTCACAACATCAAATCACAGTTGAACTTATTACTGTATGAAAACGATAAAAAACGAAAGAGTGATGTCATATAAATAACTAAATCTAGATTAAATAGGATCTCAGCTTATAATAAATTAAAACATGAACAACATTTCAATCACTATCATCACTTGAGTATTCGTATTCGTCAATTTCAAAAGTACGAGGCCTCCTCATTAAGATAAACGGTTGATCGGGCGGAACTATGTTCACCTCATACAAATTATTGTAATCCCTGAGTTTGGTCTTCGTTGCCGTGAAATTTAAGTCCATAACTAGTACCTCTTTACTGTTTGGCCTAGGAATATCGATGTGAAGCGTCTTCCGAAAACAGTCACTGGGCATCAGTTTGCTCCCTTCCACAACGACAAACGCATCAGTTGCAATGCTCCACGTGAACAGGAGATGTGAACTGAAATACTGTGGCCGTCCGTTTGGCTCTGAAGTCTTCAACGCACCCACCTTTATGGCAGCTTGACAAACAATGTACCCATTTATTGGACATATCTGAAAGGCCAATAGTTAAAAAAATATATCGTAATTCGTAATTAGACTTACATGTATAATTTTTATGTCATAATCATCACAGTGTAAAAATTCATAGTTCGTCTCCTGACAGAGCTTCTCCGCTTGTCGGTAGATGAACTGTTCGCAGTCGAACGTTCTTTGGGTAACTATCAGCTGCATTTCGGATACCTGGTCGACCCTGTACTCAGGCACCATGTCGAGATGCTGTTCCGTTAGGTTTTGCACCAACAGTGGAATTTCTATTGATAAATTGTTATCATCTGCGAAAAATTAAAATGTGTAAGTGTGTGTGTATGTACAAGAGAAAAAGCAATTAATTAGTTCGTTGCAAAAGAACACAAATGTTAAAGTCAAGAATAGTCTACTATGATGAAATCTATTTCAAAATGTTCGTTCCTGCTCATGAAATAAGCGCAAATTTTTTAGCACAAATTTTTTAGCACAAATATTTAATTAGAAAATTTTATAAAACAAAAAATATTAAAATTTAATTATTAATTCTAATCAAATTCATTGAACTGATGCTAAAATTGTTCGTGCATACATCTATACTATCTGTACGTTTCTCTAATTATTTAAAGATGGCAATTACTTCTTTTCCATTTGTGAAAATGTGGATGATTGAGTCCTGTCGTCGTCGCGTCTTCTTACATTTACAGAAGTCTTCTATGATGTTAATATTTGTGTTTTTTTGTTAAATATTTTTAGATTATATCTATTTTTGTGACTAAATGTTAATTATTGTTATTTTTAATAGCCAAAATATACTGAATTAATAAAATTTTTTATATCTACTTTAATATAAATTTGATCTAATAATACAAAACAAATTTCCCTCAAAAACCTTAGGTTTCTTAAGTCTGCAACTAAAAATACATTACTGTAGATAAATACAATGTTACATAATACTTTGCTTTAAAAGTTATGTTATATACAGGGTGTTCCAAATTAGTTGTTTCTGGTTGTTATGATTTTTCATGTCCAAATAAAGAAAAATTGACTGACAGAGTATGAAGAGTTCATTTTTTTAAAAATGTTATTTCTGATAATATACTTTTTATGTAATATAAGATATTTTATATTGTTATTGTTGTTTTTTACACCATTATAAAAACTACAATATTCTTATTCCATAAAACGATACACATTTATATTATAATTGAACTGAACATAAATATAGTTCCTTTAATATTGAAAGAGATTTTTGCTGATTAAATGTCTGTTATTTAATTTAACATTAACACATTGTATAATATTCTTTTGGTTTTATAATTTTGGCTCATCCCTGTGGATTAGGTTTGTAAATTAGGAAATTCGGTTACAAACGTGATCCCCCATGTTTTCTAAAGGGATTGATGTCTGAAAATTGAGGCTAATAAGTCTACCCATTAATGCTTTTGTCTTTTAACCAATTCATCACAATATTTTTCTGATAAATATCGAGATATTTAATATTGGAACACCCTGTAAACTTTTGAAGCAAATGTGAACTAAGTACAGATATAGGCATTCCAATTAGATGCAGTATTAGACTAATACCTCTACTCTGTCCAGACAGCAGCGAGCTGTTCTCGAAGTCACCGTTGGAGTATCGACGCACCACCTTCCTAATCCACTTCGGCGTCTCGCTCTTGGCCGGATCCACAATCAACAAACCACCGAACCCCCTGCTGTCCGTTCCACCACCGCTAGACGACGTCGACGTCCTCATGATCAACCGCGAGTCCGGATCAGAGCACTCGCTATCCAAACTAGGAGAGTAGACGTAAAACTTACGCGCACTGTCCCCCCTCGGACTGATGGGCGATTTCGAGTGATGGGGCGAGTTACGCGTCGCCGACGGACAATACAAATTGCGTGCACCACTAGGCGAGAACTGACCGGCCGTCCTCGAGTTAGGCGACTGCATAGGCGACCTGAGACCGGGCGATCTGGGACTAAGGAACAACGAATTAAAATCAGGGGACCTGATGCCGTAGCGGCTCTGCGAACGGTTCAAGTACTTTCGGTCGCGACGCAACGAATTGAACGGCACGATGTTCTCGCTGTTGTCCTCGGAGAACTCGTACTTCTTTTCGGCCAGTCGCTTTTTACGGAAAGAACTCAGTTTCTCGCACTTTTCGTTCTCCTCGATGAACTCGTACGCCTTTTCTGCCGTCTTCTTGTCGATTTTCGTCTTCTCGAGCGGCTTCTGGTTGTTGGAGCTATGCGGGATGGAGAAGGGGTAGTCTTTGCCGCTCTGCAGTCGTTTCAGTCTTGGGTCTACTATGTTTTGCACCAGAGTGTTGTGGTAGCTCTTTCCTATAATTGAAATTTTTGTATATTTAATTATAACTTTATATAAACCTTAAACAATTAAATATTTTCGTCAAATTGTTATAAAACTTTTATCATATTAGATCATCACCATAACTTATTCATTGTAAGTTTATCATGAAAGGAAAAAGGTATTCATTTGAAATTTTTATAGCTCCAGAACTTCTTTACATGTAATTAAAAATAAGATGACTATATCATGTTCTACACCTACATTTAATAGTCTTATTTTTACAAACATTTTGACAAATTGATGATGTTCTAACTAAAATGTCTGAAACCATCAATTTTTATGCTGGAAAAATCATTTTTGGCATATACATTAACCAAAGATCATCTTATAAGAAGTCCTTATTAGTACTCCTTAATTTTATATAAGGTGTTTGTTATTTACACTTAATTTTACATATATTTTATTATAATTACACTGATTATCATTGAAAATCATTTAATTGGCATAAATATTTAGAAATATACAATTAAACTGCAAACGAAATTTTGTTCAAAATAATTTATAAAAGTAGTTCAAGCCAAGTTATTATTGCTATAAAAATCTCCTTAAATTTCTAATGAATAATTTAGTAAAATCACCCTGTATATTAGCCACAACATGTACTACTGATTTGACTGAATATTTAACTGATAAAGGGTACATCTCTACAAATAACAATTACCTGTGACATTCAGAGGTTCACAGCTAATGTTCAGTTCATGAAATGGCTTGTTGCATTCACTTGAATCCATATCATACTCGCTAAAGTCCTCCAAAATTGCATCTACAATACTACTAGTTCCAAAATGTTCACTAGTAGATTCGCTGACTTCACTTAAATTGTCATTACAATTAGCTGATATCATTTTGATCACTTCTTCCTTGTCTAGAGAGTTATTGTGCACCGGTTTTACCGTCTCCACGTTCAATATATGGATATTCGGACCCGTATTGATGACGAGGTGATCCGGATAAGCTAAAGATATTTGAGGGTCGAATGCGTGGGACGGTTGCGTGTTGGAGACCATGTAGTGGATCATGAAACCATGTTTCTCGCACCAACCCTGACTCAAGGAATCTAAAATGAATGGTTTATTAATAAGTAAATGATAGTTATTGGAGAATTGTACCTCCCATTTCTGATAAGGCTCCTTTACAATGCTTGCAATTCGACGTCGGTAGTGTCATAATGGAAATGTGGACTATATCAGGGGCAGGACCACTTTAAAATAAATTTTACATTAACAAAATATAAATATATGAGAATATAAAATACATTTTATAAATATATCTTTATAAAACACATTTAATTAGACAGGGTTAAGAAAAATTTAAGCTACACATCAAAAAAATGCTGAGTACTCACGATACACCATAACAAATCACTTTGTAAATATCAGATGGAAACTGCATAAAGTAGATGGTGTCTAATGAATCCGTGCCCTTTAGATGCTTAAATATTTTGTGTCTGGAACATAATTTCAGTCTTTGTCCTGGCACAAAGGCCCACACAAGCAACTCGTACTCATAACAAAACACACTGCCATAATTGAGTCCATTCAGGTCCGTTAAAATTTTAACAGAGTACGTCAGGAAATATTTTCCGCAAATGGTGAAGCCCATAAAAACATTATCCCTAAAACAAGTAAGGGTTTCAATGTTTCGTTGATTGTTGATGTGTGAAAATATGTACAATAGAGATTGATTGTTGCTGGCCAGTGTGTTGATAGGCAGTCTACATTTGGGGTGTATGGAATTGAAGGCTCTTTCAGTCTTGGCTCTCGGATGTCGCGTAAACCTTCCATAAATCTAAAAAATCATTTCATAAACAAATGACACGTTGAGGTTATGTGGCCCCAAACATACCTGTCTGTTGCACAGGTTGTGTACGATATTCGTGTTCCTCGAATTGATCGGGCTCTCCCTGTTCGAGTTCTGTTCACTGAAATTGCTGCTGGTCTCGTTCCAGGGCAACGAGAACTGCGAATTGTCCGATAAATAATCGTCGGAGTCCTCTGACACCACCGACGCCATGTTGTTTATTTCTGCTCTATTTTGATTTGTTTACGATGCGGGCGGATCGACGGGCACTGAATGGGAGCCTGTGCGCATCGAAGACACCCGGTTGTTCGATAATATATGGGGACGAATGTTACTCAAGACCGGCGGACCCCGCGAAAAAATTAAAACTGGTATCGAGCCCCGGAAGGTGTTTGAATTAACCAGTTCTCCGTTTCGCCGATCAACCCCTGCCTATAAACATTTGAATATTTATGTTAGTTTATTAAATATTTCATTGACTTTTTATATTTATGTTGGCATGTTTGTATATTGTCTTTTGTTTAATACTATAAATATTTATACATGAAATTTGTGTTTAATTTAATTATCTTTATTTTGTTTAGTTAAATATTTACCTGTTAATTTAAAATCAAACATATAAAATTAATACAAATATTGGGACGTAAATGATAGAAATGAGTACTAATAAATTATTCAATATTTAATTCAATTGATAAAGTAAATTAAGTTTAAAATATTAACAATAGAACAACAATAATAACGAAATGGAGAATATTGTATAACAATGGCGGTCCGTGAAATGGCACACACACGTCTAATTAAATGCAATCAAAATATTTTATATTTTATTTAAAATAATTCCACTATATTTGTTAAATAATTTACAATTTTAAACAAAATTGTTCATGGGTACCCTTTTTTCGTTATATAAAGGTATCAAAATATATTCATGCAAGTTTTGTTCATTCAGTCGACGTCTGATTGTTCTATTAAAAACACTGACATTGTATGACACAATTAATTCCAATTAATTCATTAAAAGCAAAACAAGTATAGAATGTTGAAATATATTTTATATTGAGTGAACAAAAATTGTTTTATATCCTTTTATGAGGTAATATGTTTAATTTTAAATTTTGTGCATTTCCTTTAGATACTACTGTAAACATGTAAATAAATTGCGAAGAGCATATTATTAAATATTATATGTTACTCGAATTCTCGCATTAAAAATAATAAAAGTTAATTTTTGTAGCCTCAAAATTGTATATTATACTACAATAAATAGAAATGGAGATTAATAAAGGGGATAGGTATTACATATTCCATAGTTCAAATAAAATATAAATTTTAGTTCAGCTTCGTATTCCGTTGTTGAAAATTTTAAAAGGTAAGTACAGTTCCTAATTGGAGTATTTCAAGACTATATAAAGATAGTTAACAAATTATAAAAATCAGTAAACATCCTTTTTTGACTTCTAGGTAAATAAAAAATTAATTGAGCCATACAATATCAGTGTGCCTAGTAAAACAATCAGACGTCGACTGAACGAACAAAACTTGCAAGTACATTCGAACAAGACTAAAAGTTTGTCAAAAATGTATTAATTATCCTCTAGAATTTTAGCGAAGTGTACTTTAAAGTGATGAATCCGTGTTTAAAAGAAACAGGTTGATAAAAAAAATACGTTTATCGTTCCCCTAATAAAAGTTTAGAGCCTAGATACACTACAAAAACTTTGAAAAGATGGAGGAAAAGTTTTGGTTTTGGGTTCCTTTCCCTGACATGGTGACAAAAAATTATTAGTGAATGGTATACATATAAACATTATAAGAGATGTAATGGAACCATCTGCCAATGATAATTTATCAATTACATGTATTTTTATGCATCATAATGATAAGGAGCATGCGTCCAAAGTTTTTCAAAGTTAGTTAAAAGATAAAAATGTTGAGAATCTCCATTGTTCAGCGTACTGTCCGGACCTAAACACAATTGGAATTGAAAGACATATAATCTCGATTAAAACACCAAAAATGCATTAAATTTAGATGAACTGTAGTTATTAATTGAACAGTGGTGGAATTTAATTTCAAACGACCATTGCCGATATTTCATTGAATCTTTGCCTCACTGTTTACAGATGGTTGTAGTGAATAAATGGTACCCATCAAAATATTAACAATTTTGTTTAATTTTATGTGGGCAGCCAAATTTTGGATTTATTTTGATTAAGTTTTAATTTAAGTAGAAATTATTTTGATTTAGATTTTAATTAGAGGTGTACGTTTCCTAATTAACGTTTAGATAGTAATGTGTGCTATTTCTCTGTCCACCACTGTATATTTTTTGGGGTAAATAATAAGAAATTACATGTAAATGTTTTTACTGTTTATCGAAGAAATTAAACAAAAGTGATTGTAGACTTTTTTGAAATACATTAAAAGTTTTTTTGAAAACCTTGATATTTTTCTGATTTTAAAGATAAATTCAATTCCATTTTAATTGAAAAAAATTGTACTTATCTTGAAATTTATGGTATATTATATTTTTTTTGGGTACCTGTAAAAATAAACAAAAGTCATATTATTATTTGCATTATTCTTTTTGAAATTTGCTAAAAGTTACTCTTTTTCGACAAGTACTGAATTTTATTAACATTACATTTTGAAAATAAATCTATACATAATCTGATTACACTCGTCTTTAAATTAAAAAAGAAATTGGCTGAAATTGGCTGTTTTTTAAGTAGTTTGGGTGTGTAGAATTCAAATTTTCAGCCAAAATTATGGTCAGGTCTAGTTTCTTTTATGCTGCATGATGTCCACAAAAAATAGAGTATTCCCCTGAAAAACAAAATATTTCAAATAAACTATTAGTTGATCCAAATGATGTTCTATTTCCACCACTGCATATAAAACTTGATCTTTTCAAAAACTTTGTCAAGACTCTGTTTTTAAACATTTATTAGATATTTTTCCTAAAATTTTTGCTAAAATTAAAAAAGGTATATTTGTTGGTTCTCAGATTAGGTTATCGGTTATTGAATAATGACTATTTTTCACAATGTTTATTGGAGAAAGAACCTGCAGGCTGTTTTAATAAAAGTTGAAAGGAATTATCGAGGATTTTGGGACAACAGTATGCTGTGAGATTAATGTTGGACTCTAATTCAAGAAACTGACCCAGAGAAATTACTTCAGTCCAAAACCTTGTATACCAGTGTTATTCTATATTATTTTAAAAAGGTTTCACGATTTATAATTTATTATATTTATATTATTTTTATTATTTGTAATTCAAAATCACCATTATTAAATGTTTTTGTTTTGATTAAATCGCCATTTCTCTTTGCCAGAATCTATTAATAAACTCAGTATGTTATGTATTTAATGATAAATTACTGATTAAAAGTGTAAGCAAATTTGCTTAGTATATATTTACATAATACATAACTTTGTGTCAAAGGTTTTCTAACACCGTGTGAAAAAATATACTCCATTTCTATTGAAGCTTATCTGTTAATTTGTTATCCATGTCCACTGACACAGTATCTTTTATCCAAGGTTATAATTCAGAATTCAAAAACCCCGTGTCCCCGATTCCGAAGCGCCCCGTCGTCGCGACGCCCCGTCCGCGCATCACGATGCCTGTCGCACACGCACGTAGCGCCTCGACGCCGACGCCGGCGTACGTCGTGCAGGGAGGGGGCCGAGCGCAGCCATCGGGGTCGAATCGACTCGTCTCCAAAAGGTGCCGCACTGCCTCGCAAAATATCCGACGTCGATCCTGAACGCGGCGACACACCGACGGCGGTGAATTGGACGCGTGCCGCCATCGTTTCACCCTGATCAACGAGGGCGAGGAACGTCGCCACCGCTCCCGCCCCGCGGCGCTCAGTCGACATCTTCCCGTCAGTGCGGGTTCATTCAATGATCGGTGTTGTGCGACAATAATTAGTATAGGACGGGGTACGCGTATCGGCCCCGGGCGTCTTGCGAACGGGGTCCAGGTGACGTTGCCGTGCCGACGCATTTGCCTGTTAGATCATTTTTTGTTTTTCGTTCGTCGTCGAGGTTTTCGATAACATGTAAAACGGCAGTCGGGTAATATCGATTGAGTTCCACGGCACTCGAAAGGTTGTCCGTTTCGCTTGGAATAAACGGTGATCGGACAAGATGCAAGCTATTTTGTTGGTCATAAAACACAGGAAGGTACTGAACAAGAAATATCAACCTAGGTGATGACGAACGAACATAATAGGTAAGAACTAAAACCTAGAAAAAAATACATTCATAATTTGGGATTCATTCACCTGTCACAGGGTCGGAACGTTTTATTTAATTGTACTGCCCGACCTGGGCACGAGTTTGTTATTAATGGGTCTCATTATTGATTTTAAATTAGACGGAATGGACCCGGGTAGTTTCGCATAAAACCAACGGTTCCAAACGCATAATTTATAAAAAAAAACTAATGCATATGCACACACATCAATCATGGTGGCGTTGGTTCAAGTATTGTTTTCATTGAGTAATTACGAGTTGTATTTATGTTTTTACTCCGATTGCATGTAGTAAAAATGTGCCTTGGCGTGGCGGCTCTAGATGGCACCAAGATGCACTCCTAATATAATTTACGGGTTGTGTCGAGCCATCCAAGCGGACTAAAAACGTTTTACCCTTATTTCTCACCCTTTATTGGGTTATTATATCCGATATTATGTTTGTTGAATTATCTTACTGTGTATCATTTAATGTCACAATCAAAAATATAAAAGAATAACATGAACTATTGATTATTTTAAAGATGAATGTAAAAATGTTTTTACAAATTTGTATTTTTACTACACATTTTATACATTGTAAATTTAATCTTAATCTACAATCGATATTTTGATATATTTCATCATACATAAAAGGTATTATTAAGTTGCAAATAGAATTATAAGTGTATAAAATGGATTATTGATTATTTTAGAGAGTAAACATAACTGTATTGGTATTTATAAAATGGAAAGAGTTTAAAAATTGTTGGACGTAAGTTTTGAAAGCAATTTATATTAATGTGAATTGATAAATTGAATGAATGACAAAGTTTGCAATTCTTATCTTCTATCTAAAAGTATATTGGATGTTATTTTCTGTTTAGTTAACAATTTGAAGTAAATAACTTAGTTTTTCCTTTTGATCAATTGAAGGGATTCTTAATAACATTAAAAGCTTTAAAAACTGCTTCAATTCAATTAATGAATTTAATGATTATATATAATAGACTTTAAATTTATTATTCTATTTGAAATTTTGAACCAAAGTATAAAGTTCTTAATACTAGTATTATTTAATAATCTGTTTAATGAATCAAAAAGTAAAACTTAGCTTTTAGTATTGATTAATATTAATTAAATATTTTTATAAACAAAATAATATTTATATTTTATCTCTTTTTTATTGCTGAGAGGTTTCTGGATTATATTTAAAATATGTTAAATAATATACAATAATTTTTGAAATCTCAAAAGAAAATCTAAAATATAAATGATAAAAGTATGATTTGTATTAATTAAACCTAAAACTTTTATTAAAATTTTAGATTTACAATAATATTTTAGATTTTCACTTAAAATTTATATTTTAATTAATATTAAATTTATATTTATAATTGCATAATATTATCATCTATAATGTTATATATTTTCCATTTAAAATATAAATTGAATAATTTGAAAGGTGATTAATTAAAAACGACTAAATACAGTATAGTTTACTTAATTACTATAAACACTCATTTTAGTGTCTCAAAAAGGACCAATAATTATTATTTTGGAATTATCATTAATTTTTTTCGATTACCGAAAAAACATAAATGTGCACACTCACTAACTAATTTTCCAGCTGCTTTTTGACTAACTAAAACATTAATTATCGGTGATAAAAAACAAGAATTTATCCTCTAGCAACAACAAAACGGAACATGCGTAATTACACTTAGTCACGTCAAGTTCCATTAAATTTTAATCCGACGCACACTCCAAACACTGATAATTTATTGGAACCGTTTTTCAAGTGACTAAAAACAGATTCACAGCACCAAAAGAATTGAAAAAAAAAAATATGAATGGTTTATGTATTTATCCATCACATTATTACTTATATTTTATCTTAATATCACAAACCGAAAATAAAATATGTACTATTGATTATCATAAAGATTGAATAAAAAAATTTTTGTATAAATTTGTATCCTAAATATATTTATATTTATTACATTTTACCCTTGATTAAATTCTTATTCTAGGTGATTCAAAAGGATTATTGATTAGCTAGAGGAATAAACATAACTATGTAGTATTCAAATTAGGAAGTGTTGAATGTAAATTAAAAAATTGTCGATTGTAAGTTGAGGAAATAGTTTATATTAAAATGAGAATTAACTCTTGAGATAATGGTAATAATATTTATATTTTTTATAGAGTATGATAGAAAGAATATTGAAAAATTTTTAATGTAGTATAACTGGCGTATTCACCATTTTTGTTACATAACAAATATTCTTTGACTAATGTATACTCATTCAGCTTTTCATTTGGTTCTTATATCTCTATAATATCTTAATGTATCATAAAAAGAAATATAAAGGAAAAGCATGAAGTATAAATTGTTTCAAAGATTAAGAATAACAAAATTTGTACAAATTTATATTACATTTTATTCTTGACCAAATTAATCTTATTCTACAATCCATATTTTGCTGCATTTTATCACATAAACAAGTTTTAATAGGTTAAATGAGAATTTTAAGTCAGTAAAATGAATTATTGATGTTTTAAAAGAGTAAATATAATTATGTAACTATTTTCAAATTACAAAGAGTACAAAAAATCTTGAATGTAATTTCAGAAAGTAATTTATATTAACGTGAATTGAAAAAATAACTTTTGAATGAAAGTTTTCAGTACTTAATTTCTTTTTAACAATATAAAAGTATAAAGAGAAAATTTGTTGTTGTGTTGTATAACAGGCGCATTCACCAATTATATAATATAATTTAATTTGCTTTATAGGTATTCATCCATTTATTTCGTTCTTGTTTTCGATGTTAAGTTAACTAAAGTATTTTATTATATCGAAAAAAGAGTTATAAAAAAACATAAACTGTTAAGATTTTTTCAAGATTGAATATATAAATGTTTGTTCAAATACAGGGTTCATTTTCATTTCATGCATCTAACTTCTTCATTATAACTTGACTTGAACTAATTTATTTTGATGAAACTTTTATTTTCGGTTTCACCGGAATAGAATACTTTGAATTTTTAATTTCTACATATATGTAATTGCAAAAATAAAATGGCTATACCATATCCTATACTTGGAACTTGGAATTAATTTATTTCAAAATATTTTGACTGATTAATGATCTAACTAAAATGTCTGTAGAGCCCCCAATTTAGATGCTGGAAAGTTAATTTTTGGCATACACGTTATACCAAGGACCATTATATGAAAAACATTACCAGCCCACCTAAATTTTCATTATTTACGTTTAATTTTAGTATATTTAAAACTCAATAACTTTGTTATTTTCAATGGAAAACCATGTATGTATTAACATAATTAAATTGAATATTAAATTCAATTTAATTATGCTAAATTTCTATTTCCAATCGATGCACAAAATGAATATAAACAGAGGTTTTACCAAAAATGTAATGTAATGTTGTCAGATATAGATATATTTTTGGTAAAATCTCTTTTAACATTCACTTTATCTATAAGGAATGTTTATTTTAATAAAATTTGAAAGATTTTTAATAATTTATATAATTATACTAAAAATATATAGTGTTCTACTGAAAGTAACAAAATTATCTGTGTTTTAAAATGCACAAAATTAAACAAAAATTAACAACCTGTATAAAATTTCATGGCTCCATATAATATGGACTTTGATTAACATATATGCCAAAAATAAACTTTCCAACATCAAAATTGGTGGTATCACAAACATAGTTCAATCAACAATTTGTCAAAACTTTTGGAAATAGATAATAAGTTTAAAGCAATTAATTGGGTTTAGGCACAGCTCATGGTATAGTCAAATTATTTGTAATTACTACTACACTACTACAATTTTAGTAGTTATAATTACTATAAAAAATTATAATCGATAATTTTTTTCTCCATAAATTCCTAATAAATGAATCATCCTGTGCATGTATTATACTAATACTATAATTATATTTTATAATTATAAAAACACGTATTGTTCATTCACAAATATAGGTGAGTAAAATGGATTATTGATTGATTTGAAGTGAAAACCTTATTTCAAAGAGAAATATTTATATTAATGGATTGAAAAAACTTTAAATCTTGATTGAAATATAAAGTTAGTTATTTCCTTTTACAGAGTATCAAAAGGATAAACAGAAAATTTGAATAACTGGCGCATTCACCACTTGTACGGTATAAATAAAGTTTCCGGCTCTCTGATTTATGTGTACTTACTTATCCATCTCTAATCAGTTAGTGCGAGCCGCCTCTAAAAACAACTCAGTTTAAATTTTTATTGGCCCAAGAGTGAACGAACAACATCTGGGGAACATGAAGCGTATTTACTCAACATTCGGAAACTTTACTACACTAACAAGTTAAATATTGACGTTGGAGACATAAAGGAGGCACTAAACTTTCCTTAAACTCGAATCGTTCGGCTCATGGAGGATTTCATTACCACCCACGGAACGTCAGTTGTGTATTTTATTGTTGCTGTAACAACCGACCAAACGTAACGCGGCCGTAATAACCGCTAAGTGAACAATTAAATCATGTCGCCCGTTTGCGAAAAAGACCGGTATCCCATAAATCCGGACCGTACAGTTTTCCACCTAGGCGCAAAATCCTCCGGTGCATCTCTATGAATAAATTTCTGCCGTCATACGTTTTCGCAATGATTATAGCGATATATGGAGATTTGTTCGTTGCGCATGCATTTGCACAAAACACACTACGGTCGGGGAATCTGCGGGAACACGTCGAAATAAATCTTAGCCGGCGAACGTATTAAATCCCGGCTACTAAATGCCCGTTAATGAAATGTATTTCCCGTACGTAATTCCCATATTCGATGGGATTTGTGGAGCGGTCCTCGTTTCTCGCAAAATGCACCGAATCCGTTTTAACAGTCACGTCATTAGTCCTTTATTATTTTTTCTATTTTCAACGTGTTATGGCTGCTTTGTGATCTGCACACGGAGGACGCACTGACGTCGATTCGTTGTCGTTTAAGCGGTAATTGTAAATTATAACGACGGATTGACACACATACGGCTAATGGGACAGACATGAACAGTGATTGTTAGAGACCAAATACCTAGAGATATTAAAAAAGAATTTGGATATGCACTTGGCACATATTGACATATTGGAGGATACGTACTGCTTCGTGTATAAGTGGTCTACCATTTTTCGAAGTGTTTGACCTGGACCGTTACATTTTATATTACCGTTTATCGTTGTGGTTCGTCTGCTCAATTCCAAAAACTGAATCATGTGTCAATCAGGCACTTATCAAGGACGATCGCGCACTTAACCACCAAATTACCTTATGACCAAATTATTTAATGGCCGAATTACATAATGACTAAATTAGCTAATAATTAAATTATCTAATGACCAAATTACCTAATGACCAAGTTTTCTAACGACCAAATTACCTAATGACCAAATTACATAATGACCAAATTACATAATGACCAAATTACCTAATGATCAAACTACCTAATGACCAAATTAACTAACGAGAAAATTACCTAATGACCAAATTACTTAATAATCGCATTACTTTATGACAAATCATTAAAAACTAAAAAAACTAAATTACATAATGATCAAATTACCTAATGACCAAATTACCTAATGATCAACTTTCTTAATGACCAAATTGCCTAATGACCAACTTTCTTAATGATCGCATTATCTTATGACAAATCATTAAAACGTAAAAATGTACAAAAATATAAAAATTTTCTACGTTACATAATGACTAAATTAGCTAATAAACAAATTACCTAATTACCAAATTACATAATGATCAAATTACCTAATGTCCAAATTATCTAATGACCAAATTACCTAATGACTGAATTACCTAATAATCAAATTACCTAATGACCAAATTACCTAATGACCAAATTACTTAATGACCAACTTTCTTAATGATCGCATTACCTTATGACAAATCATTAAAGCGTAAAAATTTACAAAAATATAAAAATTTTCTACGTTACATAATGACTAAATTAGCTAATAAACAAATTACCTAATTACCAAATTACATAATGATCAAATTACCTAATGTCTAAATTACCTAATGACCAAATTACCTAATGTCTAAATTATCTAATGACCAAATTACCTAATGATCAAATTTTCTAATTAATACTGAAAAACGTAAAAATCATTATTAATGTAAAAAAATTAGTAGAATCCTGAAAAAATAGTTGAAATCCCAAAAAATCATTAAAACGTAAAAATTTACAAAAATATAAAAATTTTCTACAATACAAAAATGTAACTTTTAAAAAAATCTGAAATGGAATTAGTTGAATGAACAAATTACCAAATGACGAAAAATCGCTAAAATCTAAATATTAAATTAATCTTAATTAATATTATTTTGATTAATTGCTAAGTAACTATTTTAAAAAATTAAATATTATTTATTTATTTAGTTATTTTATTTAACTAGATATGTCAGATATATTTTCCCTTGTACTTAACAATACGCATTCTAAATAAGAATGACCTCTTTCTTTGATTTAAAATGTGATTAGTTATTCATTAACGATAATTATAAGTCGTCAATAAATTATTTAATTATTAGAATCATTAATAAAAGAATTTCGAATTATATATTTTGTGGTTAAAAATGTTCCAGTAATAACAATTTTATAAATATTTTAATTATTTATTTATCGATTTACTAATTACTATTGGCCCTTAAATTAACAGAGCAGCGATATTTTGACTACACACCGAGTACAACACCTTAGGCATTCATTCAAATTTCCACGTACCGGATATTTACCCATCACTGGAGATGAATTGGGGACGTCGGTATCGGCCATGTCACCGCCTCGAGACGCGTGTTACCGTTCGTCTCGTAAATACTCCACTAATTGGTTCTCTGTGTCCGTTCGAGTGCGTGTTTGTACCGGCTAACTGTCGGGTGGTCGGTCGCGTCGTCCTTGCACCGTGTTCCGATGCGGGGGACGTATTTGAATTCTTCCCACGTTTGATGCAATTTACACGGTCCGTTCCGTTTGATCTTGATGTATCGCGGTCATGTTTTAAATTGGTATTCGTGTTGCAACGCGGAATTCGTTATTTGCATATTTGGTGGATGCGCACGTTATGCAATATTTTTAACATTATTCGCGGGGTATATGTTCCGTAAATATGCCGCGAATAAAGAAACTGTGAATATGGAATGGTAATTTATATGGGATTATAGGGGATACATTCCTAAGTGACAAAATAAAGAACAAATATATATAAAAAATCAATTTAATTGAAGTTTTTAACCATATTGATTGATTATTATCTTCAGGCTTAGGCAATGGTTTAAAGAATTTTGTATTTTTTTCTCTGATTTGCAGTTTTTAGAAGCTCTTTCAATTTAGACTGATATTCAGCAGAAGCATTAGCAATTTGCCTCTTAAAAATAAGACTTCATTCCATACACGGATCAATTTTCTTTTCACTTTTTGGATGCGGTCTTCGATCCATAATGATAATGCCACTTCCGGATTACAAACAATTTTAGCTGAGAGTGCAGTTGAAGCTACAGACGACCTTAATTTATCTTCGGATTTTTTTATTGATCAATTACTCGATCACAATTTTTGTAACGAATGGAAAGATGAAACTATAAATGCATACGCAGTGTGGCTCTTGCCAAAGGAAGGAACTGCTTGTTTAAATTATACGGAAAGAATACATAAATTGGGTCGCATTTTTTAATCCCTGAATAGTGAATAGTATTGGATTGATTGCGCATTCGCCATTTTTAACAACAGTTGTAAAAATGGTGAATGCGAAACAAAAAACTTAATTAAAATGTTCAAATCAATTAGGATAAGATATTTGAAAACTTAAAATTAATTGTCTTTTGGATGTAGTTGTAATTACACAATTTGTTTGCGCATTCACGATGTTTAAACATTTATTAAACATTAAAATAATATTTTTTATAGTATTCTAAATGTGACTTTACTGATTATTTAAAAAAAATTAAATAGTACCTGTTAAAAAAGGTAGATAAAATAAATTACTATTAATATAATCAACTTATTCTTAGAATTTGTTTAATAGTAACTAATTATTGGTTTGGTTGCGCATTCGCCATTTTTAACAAGAGTTGAAAAAATGGTGGATGCGAAACAAAAAACTTAATTAAAATATTCAAATGAATTAGGATAAGATATTTGAAAACGTAAAATTAATTGCCTTTTGGATGTAGTTGTAATTATACAATTTGTTTGCGTATTCACGATGTTTAAACATTTATTAAACATTAAAATCATATTTTTTATAGTATTTTAAAGGTTACTTTACTGATTAAGCATCGATATTATTTAAAAACATACTTTTGGCATAGGTGTAATAAGGTCTATTTTGACGGCGCGTTTAAAAAGGATATTATACTGATGTTCAGATTTAGATCCGTGAAAAAAGAAATCTTTAGTTGCGAATACAGAAATTGGGTCACATTTTTTTAATCCGCGAATAAGGAGCTTTTACTGTATTTATAATTTGCCTTATCATCTTTAGCCAATTTAATAACCATTATAATGTTTCACTATTTTATAATGTAAAAAGAGACATAAAGTCAATATAAAATGGTGAATGTGCTAGTATAAACAAAACAATTTTTAAATCACGTATTTGTATCATGTATTAATAGATTTTAAGTAAAAGTACTAAAATATAGTTTTTTGAAACTATTGACAGATTGGATAAAGTTATTCATAAAGTTATTTATTTATTCTGAAGTAAGACTCTTCGTCAATCAGATGTCGAAGAGACACGAACCAAATCAGACGTCTGAAGATGATAGCCATTCGTGCTAGCGAAACGTCAAGAAATAATTCCAACAAACGTCAATCTATAAACTCTAAGATATCTTATACTAATACCTATTTTCAATAAAAAAATTACGAAAACAAATGGTGTTAAATAAATTTGTTTTGTTTTAAATATATTTTTTATTTTTTAAATGAGTTTTTATTCTAATATTAATATTTTACATTTTTTAATTAATTACTATTTCTTCTTGTTTATATTCATCAATTTTGTCACATTTTTGGTGATTAATGATAAATAAATATAATAATATCAAATTTATAATATTAAAAGTTAAAAAAATTAATTTTTAAGTAATTATATTCATATACATAATATTACACAAAATTAGATATTTTCAGCAATTAACAATGTGACAAAACTTACGAACATTTATATGAATAAATACTTTTGCTGTGAATACAAATGTAATTAAATATAAATTAATTACATAATTATAGATTTTAATTAATTTTTTAAATTTTTAGTCACATATATTATTGCATTTAATTAATTTTTAAGCGTAAATATATATAAGCAAGTTTATTATTATTCAATTTAATATATTGCTCATTACTGTCTGGGTACTTATCAAAAGTAAACAAATTCCAGTTGATCTTTTGAAAACCCTCAAGTCTTAAACACTAATTGAATCCACGCCAATTTGTGCGCCACCCAAACAATACACGAACCCTCCGGAGGGTGATCCCATCCGAAAAATTCTGACGGAGAAAACTGCGGCATCGGTCGCCGCCCCTCCATCCGGATTAATTTATGCGCGGCGGCGGCGCCCGTAAAATGATAATCTCTAATGGCCGGTGTTGTTTTTCAGGCGTACGACATCCCAGATATAATCTGGTATGCAGTGGCGGAAATTGGCACGCTCGAAGATCTCATCGGGACGATCGCGCACGCGCAACATGCTGTGCTGCGGTCGCAGGAAGGTAAGCGTCCAAACATCACATAAATCCTGTACGTAACCAGTAGATACGAGGTGATTCGGAAGGAACAACTTCATAAAACCGCCACGGAAACGGGCGATTTTACTTGTTGTTTGGTAAATGAGGATCATTTACTTTAATCTACTTTGTAGCATCTTGAAGTGGATCATGAGTATGGTTCTGTTATACAGGTGGTTCCAGATTGATTGATTTTGGATGTTTGCAAGGATTTCCAGATCAGAGACAGAACTTTAGAATCCATTTTGATATATCTGATCTTTTCTGTGTTCTACGAAAATGTGCAATAACTAACTTTTTTTTGACAAATTGTACTTCTGTTTTTAAGGATGTAAAATGTAACTGAATTAGCTTTTTGGTGCAGAAACCAAATAGCAATTTCATTTTGTTTATCAAATATAGTTTTCTAACCAAAAAATTGAGATATAAAATATATTTTAGACAATTATTATACATTAAGAATATTATTTAACTTGTTCATGGAATTACTGTGAATTTTCCATCCATTGAAACGTTTATATATTTTTAGTTTTAAGAGTGGTTTACAAATAAATTACGCAGCTCAAAAGTTATTTTTTTGTATCAACGATTTTATAAATAATTCTGGATATATTTTGTCTTGTAACTAAAAAATAGAAGATAGTTAATTTACATTAAGAAAGTTTTGTTCATGGAATTATTGGCTAAAAATAGGAAAGCACCATTTAAAGAAATTAATAAAATAAATACAGTTTGTCCTATAATTTTTGAAAGAGTTTTTTCCTTCTATTTTTAATTTTGAAATCTTTAAATATTTTTATTTTTAGGTGTGGTTGTGAGGAAACTTTTTGAAAAAGTATTTTTTTACTCAGGCCACATTTAAAAGAAATATCGGTTGTTACACTTTTGTCATATAATTACTAATTTTCAAACAAATCACACAGTCCAAAAGTCATTTGTTGGTACTAACGATTTTATAAATGAACAAGTTTGTCCTATAATTTTTGAAAGAGTTTTTTCCTTCTATTTTTAATTATGAAATATTTAAATATTTTTATTTTTAGGTGTGATTGTGAGGAACTTTTTGAAAAAGTATTTTTTTGCTCAGGCCACATTTAAAAGAAATTTCGCTTGTTGCACTTTTGTCATATAATTACTAATTTTCAAACAAATCACACAGCCCAAAAGTCATTTGTTGGTACTAACGATTTTATAAATGAACCAGTTTGTCCTATAATAATTGAAAGAGTATTTTCCTTCTATTTTTAATTTTGAAATATTTAAATATTTTTATTTTTAGGTGTGGTTGTGAGGAAACTTTTTGAAAAAGTATTTTTTTGTTCAGGCCACATTTAAAAGAAATTTCGGTTCTTACACTTTTGTCACATAATTACTAATTTTCAAACAAATCACACAGCCCAAAAGTCATTTGTTGGTACTAACAATTTTATAAATGAACCAGTTTGTCCTATAGTTTTTGAAAGAGTTTTTTCCTTCTATTTTTAATTTTAAAATATTTAAATATTTTTATTTTTAGGTGTGATGGTGAGGAAACTTTTTTAAAAAGTATGTTTTTTTGCTCATGCCACATTTAAAAGAAATTTCGGTTGTTATTCTTTTGTCATATAATTACTAATTTTCAAACAAATCACACAGCCTAAAAGTCATTTGTTGATACTAACGATTTTATAAATGAACCAGTTTGTCCTATAATTTTTGAAAGAGTTTTTTCCTTCTATTTTTAATTTTGAAATATTTAAATATTTTTATTTTTAGGTGTGATTGTGAGAAAACTTTTTGAAAAAGTATTTTTTTACTCAGGCCACATTTAAAAGAAATATCGGTTGTTACACTTTTGTCATATAATTACTAATTTTCAAACAAATCAGACAGCCCAAAAGTCATTTGTTGGTACTAACGATTTTATAAATGAACCAGTTTGTCCTATAATAATTGAAAGAGTTTTTTCTTTCTATTTTTAATTTTGAAATTTTTAAATATTATTATTTTTAGGTGTGGTTGTGAGGAAACTTTTTGAAAAAGTATTTTTTTACTCAGGCCACATTTAAAAGAAATTTCAGTTGTTACACTTTTGGCATATAATTACTAATTTTCAAACAAATCACTCAGCCCAAAGGTCATTTGTTGGTACTAACAATTTTACAAATGAATGAATTTTGGCTACAGAATTTAAAATAGCCCTAAAATTTTGTTTATCAGGTCTAGTTTTGTAACTAGAAATTTGACAAAAGTGTTTTGCTCAAGTCACATTTAAAAGAAATTTATATTCTTATACTTTTGTGTTATAAATACTAATTTTTAATTAAATTTCTCTGGTTAGAATTATTTTATATTAAGAAAATTATATTGATATAATTAATTAATACTATAATTTTTGGAAATTAATTTTTGTACACTTTTATAATTACAGATTATCCGAAGTGTCACCATCTAGAAATATTGGTAACACCCAAAATCAACAAGTTGGTGACATTCTGTATAATAAATACTCAGTATATGAGTTTAAAACATTAATGGTGATGATTTATTACATTTATCTAATTTATTTTATTTAAATTTAGCGGATTTCATTATTTAATTTAATTGAAACATCCATTTTGAACAACACGAAGGCATAATTTTGTATATTCCTAGAAACAATTAACTTTTGGCCAGAGTGGAGCACATTAAAAATCACTTGTGTGCAGGCCGAAGGGGTTTATGGAGGTCCGTTATGTAACGGCTTGAGGGTTGGCGGTGAGTTATTGGCCCCGTAATGGTCCTTTAGTGGGGCTAATCCCGTGGATTTGCCGATTATGGTTAATAATTAAACGGACCTATTAATAACCAGCCCGAAAATTTACAATCGCCACTCCTTTATATCGCCACGTCCAATTTAACTGAATTAAACACATAAACAGGATCAATTACGCTAATGAATAACTTGAACTTGTACAAGGCATTAAAATAAAAAAAGGATAATCCATTTCGCATAGACGTTAATCCTATTACGTGACTGGAGGTAGAAAAAAAATGTTTTAAAACATTAATGAAACGTCCAATTAAGGGTTATTAGCGGCTGCAGGGCCGGGACGAGGGGTGGCGGGCTATTCGTATCTTTTGTGGGGAAAAACGTTAACACATGGCACCGTTCGACCGTAAAACTTTCCGCCGGGCTTTATAAGTTAAAAAGTTTATGGTCCGTCGTTACTTAAAAAGTTCGTCGGCGTTTTATAGTCCGCCGAAAAATCGTAAAGTCCCAAGTGGTTTTTACTACATTGTAAAAATCCCCGTCGAATTACGGTGGTCAGGTGTCGTTCGAAATATGATTAGCCAATTCCGGACCGTGAACAGTGAAAAATCGGCGGGGGCGGCAGAAATTTGTCAGTCGGGCCCGTCCGAATGACAAAACATCCCCGCGAAACAGTCAACCGACACGAATCGTTTCCTTTTTCCGACGTCACCCCCGTTTTCCAATCTCGTATTTAACGATTCGTCCCCGGAAAACGTACGCCCCCCACCCCGCCGACGCTCGCATGCATACACATTAGTCCCGGAATTAAAATGCGCTAATAATAAATAAGGGTGTATATACGCAGGAGAGTTACAAACAACTTCACTATACGGCCGCAACAGTAGTAAAAGATTAAACGAGTTAACGTACGCCCGTTTGATTCACGACCCGTTGCCACCCCTGTTTTATTACATTGTCGGGCCGCGTTTTCAATGGGCAACTCTTTCGCACTTCCGGCGATTATGTTTGGAACGGGAAGCTAGTCATTCTTGAAGAAAATTATTCTGGCGTGTTTACCAAGATAGTAAATTATTTGTTTCAATTATACCATATATGGAATGAAGTTATTTGCAGATTAGGTACCATTACCCTTCTAATCAATAAAAAAAGTAAATGTCACTGTGTAAATAAATATTAGACACTGAGAACTTGTTTGTTTAAAATTGTCCTTAATTTAGTTTTAAAATATTATTTTTTAATATAATTTTTAATTTAAATAGAGAATAATATGCATTCACAAATATTAGACGTAAACAGTACGAAAAGAGTTTGATTCATCTGAATCCTGAAAGAGATATCATGAACAATAGAGGCAGTATCTCCCACTGTCTCTGTCATGTATGATGTCTCTCTCTAAATTCAGACGGGTCAAACGCTTTTCTTACTGTATACATTTTAAATAGAATATATATTTAAAATACTGATAGAAAACACATCACTTTTAATATAATTTAAATTAATTATTAACAAGAAATAATTTAAATAGAAAAATATAGTTTTCTTTAACACAATTTATATTTAAAATAGTTACAGAAATAGTGGAAGAAAATATTATATTAATGAATAAAAAATATATTAAAAATTATTTTTATTTTTAATTATAAATAAATAATTTAAATGGTAGAAAATAGATATTCACAAATATTATAAATATATTTTTTTCAATACAATTTATAATATAATAGAGATAAATCCCTTAATTCTTTTTAAAATATTCTTATAAATAATTTTTAATTGTAAATATATAATCAAAATGGAAGAAGAATTATAGAATAGTGATATATATATATATATATATATATATATATTTGTTTAATATAATTTATATTAAAAATAAAGACAGGAACATTTTTATTTTTAAAATATTTTTTTAATTTAGTTTTTAATATATTTTTTAACTTTTTAGAATTATATTACATTTTTATATTTTTTACATTCACACAAATTATATAATTAATTTTTAATAATTTTAAATGTAAACATATTTTTATTTTTTTATATATATAATATAATATACTTTTTATTTTAAAAAATTAATTCAAATAGAGGGTAGTGAAAAAATTAGAAATATATTTTTCTTTAATACAATTTTTACTCAAAATAGTGACAGAAACATTATTGATTATTTTTTTTATATATAATAATTTTAATTTTATTTTAATTAATTTTAAATTAATATTTAAAACATTAATATAATTTAAAATATTTTTTTATTTTATTTTTATTAACTTTTTATATTTTTAATTATCAAGAAATATCTAATCAAATGGAGAAAAGTTATAAATACAAAAATTATATAATTAATTTTTAATATATTTGTTAATTTATTATTTTTAAATAATTTTTAATATATATTTAAATTTATTTTTGAAATTGAAAAGTTATAAACACAAAAATTATATAATTAATTTTTAATATATTTGTTAATTTATTACTTTTAAATAATTTTTAATGTATATTTAAATTTATTTTTGAAATTATTATATAAAAAATAATATTTTTATTACAAATGTAAGATAATACAATTTA
The DNA here is from genome assembly GCF_024364675.1 of Aethina tumida. Taxonomy (NCBI): domain Eukaryota; kingdom Metazoa; phylum Arthropoda; class Insecta; order Coleoptera; family Nitidulidae; genus Aethina; species Aethina tumida. Next base: position 19,260,030 of record NC_065439.1, read on the forward strand.
TAATATTATAATTAATTTAAAAAATTAACCAAAAATATTTTAAAAATAATTAATATTATATTAAATTTTTTATATTATATTTTTATATTTTCTTATATTTTTTAATATAATATATATTATATATAAATATTTTTAATATAATTTGAAATTCAATATTTTTTTAAATATAAATTAATCATTTAAAGATATATTTTTTATATAAGTCAGTAATCATATTATTATTTTTATAAATAAAGAGAAATTTTTATTACATATATTTTTATGTTGATATTTCCAATTTCGTTCTTATAACTTTAAGCAAGTAACTTAAATTTTTAATATAAATGAAACAATTAATAAATAACAAAACGGAATTTGAACGTTGAAATATAAAATAAAATGTCTGCAGTAGTCAAGTTTGTACTTACGGCATAAGTACATTTGAACGTAATTCCGTGACCGGACGGTCTGCCAGTAGGAAATTTGCAGTCTTCCCGGCTTAAAGGCTTAAAGCGCCGCGACGCGGCAACGTCGGCCCTACAATTAGATGTAAATCGCGACGTCTCGGGGGCGGTCCGAAGGGTTGCAGAATGAAAAATGCAGCCGGTATGGGCGAGTGCCATTCAAACGGCGTGGGGCGGAGGCGGCGGTCGGTCCGCGGCACCTCATTATGAATGTATCGGCATCACGTGAGACCCTCCTAGTAATACTCTCTCACTACGTAGCACGGAGTGTGTGTGTGTGTGCCTTGCGGAAAACGTGGGGGTGCCCGCCCGTCCTGGCCAGTCGATACGCGGCCCAGGCGCGCTGATTAAACGGCCCGAGTGGCCACTTCGTCAAGACGACGACGTGTTACTGATGGGGGGCCAATTAACTGACACAACAATTATCCATTGTGCGTGGCCGAGATGAATTTTTCATCGGTGGGGTCGTGAACAATTGAGAAAAATGAAAAAAAAAAAAAAAAAAAATTCACAAACTGTTATAAGAGTAAAGAAGAGAATTTATTGATTAGTACAATTTTTTAAACTAATAATGATCAAAATTCTCATTAACTCACTTTAGTATTGATCTAATGATGTGGTCAATTTTGTGCCACCTCTACTTGAATCAGAAGGTTAATCAAAGCCTGTGGAGGAAAGACTCAATTTCGATATTTCCTGCTTATGATCTCCCACACGTCTTCAATCGGTAATAAGATCAGATATTTTGCTGGTCATGGCAACAAATTATATAGGAATGTTGGGAATACTCCAAAGTAACCCTTGCAGAATGTGGCTGGCTATTATCATAGTGGAAAAGTGGATTTTTGAGGGTTCTAATGTAAACCAGAAACACTACAAACTATTATAAACACTGTCTACTGCAAATTCCTTATTTTTAATTCTTACTAGACAATTGAGAAAAAATAAAATTTATTTTTATCTTCTATCAGTTTATTCATCAATTCAAAATTAGACAATAAAATGGCCAATTTTTGAATTATATGAAGCAATAAATTGAAGCTCTCAAAATTGGATAATCAATTGGATTATTTAATTAATCTTGATAAGTTGTCTTTGTTGTCTGAGAAGTAATGGTTCAAGTCATAAAAGTTCGAATGTATTCTATTGTAATTAGAGTATTTAATAATTATTGAAACGGTTTCCATTTTTGTGAAAAATTGTTAAAAGTACCCAAATCAAATAAATCACTTTTATTATTATTATAGAATGAAATATAAATTTCCATTTGTTTTTATATATCTATAGCAATTCAATAATTACTGTATCGGTTTTTATTTTTGTAAAAATGATAATATATAATAATAATATATTATTATATATATTCAAAAAATTGAAACAAAAAATCATCCAATTAGGCATAGAGAATTATTTAGCAATAGTTGAATACATATTTTATGTGAATTTATTGTATAATAAAATGCAACGCATAAAAATTAATTCTCATTAAGGTTTTTATGGTCTACTAAATAATTAAGGAAAATTTAAATTTAATCTATTTTATAGCAATTTGTAGATCAATTAAACATTGGACAATAAATTGGATAATTTTTATATTATACGTAACAATAAACTGAAATTCTCAAAATTGCATAATCAATTGGATTTATTTGGTCATAATATGTCGAGTTATAAATAATAATAGTTATATTTTATTAATAAATTTCATTATAATTTATTTTAACAATTTTAGCTAATTATGTATTTCAGCTCTTTTATGTACCAATTTTTTGCCAATGCAAGTATTTTTAAGATTATTTTTGGTTAGACTATTTCAGTATATATAACCTGTAAACTTTATTTTTTAAAGAATTACTAGAAAATTGGGGAAAAATAAAATTTATAACTTAACTTTTATAATTAAAAATTGGACAAATTATTACACAGCAATTGCTGCGTTTACTGCATCTTTCAGAATTGGATAGTTAACTAGATTATTTATAAAATTCATACGATCATTTTCCATACGATCATTTTCCATAATGATCATTTTCCATACGATCATTTTCCATAATGATCATTTTCCATAATGATCATTTTCCATACGATCATTTTCCATAATGATCATTTTCCATACGATCATTTTCCATAATGATCATTTTCCATACGATCATTTTCCATACGATCATTTTCCATACGATCATTTTCCATACGATCATTTTCCATAATGATCATTTTCCATACGATCATTTCCCATACGATCATTTTCCATAATGATCATTTTCCATACGATCACTTTCCATAATGGTTAAAATCCATACGATCATTTTCCATAATGATTAAAATCCATACGATCATTTTCCATAATGATTAAAATCTATACGATCATTTTCCATAATGATTAAAATCCATACGATCATTTTCCTAATGATCATTTTCCATACGATAAAAATACATACGATTAAACTCATACAATTAAATTACATAGTTTCACTTTAACTATTAAAAACGTAATAATGAACATATAAATGTTTCTTGGGAAAGAATATGCTCATCTGTTTCTGGAAAATCAACTGTCCTACCAACATTTGTCTTGAGCCTGCCTGAAGCGTTCCTACAGCATGATGTCGGTCAGCTTCTAATAAATGATGTATCTGCAAGATTTTAAGAATCAGACTGAATATTTAAATATAGACTGAAACCTATGATACGTTTTTTCGACCTCATTTTTTTGTTTTTATTCACAAACAATCAACGTACACAGCGATTATAAAATCATAAGTTGTCGTAAACACAGACATTTGATACTTGATACCAAAACAAATCTGATCCACAAAAGCGAGTTAATAACGACACAAATTACTCGAAATAATCGTCCGCCCGAAGAGACGAGGCCGATTTCGTTTGGCTCGCATCAAAGAAAACAATTCTAATTGCGAATATCAGCCATAATAATAACCATAAAAAAAAAATAAAAAAAAAAAACGTGGAAGACCGCGGGGCCGGTGGGAACATTGCATTTCGTTTTCCGGCCGCGGTGCGGACTAAAAATACGATTTAATTATATCGCGGGGTTCGTTAAAAACTGGAACGCTGATATTGACAACAAAAGTTCGCAAAACCGTATTCATGGGGGCAACGAGATCCGAATCGATAGCGACGGTTCATTTGTGCTCCGTCTCTGTCCCGTCGCGGCTGTATAATGGAGTCGAAAAAGTCTCTTTTTGTTATTTTATTTACGTTATTCGACAAATTGTATTTAATGTCGAACATGGCAAGTGCTTTTTAAATTGGAAATTCATTGTTTCAGGAATACGTTGCTTGAGTGGATTATCCGGCTTTTGTGATTTCATCAATAAAATGTAATTTTTTCGAAACATGAAGCAAAGTGCTTTTTAATTCGAACGTGAAAGAACTTTACATGCGCGCCATGTTTTGTAAAATATTTTTGTTCTGTGTGTCCTCTGTACGTTTTAAAATGATATTAGTATAATTCTAATGGATGAATCAAGATTCATTTGAATTAATATTTTTGTAGCTTTATTTAAATGTTAGTTAACAAGTTGTACCCATTAAAAAAATATATTATATTTAATGTAATATTAAAGATGGTATTAAATGATACAAAAATAAATAAAAAATGTGAATTATATAAATTAATCATCATAAAAAGAACAATTGAAATCAATTTATTTCGAACTGCTAATTAACTGCAATAAAAGAAAAGATCATATACTGAATAAACTAAAATTTGTTCATATCTGAGATATAAAAATATATTAAAATGTGATTTCTACTAAATTTCATGGTACAATATATCGACCAACATTTTGTTAATCTAACTAAATATGAGCTGCTCATTCCAGATAAACTAAAAAAAAAACTATTCAGTATGTATTACTAAAACAATCGATATTTATACAAAAATAGGTATTACAAATCAATATTTACACATCAGAGACGTTACTTCTGAAATATATTATGAAAAAATATCAATAATTTACAACAAATTTTTCCATTTGATTAAGCACTTTGTGAGAGTTTTTAAATTATTAAGATTATTTATATTTAAATTAACAAATTTAATTCAAGATAACTTATAATTTTTTTATAAAAGTTTCTTTTTTAATAGTTCTTTCTTTCAGTAATTTAATATTTATTTAATAATAAAACATAAAACAATTTGTACTATTTTAATTTTATAATTTTCGTAAAATTAAATTAACAATTAATTTATATTGTTTTGTAATCATTTTTTAAAAGTAGTAAAAATAATGGAAACAATAAAATAAAATTTTGTAAAAATCGTCTAATTATCTAAATTTAATTAGTGGAACAAATTTTAGTTTCTTCTAATAACTTAAAAATTTTAATAAGAATAGGTGATTTTTAATACACATCAAAATAAACTAAGTTATATAAGAAAATGTGATTAAATAATAAAACAAATTAATTAGATTGATAAAAAATTTATAAAAAGTAACAAAAATAACTGATTTCTGTTCTAAAGATAATGGTAAAAATTGTTTCAGCCTTAATGACAAAAAAATAAAAAAATGAATGGAAAAGAAAACGTACAATTTCATCCTTGTTTCAGACAAAAACGAGCTTCTCTCACCCTCTGTTGCCATTGTTTAGTTAATTAGCAGATGTATTTAATTTAAAATAAGAGAAAGTTCAAACAATCCATAAAATACTTCCAGCTTGAATTAACATTTTTTAATTTTATTTCATATTCTGTAAATTAATTACAATTAAAATTAAAAAAAAAAAAATGAGTTAAGTATGACTTATTTTAAAATAAAAATTTAATGCTAAGAATTAAATTAAATTATAAAATTATTTAAGATTTCTTTTGTGATAAATTTTAAAAAGTAATTAAGGAGGAAAATATAACAAAAATTAATAAAATTGGGAATGGAAAATTAATTGTTAAATATTTATAATTAAAAGTAATAAATTTATTAGGCCTTTAAAATTATTAATAAGATTAATGTTAAGCAATTAATTAATTTAAATTATGTTTATTTTGTTTTATTGATTCTAATTTTGTAATCTTCATTGTAGATTTATTTAGTTAAATTAGACAATTAATTTAAATTTTTTCTTATACTTTTTTAAAAGTAGTATAAATAGTGATGAAATTCGTATAATTTTATAAACAAACTATACAATATGCAATTAAATAATGAAAAATTGTTTATATCATGGGACAATTAAATTTAATGTAAAGCAATGAATTTATATTTTAAAATATTTGTATTTGGTTGATTCTAATTTTGAACCTTCGTAATTTTGGATTTATTTCATTAAATTAGATAAATAATTTACGTTTTTTTCTTTATACTTTTTTAATAGTAGTATATGTAAGTAATGAAAAAATTTGTCTAATTTTATAAACAAATTATAATATAAAAAATAAAAGAGTCTGTTAAGAATACTAAACTAGTTCTAATTATAAATAAATAAACTAGTATTAATATAATATTAAAAAATGTATATTGTAAACAATAATTCGTTAAAAAATATGTAAAAGGCAAAAAAGTATTTTTTAGTAAACCACATTAAATATTCAGTATTTCCAACAGAACTCCAAAAGTCCAAAAAATGTTATCACTACTTCTGACCAAAACAGCATCACCAACATTATTCATCCTCTACTTTCATTGTTAATAACAATTTATAAGTTGAATTTAATTAAAACCAAGGCGACTTCAAATTTTAAATATTCATATTTATGACGACTGATTTTTAATAATTCCCTATTCTCCATATTTTTCTGGAACACAATAAATATTACCTTTTTTTCACCAGAAACATTTTTGATTGCATCTTAACCGTAAATTTTATGTTATCGTTGGGCAACAAAATAACCAAATTATATTAATACTCTCTGCCTCTAGTAACATTTAAATAATTCATAAATTTTCATATTTTCGGTTTTCCGTGCACCCCGTCCTAGTTAATGCAGATTACAATCGTCGTCAAATATATTTTTGTGGCTTCGACATAAAACGCGCTCCCACGAGAACCGACATAAACGAGGTTATAAGTAATTTGTGAGATTTTACGATAGGTTCCATAAAAATGAGTGAGGGGGACCCGTTAAAAACGAAACGGAATTCGTGATGGAACGTTTTTGAACAAAAATCAGCCGCAAAACAAATCCGACAACCCACACACACACATATACATATCGGTTTAGCATCGGCGATTTTAAAAATCGATGGGACACACGTCTACGTCAACGTACGCCCACGTATACATGTAAGTTCAAAGATACAAAAATAAAAACGGGGTCGATCGTTTCACACTCCCGCAATTATGCAGCCGAATAAGATCTGGAACGTTCAATTGCATTTTACATGAGCCCCGAAGTTCTTCCGATGCCGACAACAATTTGCAAAATCCCATTTGCTCACATCGCAATCGATACGGGGCGCTCCTTTGCACAACTTCCCCCGAATTATAATAATATCGTTTTGCACTGGGAATATTCGAGGCACGAGACGGAAACGAATAGTCACCTCAAACTCTCGGTTGTTCGAAAGAGTGGCGTCGATGAATCCGACGACGTGATCATGATGTGACGCGTTCGGATGAGTTTAATTGGTAGAAAATCCGAATGGAAACTCAAAATGTAACCGTAATTAAAAAAGTTTCCTTCCAGGCGGTCCCCGACGTCTGTTTTTTTTATTTTAAAAAGGTGAAACAGCTAAAAGGTTGGATTTAAGTTTAATAATCGCTTGACCTTGCGACCGTGGGGGTGAGGATGGGTCGATACGTTGAAAATTAAATCACATTTCTGGTCGTTATAATTAGAAAATCCTATTGAACATATCGTTGAGGTGATAAAGGTCTGACCTAAATTCTTAAGACCTTTCCGTGACAGTTCCAGGAGTCCTAATGAAATAACATAAATGAAGGAAAATCGATGACGGAAATCTTGCGGGTGGAACGCGGTCGAAAATATTCTTGACGACGAATTTATAAAGCACCTACTGTAATCGTACCCGGGCAAACAACAAGATCAAACCCTCAAAGTCTCTACCTTTCCGTTTGCTCGATCCCCCCCTTTTTTTTCTCTCCCGGCATTAACCTTTGACTGGGAGATTGAAGGTTCACCTGGGTCTGATTATAAATTAATTATAAACTCACTCAACGTAATTGACTACGTTTCCTTTTGGTTTGTTCGTCGCTTTTAGTTATTTATCAAAGCGACGCGTATGATACCCAACCACTTCGAACGGGTTCAGTAATAACGTGTATCAGTCGGCTTGATGGATTATTAGAAGACACGCGGCCGAGATTTTCAATTTGCCTCGCGAAAAAACACTGTGTAATGGGAAGTTTGTAATTTCGTCAAATTACGTTATTTTCGTGTCTGTTGCGCGTCGCTTTTTCGATGCTGGGTCGGGAAGTCGATGTGTTTTAATAAAGGAAGTTGTCTTCTGTCTATTGAAAACACCGACATTATTACATTGTGTCTTTTTGAAACGTTAATGGGGTAGTACGAAGGGGAAGACAGTCGACAGTCATTATTGATTTTGATCTCGATGAAAATGGTTTTTCCAATTAAGGTTTCGAGCTGGGTTAAAAGTTATTACAATTAGCAAAACGATAATTAATTTACTTCTTTCACGGTTTAAAAATAAAGTTTGAATTAAAATTAAATAATTGATTAATAATTAACATATTTTTGTTTTATTCTGTTAAAATTTCTGTTTTATTTTTATTTTATTAGTGATGAAATAAATTTGCCCTAAATTTAAAAATATTTGTTTAATATTGTATGTTAAAAATATATTTAAATTTTAATTATTTTTATTTTATTATTAAGAAACTGTTAATCTTGTTTGTGACTTTGTTAATTACACCCTTGAAAATAAGTAATTTAAATAAAGTTTTGTTTTTCCTTTAATAATTATATTTTGTAGCAATATTTAGAAATAAAAAGGTGAAAAGCTGAAGTGGATAAAGTTCATTTGTCCTAAATTTGAATTTGAAATTATCTGATGAAGGTTCTGAGTTAACAGTATATTTAAATTTTATATTAATTATTTTTACTTGATTAGTAAGAAACTGTGTTAATTTGTTTGTGACTTTGTTAATTTCACCCTTGAAACAGATGTAATTTAAATAAAGTTTTGTTTCTCCTTTAATAATTAGAATTTGTAGCAATATTTAAAAGTTTCATATATTTGTAAAATCTGAGAGTAAAAAGCTGAAGTGGATAAAGTCCATTTGTCCTTTATTTGAAATTTTCTGATGAAGGTTCTGAATTAACAATATATTTAAATTTTATAGTAATTATTTTTATTTGATTAGTAAGAAACTGTTTATTTTGTTTGTGACTTTCTAAAATTTCACCTTTGAAACAGATGTAATTTAAATAAAGTTTTGTTTCTCTTTTAATAATTAGAATTTGTAGCAATATTTAAAAGTTTTATATATTTGTAAAATCTGAGAGTAAAAAGCTAAAGTGAATAATGTCCACTTGTCCTAAATTTGAAATTTTCTGATGAAGGTTCTGAGTTAACAGTATATTTAAATTTTATAGTAATTATTTTTATTTGATTAGTAAGAAACTGTTTATTTAGTTTATGACTTTGTTAATTTCACCTTTGAAATAGATGTAATTTAAATAAAGTTTTGTTTCTCCTTTAATAATTAGAATTTGTAGCAATATTTAAAAGTTTTATATATTTATAAAATCTGAGAGTAAAAAGCTGAAGTGGATAAAGTCCATTTGTCCTAAATTTGAAATTATCTGATGAAGGTTCTGAGTTAACAGTATATTTAAATTTTATAGTAATTATTTTTACTTGATTAGTAAGAAACTGTTTATTTTGTTTGTGACTTTGTTAATTTCACCCTTGAAACAGATGTAATTTAAATAAAGTTTTGTTTCTCCTTTAATAATTAGAATATGTAGCAATATTTAAAAGTTTTAAATATTTGTAAAAACTGAGAGTAAAAAGTTGAAGTGGATAAGTCCACTTGTCCCAAATTTTTAAATTATCTGATGAAGGTTCTGAGTTAACAGTATATTTAAATTTTATAGTAATTATTTTTATTTGATTAGTAAGAAACTGTTTATTTAGTTTGTGACTTTGTTAATTTCACCTTTGAAATATATGTAATTTAAATAAAGTTTTGTTTGTCTTTTAAAAATTAGAATTTATAGCAATATTTAAAAGTTTTATATATTTATAAAATCTGAGAGTAAAAAGCTAAAGTGGATAAAGTCCATTTGCTCTAAATTTGAAATTATCTGATGAAGGTTCTGAGTTAACAATATATTTAAATTTTATAGTAATTATTTTTACTTGATTAGTAAGAAACTGTTTTAATTTGTTTGTGACTTTGTTAATTTCACCCTTGAAACAAATGTAATTTAAATAGAGTTTTGTTTCTCCTTTAATAATTAGAATTTGTAGTAATATTTAAAAGTTTTATATATTTGTAAAATCTGAGAGTAAAAAGGTGAAGTGGATAAAGTCCATTTGTCCTAAATTTGAAATTATCTGATGAAGGTTCTGAGTTAACAGTATATTTAAATTTTATAGTAATTATTTTTATTTGATTAGTAAGAAACTGTTTATTTAGTTTGTGACTTTGTTAATTTCACCTTTGAAATAGATGTAATTTAAATAAAGTTTTGTTTCTCCTTTAAAAATTAGAATTTTTAGCAATATTTAAAAGTTTTATATATTTATAAAATCTGAGAGTAAAAAGCTGAAGTGGATAAAGTCCATTTGCTCTAAATTTGAAATTATCTGATGAAGGTTCTGAGTTAACAGTATATTTAAATTTTATATTAATTAATTTTACTTGATTAGTAAGAAACTGTTTATTTCGTTTGTGACTTTGTTAATTTCACCCTTGAAACAAATGTAATTTAAATAGAGTTTTGTTTCTCCTTTAATAATTATAATTTGTAGCAATATTTAAAAGTTTTATATATTTATAAAATCTGAGAGTAAAAAGCTGAAGTGGATAAAGTCCATTTGCTCTAAATTTGAAATTAACTGATGAAGGTTCTGAGTTAACAGTATATTTAAATTTTAAAGCAATTAATTTTACTTGATTAGTAAGAAACTGTTTATTTCGTTTGTGACTTTGTTAATTTCACCCTTGAAACAGATGTAATTTAAATAAAGTTTTGTTTCTCCTTTAATAATTAGAATTTGTAGCAATATTTAAAAGTTTTATATATTTATAAAATCTGAGAGTAAAAAGCTGAAGTGGATAAAGTCCATTTGCTCTAAATTTGAAATTAACTGATGAAGGTTCTGAGTTAACAGTATATTTAAATTTTAAAGCAATTAATTTTACTTGATTGGTAAGAAACTGTTTATTTCGTTTGTGACTTTGTTAATTTCACCCTTGAAACAGATGTAATTTAAATAAAGTTTTGTTTCTCCTTTAATAATTAGAATTTGTAGCAATATTTAAAAGTTTTATATATTTATAAAATCTGAGAGTAAAAAGCTGAAGTGGATAAAGTCCATTTGTCCTAAATTTGAAATTATCTGATGAAGGTTCTGAGTTAACAGTATATTTAAATTTTATAGTAATTATTTTTACTTGATTAGTAAGTAACTGTTTATTTTGTTTGTGACTTTATTAATTTCACCCTTGAAACAAGTGTAATTTAAATAAAGTTTTGTTTCTCCTTTAATAATTAGAATTTGTAGCAATATTTAAGTTTTATATATTTGTAAAAACTTAGAGTAAAAAGTTGAAGTGGATAAGTCCACTTGTCCTAAATTTTTAAATTATCTGATGAAGGTTCTGAGTTAACAATATATTTAAATTTTATAGGAATTATTTTTATTTGATTAGTAAGCTTATTTTGTTTGTGTCTTTGTTAATTTCACCCTTGAAACAGATGTAATTTAAATAAAGTTTTGTTTCTCCTTTAATAATTAGAATTTGCAGCAATATTTAAAAGTTTTACATATTTGTAAAAACTGAGAATAAAAATCTGTAGTGGATAAAGACCATTTGTCGTAAATTTGAAATTAATTAAAATTAAAAATTATTTTTACTTGATTAGTAAGAAACTGTTTATTTCGTTTGTGACTTTGTTAATTTCACCCTTGAAACAGATGTAATTTAAATAAAGTTTTGTTTCTCCTTTAATAATTAGAATTTGTAGCAATATTTAAAAGTTTTATATATTTGTAAAAACTGAGAATAAAAAGCTGAAGTGGATAAAGTTCATTTATCCTAAATTTGAAATTATCTGTTGAATATTCTATGTTAACTGTATATTTAAATTTTATGGTAATTATTTTTACTTTATAATTTGTAGTGATGTTTGGTGGTTTTATATATTTTTAACAACTGGAAGTAAAAAACTGAAGTGGATCAAGTCCATTGACAATTTGTATATTGATTAAAACTAAATGAAACACTAAATTTATATTTTAATTATTTTTACTTAGTAAGAAACTATGTATCACATCTAGAGCGGATGAAATGCATTTACCTTAAATTTGAAAGCATTTGTTGAATGTTTTGTGTTTAAATTTAATTTATTTTTATTATATTATATTAGGGAGAAACTTCTTTCAGACTTTGTTAATTATACCTGTGGGAGGACACAGTTGGAGTGGATACAGTCCATTTATCATAAAATTCAAAATATTTGTTTAATATTCTGTCAGCAGTATATTAAAATTCTATTAATTTTTGCTTTATTTGTGCGAAACTGTTAATTTTGTTTCTCACAGAGTTAATTTGAGTTGAATGGAAGTGTCTTTAATTTTTATCAGCACAAATTTGTATTCAAAATTCATTTTTCGGTCATAAATACAAAGGTATAAAAAATTACACGTATGCACGTAGATTATCGACTTTCCCCAACGCAAAAAAGGACATCAAATAATTTGAAACTTTTATCAGGCCATTTTGCGCCAGCTGAATTTTTAATTATCCACACCCCCCACAAGTTCCGCATAATCCCCCCAAATCCTCCGTCGACCATTAACAAAAGCCATTGTAATTTTTGCGCGACGATATCATACACAATTAGTTAGTTTAAAAAGCGGCCCGAAATGGAGCGTGGAGGCAAAAAGGCGCTTTGAATCCGCTCGCGACAGTTTCGGATGCTTGGAAGTGGAGGACGAACGGGGGCGACTTGTGTGCGGGGTTAGAGGGGGGGGGGTCGAAGTCGAAGCTTTTGCCGAGCTTTCGCCTCGGGTCGTTTGTCTTTTAGTTTTATTTGCCGACTACACTTTCGACGGGTCCCCCGAATCGATACGGAGGAGGAACACGCTGCATTCGTCTCGGCCGTATATCAAACTTCTGGCGCTCGGAGGTACGCATATTAATGCGCCGCCACAGAAAATGAAGACGTCTGCGGGTCGAACGTGGCGAATTGGATTTGGATTTTTCCGTTTTTCCGGGCCGGCGGACGAGCCGACTCTTCTTCACGGCCTTTGTGGGGCGGCCATCGTCGACGGAAAGCGATAAAATGTTAAAAACACATAAATTCCAGATTACATTTCTGCCCGATTTACATAGACTTTCATAACCGTTTTAGCGCCGTTGTATGGAGTGCCGGAAAATAAAATTCAGATTGCATTTTTCCATATTACGCGTGGTATATTACCGTCCTGATTCTCTCGTTCCCCGATATCTTGACATATAAAGTCGCTGATATAAAGGCGAAGGAAAAAAAAAAGGACGGGAGAATGAAAACGGGGTTCGTTCAATAGGCTACAGGCGAACCGGCTATAATATTATTTATCTAAACCGACTCGGAATTGACACGGTTTTCCTATTTTTCACACACAAAGTGAACGTGAATTCCGTCGCACTTTTTTTGTTTCTTTCAATTACTTGTTATTGGTTAGTTGAATGTGTGGAGTATCGAAAAATGAAATGTTTTATTTCAAAATACGTTTAATTTTTTCAAACGTTGGACTATGATTTACGTCTTCATAATCCAATTAATAACATTTGTAAATACATGAGTGTTGAATATAAGAACATAAAAATAAATTTATCTTTACAAAATCTTCATTATTTTAATTACCGTCTTAAACTAAAATAATAATTAAATATTTCTTAAAATTCATTATTCTAAAATTTTAATATGTATTTCAAATTTAACTAACAAGAAAGTTTTAGTTTTTAAGAATTTCATTTTTAAATATACAATAAATAATTAAATAAATAATAATTTCCATTTTAGATTTAAAAAGTTTCAAAAAATTTAACTTAAAAAGAAAAACTTCTAAAATCCTAATTAAGCAATTTGAAAAATAAGAATATTTTTTATGGCAGATAATTATTTTAAACATTTTTAAAACCCAATAATCAATATACTAATTGAATATTTAAGAAAAAGTTATAAATGTTATTTATTAATTAATATTATTTGAAATTTCCAAATTGGATATAATAAAATCTAAATTTTTTTAACTTAAATCTAAATCAATGACATAAAAATTAAAAAGAGTAATTTGAGAAATAAGAACGGAGAAGTGTATTAAATAATATAAAAAAATAATATCTAAACGGTACTTTTGATATACTAATGTATAATATTTGAAAAAATTTCTATATTTTATTTTTTAATTATATTAAATATTTATTAGTTAGATAAAATTTAAAAAATATTTCATGAACAAAGTAGAAATTTTTTAAAATATTTCTCAATGTTAATAATTAGTAATTTTAAATTTCCAAATATTCAATTAACAACATTTTTAACGACTTTTTAACTTTATCAAAGTCTACTTTGAAAAACAAAAATATTTTAATTGGCAAAATATAACTATAAACATTTCTTATACACATAAAAATAGATTAAAAAAATATCTTGTTAGTAATTTTATCTTAACAATATTCATCATATTTTGAATACTTTATTTGAAACATAATTTATAAAATTTAAGAGCAGAATGTTACTTAATATAGAGAAAAACATAAAATGAAATAATAATTGGAAAGTTAAAAAATATTTTAAATTATTTAAAATATTTTAAAACTTTATTTTTTTTTCATTGATTTTTCCAAAAAATTCAAATTAAGAAAAACATAAATAAAATAAAAATTATAAAGAAAATTATTTTATATATTTCATATCTAAATAAAATCTAAAATTTTACATATTCCATATTTAATAAAAATGTATTAATACAAATAAAAATGTAAATATTTGAAAGAATATCTGAAAATAATTAATATTAAATATTAAATTAAGATGCAAATTAACTTAAATAATAATTAAAAATAATTTATATTTTTGATATTTTCAAAAATATCTAATTAAAAAAGAATAAAAATATTTTATCGAAAAAAATTTATTAAAATCGAAGATTTATTATAAATATTTTAAATAATTACGAAATAAATGTAATCTAAGAACAATATTTTTTTTTCTAAAAATTCAAATCTAAGAAAATTAAAGACATAAAATATAAAAAGACTATGTTGAGAAGTAAGAACAGAGAATTATATTAAATAATATAGAAAAACTAAAATCTAAAAGATAATTTTGATACATTAATGTAAAATATTTTTAAAAAATGTCTATATTTTAATTTTTTTTAAATTAAAAATTTGAATTATTTACAATTTAAAAAGCATAATTTGAAGAATAAAAATGTTACAGAAAATAATATTTAATAGTTTAAATATTTGAGTTGGATAAAATTTAAAAATATTCTATTTAAAAAGTTGAAATTTTTGAAAATATTTTTCTATTTTAATTATTAGTAATTTTAAATTTCCAAATATTTAATTATAAACATTATGAATTCAACATATACTATATTTAAGATAAAAAACAAAAACATTTTAAAAATTAATATTTTTTCAAAATAACAAATCGGTAAAAATGAGTAATATATGCAATTTATAATACAGAATGTGAGTACCAAACATACAATTGGAATCTTAAATGATTTATTATAGTACATTTTAATTTTTTTAAATTTAATTACATTTTAAATATTAAATAAAAATTTAATCAAACATATATTTATATATTTTTTGAATATCTACTTTATATAAATTATTTTACAATTAAATCTAAAATATATAAAATTAGAAAACTAAATTATAATTATTATTTCTTTGTTTGATAATTGAAATACTAAATAATAATATTAATATTTTGAACATGTAAAATTTGTTTCATATTTTTTTAAATATATTGAAATTTATAAAAACATAAATGTATATTTTGAATATTAAAAATTGTGTATTGAACTGCACATAGTTGTACAAAATATATTTAAAGAGCGTATATCTGAAATCCTTTAGATCTAGATATAAAAATTTTAAATTACATACCACAAAGAGTTTTATAAGAAATTTTTATAACTTCTTTTAGGGGTACACAATTCATTCATACAGTTAAGGGAAACGGCAGTTCGATAATCAAGTATCCGGAATTCGATCACTAAAAGAATGGCGAATAATTCAAGAGACAAAGGGCTCGTCCTCGAAACTTCAAAGCGATACTACCGAATACCTATCGAGTCGCACTGTACAACGTTCCGTACACGGCAAATACTATAACAACAACGTCTCCCCAAAAAAAAGAACACAACCCGATATTCATTCCTTACACCCGCCGAATTCCACCTCGCATCCGGTAAAAGAAAAAAATCAGCAAAATCGATTCGGAGGGCGAACGCCGCCATAGGTGCAAATAAAACGGGCGTAGATATAAATCAGTCGGCGGCGCCCCTAATAACTGGAACAGGCATCTCAGAAGCGCCTCGCCGTTTTTTGCCCGTCTGCCGACTTTCGCATCGGATCCGACAGCTTTGCAACTAATTAGTCGTCCACGTTATTCAGACGGGGATGCGATTTTCGGGTGCGGGAGCCCCGGCCCGCCAAACCGCGACCGGCTAATGGCCTCCCGTATTCCATTTTATGCGGCAATTTGAATATTATGATGAGGCTTAAAAAAATGTATTTGCGGGTCGTTTAACGAAGGAATTGTTGTCGTGTTCGAGACGTTTTGAATAAATTTCGTGACATTATTGAGTTGTAGCAAGTGGCGCAAAATGTGGTGGTTAAGCCTTTCGTTGAAATGGTTCAGCGAGTGGTTGTTAACATGTTTTTAAACATACACTGTTAATTCCCAAGACACGATGTGATTACATTTATTATGCAACGTTTTAATTAAAAAATATGGTTGTTGCATTAATGAAAGGCTTTTAATTAAAATATTAACATGTTGCATTTCTAAATGGATTTCTTTGTGTTACTTATTAATTATTAATGTGTTTAATAATAAAGCAAAAATTACAATAATTTAATTTTGAAATATTGTTGTCATTCTAAAAAAGAATTAACGTGAATACGTGAATATTTTAAAAGTTAAATGTAATTGGTATTGTACATTTAATATATAATGTGATAATTATGGACATAATTTAAATTTTACTTTAATAATTCATGTTATTTTATTACGATTTACACATATTTCAAATTGTTTTGAAAATTGGCATTTGGTTGATTTATCATATTTTTTGATATATTATATAAATAGTTTATAACTCTATAATAATCCACTTGATTTTAATCACTAAAACACCATCGAATAGAGAATAAAAATATCTTTAAATTAGTGATCACAAAATTATTTTCTAATAAAAAATTAAAAATTAAACAATAATTTTAGATTTTCTGAACATTAAAATATTACCAATAAATGAAATAGTTGGTTAAACGTTTGAAATTTTTTAAATATCGTATTCATATATCAAATATTAAAACATCAAAACGTAAATAATAAAATTATAAAATATAATTCTGTAATTTAAAAGTCGTAAATATTTTATTACGAGAGTTTAATTTAAAACATTTAAATATTAAACAATTATTTTGTGCATTTTATATTATTAACTGTAGACAAATAAAATTCTAAATATTTTATAATAGCCCAATAATTATTGTCCAAAGCTCGAATTTATGTGCCAATCTTTATAATTATGTGTTAAAAAATAAAGGAAAATTTCAATTTTATATTAGAAACTTATTGTTTATAGATTGTTATATTCTTGTTTGTGGCGCATTCTTTCATTTAATGTTGAATTTGTTCATCAACCATTTTCAAATCTAACTGAGAAAAATTATAATAAATATCTTAAACTATTAATAGTCAGTAATTTTGGTAATCTAAACATTTGTAAATTCTTATTTTAAAAATTTTAATAGACTATATATTATATATATGCAATTATTTTTTTAAATAATAAATATATACAAAATTTAAATTTACACTTTACACTGCCAAATATTACTGTTGCTTTTTTTAATTATTATAATTAATATATATGTAATTTATAATATATTAAAACAATATCCTACTTAAATAAAATATAATAATAATTTTAAAAATGTTTGTTTTATTTTGTATAATCTCCCATTTTTCATTAATATTTTATATTTATTTTATTTATTATTATTATTATTATATTTATCACGAATTTGTACATATTAAAATCAATAAAATTAATTAATTAATTAATTAATTATTGTCCGGAGATCAAATTTATGCGCCAATGTTTATAATTATATTTTTACCTTACAAATTAATATATGACTTTTAAATTAGAGATTTATTTTTTATGTATCGCATCCACCATTTTCAAATATTAATGAAACAAATATAATAAATATTATAAATATTTTAGAATGTTAAATACAATTCTTAATTCTGATGTTCCAAATATTTGTAAATACATATTCTAAAATTTTTAAAATAAATTATTAAGCAAATTCTATGATTTGTTTATGTATTATTACATTCAATACAATAATTAACATATTTTATAAAAAACAAATAATAAATATATAAAATATAATTTTTTTATTTTTTATAATTATATTATTTATATAATTAAGTGATATGTTATAATATACTGTGCATTATGTAAATTTATCGATCTTATTATATTATTATTATTATTATTAAATGTTTAACTTACTGTTTGATTATTTAAATAAGTTAAACATATTTAATTGAACAAATAAATAAATAATAAATATAAATTAAAAAAATCTTATATAACTAAATAAAAATAACATATTTTAAATACTAAATTTGATATATTTTTTATGACAAATTTATGATTAAAATATTATGAAAATTCAATTCAAAATATATCTAAAACTTATATTTTTTTATTAACCATTTATAAAAACTCATTTTAAATATTTAAAAAATATATTATAGTAAAGTGTATATTAGTAAATTTGCTAATATTTTAAACAATATTGATTATTGTATGTAACAAACAAAAAAAAATTATAAATTATAAAGTAGGACAGCAATTTTTTTAAAAAATCATCTTAAAGATAAAAAATATTTCTCATGGACAAAAATAGGAAAACTAGATAAAAATAACACATTTTAAATCCGTGTCTGAAATATTATTTGCCAAAAATTTGATAGATTTTATTCCTAATAATTAATGTCAAATTTAAAAGAGGGAAAATAGAAAATGGAACTATAACCACGTAACTAAATAATTATGAAAATTTTCAGTTTTAAAAATATAGATGTTAAATAAATATAATATAAAAAATATAAACTACATTCATATTAAAACATATGAAAAATTTACAGTAAAAAGATTTATTTCAAATATTTTTTAGAAAGTTTCTTAATAATCAAATATTAAAATATAAAAATTTGCACTGTATCTATTCATTCTTGATTTTTTAAAATTATTTCATGTTTGTAAAATTTTGCTAACAATATTTTGTCATAATTTTTTTAATATTTTTGGAATTAAATTTAAAGTAACTTTTTTGTTTTCATTTCATTTGAAATCTCTTTTATTATCCAGCAATACTTGACAAATATAACTATTATTAATATTTTAATGTTGTTTACAAAGGTAATATTAAATTTACGCAAAATTTAAATTTACTCTTTTTTCTTAAGACTATAGTATTTATGACTTTAGGTATACAACTATGAGAAATTTTATTACTTAAATAAAGTATATTATTATTAATTATTTCCAAGTTAGTCAAGTATTATTTTCATTAAATACTAATATAATAATTTTGAATGAGAAACTTATTTTTAGTGCAGCGCATTCACCATTTTTTATATAAAAAGAATGAATTACTTTGGTTATTTGACTGTCCGAAATCCTGTTACATAAACAAGTAAAAAGTATATAATTACTAATTATTTTTAACTTAATGCAGGTATTATTTTAATAAAACATTTTAATTTTGAATAAGACGGTTAATTTTGAATAAGACGGTTAATTTTGAGGCGCATTCACCATTTTCATATATATAGACAATGAATTACTTTATCCACCATTTTAAAAAATGAATATCGTAAATGTCAAAATATTTATGCAATTTTTAAACGATTCGTAAAGTATACATTTTTTAATTCTGATTTATTGAAGTGTATTTTATTGGTTACAGTATTTGTTAATAATAATCTTTAAATGTTAGTCTTCTATATTGTTCATTTACCACATCACAGTTCGTAAATCTAATCAGTGTCTCCTGGTCGTCCGATAATGAATGAATGTAAAAATGATCGTCAATTCGGCACGTATGCGGTCGATCGTGTGCCCCATAGTACGGACGGCCGTAGTTCCCGTCTACTACGCGACGCACGTCGTGCCGCCACATCGCCATGAATCGCTTTACGAAAATTGGCGCGTACGACCTTCGGACCAATGGCGTCGCGGCGCCCGAATGCGCGGACATTCACACCGGACCGGTGACGTCACGGCGTCGGGGATCAATAACGGGGTCCAAGTCAAATCGAGACGGCGTTTTAGGTGTACGTTGATTTAGTTAATGTGCGATAAAAATGGCAAAGGCTGCTTCTTCACGAGAAAGGTAAATTAAGTTGATGATTTTTTCGGGCCGTGTGGCCGGGGGTTGTGGGGTTTTTTGAAATTTCGCGCCCGTGCACCGGATCCGAGTGGCCCCGTTTCCGCGAGCCGGAGGAATGCCAGAGCGCTGGCTTGAGTTATGAGCACGGTGTCGGTGGTTATTAGTCGGCGGGGCTGAGGGAATCAAATTCAGACGGGGATGGTGTGTCTGTGCTATTTTTTTTTGCCCGGGGGAAGATAGTTTCATTTTTTGTTGGGACGAAAGAGCGGCGAGACGGTCTTAACCTTAAATTTCTTGGTGACTCATTAAAAATTTAAATTCGTATTACTGAACGGTTCGGCGATTTGACCTGTTTGTGTAAATCAACTATTGACCCATTTAAAACTTTCGGATTTGACTACAATTTTGTCAAGACGTCTTTGAATATGTGAATGAAAATTAACTTTATTAATTTAAAACGTTACCAAATCTTAGAAGATTTTTGTCCTTTCGTATTTTTAAGATATTTTTTATTATATACAGTGCAAATTTTTATATTTTATTGTTCGTTTATTTAGAAACCAATGAATCTATGAATCTATCTATTAGTAATAATGTAGTTTTTTATTTCGTTTTATATTTTTTTTATTTTTTGTCTATGAGAGATATTCTTTTATTTTAGACATAAAGTACAAATTTTTTGAAAAAATTCTAATATTTTATATACAGAATTCAACAAAAGAAACTTTACAATGTATAAATTTATTCATTCCTTTTATATTTAAAATGTAGGATTTTTAAAAAATTTTAATTATATATTTTGCATAAAAATATGAGATTAATTTTAATATTTAAAATATATAATTTTTTCAATTTTGTGTCTTTGAGAAATATAATTTTTATCTTAAAGATAATATAATTTTTTTGGGAGAAAATTTTAATATTTTTAAGAAAAATGCAATGAAAGAAGTTTTATAAAATTATAAATTGTTTTACTTTATTATTTTAATTTATTGAAGTTTAAAAAATATTTTTAAAATGTAAATTTTTGAATATGTAAATGAAAATTAATTTAAAACGTTATCAAATCTTAGAAGATTTCTGTCCTTTCGTATTTTTAAGATATTTTTATTATAAACAGGGCAAATTTTTATATATAATATTTGTTTATTTAGAAACCAATGGAAAAATATTTTAAATATTTATTTTAACTGTAAAATTTTCATATCTGTTAATTATAATGTAGATTTTTCATTTCGTTTCATATATTTTTTTTATTTTTTCTCTATGAGAAATACTTTTTTATTTTAGATATAAAGTACAAATTTTTTGAAGAAATATTTTATATACAGAATTCAACAAAAGAAACTTTACAATGTATAAATTTATTCATTCCTTTTATATTTAAAATGTAGGATTTTTAAAAAATTTTAATTATATATTTTGCATAAAAATATGAGATTAATTTTAATATTTAAAATATATAATTTTTTCAATTTTGTGTCTTTGAGAAATATAATTTTTATCTTAAAGATAATATAATTTTTTTGGGATAAAATTTTAATATTTTTAAGAAAAATGCAATGAAAGAAGTTTTATAAAATTATAAATTGTTTTACTTTATTATTTTAATTTATTGAAGTTTAAAAAATATTTTTAAAATGTAAATTTTTGAATATGTAAATGAAAATTAACTTTATTAATTTAAAACGTTATCAAATCTTAGAAGATTTTTGTCCTTTCGTATTTTTAAGATATTTTTACTATATACAGGGCAAATTTTTATATTATAATATTTGTTTATTTAGAAACCAATGGAAAAATATTTTAAATATTTATTTAAACTGTAAAATTTTCATATCTGTTAATAATAATGTAGTTAAAATATTTTTAAAATGTATAATTTTCAAATAATTTTAATAATATATTTTTCGTAAAAAAATATTAGAATGCGGCGAATGAAGTTTTATAAAATTATAAATTATGTCATTTTTTAATTTATAATTGCTTTAAACATATTTTTAAAAGAATATATTAATTTTATATATTTTTTATCTTAAAAACACTATAAATTTTTTGGTGGAAATTTTAATATTTTTATATAGAAATACCATGAAGGAAGTTTAAAGTTTATTATAGTTTAAAATGTATTTTTAAAATGTAGAATTTTCGTATTTTTTAATAATATATTTGTCATAAAAATATATTAATTTTAATATTTGTATTTAAAATTGAAATTTTTGATTTAAAATTTTCATAAACAAAATTGTGATATTTTTTGATATTATTATAATATATTATTTGATATTGGTTTTATAATATTTTTGAGAGTTATGTTTATAGTAAATAGAATTTTAATTTTTTTTACTACTGCTTTAGTAGAATTTAATTAGTATATTTTTTCTTAAATAATAAGATAAATTTAATTTTTAAACATAAATATTTAAAAAAATTGTTAGCTTGTTCTAATTAATATGGAATGTCTTAATAAAAAAATTAAATGTAATAAAATAAAAATTAAATTTTACAAGTTGATGTTCGTCATTATCCTTTTATACGGGTATTAATTAATTCTATTATAATTTTATAAGGGGCTTTTAAAACAATTTTTCAAATTGCAGCCTTCAACACGTTAATACTTTCCAACGTATTAAAATTAAAACATCCATTTCGCCATTTCATTCACAATTTAATAATTTACAAATTTCCAGCCGGAAATTCGTTCAATTTGCATAACTCAAATCTATTATTAAAATAGTGCGCGAAGGAGGGCGCTCAAAGATTTAACAAAACCAGAGAAATTTAATGAATCGAGTTTCAACGAGAACAATTAAAATTAATACAGATTTAACTTCAACGAATAATTTGAATTACAATTAAAACAATTTTTGCTCTCGTAAACCACTCCGAAACTATTTAATGCTAGTTTTAATTTATTTACGAACTCGTTAAGATCAAAGTATGTCCGAACCGTTTTGCGACCATATTTAAATTAATCCTGTGTCGTCCTATGAATATTCCCCTTATGTTTTCAAAACTAACCCAGAACAGGATGCGGGTTTTCTAATAAAAGTTTTAAAGAATCTTCGCGAAGTTGCGAAGCAACGTGGGTCCCGGCCCAAATTAGTTTTAGTTCTGGGACAGGTCAACTTATTTCCGACAAGACCGTCCGTTCGTTCAAGGAAAAAATCAAAATGTGTTGATGTGAAATTATCGCCACCTCATTTTGAATTTCGAGACGAAAAATAAAAATGTAATTGTTTATGGAAAAATAGCAAAAGTGTTTTGTGAATTTTGCTGCTTTGACTAAAGCTAAAGGGTAAATTGAAACTGTTTGTTTGCTTCGACGAAAACACCATCGCAACCGCTCAAATATTTTCGCTTTGGGTGGATGAAAACATGGCATGTTTAAACGTCATGTTTGTTCGTGAATTCATTATTAGCACAAGAATTGTATTTGACTAGTATTTGGCCGTTTAAATATTAAATTAGGTTTTAATGAAGAATTTTAGTTCTATACTCTTTGAGGGTGGATAAAGGTTACAGGCTACATCTTGAAAACTGCCAATCAAATAACTTTATAAAATGATATTAGTTATAAAAGCAGCTCAGAGAAAAGTTTTTAGTAACTAAGATCAGATAAATCAGTTTCCCGTTTTTCCTTCTATATTTTCTTTTCATAAAAAATACATTTAAGACATTTAATCAAATATCTACATATTTTATTGTATTTCTTAATTTCTTCAATTCTTTCATTGGCTGAAGTAAAATAGTTATAAGATAAATAAAAAAAGAAAAATAAAGCAAAGGGAAAGTAGAGCAAAGTAAACTGTTTCTGTTGATAATAAATTTATCGATTTTCTATGAAGGAAACTCAAGATATCGAGTTATAATATATTGAATATTTAACTGGTAACTTTAAGGGGTATATAAAAAATTAACATAAAATATAACAAATATTCTCAAAATATACATTTTTAATTTGGTGTTGTAAATCAAAGATCTGTGTTTTAATACCATACTGTACAGTCTGAATTTGATTTTCACTCTATACTCTATCGAAACTGATCTCAAAAATATATTATTGAGCTTTGGTTAGTAAAGTTTTGTGTAGATTTTTGTTATTGTTTAGTAGCATTAAAACATTCAACTAATTCTAAATCATCCAAACGGTTTAGACTGAGGACTGAGGAAAGACTTTCTGTTTCTTTTTGACTGGAAAGGATTTATTTAGTATAGTTTGGTTTTCATTTGGGAGATCTGAATAAAATTTGGGCCCAACATTTCTTACATAAAACTACGAAACTAACACAATATTTTTGTCTTGTAAATATAGATATTAATGAGAACAATTGACACACATGTAAATCAATAAAATCTGTATCGAACTGCATTCTGAAGAAATACCGATTCCATCCTTCGGCAGTATTTTTCTGCTTCTCAAAGATTGTACAAGAACAACAACGTCTGATGAAGGAAAGAACAATGACAAGTAGATTTAATAATTGTTCAACGGTTTCATCAGTAAGCACTCATTGTTCTTAAAAAAGACTGACTCCAGATTATACAAATGGAATTTACTTTATTCAAGTACCATTATGGCTCTAGTGAAGAAAAGTTTTTCTTTGTGTCTCAAAAATTTAACCTAACCTAACTTAATCTAATCTTAACAAAATGTAATAGCTGTTTTAGCTAACCTAACCTAACCTAATCTAACTTAAGATAACTTAACCTAACTTAACTTAAAGTATCCTAACCTAATCTAACTTAAGATAACCTAACCTAACTTAATTTAACCTAAACAGAATATAATGGCTGTTTTCCTATATAGACAATTCTAAAAGTCACATTTAATAACTAAATTATAAACAAAAATTGATGGATCCCATAAATTAGTGACGTTAAGTCCCGTGACAGCTATTTTAGGGGCTTAAAAATGTTTTTCACGTTATTTTTTCAATATTATCTTTACCAATAATTGTTTATCTTTAACCTATTCGATTAATAATGTCTAAAACTGTAAGTTTTTCTTTTTGTGTCTCAAAAAGTTAAGCTATCTTAAGCTAACCTAATTTAACTTAAAGTATCCTAACCTAATCTAACTTAAGATAACCTAACCTAACTTAATTTAACCTAAACATAATATAATGGCTGTTCTCCTATATAAACAATTCTAAAAGTCACTTTTAATAACTAAATTATAAACAAAAATTGATTGTTCTCATAAGTTAGTGGTGTTAAGTCCCGTGTCAGCCATTTTAGAGGCTTAAAAATGTTTTTCACGTTATTTTTTCAATATTAACTTTACTAATAATTGTTTCCCCTTAACCTATTCGATTAATAATGTCTAAAACTGTAAGTTTTTCTTTTTGTGTCTCAAAAAGTTAAGCTATCCCAACCTAACCCAACTTAACTTAAAGTATCCTAACCTAATCTAACTTAAGATAACCTAACCTAACTTATTTTAATCTAAACAGAATATAATGGCTTTTCTCCTAGATAGACAATTCTAAAAGTCACTTTTAATAACTAAATTTTAAACAAAAATTGATTGTTCCCATAAATTAGTGGTGTTAAGACCCCTGACAGCCATTTTAGAGGCTTAAAAATGTTTTTCATGTTATTTTTTCAATATTATCTTTACTAATAATTGTTTCCCCTTAACCTATTCCATTAATAATGTTTAAAACTGTGTCTCAAAAAGTTAAGCTATCCTAATTTAACTTAAAGTATCCTAACCTAATCTAACTTAAGACAACCTAACCTAACTTAGCTTAATCTGAACAGAATATAATGGCTATTCTCCTATATAAACAATTCTAAAAGTCACTTTTAATCACTAAATTATAAACAAAAATTGATTGTTCCTATAAATTAGTGGTGCCATTTTAGAGGCTCCAAAATGTCTTTCACGTTATTTTTTCAATGTTTTCTTCACTAATAATTGTTTCCCCTTAACCTATTCGATTAATAATGTCTAAGATACCCCATTATATGACCATCCCGTAAATATTCGTGCACCGTTGTATTGTTCGAACATCGGGAATGAAACATGAATTAACCGTTGGCAGAAATTCAATTACGCCGACCGAACTCATGAATGCGGCCTTATCAGTGCGGCGCATATGTAAATTATTTTGTTTTGTATTAATGAACACGTTGAAAAAAAAAAATGTATATGCCCTGCATAATTTCTGACACGCAAAACTCAATTTCCCGACGGATAAAGCGCTTATTAAAATTTATATCTTAAATTGCGCCGAATCGCGCGTCGGATCGTCCCGATCGAAATTCTAATTTCGTTAGGCGAATTAAAAATTTCGCCCTTCGAATGCAATTTTAATTAAAGCGCGGAAATTAAAAATCGCCTGCTAAATTTTTTTTTTTGTTTGTTTGTTTCGTTTGTGGTTCGAAATGTAGGTAGGTAGGTATATAAATTGGCACATGCAAAATATGTTTGTACGGTTGTTGTGCCAAATAAATCCAATAAGTTGCGATCGGTTTTTCATTTTTCCCTTATACGAGTCATGGCTGAGCTGGTTTATTAAATTTTCGCTGCGCCATGTTACTTGAAAAGTTGGACAAGTTTGCGATTTCGCAATGAATTGTTCTTACGTTGTTCGGGGAATTCACGTATTTTTCTTCGATTTATGTAAATATTATAGATGTAACTGCCTTTAGTTCTAGACAACAGAATGATATTGGAAATTCGGCAATTCAAATAAATTTTATTCTTAAGTCTTCTTTGTATTATTTCATCTAAGTAGAATAATTTCTACATTTTTATAATCATACATACACATTTTTAATATAGTAACTTTTATTTAAAAACTGTTGGATCAAAAATTAAATTCATTAAATTTCTACTACTTTATTAATTTATTTTAAAAATAAAATTTTAAGCTTAAAAAATGTTAATTATGAGCTTAAATAAGTAATATGATTATTTTTTAATTAATTGGGTAATTTTAATTTGTAAAGATTCCTTTTTTTAATTCTATTATTTAATTTTAAATTTTTTTCTTAATTCAAATTTGCTAAATTATTGCTTAATTTTAATTTTTTAAATTTACATATTTATTTTACATTAATTAATTAATTTACGATTTATTTAATTTTACGAATTTGAATTAATTATTTTAATATTTAAATAATAAATATATATATTTTTTTAATTTTACGTTAATTAATAATTTTGATATTTTAAGCTTAATTTTATAACTAAAATTATAAATTTTAATTACTATTTCTTTTTTTTATTTTTTTTTAATTAAAATTAACTAATTTATAATTTTTAATCAATAACACTTTAAAAATATTTTAAATTTAATTTATATTATTTTAATTTTAATTGATTATTTTTTTTTAAATTTTATAAATTTAAATTATTAATTTTAATTTTTTAACCTTAATTTTTAGTATTTTGTAAATTATAATTACTAATTACTATTACGATTTATTTAATTTAACAAATTTATTTTTTGTTCAATAAATGTTTGAGTAGAAATATTAAAAAATATATAATTAAAATATCAATTTTATGAATTTAAATTATTAATTTTAATTAATTAAGCTTATATTACTAATTCACTATTTTTTTTTATTTAATGCATTTATTTTTTTTTCAAATTTCCGTTGATCAGAAATCATAATTACAAAATAAAAATATTTTTTGAAACACAAATGTGAAAATTTAATGAATACAATGAAATAGTGCAAACAAATTTTATTAATTTTGTAAGTTTTTTATTTTTGCACAGAATTTTAAAACAACGAAATTAAAATTCAGTAATTTAAAAAAATCAGAATAATAACTTAAATACCACAGAATTAATTAAAAATTAAAATTTAAAAATTAAGCTTAAAAAATAAAATTATTACTTTAAATTTATGGTATTACAAAATAATAATAAAATAATACAAATCAAAATTAATTTAAGTAAATTTATAAAATTTAAAAAATAAATTAAAAAATATATATGATTTTATAAAGTTTAAACAATGACTATTATTAATTTAATCTTGTAAAATTAAAAAAGAACATTTACAAAATATTAAAAAAACTTAAAAAATAAAATTATTAATTGAAATTTATATTACAAAATAATAATAATAAATTAAAATTAAGTAATTAAAATTTGAAAAGTAAAATTAATTTATTTAAATATATAAAATTAATATTAAAAAATAAGTTTTAAATATGAGATTTAAAAAAAAACTAAATTTATAGAATTAAAAAATAATTATAAATTATTAAAACGTTTGAGTACAAATATTAAAAAAATGATTTTTTTAAAATTTTATAAATTTTAATTTTTTAAGCTTAATATTTAATATTTTGCAAATTATAATTACTAATTTTATTACGATTTCTTTAATTTATTTTTTTGTTCAAAAAACGTTTGAGTACAAATATTAAAAAATATATAATTAAAATATCAATTTTATGAATTTAAATTATTAATTTTAATTTTCAATTCAAGTTCAATTTTTAAAATTTTGTAAATATTACTAATTCACTATTTTTTTTTTATATTTAATGTATTTATTTTTTTCCCAAATTTATAAAAATCTTAAATATTTTGGTGTATTTATGCCTTTCTGTTGATCAAAAATTATAATTACAAAATAAATGAAATACAAATGTAAAAATTTAATGAATATTTTGATGGTACAAAAAAACTTTATTAATTTTTTAAGTTTTTTATTTTTACACTGAATTTTAAAACAGCAAAATTAAAATTCATTAATTTAAAAAAATCAAAATAATAACTTAAATACCACAAAATTAATTAAAAATTGAGCTTAAAAAATTAAATTATTAGTTTAAATTTATGGTATTACAAAATAATAATAAAATAATACAAATTTGAAAAATCAAAATTAATTTATGTAAATTTATAAAATTTAAAAAATAAATTAAAAAATATATATTAAAATTAAAAAATAAAATTTACAAAATATTAAAAAAACTTAAAAAATAAAATTATTTATTGAAATTTATGTTACAAAATAATAATAAAAAATTAAAATTAAGTAATTAAAATTTGAAAAATAAAATTAGTTTATTCAAATATATAAAATTAATATTTAAAAAAAATTAAAGTTTTAAAAATGAGATTAAAAAACTAAATTAATAGAATTAAAAAATAATTATAAATTATTAAAACGTTTCAGTACACATATTAAAAAATATATAATTAAAATATCAATTTTATGAATTTAAATTGTTAATTTTAATTTTATTAAGCTTAATTTTTAAAATTTTGTAAATATTACTAATTCACTATTTTTTTTTATTTAATACATTTATTTTAATAATTAATTAATTTCATAATTACAAAATAAAAATATTTTTGAAACACACAAATGTAAAAATTTAATGAATTTTGGCACTGAATTTTAAAACAGCAATATTTTTGAATTCTTTGGGGGTTATCTCTCGAACGAGGTTGAACCTAGGAATGAAATTAATTCGTTGCAGGATGTCATTTCATAATTAAAAATTGAGGTGTTTCAGGATTTTTTATAAACATCTCCAAGAATTAAAACAAGGCATTTATTCCGTGTGATTGGACAGTTGTGCCACTCCATTAAAGTCCACTCAAACAGACAATGTAATAGGTCCGAATAAACGGACGAGAAAAATATAAAGTTACCGTTGACTAAAAGTCCCCGATGTTCGGCACAAAAGAGGGAGGACGCGGATGGAAATTGCGTATATTGGTGGAGGAGAAGGGACGTTTTTGTGATGGATGTCGGTCGGGGTTACATCAAAATCTGCTCGCCGGATTACAAACTAAATCCGCTGGCATTGTGTAAACGGACGGCGTGCTCATCTATCAATCCGCTTATCGACTAGTTTCGAAATTCATCCGGGGTTATTTCTGCGGCCCTCGAACTTTCAAATCGAACCGTCCCGGCTCCGATGTTTATTGTTTTTATTTACGGTGGTGGTGGTGGTGGCGGGGAAACGTTTTTATTTTTATTTTTCGTTTGTTGTTTCCTAACCGATATTCGATGAAATAAATCGAAGTATCGTTCGATGTTGGCGGTTTGGGGTTCGGATTCGGTGCTAGATTTAATTCGAGTGGGATCCGTTGCTAAAATGTAAATTGGATCGTTTTTTTTTTCTATGCGAGATTTCCATTGTTTGTGTCACTTTTATTCAATTTTTGATGGATGCACTGAATGCTGAATTTTGTTTGTCGAATGAGTCTAAATGGTGTTAATAATTAAATTAATAATTTTAGTACAAAATTTAAAATTGCAGTATTTTTTTTTAATTAATTTTAATTTTTTTAAAAGAATTTTAGGTACTGGAAAAAATACATAATTAAAAATAATTCACAAATAAGTAGTATTTTAATAATTTATTTTTTTTGTCTACTATTGTATATAAAAATACAAATAATTATTTTTTAATATTCAGAATTTGATTATAAAGAATTTATAATAATAGAAAAAAATTAATAATTGAATATTTTTAGTACCTTTTATTCAAAAGTTAGAAAATAATAAGATTAAATTAAATTGACAAGATTTTTAAAATTAAGTTCAAAAAATTAATTTTATAAAATTTAAATTTATGAAAGAAAAAATGAAATATATAAATAAAATTAAAATTCAGTAATTTAAAAAAATCAGAATAATAAAATACCACAGAATTAAAAAAAAAGTTTTAAGTTTTTTAAAATTTGACTAAGAAATTATAATAATAATTAATTAATTAAAAAAAACTTAAAATTATTAGTTTAAACTTATGGTATTACAAAATATTTATAAAATAATAGAAATTTGAAAAATCATAATTAATTTTCGTCAATTTATAAGATTTAAAAGATAAAATAAAAAAATATATATTAAAATTAAAAAATAAAATTTACAAAATATTACATAAACTAAAAAAATAAAATTATAATTGAAATTTATGATATTACAAAATAATAATAAAAAATTAAAATTAAATAATTAAAATTTAAAAAATAAAATTATTTTATTCAAATATATAAAATTAATATTAAAAAATTAGTATTAAAAAAGTTTTAAAAATGAGATTAAAAAAAACTAAATTTATAGAATTAAACAATAATTATAAATTATTAAATTTGAAAATTTAAAATTAAATTATGCAAATTTATAAAATTTAAAAAATAAAATAAAAAATATATATTAAAATTAAAAAATAATATTTACAAAATTTTAAAAAACTCAAAAAAAAATAAAATTATTAATTGAAATTTATGATATTACAAGAAAATAATAAAAAATTAAAACTAAGTAATTAAAGTTTGAAAAATTTGTCTAAAAAATAATAATTTTTAATTAATAAAAAAACTAAATTAATTATATCATTTTATAAAATTTAAGTTTTAATAATTAAGCTTAAAAAATTAGAATTATTATTTTAATTTTGTAATATTAAAAAAATTAGTAATTAAAATTTAAAAATTAAGCTTAAAAAATAAAATTATTAGTTTAAACTTATGGTATTACAAAATAATAATACAATAATACAAATTTGAAAAATCAAAATTAATTTATGTAAATTTATAACATTTAAAAAATAAATTAAAAAATATATATGTAATTAAAATTTGAAAAATAAAATTAATTTATTCAAATATATGAAAATAATATTAAAGTTCTAAAAATGAGATTAAAAAAAAAAATAAATTTATAAAATTGAAAAATAATTATATATATATATATATATATATATATATATATATATATATATATATATATATATATATATTATATAACTTAAGCAATTAAAATTAAAAAATATATATAATTATAAAGCTTGAAAAAATTAAACAAAAAATATGAAAATTTATTTAATTATATTTATTTTAAGTGTTTTATTCAAAAGTTGTTAAATCAAAAAATAAATTCATTAAATTAAAATAAATGATAATAAAATTGATAATCAAAAATTATAAAATTTTAAAAATTAAGATTAAAAAATTAAAATTCTTAATTTAATTTTATTATTTTATATTATAAAATTGAATAATTTAATTGAAAAAAAAAATGTAATTTAAATTAATATATCTGAAAAAATAAAATAACGGTTGAAAGATCTGTCGGCACCAAAATGGCTGATGACCTGTGTACTAAACCAATGAGTTAACTCCATTTGACTGTTTCACATCGTATATTCTGTCGGGTAATTTGAGGAACTATCATCGCAGAAAATTGCGAATTCACAAATATTGCAGGAGATGCCGGAGCGTAAAATGATTGATTGCATAAATACGATCGTATCGGCGGCCCGATAAAACAAGTGTCGCTTGTAGCCGAACCGATCGATCGCGTAATTTAGTTAATGGTGTGTTAAAAAAAAAAACTGTTATCAGATTGGTTATCTTGTTTTACTCCACGATTAACACACTCGCCGCTTAATCGATAAACAACGGCACTCAAGACGCGTAAAAAAGGAGACTCGTTTAACACAACAATCCATTAATTATAATTATTGTTGCGGTCTATTATTTTAAAATTACGTCGCGAAACGGTTTAAACGTGACAAATTGTTTCAATTACCGCAAGCCGCGACTACAAGGCAGTTCGCCTTGCGACACCGAAATCATGACGGGCGGGTTCATTAGTGCGGTATGTTTAATCTGATTAGTTTTTTATAAATGACTTTTTTCGTTCTAAATCGACTTCGATTTGCGGATTTATGTAAACACATGAATATATTTGAATATGCATAATAAAAATGTAAAATTTAAACGAATTTAAAAATACGTAAAATATGTTCAGCTGTTATACTAAAAATTTCAGAGTATTTGTGAAAATATCAAATATCAAACGCACCATTTCATATATTGTACTGATTTACATTTTTGTATTCATGTAATTTTAAATTTTTATATTTTTTACAAGTTCAAATTGGTTAAATTTATATTTCCACTGTTAAAAATTAGACATTTTGAAATATAATTACAAAATCCATTAAATTCAATCTAGGACATAAATTAACTAAAATAATTAATTTAATTTCTCAAATATAATAATTTTAATTGCATTGTATTTATTTAAATAACATTAAATAATAAAATTTAGTTCGAATTATATAAAATTCTGGTTACTATTAAAATTTTAATTGTAATAATAGTAAAAAAATAAAAATTTGAAATATTTGCGAGTCTTAACAATAAAATAATATTTTAATATTATTTTATACAAGCTGTTTATTACACTTCTATAACCAAAAAATTTTTAATTAAAAAAATTTTATGTGAAAATTGTTGAAATTATTATTAAATATAACAAAAAATTTATAATTTACTAAAAACGTACAAAACTACTAAGTGACCTAATCCCATACGATCAAATTCCATACGATAAAATCCGTACGATAAAAATCCGTACGATCAAAATCCATATGATCATTTTCTATACGATCAAAATCCATACAATCATTTTCCATACGATCATTTTCCATACGATCAAAATCCATACGATCATTTTCCATACAATCAAAATCCATACGATCATTTTTCATACGATCAAAATCCATATGATCAATTTCCATACAATTAAAATCTATAGGATAAAATCCATACAATTAAATTCATACTGATTAAATTACATAGTTTCACTTTAATAACTTTATGGATTTTTATTTTTTTACTAATACTAATTTCCTAAAAAATCATTAAAAAAGTAAAAACAAATAATTCTAATTCTTGGATTCCCAAAAAATTACTAAAAACATAAGAAATAACTAAAAGACATCATTTTATTAAAAAAACAATTCTTTTTAATTTAAATTAATTTTATGATTTTTCTAAAATAGTAACAGTAGTGGACATAAATATAGTAACTTATTAATTTTTAAATTTCTACGAATTTAAATGAATAATTTTCATTAAAAAAAAATGTAAATTAGCAATATAGTAAGTTTAAAGCTTAAAATTATTAATTTAAATATATAAAACAATAAAGTAATGAAATATTTTCTACTAAACAATAAAACAGTATTTTAATATTATTTATTTATAATATTTAAATTATTGATTAAATTAAATAACACATATTTAATCATTAAAAATCTCTTTTAAAATTAAAGTTGCGATAAAAATGTTTACCACTGTAGGTTTATTTTTAAATTAAATTATAAGGTTTTTAAATTTTTTTTATTAACATGTAAAAAAATTGATAAATATAAATTAACATTAAATATTAATTACTCAATATTTATATCAAAATTCAAAAGTTATTTTAATTAAGTTTAATTAATTTAATTAAGTAATGAAAAATAATATATTTTCATTCAAATGAGCCTAACTGTAACTGTATATATTTAATATACACAAAATATTATTTTGAAAAATATTAGTTTTAATATAATATTTACATAAATTAAAATTATGAAATTTCAAGCTAAACAAATTAATGTAAAATAGCCTAGTAAATTAATATAATATAAAATAATAATAAACAATAATTTATTTTTAATTTACATAATATATTAAACAAGCATGAAGAATTACGAGAGTATTTATACAGAATATTTTAAATTTTATACAAAAAATATTTGTGAATTTAAATTACAATAAAACAGTTGAATAAATATTCAAATATTGTTTAAAATATATTTATTTTTAATTTTCTATAAAAAATATTAATTACAATAAAACAGTTGGGTAAATATTCAACTTTGTTTACAATACGTTCATAATAACAACAGAAAAATTTGAATAACTGTTATAACATCAAATTCTATTTAAAATAAAAATAATATTTGAAGCAAATCCTTTTGCTTTAATTTAATTTTATAACTATTGGAATAATGTTGAATACCTACATTCAGATTTTCATGTGCTGTTTTTCAAATGGTGCAACGTCAAACAAATGTTAACTCTAAAACTCAAATATTATGTAGTGGTTAAGTTTAATGGAACAAATAATTATAACAGAAATCATATAACTTATTCTTCTTTATTTTATTATATTTAAATTATTTTTTTATTTCATCTCATTTCATTCAGTGTACTTAAAATAATGGTGGATGCAACTTCAGATTTCTGTTCTTTTCAAGTCCGGTTCCCTACTGAAACAAAAAATGAGATAGAATAGTTAAATTAATACTACAAATAAATATAATAGAAATTATATAATTTATTTTACCTTTTTTTTAGTTAAAATAATGGTGGATGCGCAGATTTCCGTTCCTTTCAAACCCGATTCTCTAGTGAAACAAAAAATTACATAGAACCCTAAAATATAAAGTCATTATACACATCAAAGGGAGGCATTATATCTTCACATGGAATATTTTAAACCGCCGGACTAGTTATTATACTAATTCAAATTACTTCTCCACATACATCGTATCTGCAACTCACAAGAAAAAAATTATTTGCACTGGCTGACCTCATTAAACGCTTAATTTAATAATAAGCTTTCGTTTTTGGCCAGCTAATTTAATCCTACTGGTTTCAAAGGATCTTTGTGTCCTTTGCGCCGTAATTCTCCGGTTAAAAATTCGCCAGTCCGTACGTACGGAATGAATATAAGACACTCGACGTTTGATTGCGAGGCAATTTGTATGAAAGAAAAAAAAAATAAAGTCGACACGCCAACCCTATAAATTCGTACGCCGTTAATTTAAAATTTATTTACCGGCTATTTGTTTCGGCCACAAAATCACCGGCTCTAATTAATCTTATACAAAAACATAATTGCTATATTACTCCGCCACTAATACGTGTTTTACGTTTCACAAGAACACGGCGCAATTTACACCGGTGAATTATGAACGAGCCACTTTAGCCTTTTCATATTTTATCGAGGGGGGTGGGAACGGATGTGGCTGCCGTGTACGTGGAACCTTAATGCCCCGGCGAAACCTCGGCCGGATAATATTTTATTTCCCAAAGTAGAAAAAACCGGAATTTGCATTCAGAGCAACGGCACAGTGCACGAGAAGATGTAGGGGGGCACCTAAAACACCGTTTGTTTCTCACAGCCATCGAACGGTACACATCCGGTCGTCCGGATCCATTTGTCAGATCGGAGAAAATAAGCCATCAAGAAAAACTCACACGAACCCCGGTGCTATTAGTTGTGTTGCCGGCGCCCCCGCTACGGCCCCTCCGCACGCCCGACGAACATCCATAATACGTTTTTCCGATGATTCTCCATTTTCACCGTTCGAAAAACATTGTCGGTGCGGCGTAAGGATTAATAAGATCCGGCGAAACGAAATACAGTAACTGGAAAAGTTAATTTCGTTTCGGGGTCGGTTGTAAATCGTGATGATGTGAGAGTGTTGTGGAAAAAGTTTCCGGATTGTAACCTACCGAAATAATCATTAAAATCTCTCAACAAAAATGTACACTTCTTATTATTTTGTTTTACCGTTAATTCCTTTTGCGACTCAAGTCAACGATATCATGTTAAATTTTAAGTAAATCCGGGACTTAAAATGCCATCTCTGATCTCATCCAAATCTCACTTCTACAGTGTTTATGCAGAGTAGATTCTAGTATGTATTTTATTTTGAAAAAATATTTCTAAAGAAATGAATTTGAAGTATTCCTTATTTTGGGAAATAGGTTTTTACTATTGTATAAATAATTTTCAATAATTTGTAAATGGTTTATATATTAATTCTATGAAGTCAAAATAGTATCTTTATTCTTAATTATTTTCCAAAAAATAACAATAATTTATTAAATTTATTCCTAATCTTACTATTTTTGTTTAAATTTAATTATTTGACTTCGCATTGAATTGACAAATTTTGAACAATTTTTGACATACCAAATAATTTTTAATAAATTTTGTGATTACCACACTTATAGATTCCGATGTTTAAGTTTATTAAATTTAAGTACATTCTGCTCAACTCGGGCTTTCAGGGAGAAGTCAGTCAATAGAAATTTCAATTTGATATAAAAGAGACGGAGATGAAAATGTAGATCTCTAAATTGGAACAGACATATGTGTATGATTGCATGGTACATCGATATCTGTACTTATCAAATCTCTGACACCAAACAATAGATTTTATCTGGTTGCATATTATATGAGTATGTGACGTAGCGCCATCTTTGAATATTTTACTTTTAAAAAGTATTATTTTGTCGTGTAACATCTCGGTTTGATTTATATCGATTGTTTATATCATTTAATACACCTGCAATATTAAACCTTAAATATAAATACTCCTGAAACACGTTAATCGCATTTTTATTAAAATAAATAATGATAATTGAATGAATGAATAATTGTTTAAAGTAAACAATGGATTTTATAATTTTCATGCTTTCCGGATTGCATATTACTTGAGTACCTAACCTATTTTTTTTAAGTTAATAAGCTACAAAAATGGCTCTATAGTGCTCTATATGATTTATATCATTTTTTGACAAAATTCAACATAAGTTAAATGCTAAAAATATATTGTTTAATTCATTACATAACGAAAAATTAATGAATTAATCAGTTTTGACACAAAACAATAGTCCGACACAAACACTCGTTTTTAATTCCTCGAAATATTACTTCTTTATTATTTAAATGCAACTAAAAGACCTCAGTTTCATTTTCTATAAAAATATGTATCAAAATCCAAAGAATGTTTGGAATCAAACATTGTATTATAAATGTTTCATGCATAATTGGTTGCATATTCCTTGACAGTCCAACGTGGCGCCATCTTAGACTGGTTATAAATCGTGATAATGCCCGAGTGTGGTAGAAAAAGTTTCTAGACTCTAATTTAGCAAAGTAATCATTAAAATCTCTCAACAAAAATTTGCACTTAATTATTTCTTGATTTTAACTAAAAAATACTTAATTCTTTTTGTGATATTTAGTCGACGCTTGCTTGTTAAATTTTAATTAAATCCCGAGCATTAAATTACCATCTTTGATCTCGTCCGATTCCCACTCCTGCAACATTCAAAATTCATTCATTGCCTAACGAAAAATTAATGGATTAATCAGTTTTGACACAAAACAATAATCTGACAAACATTTTTTAATTTAATTTTTTTAATTCCTAGAAATATTACTTTTTTATTATTTAAATCCAACTAAAAGACTTCAGTTCCATTTTCTATAAAAATATGTATCAAAATCCAAAGAATGATTGGAACCAAACATTGTATTATAAATATGTTTCATGCATAATTGGTTGCATATTCCTTGACAGCCCAACGTGGCGCCATCTTAGACTGGTTATAAATCGTGATAATGCCCAAGTGTGGTGGAAAAAGTTTCTAGACTCTAACTTTGCAATGTAATCATTAAAATCTCTCAACAAAAATTTACACTTAATTATTTCTTGATTTTAACTAAAAAATACTTAATTCTTTTTGTGCTATTTAGCCGACGCTTGCATGTTAAATTTTAATTAAATCCCGAGCATTAAATTACCATCTTTGATCTCGTCCGATTCGCACTCCTGCAACATTCAAAATTCATGCACAAAGGATCGTTTTAATTAAGGCTATTGACGATGCAAGATTGTGTTATTAATCTATTATCATTTATGAATATTCCTCAACGTTCAGCCATTTGACTTGATAAGACCTCCATCTCCCGTAATTGTGGTCGTATCAAGATTGTATCTGTGCGAACAATTAACTGTTATAATTTAATTGAGCCATTAATTTTTCCCAACTGACTACAATGCGAGCGTAACATGCGAGCTGGAAATTTGACGTGTTGTTTGTTGTTACAGGACAATGGACGCGAGGCTCTGGATCTCACGGCGTCCCCGTTGCGGGCGCCGCCAGCCCCCAACAATAGGACGCAACATCCCCCGCCAATGGTCATACAGGGAGACTTCAGAAAGGTAACGAAACGTCGTCTTTGTAACATGTGCAGCGGTACAAACTCGGTGGTTAATTAAACATGTTACTTACGACGGCATTAAACTATTTAACTTCGTAGCTGCGAATATTACCTTGTAGTTTAAACAAATACGTTTTCTCATAAAGTTTGAAATTTACCTCAAATTGACTTAATGCAAGTTTATAAACGAATATTCTCCACGATCTAAGCGTTATAACTTGTGTGTGTGTGTCTTGTTCAGTTGTGCATTGTAATTCAGTTAATAGTGTATTGCGTTGTCCGTTCTATTTATAGTTGGATTTGCATTAAAATTTACGTGGTTTATTAACAATTTCAATTGCATCCGCATAAGCCCGTGTTTAATATTCATAAATTGTAAAGCATTTAGTATAAATTATTAATTACATTCTAATAACCACAGCAGTATATTATTTTCATAAATTCGCATTATTCAAATTTGTTCTCCGGAT
The DNA here is from genome assembly GCF_024364675.1 of Aethina tumida. Taxonomy (NCBI): domain Eukaryota; kingdom Metazoa; phylum Arthropoda; class Insecta; order Coleoptera; family Nitidulidae; genus Aethina; species Aethina tumida. Next base: position 19,299,577 of record NC_065439.1, read on the forward strand.
AGAAATTCGCACCCGACGTTAATTAAATATTAATTTTCCCAATCAAATATTTACCAACGAAAGATCACAGGCGAAATTATTAATTGATCTGCTTCGCAATTCTTCTACTTCAAACTCTATTAAGGTTGATTTAACTCCTCCCAATTGCCAGTAAATACGGCGTGCAATCGGACATATCTAACAAATTACTCGGGCTCCAGTCATTGAAATCGTATTTCTCCTAGTTTTATTGAAAAATATTGCTTGTCGCTGACATTAAAAACCAATAAATTACAACAAATTGTACAACAGTCGGGTCTGGTTTATATCGATTTTTCATATCATTCAACATGAGTTTTTAATTGTCTGCAATATTACATCTTGATGATTTAAACCCAGCTAAATGCTACTGAAACACCTCAGTTAAATTTTTAATAAAAATAAATAACGGAAATTGGATTAATCAATCAATTTTACTTTTAGTACTTACTATATTTATTGGTTTCATGCACAATTGGTTGCATATTAATGTAATGTAGCGCCATCTTTGGATTTTACATTTTCAAATATTAGCCTTTTGTCAACAGAGTAACTATAGATAACGACACGTTTTTATTTTTTATTAAACTTAATTTGAAATATTATATAAATAAATAAGTAGTCAAATATAATTAGAATCATTACATATATACTTTACAAAAATGTATATACTATATTCTATAAAATCGAGAAACTAAAAAAAATCGAGAAATAAAAAACCACCTTTCATTTTTGGTATACGGTTATCTCTACTTACTAAATCTTTGACTCTAAACAATGGATTTTATCCGTTTCATGTATACCTTGTTGCATATAACGTGAGTACGTAACGCAGCGCTACCTTTGGAAGCATTTTCAATTATTTTGTTATGCAACAATGTGGACATCTGATATATGATTTATATTGATAATTTATATCATTTAACTGTTTACCTTGATGATATAAAACGCGTTTGTCATATTTTTAGTAAAATAAACAATGAAAATTAATTAATAAATGATTTATTAAACAAAACTATGAAATATTTTTAATGCATCCATAGCTGCATATTAAATGTGTGCATAACATAGTACCATCTTTGGAGTGCTCACTTTCAAAAAATAGTGTTTTGTCAACAAATTGTACAAGATATTTTTATATTTACTTTAGATATCATTCTCAAGTTTTAAATTATATGTGACATCTCAATGATTTAAAGCTAAATTCAAATGATGATAAATAATTGTTTGGTATTTTAAATAACTAAAATTGGAATTTCAATAAGAATTTCGGTGGACGTAATAAAATAGACTTTATATAGACTTAACATTTGAAAGGTATGAAATAGGTGGTGATTTAATCTTTAAAACTAGAGTTTTCAACATAACTAACTTAACCTAATCTAACTTTTAACAACATTGTTGCTAAACTGATCACAAAAACATGTATGCAATTAGCGAAAATATTTGAACTTACAAACTAATTTATTTAAAACCAATTCATTAATCAATTATATTACTTTAATTTATTAATCAAATAAACGGAACTCGATAGAAAGAATTGTTTTATAGTTTCTAAATTATAAAAACTTACATTGAAAGTTAAAATGAAATTATTGATAATATATAACAAATATAATTTCAAATTCATTTGTCTCGTTCTGTTTGTTAATATTATATGTATATTAAAAATGTTAACGAAAATCCTAAACAAAGAACCCAACTGTAAATGTTTATTGTTTGGATTATTTATATTGCTCTTTACAAATGTTTCTTGAATTTACTTATATGTGAAACCTTCTTGGAAAACTAATTATTATTATTATTATTATTATTATTATTATTATTGTAATTAACTCTCCTTCAATAAGTTGTGACATATGCTTCATGCATACATGGTTGCATATTACTTGAGATCTTAATGTAGCGCCATCTTTGGATCTATGTCATTCAAAAAGCAGTATCTTGTCTTAAAAGAGACAATTTGTGCGATTGCCGTCGGTTCTAACACGTGAGAATTTATCTGAATCGATCCGCCGGCGCAATTTCGTAAGAATTGCACGAAGTGTAGCTGTAGGTGCTAATGGAAATCGTCAATTGGCGAATGCCGTGGACGTAACGACCGTCTATACGTTTAATGGCCGTTCGCAATTAATTGGAGGGCACGTGCCGCAAATAGGTCGAACGGATTGGGTTCTTAGTTCGGACGTTGTCTCGCAGATTGTTAACTCGTCTCGAAATTAAATTCGAATTGTGTGCATTCTGTAGCCGATTGAATTTTGCACCGGCGTTGTTGTATCTAGACAACATTTAATTAAATTTTTAGACCTTCTATTTGCATGAGGTAATTTGAAATTCTTAGTGGAAGGGTGTCCGGATAAATTTCTAATTTTCTTTTATGTTTTTACGTTGCAGGTGTCGGGAATCAGCAGTGAAATATTCAAGCAGATAGAGACAGTAGAAAATGACCACGACGCTTCGACGGCGGCCGCGTTGGAGGTGAGTCTCGGAAGTCCTGATTTAATTAAATGTCCTTGAAATATGGCGCCCGACTCTCGGCGGCGTAATGCCTCTAATTCCCGCTTCGTGATTAAACTTCGACTTTCCGGCAATCCGACGATAAGTGAATCCATCGATCGGTCGTAAATTTTTTCGCTGCGGATGTGCACGAAAGACACGGATAACTATTTATTTAATGCAATCCGGGGCGACTTGAAAAAATGCCGGATTATCTCCGGCCACAGTGACGGCATAAATAAGGAACGGAGGAGCCGGAGCAATTTCTCCGGGGCGCTGGCAAAAACGACGGCCTTTTATCTTTCAGCCGAGTTATTGTATAAATTACTTTAAAGAGACACTTGCCCGATAATATTTCTGGAGCGGCGGACAAAACGGAACGAGGGACGAAATTAATTTCTGAAGTTTGCGACGCGCACTGCTTCAGATTCCATTCGGGTTACGGTTTATTTTAAATGCTTTATTCTCGGATTGCGCCGCAAAGTTGGACGTATGTATAATCTAATTCGTTACGTTATATCAATTTTAATTTTGTCCGTTTTGGAGTCGTGTCCTTTCCTCGGTTTTCAGTCTCGCCGAAAATCGTATGAAGTTGTCTTTTTTTGTACGTACGACATTATGCAAAAGCTCTCCTTACTCGTTTTAACAACGCTCAGCGTTCACTCGACAAGCCCCATTAATTCCTCAACGGCGACGAATGTGCAACACCAGAAAATCTGATTCGCCACGTCTAATGGCACTCCTCGTGTGCCAGACGTCGTGCGTCCCCGATTCACCACTCACGGCTGATGAAACGCCGTTTTTCCGATGACAAAACGGCCGATTGTGTGCCGAACAAAGTGCACAATCCGAGATGCTGAGACGCGAATTTTAATCACGACAGTTTTCGGGGTGGATGAAGAACGATGTACAGCCAGGCTATTGTTTCAGCACGTGGAGCGTAGGGGTGAGATGATAGTGCGGATCCTGGACCCGAGGCATTTGGGACGGACGGCCGGCGATGCCGCCAAGCGGTTCATGTCGATGCAGGACACCAAGCACACGGTCCAATTCGTGGAGATTGTGAAGAGGCCGGGACAGACGCTGGGACTCTACATACGCGAGGGCAACGGCATCGACCGCAATGATGGCGTCTTCATCTCCAGGATCGCACTCGAATCGGCCGTATACAATAGCGGATGTCTTAAGGTAAAATCTGCATAAAATACTTTGCTATTAATTTTATTATCATTTTAATTATCAGTGTAAATATATGAAATTTCTAAAATAGGTAGCCAAAATTTCGAAGCAGGTGTAGGACGCCCAATAATAAAGTAAATCTAAAACTGAAATATCTCAGAAACGTCTTTGACATAGAGTACCTTTTTTTTCTAAAACGTGCAAAAACTATGGAAAAAGAAGATAATGTTCGAGAATCTGCGATTGTGTATCATTATGGAAAAGTTTGTAGGTATATGATAATAGGTACCAAATTTAAACACACTTGAATCAAAAGTTATAGTAATATGAGAAAACATTTTTTTTTTAATTTGAGTAATTGTATTTATTTCAGGAAAATCTTTTGAAAAAAATTATTTAGATTTTCTCCATTATTGGATGTATTATATTTAGTCCCAAATTTTGGCTATCTATTTTAGAAATACATGGTATGTGTGAACAAGAAATTAGGGTCTTTGTTATTTGGAAATCAGGAGAGATTATTATTTATTATTTAACATTCTTATAAAGTTTAAGGAGACGTACATCCTGGATTATTCTGATGACAGATTTACAAAATATAAACATGTGGAGCCTTCATTGAAAAACATATACATATCAATTTTTTTTTTAATTTCTGATACTGAAAAATTGATTCCTGGGTATCTCCAAAAAAACTCCAAAGAATGAGCTCTTAATTTTTATTAGAAGGTCCTTTTCAGTTTTCCATTTTTTCTTCTATATGGCGAATCTCTATCTCGTCATTACTGGATCGTATTTGAACGCTCTACAAAAAAGTATTTTACAATTTTTTTATAACTCATACCGTTTAGAAGATATCAGAGGCTAAAGTTTGAAGAATTTACCAAAAATTTTTTTTACTTCTAAATTTTATAACTTGTGGATATATAAATATTATAAAATGGTAATGAAAAAAACTATGTCCACATATGTTAGTTTTCCAAAAGTTATGTTCTGAGAAAGTGTTTGAAGAAAAAAAATTGCTTTAGTTTAGATATTACTATTTCAAACACCGTCCAAGAAAGAACTTTTTGTCATTTTCTCAAACTTACAATAGTGAGTTGTACTACATGAATTGGATCCCAGTGCCTATGTTATTTTTTTCTGATATGTTTGTGTTGTTTAAGAACTTATTAACGATTCTCTTAAGTGAACTTCGTCCTAACATTCATTAATCATTCATTTTGAAATATTTAATTCAATTGAACTTTTGGGTAACATCGGAAATTTGTTTTTCAGGAAATAATCATTGTCCATATAACTAAAATTTTTACATGGTTTACAAAGGTCACATAAATATCAGGTTTAGAAACAAACTTAAAAACTTCTTCATCCTTCTATCGAACTTCTTTTCATTTATAATTCAATTTTGGTCTGTCTGTTGGAGGTTAAAGTGTTTGTGATTGAATAAACTACTGATTAAAAATGTAAAACTTGAAAACTTATTAAATTGTATTAAAAATATGTGCTATACTTCTTAAATTGGGAGCCAATAACTATAATGTTTATATTATTTTTGCTGTCATTGTTGTCTCTACTATACAACTGGTCAGTCTAATATTATTTAAAAAAAAAACTGTGCGAAAAGATGTCATTTCTATAAGAAAAATCCTGTTTTCTACAAAAAATGTAAAAGTCCAATTTTAACCAAAATTTTGACCTATTGTTTTAATGACCAAAACATCGATTTTTGGGCCAAAAAAACGACTATTATTTTTAGCACATTTATTATTAGTTATTTTTTCTTCCTCCTTACAAAAGGAGCAACACACAATATTAATATTAATATTAATATTAGTATACTTTTATTGACAGAAAGAGTTTATTCAGTTAATAAATCATCAGAATGTGCTTATGCACACAAATGTCACAATCGCGGGAACCACACAATAGCTAATGATTAATGGAGTATTAATGGTATTTTAAATTCGGGAAGAACCTTGATGAGTGCTAATCTATAATCAATAAAATAAAACGACGTTATTAATTGTACAAAGGACCATTAGAAATAACTGCGAGTTAATGAACACAATCAATAAGCCGCAGCTACAATTGATTTTCACTTACACAACAAAAACAAATTCTACTACTTCTGCACCCGATAAATTTTCTCTGAAGTGCTTAAACTTGAACATAAATTGCGACGGCGAGAAGTTAAACTGTTCACAACAATAACAAGGATGAGCCCCGTCATAAAGCATTAGTTTCACTGAGAACTAATCCCTAAAGTTTGTTAAACATCTCAAAAGAGCGATTTAGTCTTTTGTAACTCGATAGCCGATTTAGCACTTGCGGGGATTCCTCGTTCAGACCTGATACAAAAGGGAACGACTGATCACTTCTAATTTAGTACGACAACCCACTATTTATCTTCCACTACCACCCCTAAACAAACGCACCGTTCATCTGCTCGTGAATTGTAAAACACCAAATAAATTACGGAGCACGTTTCGTTTTATTATGAAGGTTGGCGATGAGATTTTGGCTGTGAACCTGGTGGACGTGACGCGTATGAGCCTGGACGACGTGGTGATCATAATGTCGATACCGCGCCGCCTCGTCCTCGCCACTAGACAGAGGAAGGGCACCAAGGGCGGCCAGGGCTCCCCCAACGTCCAGCCCCGTTCCGAACACAAACCCCCGCCCGTGGTCGTCATCAAGCGCGACCTCAGGGAAGATGAGACTGATGACGCCGAACTCGCTGAACACCGGTAAGAAAATCCATCTATTTTTCCAACAAAACAAATCAAATCAGTGAAACGGGGAGAAGCGAAAACAAAATTGAGCCTGTTGAGTGCTTAGCCACAGGCGAAAATAATGGATCCAATTAGCCATAAATAATTGCTTAGTGCAATTGTAATTAAACTGGCGAATCCCGTTTAACACACACAATTATGGTGCAATCTTCGTCGAGTGTACATTCAGCTGAACCCGGCTGATGATGTAGATTTGACTGTTGACACGTGCGCTTAATAGTTTAATGATGTAGATGTTTCATGTGAACTGTTCGAAATTGTATTAACTAATCGAACATTGATGTCATTCACAATCAGTCGACTTTTTTCCCTATTTGAATAAACACAATTCAATTTGCAACGCCAATTTCGCCATACATGTTTCTCCCCGCTTCTGAGTCTGATTGATTTAATCATAGTGTTTGTAATTATTGCGGATATTAATTCAATTTGAAGTGAATCGATGCGACAAAGACACACGGGCGACGGCCGCGAGATGTCCGAGTCGCGTTCCCGTCTCGGCCTGGGCCTGTCGTCCCTCGACTCCCGCCACGGCGGCGGCCAGCTGCAGCAGCAGCAACAGCCGCCCGAGGGCGGTGCCTCGAACGGCCTCGATCTCTACTACAATAGCCGTCCGCCCGACGCCGGCTGGACCTACCAACCGCCACCGCCCGTCATCACCGAACAGCCCAAGTCCAGCATGCAGCACTTCCAGCCCTACGAGAGGAGTTACCCCAACACCTTGGAGAGTCTGGCCGAGAAGGTGCACTCCTTCGGGCTCACCAGGAGGATGTCCGCCGGCGGCCAGCCGGTTCCCACCAGGTAAATATCAATAATCACAATCAAGGTCTTATCGGGAAACTTTTTTATAGCGTGTGTTCAGTGATGTAATTATACGTGTTAAAAATAGATGCCGACACCTTTCATCGGTTAACAATAGGCAACCCAGTTCGCAATACGTATTCGAATTGGCTGAGCCGCAGTAAAAACACCGCCGGGTTTATTATTACCTATTGTAACGGCGGCTTTTGAATATATTGTAATACTAGACCGAACCGTTTAATAAAGCATGGCGAAACAATGTTAATTAGCGGCAGATATGCCCCGTACCGGACCGCACAAAAGCCGCGATGCAATTCCCAATCGAAAATTCGGAATTCTCCTCGCACATCGGTAGTGCACAGTGCAAGTATTGTGACGGTTTAATTAATCCCCCCTGCATTCCGCCGACCCACAGTTTTATCAACCCCCGTCCGGTTGCAACTCGTCCGTATCGTTGCATGAAACCGGCACAGTGACGAAAATGAGGTTACTATGATACGAGTCAGACGTCGGGGGAAAACTTTTGCAATTACGACGCGCCCGGTTTTAAAATAATTAATCCACACAGTCATAAATCGCCTCTGCGGCTTGCACTGAACACAAAAATCACCGCCCTCGGGGCTGTCACAGTTTTGTACTTGATTTAAAGTTCCCGAATAAATCGCAAACTGATTTAACTTCTTCGATAATTAATTATTGTTTATGTTTTACGTTTTGCCACAGACTGTCGTCGCAACAGAGCCCGTCGTCGCATTACTACGTGCAGCATGCCGGAACGGGGGCACGGCGCATCATGCCGCGCAGCGGCTCCGATCAGCACCTGCCCCACACCGAGTACTCGGACTACACGAGCATCACGCAGGCCGGTCGCCACAGTTTGCTGCGCTCGAGCTTGAAATCGGGCTCGACGCTGAGCCGCTACAACCAGAGGTTCGTGGATCAGGCGGCGGTGGCGGCGCAGCTCGCGCAGGCTAAGTATGGCACGTCGGGCACCCAATACGGGACGGCGACCATGAGGAGGAACAGGGGTAGTCTGGATTACTCTAGCGATACAGAGGCGACTGTCGGATCCAGGAGCGGGTACTACTATTACAGGTAGGAATATTAAGTAAATACCACTTGTACATTTTTTTTAAATGATACTACGCTGAGCTTCTTTTGAAGTGGATAAATTGAATTTTCTAGATTTTAACAATATTTCAATATGTTTTGTTTTGACCAGAAATATTATTATTTGCGGCTCTAAACGGATAATATACTAAATTTTTTTGACTTTGCATATACTATGATGGTCAAAAATATGGAATATATTTTAATAAATTGATAATCTTTTTTAATCTCCCCCACTGACTAAGTATTAATTAAAAAAATGTAGCGGTTAATATTTTGTTTTTCCAATTTTAATTAATTTTATTTTATTATTCTCCCAAAAAAATGATATTAATTTTATTACTTTTTTTAAATTCTGTTATTAATAATATTTTGTAATATATTTGTTGTATATAATGCCATTGATACTAATAATGTTGATAATTTTTTAAATAAATCAAATTATCATCTTTAATAGACTATACAGCAGTGACCATACTTATAATAACTTTATAATATATTAAAAATATCAGATGTAATATTTGAACTGGATGCTAATCTTCACTCCCGGACAACAGTTTGGAAACCTTAAAATTTAATTGTTTTTATGTTTAATATTAGAAACATCATAACAATCCATTTTTTAATTTACCCACTGCAATGAGAAGCTAAACAATAGTGGTCAAAATAAAGGAAATTTAAGGGGTTTTTAAAGTTGGTAAAAAACTGGGCATTTGTCTACTTACAATATTTTTATAATATCAAAATAAACTGCAGTATACATTGTGATTATTATTTTGTATTTTAATACGCAAAACGTTTATTTTAATATTATTTTTTATAATTATTAATTATTTTCTATTTTAAACAATTATATCCTAAAGTTTCCAAACTTATGTCCAGGAGTATAAAAATGCCACTAGTCAATTTAAATTTATTGTTTAAAAAATTGCAGTGAATCTAAAGAATCTAAAGAATCTAAAGAATCTAAAGAATCTAAAGAATCTAAAGAATCTAAAGAATCTAAAGAATCTAAAGAATCTAAAGAATCTAAAGAATCTAAAGAATCTAAAGAATCTAAAGAATCTAAAGAATCTAAAGAATCTAAAGAATCTAAAGAATCTAAAGAATCTAAAGAATCTAAAGAATCTAAAGAATCTAAAGAATCTAAAGAATCTAAAGAATCTAAAGAATCTAAAGAATCTAAAGAATCTAAAGAATCTAAAGAATCTAAAGAATCTAAAGAATCTAAAGAATCTAAAGAATCTAAAGAATCTAAAGAATCTAAATAATCTAAAGAATCTAAAGAATCTAAAGAATCTAAAGAATCTAAAGAATCTAAAGAATCTAAAGAATCTAAAGTATCTAAAGAATCTAATTAAAAATAAATAAATAATTTTAATTATTAAAAATCTTTATTTTATGTGCAGCTGAGTTAAAAACAATAGAAATAAAAGAGTAATGGCTAAAATATTTAACATTTTAAAAAGTTCTTATAATTATGGTTACCACAGTATATAGTAGTATAGTAGTATATATAATAAATGATTTTATTTTGAAAGACACAAAGAAAATATTTTAGACGAATCTTATATTTTAATAAATCTTCTCAGTTATATAACTTTGTTTCTTATTTAATTTTTTATTTTTGTAATAATTAAATAAATAATGAAATAATTATTGTAATAAAAATGAAGAATTAAATGAAATGTTTCTTGGGACAATTATACAATATTTGCGACTATGTCTTATTATAATATTTATGTATTTAGCTATAAAAGTTCCACAATTAAGATCCAACATTAAACTTTATTATATTCAGTGTGATAAAACAGTAATACAAGTTTTATCGATTTTATGAAAATGTCAATGACTCTTCAACTTTTTATTGCAATCATTGAAATAATGAACATAAACAACAATTTTTGTATTTGTATTTTCATGTTCCGTCTCTAAAATAATCAGCCAAATCAAAAACCAATTACCGGCAGAACATGCCAGTTATTAAATCGAATCCATTTCAGACACTATTTATAAACCGCAAGAACGCAATCCATCAAACCAGAAGACATAAAATTCGTTCCGGGAATAGGAAGTCCAATTAAAGTCCAAACTTTATTTATTCATTTATTCAGGCACACATTCAATTGCACAGAAATTACAAACAAGATCGATTTTTTTCTTCCTGTTTTCCAGGGACCGGGGAAGCGGTCAAACGTCAGTTCCTCACAGCACAATACCCACAATGGGCAGGCAGAATTCAATGGCTTCCACCGACATCACCACCAAATTCAATTCGCTTCCTAGGGACACCAGAGGTGCCTCAAGGTAAGGAACACAAGGTTCATAATTCCGGTATTCAATATTAAAGATTTATGCGGGAACAACTTCAAAGAAAAAACGTGTAAAAATCGGGAAGGCGACACAAGTAAGACACTCAATTTTCCTTTAAAGCACGAGAGTGGGTCAGAGCGGGATTAACGTCTCGTAATTCCCGTTCCCGCACACATTCCGGACCGTTCCGGGAGCAATATTTATCGCTGTGCGTGTTTTAAATTTTTATGCGCACCTGCTTCCGTGCACCCAAACGCTTCTAATGTTAACGACGTCGAGCGTCGTGTCCATATATCATCGATAAATTGCAAGAAACGCGGGGGTTCATGGTTGAGATGTTTTTTTTTTTTGTAGCCGGGGGAATTTTTAATAAATATGGTAATTTATGAGATAGCTGTTTTAGATTTTAGATAAGTATTCCAAATCAACCGGCACATAACTTCCTGAACCTTCCTATTATCAAATTGTTAATAAAATTCAATACAAACATTACCGTTCGTCTGGCACAAGTAAAATATGGTGCATCAAAGATAAAATACAGATGGAGAAAGAGTAACGGGTGTCTGTTTCAGATTGGGCATGAATAAAAGATTCGGAGACCGGAGCGTGTCGCTTTTACAGGACGAGGCAGACGGCGCCCTCTCCGCCCCCGAGATGCCCTCGATACGCCGGGACCGAGGTAAGTGCCGAAACCCCGGACCTTTTTCCCCACCCCCACATCCACGGTAAATGCGATTGAAAATTGTTTATTATACCGAATCTGGTTCCGGTCTTACGACTCGCAGGAAACTTACAGTTTCGAATGAGGGATTTTATTGGCGATTCACTCTTTCAGTTGAGTCAAAATTTGACTTAAAATGGGTTATTTGGGATTTAGCGTTACGGAATAATTTGTATGTTGAGGGTTGTAGTTTTCATTAACATGCATTGGGAAGTGGCTCGTCGTTTAGTGGGGCATTAAGCGCTCTCGATGCGATTTAACGAGGGGCCGATCTCGACCTGACGGTGCCAGAGTTGTCGACACAACTTCTCGCCACCCTCTCTGCTCTAATTGGAACGTTTTTGATCGAGCACCGTTAGTCGGTTTTTAACCCCAACTCTAACGAAGGCTGTTTCACATGTTGAATTAGCACTTATGAACGTTTTTTTTTAAATAATTAATGTGTTTTTTCGTGCATTATCCATTAATCCATCGATTCACATTCACTGTTCCATCCATTAGAATCTATAAACAGGATATCCTCGTTTTCCATCTGTACATCTCCTTAGGCTGCATTACAATAGCTTTGACAAAAATCCTTTAAAAGCCCATTTCCCACATGCCATTAGATATGATTCATGTACACGAACACACACATACACACAGCACTCTGTTACTTGCCCGTATCACAAAGGGAGGATACCCTCGTCAACTAGTGTGTTCACTTCAGATGAATACCGACAGTGGTTGAGTAGGACACCCTCAACTTCAGCGATCTATGAACAGATTCGTGCGTCCAGAGACGTACTTAACCAACAAAGGGCGGCCAGATTCACCTACAGTGCCGAGAACATACATGACGCTTTGAAAAATGTAAGATTTAGTCAATTGTAGATGTGTGAATGGGCGCTAATTGTTTGTAAAAAAATAGATTGAGGGAGGCTACTACAGCTCGTACGGTCGGCCAGGAGCTACATCCACGTTAGACAGAAACTTTACTCGATCACAACAACCATCGTTGCCGGCTCGTTCATTATCAACTCAACATATCACTTCATCATCAACAGGTAACATTAATGTATATGGTTCGTTGTTTACCTACATTTTATTGAATTTTCAGCCTTGAGCAGCACCAGGTCCCCATCCATGCGTCGAATGAGGCAACTCCTGGACTTGGATTCGGTGAGAACGGGCGCCCCCAGTCCCGTACCCACGCCCAGTGGAACACTGCCCAGGGGACAAAGGCAACTGGATATCAATCCTGCTGGTTGGTATTGCTTAAAAGTTTTCAAATAAAAAATACATGTTGGTGACCATGTTTGCAGAATTTTTGAAGTATAAGATAGATAAACCTGGCATGCCAGGTGGTACTTCAATCACCGGGTTGTCGCAATTGGCTACTGGTCCTGGTGGTTTGACATCGAGCAGTGATGAGCCAGTTAGTGGAATGTTGTGGGTGCATTTGTTAGCTGGAAGAGGCTTAAGAGCTTCAACCGGTACTTCGGCAGCTACCACACCGGTAACTCCCAGTGGCACCGCTCCGAGTATAGGTGGTAAGTTTGAAATCGATTTTCCATTTTGAAAGTTTACACTAATTTTACATAATTATAGGCTCAACTGGATTGCGTGATCTCTACTGTGTCCTAGAATGCGATAGAGTACACAAGGCACGCACAGTGGTAAGTTTCGAAACGCCCTCCTTGTGAATAAATAAACACACTCATAAAAAACGTTTAGGTGAGGACTGGCGATTTAGTATTCGACTGGGATGAAACATTTGAATTGGATTTGGTAAATAACAGAGAATTGGACCTTCTAATTTACTCCTGGGACCCGCAATATAGACACAAATTGTGTTACAAGGGCTCAGTTTATCTTCCTACTCTGCTCAAGTCTGGACCCATACACCAACTGGCACTTAAAATTGAACCTAGAGGCACTCTATATATGAGAATAAGACATACGGATTCGGCTGCTTTGTACAGAAGGAGGACAATGTCCACTTTGACGTTGTCCAGAACTACACCACTGTTTGGTGTTGATTTGGAAAGCGTGGTAAATCGAGAAAACAAAACAGGAGGTGTGCCAGGAGGTGTTGCAACAGGAATTGTGGCGAGCTCCCACCAAAGTATTCCTATAATAGTTAGAAGATGTGTGGAGGAGGTCGAACGAAGAGGACTAGATATCATAGGCATGTCCCCAACATTTCTAAATGTTCTGTGTTGTATAAAGTACTTTTTAGGTTTGTATCGACTGTGCGGATCAGCGACAAAGAAGAGAATTCTTCGTGAAGCGTTCGAACGTAACAGTCGTTCAGTGGATTTGAGCCCGGACAACGTGCCAGACATCAACGTCATAACTGGAGTACTGAAAGATTATCTGCGTGAATTGCCTGAACCACTGTTCACTAAATGCCTCTACCAGATGATGGTAGATGCGCTGGGCGTTTGTTTGCCCGACGACCCCGAGGGCAACGCCAAACTTATGTTCTCCATATTGGATTGTTTACCTAGAATTAACAGGGTACGTCCATATTCAAATCTTCAATTTAGTCAAAGCTGATTCACCATTTTGTTTAGGCTACATTGATCTTTTTGATGGACCATTTGGCCCTGGTCGTGTCTGCATCAGACAGAAACAAAATGTCGGCATTGAATCTGGCCACTGCACTCGCGCCCCCTCTGATGCTCCAGTCGACGGACGCAGCGACACCGACGCCCACGGCAATCTCGGCCTCTGGCAAGCCCCACGAACTGGACTACCAGCAACCGATCAACGTGCTCAAGTATCTGTTGCAAATCTGGCCCACGCCCAAACACCACACCTCAGGTAATGTGTAAAGAGGAACCGTAGTTGAATAACCAGATCAAAAAATGATGAACTTTTTTTGAACATTTTATTACTTTAGTGTTAGTTTATTGGGTTAAAGGTTCATCGTTTTTTGTATATCAGTAGAATGGCTTATAGATGAAGTAGTTTCAAAGTCGATAAAAGAAAATGAGAATCAAAATTTTGAGTTGTGATTTTCACCATTTGCCTTCTTCTAAGTTGACTACACTCATTGGTATGGTACTTACACACCCCTTAGTCTAGTTCTTTTAGTTAACCTTAGCAGAAATACGAAAGAAACACATACCATCAATATAAATACAAATACAAAATATTGATTTCTTTCTTGTTTCAATATCACCCGGGAGTCTCTCAACCCTGAACTCATGCACATCCAACTAATTACAGTCACAGGTACTCACTAGCTCAAGGTATCTCAAGAAGAATAATAAATTCTTTTATCAGAGCATTTATATTTGTTGTACTAAGATGTTAAGTAAGATAATTATCTTCTTGAGATACTCTTCAGATCAAAGCACATCCAAGTACTACCTACACCACCACCACTAAGAAAACACTAGAAACACATTGTCATACACTCACATACACACAAACCCTAGTAGTGAGTCAGAGCAGTAGTTTCGGGTATTGGGAACACTCCTGTATGCCAGTTCGATGTGTGGCGGTGTTGTTGGTATTTAGAGGGGGCCTTTCCAGACAGGTCGTCGCGGCAGGCCAGCAGCCGGGCCGCGTGGAGACAGTCGCAGTGCGTTGCCTCCGGCGGCGGTGGCGCAGGCGGCCCAGGGAGCGGGTCGCGAGCCGTCTCGGCTCTCAGCGGCTCCGTTTCCTCCAGCTCCTCGCTCAGCAGCCTCGGGCCCGCGCGCCCCACAGCCACCGGTCCCATCACACCAGATACTAGTGAGTATTCCATTATCTTTAATTTCAATGCAGGAACAAACACAACAAGTAAACCTTGAAAGATACATTACTGTTACAAACTGTATCGTTCAAAAGTTTATGAGGGAGTAGTTAGAAACAATAAATCAGTTAAAAGATGTGAAATTGTTTTTAACTGTTCCTTTCATTTAATTCTTGCACTGATGAAGACAGATAAAATTGTTCCAAAACTTTAAACAACTATCTGTACTTTTTATTAGACTAGCTTATAGATTTCCGGCCATAATATTTGTCATTATTATCTACAAGAAAGGTTCGTTATAGATTTTTAGATTAGTATATGATGTAGAACAAATATTTATTTTTACCAAAATTGAAAACAAACTTCCAGAGAAACTATACAATTAAAATTATGATATGAGAAAAATTGAAAAAAAATATAACAATACTCTTAAAGTTTCAATTCAGTTTGATGAAATTTGGAACGGGTTGTAAAAGAGTTTTGTGCACCAGGGCCAATCATCAGTAAGCAAAGGTCCCTACCGTCCACTTTCGCCGCGGGTAGGCCCGGCGTCGGCGGCGGCGGCGCATTCCTCATCAGCCAGCGCAGCGTCGGCGCAGGCGGGGGCTCCGCCATGTATGCGCCCCCGTCAAGTGATAGTCTCGTCGCCCGGCTCGCCAAGCAGCAGTAGCGACAGCCAGAGTGGCTCCGACTCCGTCAAACACTGCCTGTCAGGCCGCGTCGGTTCGCCGTCGGTGCGCGCCTCTCCCTCGCCCGCCCAGCAGATGATGCGCGCCTCGCCCTCCGTGGGATTGGGGTCGGCGCACCAGCAACAGATGCAGATGCGCGGCAGCCCCTCGATTGCCGGCCACGGAGCGCAGGGCGTCAACTCGCCCGTCGGCCCCAGGAACTCGCCGTCCGTTAGCAGTCTCAGCAGGATGTCGCCATCGGTCTTGAGTCAAGTACGTCCGTGTTATTTCCTCTCCAATATTTGCTTAACGTTTTGTGTTTGATTTTAGGTGTCTAGGTCAAGCTCTCCGGCGATGCAGGCCAGTTCGGCGGGATTGAACGTAACCTTGGGCACAACCGCCCCATCATTCTCGACATTGTCCAGTCTCCAGAGCACGATCTCCAACATAAACACGACAGCCAACAATATCTACGGCATTAACTATCCCCAGACCACCTACGCAAGCACCAACCCATTCTTGACCGGCGCATACATGACTTACACACCCGGAGAGCAAACCTACGATAAATACAACACAATTGGTTCAACCAAAGAAGTGAAAAGCTTCTTCGAAAGCTACACCAACGACACTAACAAATATTCCACTCTGAACAACAAGAACTACGACGTATCCGAATATTCAAGTGCGGATAAGTACAACACCATCGGCAGCAAATATCCGGAGAAAACTAGCTACTTGAGCACCACCTATTCGTCCGACTTGAAGTACAGTCCGGGTAAATCGAGCGGATATGACACAAGCCCGAACGTGACGCAGAGCAGCAGCTCGGCCATGCTGAGCGTCGAGGACACGCCAACCCCTACGAGTAGCATTGAGACCGAGGACAGCAACACCAGGGAGGTGGGGGAGAAAGACGTGGAAGGCGACGGCGAACAAAGCGACTGAATATTTAATTAAGGATAACAAAAATAAAAATAAATAAAAAACGGTTTGGGCACAAACTCACACTTTTTATCGTGGCAGCACCATAAAAAGACAAACTTAGGGTATACACTAGATCAATCACGGATTTCAATGTAATTTTCCCCCATTTTTAAAATGAATGAAACTATCACAAGACTTCATTATAAATATTTAAAACAAATTAAATTATGCATATACGAAATTTATAATTTAAGGAGTCATCTTATAAATATTATTATATGATATATGTAATTGCTTATTAGAATCAAACTATTTAGGATCATTGTTAACTAATATTTAATAAATTATATTATATAATTTTAGTTGGTAGATAAATAAAATATTTATTAAACAAAATAATAGACGTATCTAAATGGAATTTTAGTAAAAGTGGTTGTTGCGTGTTGCACAATTTTTTTACGTTACATGATGGTTTTCGCGGAATATTCCGTTTGTACAGACTCTCCATTCGCCTACGGAATCCTCGCCAAATATATTTGGCGATTAGGGCAATTCCAATACTTTCTCAATCAGACACATAACACGTTTATTGGCCAATAACTTTTATTGATTTAGAAGATCATGACATATTTCAAGTATGTCACAAAGGAGGATTGCATCAAATACTAAGGCCTAATTTTCGAATATTCTACGTATTTGGAAATTCCTTTAATATTGATTTAAATGTGCTTATATGTAATCCAAATATTAATGTTTAATGTGGATAATTTATGTATAACTTGCTCTCAGAAATTTATATATTAGAAGTTAAATCTGTAAATATAATATAATTTGCACATAATTTATTTATTAAATTGTTATAGTGACACATTATAGTAAATTATTTATCCATTTATTACTTTTTAAAATAAAATTGTAAATAAATATAATTTAAATATTAAAATATGTACATACTACAAAACCCATTAAAAGCTTTCTAAAATTAACTAATAGACAAATATAATATTTAATTGTTTAAAACATTTTCAAAATTTTAATAAATTTTAACAAATTCTATATAATTTATTGGGTGACAGTTTTCGGAACAACTCCAAAACTGAAATAAAAAGATCTTATGTCATCGAACACAAAGATTAAAACCCCACACACAATTTATTTCAGTTCAAAATTTTTGGATTGAGCGTCCGGCAAACGTGACATTCCGTCGTGAACGACTCAAATTAGTTTCCTAATTGTGATATTTGCGTTGTTAAGTTAAACAAGAAACGTCTGCACAAATTAAAAACTGTATAAAAAACGACACTGCCATTGTAACGTATATATTTAGGCAGATTTTCCATCTACATTTAGCAAAAAAGAAAGTAATATTTGTACGCATAGGACTACTTGTTTTTACATTGTAGTTGTGTATGTGAGGTTGTTTCTATTTGTAACTTTTTCTTTTATTTTTTTGGCGGCCACTTTCCGGCCGATGAGAGTTCGAAATATATTCTAAGATGTATATAAATGGAGATAAACACTATACAACTAATCGGTTGATGTGTTTTTAGATATATTTGATTATTTATTTTTACTGTTGGTGAATTGTATGTTATATATGTACAGTTATTTGCGTTTGTTGTGTTGATGTTGCCATGCAAACATTTCTTTCGACTAGTTGTTTTGTTACTAATGAAATATTTATTATATAAATAATGTCTAAGTAAATGTTCACTTTGTACATATATAATGTGAGTTTTTAGTATGTTTTTCGAATATTTGCATGGCAAATTTCGTGACTACGAATTATCTTCTACAAAGGCGTTCCAGTGTGTCTATGTGTTAGGGATCGTCCTCCAGGATAATGTGTTTGGAGTATTGTCCTTAAGAAAATTAGTGCCAATGGTTGGTAAATGAGATTTGCAATGCAATACAGTCGTACGAAGTTGTAGATTAAACATAAATAAACCAGACAATCAAAGCGAAAATTAGGAGAAGCGCTTTTCAAATCAGAAAGTCGAAATCAGTTGTGAATTAAAGTTACTGATCATTGGTCGGACACGAAGCTAAAAGACATTTCTTCCTTAACAAAATATATATTTATTTATTTTATATTGTGTATTTTAAACAGGAACGTCTATTACTTGAGCTGATTTTTTAAAGGTATTCATGTTATTTAGGAAAGTAATAAATATAAACTAACATAGGATATAACGCTTGAAGCTTTATCCAAAAACTGTACCCCCAACCCATCCCAAACCAGCTTGAGTCCATCATTTGTTCAAAAGTCTGTCTGTAACTTCGTCTGAGTACACTTGGATGGATATTTTTAAAAAATCAGTCGTGACCATCTACACCTTGAGAAACATTTTCTTTGCAGTTTCTGTAATGATTTGCGGTGCTAGTCGGCGCAATGCAGGTATTAGGTTTTGATGTTACTGCACACTAAAAATAAAACAGGGACGTGGGATATATCAAGTCAACCCATCGTCCTTCGCCTAAGTAGTAGATGTGGCTAAAAAATGTATAATATGTTAGAAATGTGTGCTGTGGAGAGCGATACTCTAGTCAATTTTAAGTTTTGTCAATTTTAGATCGAGTAGATAAATATTATTATGCGACATTCGTACGCCAAAGTGTGCACGAAGTCGCCTTTAGTACGTTATATTATTACGAATGCACTGGGAATATTTGTATAAATTGTATTTGGAATCTGGCAGGGTAACCGGACCACAACTGTCGGGGGAAATTATCAACGAAGTGGCGCCTTCCTTACGGACGCGACCAAAAGCGATAGAATAAGAACGGGTAAATGTTTAGGGAGTTAAGAGGATGTTGTTTGGAAGTATGGTAACTTTTTCTAAGCTTTAAATAGCCGTATTCGTAGTTGTGTTCATCAGTGACCTCAGTATCCACCTAATATTGTTGTGACCATATCCTGAGTTACTCATATCACTTTTATTACTGAGCCGATGGTTTTGGTCTGGTTATTCGGATATCGGAATTAACTATTGTAATAAAATTAACAAAATAAAAAACAATAAGGCGAATGCAAGAATGCTGTGTGCACATATCATATAGAGTTTATACTTTCCTACATGACTGGGACGATGAAGTGTGTACAATAATAACAATTTTTTTGAAACCTCGACCATTTAACGCCCCTCATCTAGATGAAAAAGTTGTTCGTAAAATTGCGGGATGTACCTTTAACAGGGTTGATTTTTTGATACAATAAGCTTTACTTTTTTATATATGATAACGCGACAACCGGAGACTCAGTCATCAAACTAGAAACTGATTTTTGATAATCTATACGTAATTGTTTATAGCGGAGCCCAATATTTTACGAACCATAGACTTTCCTCTCCTATAGACTATTAAATTGTTATGTATACATTATATGCAAAGATATTTTCACATGATTGTATCGTGGTAAGGCTACGTTTTTTCAAAATTTTCGATTAAAATACTCGTATCTTCGTCGAACCGGCCGTTTTCGGCACCGTTTCACACGTTTCAAGTTTCAAGAGTTCAATATTAATTCTGTGAAAATATATTTGAGATATTGCAAAAGATATAGATGTTAAAAATAAACTATAAATTATCAGTATTTAAGATAGCTTCTCAAATGGCTAGACCCTCCTAATATGTACTTAACAAAATAACGAATAAACCATTCAGTTGAGCAATACCAAGAAGTTTCATTTAATTACCAAATCATATAATACTAATTAGATGCTTCCTTTCTATGGGACATATATAAATTATCATGGCAATTTTAATTATATTATAATGGTTAAAAATACAATTTTAACTCACATGGTTGGCTTAGATTTCACTTGCATAATATGCAATTTTTTATTGGGTCTATTACATGACTCGATGCCGATGATCAGAAAAGTGGAACAGAATTTGCTTTTTTACAATTATTAATATCAAAAAGTATCCGTGGTTGCCGATTAATAGTAATTATTAAGTGCTACCACCTTGTAAGACATTTTATAACCATTTACATTGAAATTGTAATGTATAAACTTTACAAAAAACATTTTTAACTATTCAAATAAATGTAGATAGTTAATTCAGTCTTCACTTTTATTACGATTATATTATATAATTCTATGCTGACGACCAAAGAGTGTAATCGAATTTGATTGCTGCTCTTTACTGAGATACTTCTGCAAACCCAAGTTTCGCAGAATGTGAAAATTGAATATATAAAAATATTAAAGAATATTTGAAATTTAAATATTGGTGATATATCTGATTATCAAGAAATGGATAAAAATTAAATTTAAATAAAGTAACTTTACCAAATTTATACTTACATAAATGTATTAATTTTTTAGTATTTTTATTTAATACCATTTAAAGGATCCAGTTATATTTCACCACTAAATTATTTATACAACAATAAAAATCTATCTTCTAAATTAAGTAAAAGTTGAAATTAACTTTTTGTGGAATATTTTTTTCATGAACTTATAAAAAAGAGTTCCATGTCAATTTGTGGAACTCAATTTACTTGCTTACAATTAATAATACCAAAGACCACCTTGAGACATTTTTGTAAAAATAATCATTGCAATATTAATTGTAATATATAAAATACAAATACACATTTTTAATTACTCAAATAAATTACAGGCAGTTAATTTACATGTAATATATGCAAATTTTTATTACAAAACTATTACATAACTCTTTGCTAACCATCACAAAAATGTGACCGAAATTACTTGTTCGCAATTTTAATACAAAAGAGTACCCATAGTTGCCTACTGATCATGATATAAGGTGCTTCCATCTTGTGAGATATTTTATATATTGTCATTGAAATTACATTTTTAACTATTCATATAAATTCTTTCATTTAGTTTTCACTTGTAAAATATGCAAATTTTTATTACGAGTCTATTACATGACTCGATGCCGATGACCAGAAAAGTGGAACGGAATTTACTTGTTTAACAACAGAAAAATTTCTCCAGAATTTTCCTGATATTTCATAGACCACATTAACTTCACATATTGCATTCTGATAGATGCTATTGAAATATTACACAGACCTAGAATATGAACATTTAACTTCACACATTGCATCCTGTTAGGTGCTATTGACATAGAACCTTATTAATGAATGGCAGTGAAAGCATTACATTAACCCCACCGAATGAACGGAAGAAAGTTATATAAATGCATCACTTCCAGAGAAAATGACCACATATAAAAACTATCGTTTAAGTTATATAACTGAACTAGACGTTTAAAACCACGTTGCGAAATTCTAAAAGGTGATTAATATAATCGATTTGCTGCAAGGTTCGTTGATGTTTGCGAATTCAGGACGAAAACATAGGTGGGTTTCCAAATCAATGACAATTCAATAAAATTGCAAAACTTTTGCAATTGCAAAACGGTGCGATCGGTCAGGGTAATTTAATAAATAAGTATTTTTAAAATGATGTGATAAATGCGTGCACACGATAATGGCATGTTAGTAAACAGACGTGAAAGTTGTGTTAACATTGTTAACATTGTCATATAAAGATGAAATATTCAAATTGTGTAAATATTTCAAAATACGTGCGATATTGACTATTATGTAGTATTTGCAATGTTAATCTATTGTTTGGTTTAATTATACACGGTCCAGTACATTTTTAACGCTATTGTTTAAAGTGCGTGTAGAAATATAGATAAATAAACCTATTTTCAACATTATCCTCCACCATGAAAGGACAATTTGATTTATTACTAAATATGACAATAGAGTTTATTTACCAGTATTAAAACTTTCTTAAACAATTCTATTCTTAAGTAGGCTAAAATTAGTTTTCAATTTCTCGAATTTATGAAATACAGTATATTATTTATTGCCTGCAAATGTCACAATAATTTAACTTATTATAAATCCTTTAAAAGCAAGGATGATAATAAAACTGTGTCGTCTTAAATACAAGATGAGATCAGTGTCCCCAAAAACAGAACGACTTGCATAAACAAATAAATCGACCCATCTCCAAACAAAAACTGCCACACCACTTTCCTGCCGCTGAAAGTGAAAGCATCCGATCAGAACTCGCAGTTTTGCGCCAACCACTGGCACCGGCAAACCTCCTTTTGCCACAATGTGAATTCTAAGCCACTCTCACAATTCGTAACTTATTTATTATTTAAAAAAATATATATTACAATGTTAACTAAATGTGTAGTTCTAGTGTTAGTGCTTAGTTTTAGTGACGGACAAGTTTTGGGTGGAAATAGGTTGAGATTTCCCATGAGAGCAGCCCTTAATTTCAGGCAAAGGCTGCAGAACAAAATCCAGGAGTACAGGGAGAGGAACACACAAACTATTTGTTACGGTATGCAGTATGCGAGCTATTCAGCTCAAGAATCTTATTTCATATCTGAGAGCTCGTTGTATAACGAAAAATTTCATAAACACACAAAGAAAATTAAAAACTGGAATATTAATTAAAAATTATTTTATATAATAGTAATCATAAATTAATCGATCTAATTGCTGAATTTCTCAATGCAATTTCTAAGAAAACTAGTTTCTTTTAACGATATACATGAATTACTTTTTGCGGCATGATGAAATTAACAATTAGACAATTTAACAATAAAATGGAAATTGTTGTATACAAATTATATGCGATTATCTGGTGTTAAAATTACCAATTAGCAGCCTTGGCCAACATTTAGAAATGGGAATAACGTGTATTTATCAGTAATTGGATATGCGGGCAAAGAGAATAAAACTAAACGCTGATTGTCTTAAGGTCGTATTACCTAAACCACATAAACAAATAGTGAACTATTAAGCAATTTATTGTCAAATTATTTAACCACTAAAACAATCATCTTAAATTAGGTATTGTCTTTTTAGAAAAGGTTGGTTGTTTTGAGCTACCACACAGAAGATCGCCGTTGCAAAAGATTCCGGAAAGTCCACGAGTTTTGAATACGAAATTCTATTTATTCAAACGGGACATCAATTTCGCAACCCCAGAAGTAATTTACTACGATGATGAGGGACAATCACTAAATCAATCCAAATTTGATCCAAAGCTTGGTCTCAAGCTTTTCGTACATGGATATATGAGTAATTGGAATGAAAGGGGTCCAATTGTTGGAGCTAATGCATTTCTAAAACTCGTAAGAAATACTTTAATACCTATGAAACAACCATTTATATTTTGTAATTCTAGTATGATTGTAATATGATTCTGATGGACTGGAGCAAAGGTGCAAGAGGTCCTCAGTATGCAACAGCTGCAGCAAACACTGAAGTCGCAGGTCGACAATTGGGAATTCTTCTACTGCAAATGATTGATAGAGGTCTAGATCCGGACAAAATCCATTTGTTAGGATTTTCCTTAGGTGCCCACGTTGCGGGGACTGCTTCAGAAATGCTTAAACAGAAGGGACATCTAATTGGCAGAATTACAGGATTAGACGCAGCTAGTCCATTGTTCAGAAGCAATCATTTCAGGGAGAAATATAAGAAATTGGACAGATCTGACGCCAGATTTGTGGATGTAGTGCACACAGATTCAAGCCCAGTTAGTAGTTTTTGAAATATTAATTAGATTAGATTTTATTGATATTAAATGATTTTAGTCTGTAACTGACGGATTTGGATTATGGGAACCAATAGGACATGTCGATTTCTTCCCTAATGGTGGACAGGAACAACCTGGCTGTACAGATACCAAAGGATCAGTTGTTGTATCATCTTTTGGTGAGATAATCGTTCACTTAAATAAGAATGGCCAATATATTGTTATTCCATTTTTCTAGAAAAAAGTTTGACAAGAGAAATAGCCTGTAGTCATATCAGAGCTTGGCAGCTGTACCAGGAAACCTTACAGAGCAAAGTGAAGAACGAAACTGACCACTGTAAGTTTATTGCCTTCAGCTGCCCTGGAGGTCTCCCATCTTTCGAAAGAGGACACTGTTTCCCACAATTAGAAAAGCAAGGTAGTTCGTTGTACTTGGATCATTCGTACAGAAATGAAATCGGAGTGTTTGGAGAGGATGCCAAAGGAGAGGGAGTTATGTACTTCAGCACTAGCAGTAATAATCCTTTTTGTGGCACTCAGTTACAGGCGTCCGTATTACTATCCCAAAGTATTGGGCGAACTAACGGTGTGCTACAAATTAAATTGTTGTATAACCAAACTAGTGTAACCTTTAATATTAATTGCGAGTAAGTTGAAAGCCACACAAAAAGTAACGTTTATTAATCAATTATTTTTAAGAGTTTCGGATATAATAATGACTGGATCGAGAATGAATGGACTTGCGGTTGCACCGTACAAGAGCTTAAGTCCTGAGATGAAATCTATTTCAGCCACTGTTACGTATTACGACAGCGACTATGAAAACCACAATAATACTATTTCAAAACCTCTTTATATAGACCGAATTATCATTAGGGATATGTTTGATAATAGGTAAAGTTTGAATAGTTTTGTTATTGAATTATTGACTATAATTGAATTTTTTAGCTGGCAATACTGTGGAAAAAATACACTAATTAATGACAACACACACCAAAACTTAACACTGTCTAGAAGCATCTGTTAGTTTTAGTAAAACAATTTTGTGATATTTTATTAATAAATTATGTTACTTAAAAAGTATTTTATTGCAAATAGGTATATAAAATAAAATACATGTTTAAAAATAAAAATGTATTTGGATGAAAATTCAGTACCTTATCGCTTCTCTACCTTATAAAGGCTTTATTAACAAAAAAATTATTAGACACATAGTATTAATGGTCTTATCAGCTTAATTTTTTTAATACATTTGTCACGTTTTTTCTTAATTACAATATACATTACCCTATGATCACTCAAATTCCATTACATTTTCACTATTTTCTGTAAGGAACAAAAAATTAGTTAACATAAAAAAAAATATCAATATTTCTTTACCATTTTGGTTGTCATCTGGTAACTGTCCTGCTTGTAATAATTTTTGTAACCTCTCGACCTCTTCCAAAGAACTAGCTTTGTTAATTGCTTCTCTAATTTTCCTAACTTCATGACTAGGAGGGCCATTTTGTACCCTTTTCTCAAGGGTATCTTCATTTGTACCTTTATTTAAGGACCTGTTCGAAATTTCCTTAAGACTTTCTTTGCCCTTCTTACTTCTAAACAATGCTTTGGCCTCCTCCCTTTCTTTCATTCTGATCTTACGGAAATCTAGCAACCTCAACTGTGGAAGCTTAAAAATAACATACAGTCTATAGTTAGCCTCTGCAGTTACGGGATTGTGTAATAATGATAATGTGGTTAAGTTCTCAAGGGTGACTAATGGATCGATATCACCAAGTTCGTCAATGTGATTTCCAGTCAGGATAAGGCTTTCCAAATTTGGAATGTATTCTTCTAAATGTTCTCCTAAACGACTGCAACAAGAATTGGATTAATTGTTTATGACTTAGTGCCAAGTGTAACTTACACAATACGATTGTTGTTGAGGAGCAGACATTTTAACCTTTTCAAATACGGAAATCCGTCCAATTTACGTATGTCGTTTTCTGAAAAGTCAATTGTGTCGAATTGGTCACCTGTGGCTCCTAAATTTTCGATTTCTGGTATTCTGTAGCCTGAAACGAAGCCGACACTTAACCTCAAAATTGCGGGAGGGAAATTTTAGTTACCTCTTAAGTCCAGTTCTCTGTCTTTAACTGGATTTATGTACTGCATGGAATTTTGAATCAATTCCGCTGTTAGTTTTACCATTTTTTAAAATTGTTTTAATACAATAGATATACGTAGCATAAACTACACCACGCTCAACTACTTATGTGAAGTTAGTCGCATTATCGGCGTTATTTTGAATAACAAAAAAATTTCGTTCAGAAATAAGAATATTTTGTTACCTAATATGGATGAGAAGTACTTTTAGTATTTAAAAATAGTTTAATAAGTAAAGTGTACATATATATTATTTTTTTCTGAAAAGTTTATTAATGACGAAATATTAAAGTATAGCATAGAAATTGATTGTATAATAAATTTTATGCGACATTTTAAAAATATCTTAAGAATCTTATCATAATATAATAAAACTAATCATAATTAATAATAAATTAGCTTAATTTAAAAATGGCGTTCTCTGAACAACTTCATTATGAAAACTATTTGAAAGGCGACGTTGCCATATTTCCTTGAATTAAAATTTATAGGTAAAAACAAACATTTTCGACAATATCTTAATATGAAAAGGATGTATTTATTACTTATAAGTATTGCATAAAATATTATTTATTTTAGTCTATAAATAAGGCCAATAATAATATTTTCTTGACCAACAAAAAGTCATCTGTCAACAACGTAGAATTACACCACACTTTGACAGTGAGAAATAAACAAGACCACCACAACCCCATCTAAATTCTTATAAGAATCCCTCTAAACAATGGGTCGCAGGAAATCCAAAAGGAAACCGGCCCCCAAACGCAAGGCCATTGAGCCGTTGGACATACAGTTCAACTGTCCGTTTTGTAATCACGAGAAATCGTGCGATGTTAAAATGTAAGCGGGATCGATAAACTTCATCAATTTTTCACTAAACAAAACATTATTTTTTAGGGACAAGGGACGGAACACAGCCCGGATAACTTGCAGGGTTTGTCTGGAAGATTTTCAGACAACAATAAACTTTTTATCAGAACCTGTTGATGTGTATAATGACTGGATCGATGCATGTGAATCAGCAAACTAAAAATTGTTTTCGATGTGGTGTTGTGTGGTGTTCAAAGACTCTATTTTAAGTTTTGTACTAATTGTTTTTAGTATATTGAAGTTGAGTTTTAGTATGAATGTTTTCAGAGATTTTCAGTTTGATTAATAAATAATCATTGTTAAACACATTAGTTTATGTATGAGTATTTGTAGGTTTAAAAACTTTTATAAAGTCCAAAAATAACATTCTTATATTAAACAAGTGTTTGTTTTATTTAACAACAGTCTGAAATTACTATTAATATTGTTATTTATAACAAATTAGACTACAACAGTAGTGAAATTGATCAGGAAATCTCTTTTATTGTAAACAAGACTGATACAAGTCTAGGAACGCTCCCGTGTGCCCCGAAACTAATTAAAATATTCTGCATTGTGCAGAGAAAGTTTATTTTGAAGTGAAAACTTCAAGTTGTGGTGCAATATAACGTCAAGGAAGTTGGGGAGTTGCGTACGCCCCGAGTTATTTACATATCTCTTATGTGTGGCGCAACTCAGCACATCCCAGAGACGGTTTTGTTGGGTTTTATCATAATAATTTTGGGGGGTGATAATAATGTGATATACGGATAAGTTCCGGTTTCAATTTGCTTATTACATTTTGCCTCATTGTTAGTTTTATTGACAAAAAGTTCCAACTTTATGAATGAACTGGACACTTCATCTAATAAATTTAGGTTTATAAAGAAAAATGGGATGGTTATTACTATTTCCTGAAAAACAACATTCACAATTGGACGAAGGGATAAATTTTCTGAGAGCTTAATTAATAAGTTAAGGTTTAAATAAACCAATAAAAAATTAAGATCAGATTTTAGTTTCTGAATTAATATAATATTATTGAATTGAATTATTTTTATTTATAATAACATATATCAAAGTTTGAATTATTTTTGATACCACAACACTTTCGATAAAAAGAAACTTTGTTTATAATCTGAATTATAATTAATTATTTTTATATATATTATAATAAATTGTAAAAAGAGTTTGTTAAAATCGGAGAAAAAATATAAATTTAATGGTGTCCCGCTTACAAATTTTTAATTAATTTATAAATGTAAACATTAACGTTAAGGTCAATCTAATTAACAAACAATTCACAGAAAAGTTCCTCTTGTGTCCCGTAAACACGATGGAACTGGACATAACAGTCTTATTGCTGGCGAACGATCCGTGGACGGGATGTGCGAACCGTGCCGCATGTCGGGAGGCTGGGTCGTGTCGGAGGCGCGACCTCAGTACAACTCCCACCCGCACGCCGAAAGCATCTGGACGCCGTGCCTCCACCAGAACCGCGGACAAACTTACTCCAAAACTTTTACGGTCGACGGACAAGCAGACGCGCGGCGTTTCGCAGCCAAAAATATTAAATAAAAAAATAAAAGGTCTTAGACACACTTCGACAACGCAGGGAAAGATGATGGGCGCGAATGGTCTCGTATTCTTGGGGTGCTTCGTCGGCGTCTTCGCCACCGTGCTCGCGCTCCAATGTTACCAGTGCGGTCAGTATAACGACGGGGTCGGTTCCATCACGCCCTGTATAAACGAGACGTATATGCGACTGAAGGACTGTCCGCACAAGGACCACGCTTACTGCATTGTAAGTTT
Organism: Aethina tumida; assembly: GCF_024364675.1. Classification (NCBI taxonomy): domain Eukaryota; kingdom Metazoa; phylum Arthropoda; class Insecta; order Coleoptera; family Nitidulidae; genus Aethina; species Aethina tumida. Next base: position 19,328,694 of record NC_065439.1, read on the forward strand.
TTAATTATGCCCTCCCGCACTCGACGCTTATTAACTTAAATTGGTGCTAATTAACTTTTTTTTTGCTAGTTTTCTGTCGCGCACAACAAGGCGGTAATTGTAAAATAAGATAATTAGATTATGTAACCATTTTCACATCAGGAAGTATTACATAATTCTCAATAAACTTTTCTAAAAAAAGTTGCATTGCTTAACAAAATTTTCAGTTAATTATACTCAATATTTTATCTCCCAATTAGTGTAAAATAATGAAATCTTATACAATAAAGTTTATAGCTAAAACTATAATTTTTTTTTAGATATTTTACTGTAATTTGGTTGAACTAAACACGAAAATTCTTTTATTATTATTTTTTGTTTAATTTGTGCCATTCACCTAGATATGACAAATTTGTATTTTTTGGATTATAATTTTAATTATCCAAAAAAAACGACAAGCCATATACAGACTGAATACAGCTATCAAATTTCATCCAATTTTTTCACATAATTTTTGCCATGAGTATCATTTATTTTCAATACCAAATAATTATAATATCTTTAGACTTGGTAGTCCAAGATCGGATAAGAAATGAAAATGTTTAATAAACTTAAAAAATTAAAGAATATTTAAATTTGCTGAAATATTCCATTTAATATGTTTCATTTATTTGATATAAGTATAAAGAGCTTCTTCGACTTGTACTTTTCTATGGGTCGGATAACTCGTGATTATTAGGTCCTTCCTGAAGCCTTGGTATCTGCTTTCAATTTCAGTAATGTATTGATGAAATCTTTCACCTTGATCATTGCTTTGGTCACCTAGATTTCCTGGGGAAAAATTCTAAATGACTAAAGAGAAAATTAAACTTAATTGTTTTATTTGAATCTGGAAATTGAAACAAAATATTTTGGTATAAATGTGATTTATAACGAACGAGTATTAATTAAACATTGCGTTATTGCAATGTATTGATCCTTTTGATGTTATTGGGATGTTTGTGTTGTTCAAGAACTTATTAACGATTCTCAGTAATGCTCATAAGTGAACTGCATTCCAATATTCACTGAATACATTCCCCTTAAATAAAATAATGACTTGAAGACCATTATATCACCCAAGTATCCAGTTCAAGTGAACACTTGGGTAATATCAGAAACAATTGAAATTACAGGAATATCCAATTAACCATTTTTATCGGCTTGCAAAGATTATATGAATATCGAGATTTATCAACAAACTCGTACACTTCTTGTTTTTTCTATCAAAACATTTTAATTTAAAATCCAATCTTGGCCTACTGGGACGAAAAATGTTTCTTAATTAGAAATGTAAAACTGTAATTGTTTAGAATCATGGCTCCACCTATTTACAACCATAAAAAATGAAAAATTTGACTTTTTTTTCTTCAAAATAATCTACTATTCGGCGCATTAAAGTGTATGTTTTGATTGAGTAATAAAAATTGATATTTCTTAGAGAAATATTAATTTTAAATTTAAAAGAAATGTCGATTTTTGTGGTTTTTGCTTGAAATTTTTATAATTTACTTTATACAATATGTCTATTTTTTTCATAAAGTTCAAATAATTTATTTTTTTCAGAAAGTTCATGAAAAATAAATAATTTAAAAAAAAAAGATTGTAATAATTTTTAAATTTGATGATTTAATGATCTAAACCGTTTAATAAAAATAGTAAAAAATTGAAAAATTAAGTTACCCTCAATTTCTTTTAAATGTGCCATTTTTAATGAACTATTTAAAAAAAAATAGGCACATAGTGTATAGAATAGAAATCTTATTTTAATTTAATTTTAAGAATATTTTGAAAAAAAAAAGATTAATGTTTTTTCGATTTTTTATAGCTAACACGCGACTCAATTATCAAATATAATTTATGAAAAAATGTGATTTTGCTTTGCTTATGGTTGAGATACTACAATTCTAGCGTAGGTCTATGATTGATTGATTTATGATAGGGATATAATAAACAACAAATTGCTTCCATATATTGAAGAAATGATGGTCTTAATAAATTTGTTTCAATATGATATATATCACAAATTTAAATCCAATTTGTTAAAAAACAATCCAATCGAATTTGTTAAAAAAACAAAGCATCAATGCTTTAAAATGAATAAAATTGAAACTTATAAACCAGTGTAATTTTATATTATTAAAGAAATTAACATAAATATTGATTTTCCAATATATTTTGTATGATATTACTGAAATTTCATTTCATTTATGTACAAAATAATAAATCCTCTGAATTCCTGAACTCTTCTGTGTGTAACATGACAAAATAAACATTTCGAATGTTTGAAGTGGAGTCAGTAAACAAAGATTAATGTATCTCATTGAAATACATTTAAAAAATTCATACATTTCATTTATGAATAATAAATAATAGGGATACAAAAAAGCCATATTGTTCGGAAGGAAAGTTTTCCAAAGCAGTCTACCTATTCATAGAAAAATTAGTGAAACTTTTCGAATATATAATAATCCATGCTAAAAGATGTTTCGTAGAAAGTTCGTTTCGTTTTAATAAATCATATACGAATAAAAAAATTGGAGAATCCATTTGCGGAACTTTTAGCGGATAGATACGATCATGATTGCATTGATTTATGATTTTTTCAACGGCCAATTAATATGGTGTGCATTTTAATAATTCATCGGTTAAACTGCAGCAGTAAAAACCAATCAGAACGAATTTTAAATTGCACCACCAACGGGTATGGAAATCGACGTTGTCTAACAACTCCGATACTCCGGCCTAAAATTAGGTTCATCAATAAGGCCGATGAATATATTTAAATTTTGTCCTGTATTTGCATCCATTATGTATGTTATCGGTGGTCCGATCGTTTGTAATTTTCGTGGGGTTGCGGAAAATATGAAAATTTGATAAATGTGTTTATCGGTCGATTTGCATATTGCCTAACAAACACTGGATGCCAAGATGTGATTGAAAAATTTTGTTTTACCGGTCGAAACTTGTGATTTAATCAAATTTTACATTCGTGGCATACGTGCACGAAACGTTGATATAAATTCGGTGCATATTTTCAAAGTAATTTGAATAAATTTGATAAAAAGGACGGTTTTGTTTTAGTCGTGCGGCGATTTTTGTCATGTCTTCCATTTTGTTCGTGTCCTGCAAATAGAATACGCATTATGTCGAAAATGTAATATCGTATCCTTAACTATAAACTCACATTTTCGTCAGCGACGTCTTCATTTTATTGTTTAGTTTTATTTCTCCAATTTCAAGCACTATAAAATAAAGTTGTCTTTATATCAGTTTTATGTGTACCTGTATTTGTGCAGATTTCGTATTTAGATAAATAATATATTCGAATCAGAAACGACGTTATCTCAAAGAAATTTGTCGGGGGTGTTAGTGCCTGGAGACAAATTTTTAATTTTTTAGTCCTGAACCGACACAGCAAGATGGCCGATAAAAATTATCAACGTAAAACCTTTTGCTTAAGCAATTCGTCGTAAAGCTAAGTTTTTTCTTTAAGTTTTACGGCCCCAATTTAATTGCTGGGAGCGTATTGGGAAATTTTACGTGTTCTGTTTTGTGTTCCTGCAGTTACTGCAGACATGAAATTGATATCGACAAGATGTGTCGTTTAATAAATAAGTGTACAGTCGGCAAAATTGGATATCTATTACTGCGTTATGGAATGTTCCATTAATGGTTAAACAAAAATAAAAACAAGCCACTGTTTCATATTACAAGTCGATGCGGACAAAAGAAAACCATTAGTTTTTGCCGGTGTACCAAAAAGAACGTCTTGATTACAGTTCCGACAAATTTTTTCGGTCGCACAAGACGGTTATGTTTTATTTACAAATTCATGAAGCGAATTAAACAAAACGTCGGATTGAATTCGGGCTAATTACGTTGAGATTGTGCATGCCAAATACGTACTAAATGGCCCAAATTACTATAACATGGTTAATTACAATTTGATACTATTTATATCTAATTATTCGATTGGAGATTTCGGGATAAAATGGCATTAAAATTCCAAACACAATCGGTAATCAAATTGACCTGAATTATATTACTAATAAATCAGTGAACCAGAACATTTTTTAAAATAAATTTAATTGCATATTTTATTCAGTATAAATAACTGAATAATTAATTGAAACCCTGTCAAGGTTATTTAAATCAGACAAAACAAAGTCATTAAAATATATTAAATTATCAGTACTGTTTATAAATATAATTTGTATGTGTTTAGCTACATAAAGTTGGTAATAAACAATATTAATTATAATAATAATAATAATGATTTTCTATAACCAAATAATGAGAATGAACATTTCTTGATATTTTAAAATTATCATTGGTGAAAAAACTTAACCTAACTCAACTTAAATATAAGTATTCTAACCAACAGTTAATACTTATAATAAAAAGATTAAAATAATTGGACTAATCTAACAACACTTAATTCTTAAAACAACAATAGACAATTATATTAATAAGATTTTGTTTAATCAAATAATGAGAAAGAAAATTTCTTTAAAATTTTAAAATTATTATTAATTTAACCAAATTTAGCTTATTTAAAAATAAATTTAACCTACTTTAACTTTGACATTTTAATATTATTATCGTTGATAAAAAATATAGACATTTTAATTCAATTTTTGAGGATTTCCAAATTCAACTTAACCTAACATCTAACAAGCCAAATCTAATCTCATCTACTCTAATTAGTCAATTTAGCCTAACCTTATTTCACTGGACTTAATCTAGTTTAATCTAACACTTAATTAAAGAAAGAATTTTTTTGAAATTGAAATTATTAATATTGGGGAAAAAACATATTTTTCATATAATTTTCGAAAATTTCCTTATTTAGCTTAACGTAAGTAAGGTTAAGCTAAATAATAACCTAACCTAACATAATTTATATATAAACTTATCCTACTCTAATGTCTCCAACAGTTAATATTTTATAAAATGTTATTAAAACAAGTATGCATAATTGTAATAAAAAGATTTTGTGTAATGACAGTGAATATAAAATGTTCTATTTTAAAATTATTATAATTGGCGGAAAAATATAGATGTATCAATACAATTTATGTAAAATTTGACACTTAACCTAATCCAAAAACTTAACACAAATTAATCTAACATAACATACCTTAGCTCAGTCTAACTTTCATGCAATTTTTGAGGATTTTTATATTCAACTTAACCTAAACTATCCTAACCTAATCTAAAATTTAACCTTCTCTAACGTCACTAACAGTTACTACTTATTTTATGAAATATTATTAAATTAAATAATGTGTAATAAAAATTTTTTGTATAAAATTGAGAGTGAAATAAATAAGGTATAGATAACATACCTTAGCTCAGTCTAACTTTCATGCAATTTTTGAGGATTTTTATATTCAACTTAACCTAAACTATCCTAACCTAACCTAAAATTTAACCTTCTCTAACGTCACTAACAGTTACTACTTATTTTATGAAATATTATTAAATTAAATAATGTGTATTTATTTTATGAAATATTATTAAATTAAATAATGTGTATAAAAATTATATTATAAAATTGAGAGTGAAATAAATAAGGTATAGATAACATACCTTAGCTCAGTCTAACTTTCATGCAATTTTTGAGGATTTTTATATTCAACTTAACCTAAACTATCCTAACCTAACCTAAAATTTAACCTTCTCTAACGTCTCTAACAGTTACTACTTATTTTATGAAATATTATTAAATTAAATAATGTGTAATAAAAATTTTTTGTATAAAATTGAGAGTGAAATAAATAAGGTATAGATATTTTAATGCAAAAACTATATTTAATCTAAACTAACCTAATTTAACCTAATAAAACTGAATCTAAGTATCAACAAAGAAACGAGAGAATTTTTACAGTTTCTTTTAAGTTTAAGATCCGCATTGAATTCCATATAATTCCTTTACGATTAAATTAAATAAGTGAAGTGCCCTTTTGTATCGTTTAAGAAATCCGGTATTAAAAGCTCAAATTTTCCAATTAACACAAACTCGATTCGTTTCACGGTTAAATAAAACGAAAGCTCGAAACACACTCACCGTTTAAATTGACCTGAATATATATATTGAATCTCTGGAATCATAAATCTATATAATTGTCATTTTAATTTTATACTTCAGTATTTTTTATGCTCCTGATTCTAAATTAAATTTTTAATTAATTTTATTGAAATTTGACCGAATTTATTCGCCATCTAAATGAGTTATACTTTTCAGGAAGAAACGGTTTGATTAGTTTAAAATTTTTGGAGCAATTTTTAATTAACTTGTTGGACTGTACAACTTTAACACATTTAATTGTGTTTGTTCATCATTCTATTATGTTTGGAACTGAAAGAAATCTTTTCGATATAAAATAAACATTGAATTAAATTAAATTTAAATTCACATTCGAATTATTGCATCATTTATATTTTAATCAGGGTTTTTGCTGCTGTAATTGCTGATAATTTTCGTTACTGTAAATGTCAATTTAAATTCAAATTTAATATTTCATAAATTCGGTTTAATTTAAATTTGTTCATCATATTTTAATTAAATATTCTTTTATCAATGCACACAGATTCTTTGATAAATAAATATTTTTGTACTGGCACAATTGAAATGGAAAATCGAGAGTGGAATAAAGTTATGGCAACAAAAGAGCGCCCCTACAAAAGTTAATTCGTGTAATCTGTAGGACAACTTTTAAAAGCAAACATCTAATATCAGCGGACAATAAAAGAGTGCTCAGAACGGATTCGAGTAACCGCTTTTGTATCCCAATATTGCGAAGATTTGATTCATTCCTGTTGCACAAAGATTAAACACGAAATAGTATTACATTAATTTTTTTATTTAAATTCTCAATATATTTATATACTATAATATATATAATAATATTATAGTTTTTGTTTAAATTATTTATTTAGTTATATTTTTTGAATTTCTATTTGTTCATTTCATTTGTGTGTTTGTCATTAATTATCTCGAAATCAATGGAAGAATTAATATATTGGTAATTAATTAAAACGTAACGTAATTCTGGTTTATTTTTTAATTTTATCGAAAGCTCTTTATAAATTAAATATTTTAATTGGCTTATTTAATTTTATTATTTATGGCTAGCTTTCCTATTCTGCAATATTTATTTATACATACTTATAAATTCAGCATAGCGGTATACGGTCAAATATTAATCACGAAAAATTGCGGGGGCGCAATTGTTTACAAATTCAATTGAGATTTCGGCGTTTGTTTGGTGGCCGGGCATTTAACTTTTTTTTTGAAAAGCCCTAAAGCGACGGAGCATTTTCAATTTAGCGAAAATCGCCAACAATGAACCTAAAGTACGCATTTTAGAACGTGAACTACGTATTCAACGAGTCATGTTTGAGAGAATAATAAAAACCACACACATTTTGTGATCGCAATTTTAATTGGGTGCTTTTTGTTAATTGTGGTTGGCAATGTCAAATTCAGAACATTTTTTAATAGTTTTGGGTGTGTCATTTAGCAGTTTAGTTTTTTGAAATATTTTTGGAGAATAAACGGACTAAAAAATGTACTAATCTTTATTAAATTATTATTATTTAGTTTAGTTTAGAAACAAATACAATATCAATAAATACACATTTATTAAAAATTTAAAATTGATTAGAATATTTAATGTAATTAGAATAAATTATTACTAGTTTTTTCTTCTTTATACATTAATTTTTTTATCTAATAAAGATAATTAGGTAACAAAATTATTTCCAAACATATTAATAGCAATACTTTTAATTCAGTTAACACATCTCATCCTTGCCTGAAAATTTAGAACTAAATTTTTGAAATAATTATGAGGTTTTTTAATAACTTGAAAGAGATTTTTAATGTCAAAGCTAAAAAATAAATATATATTTCATTATTTTTATTATGTTCATTCAATATATTTTTGATATGTTTCTAACTTTTTTATAAGAAATTATATATTTATAAATATTAAATTTCAAGGGCATTTTAAGAAATTTTAATAATTTCAAAAAGTTTTACACTTTCATAGAATATACAATTTTCTACAACGTTAAAATAAAATAAAATGTTATAATTTTCTACATTTTGAGAAATTCAATAAATATGTTTCAAAATTTTTATTCTTTTAAATAAAATAAATACACAGATTTCTATTTTTTTATTATATTATTTTATAAATTTTTTAAATAATATTCAATTTCAAGTGAATTAAAAAAAAATTAACAAGTTTTAAATTACATTCAATTTTAAATGCATTTTAAGTAACTTTAAGATTTTAGAATATTTTTAAATTTCTATACAGTAAACAATTTTTTATAATTAATTTTCTCTGACATTTTATAATTTACTACATTTTGGGAAATACAGTAAATATGTATTCATAATATTTATCATTTTCAATAAATATACTGTTGATAGATTTCAATATTTTATATATAAATAATTGAAATATATAATATTATAATATAATATAATAATAATAATAATAATATATTATAATATATAATTATTATAATTAAAATTAGAAATTAATACTCCTTTAATATTTACATACATTATTTGAAAGTCAACTCCATTTCTATTCAGTTAATTAATAACAACCAACAATAAAATGAAAAATAAATTGTATTTTCCACAGCATTTTTTTAATTAACAGTGTTAATATTGCAAGAGCAATTTTCATATTTCATCCCTGCGAACAGGATGCACCGAAGAACGCAAACTTTTATCACATGGTTACTTTTACGGCAAACAATGGCTTTTAAAAAGTTCTAGTCTGGCTCTAATTTGCATGTAAAGTTAAAACACTAGGTAATGCACATGCTGTGCTATAAATGCGCTTCCTCTGCAACGTTTTATTTACACTGTTACAACTTTTCATCCGCAATTCAATTTAAGGTAAACCAAATCCCGCCGTTCTATATACATATAAATTTTTAAATAACACCGCCCTCATCAAAAATATTTGTCCTGCAATCCCGAAAAACAAAGGGTTCTGCGAAACAAGCGTTTTTTCTTTCTAACGTTTAAAAGTCCCCGAGCCGCAAGAGCCTTTATAATCAGCGTGGCGCTCGGGGTGTACTCACAACTTGAACAAACCACCGCCAGAAAAGTGTAATGAGCACCCTCCTTCCGACCGATGCACAATTCATCCGTCTTATTTTATGCACGCTCCTGGAAATGTTTTAATCATGCAATTACGCAATGTAGTATAATAATTATTGTACATTGTACGTACGTATGCATTATACAATAATGCCGTGCATACATATGTACTGGTTCCAGTCACAAATCACACCGGCAATATCATTAAAACGGGGACCTTCGGAGCGTCTGGCCAATTTGTCTTCCACGTTAATGTTTCATAATTCAGTGACTCTCCGACATTCCAAGGATTCGAACAGGACGACTGAACAGACCTTTATGTAACCTTAAATAAAGTTTTAGAAATCAATCTTTAATTATAACTAAGAAATAATTTTTGTTTAAACGTTACCATTTTATAACAGTTTATTACTTAGTTGTGCACATTGTTATGTCGATTTTTGATTCTTTTAACAGATCATTGTCATTGGTTTTCAAGATAAGTTTCGGTAATTTTGATTTCTTTGATTCTTATCAATCAATGAAGACATTAGACTACGACATGCTAAGGACAGAAGTGGAAGTAAATCCATGTCAAACAATCGAAGAACTGTCGAACACCCTTAACCAACTTTGGTCGACCATTCAGGAATATTTACAACAGATTGGAAAAATCAGCAGGGCAGAAGTTTGGGTCTTCTCTAATCTGTCAGAAGATCACTGGAAACAAAAAAATAGGACCTGCTTTGTACAAATGAATCACCACGAGGAAATGCGAAGCCCGGTTTACATCCCAAAAAGGTACTTCTGTGAGTTTGCTCCAGTTTTCTCGGATTTGTACACTTTTAAGTCCTGAAAACTAAACAAACTGTTAATACAGACCTTTATTATTTATTGGAAAAAAATAATGAATTGGGCTGGGAGGTACTGCCTCATCCACCATACTCACCCGATATTGCATCATTGGATTTTCATTTATTCCGATCCGTACAACATTTTCCATGATGAGGTCCAAAATGCCATCTCGAGATGTATTATTCAAAAACCAATTGATTTTTATCGGTCCGAGATTGAAAAATTGTACTCTAGATGGCAAAAAGTTGTTGATAATGAGGGTGATAATAATATTGACTAAAAATAAAGACTTAAAAACTAATATTTTGACTAATTTTAAACAAATCTTAAATAAATTGATACAAACAAACAAAATTTTTTATTGAATTTATCAAAATCGATATTAATATGTTCTATTTTTACATAAATAATATAATTTATATTAAACATAAATGATGAATAAAATTTTTATGATGTAACCAATTATAACTAAACTTATTACTGCTTGACATTTTTATGTACCATACAATAAATAATTTTTCATCCAATTTTATATTGAATTAATCAATACTTTGAATAATGTAGTTATTGTGCACTTTGTTATGTCGATTTTTGATTCTTTTAACAGATCATTGTCATTGGTTTTCATGATAAGTTTCGGTAATTTTGATTTTTTTGACTCTTATCAATCAATGAAGACATTAGACAACGACATGCTAAGGGCAGAAGTGGAAGTAAATCCATGTCAAACAATCGAAGAACTGTCGAACACCCTTAACCAACTTTGGTTGACCATTCAGGAATATTTACAGCAGATTGGAAAAATCAGCAGGGCAGAAGTTTGGGTCTTCTCTAATCTGTCAGAAGATCACTGGAAACAAAAAAATAGGACCTGCTTTGTACAAATGAATCACCACGAGGAACTGCGAAGCCCGGTTTACATCCCAAAAAGGTACTTCTGTGAGATTGCTCCAGTTTTCTTGGATTTGTACACTTTTAAGACCTGAAAACTAAACAAACTGTTAATACAGACCTTTATTATTTATTGGAAAAAAATAATGAATTGGGGTGGGAGGTACTGCCTCATCCACCATACTCACCCGATATTGCATCCTTGGATTTTCATTTATTCCGATCCGTACAACATTTTCCATGATGAGGTCCAAAATGCCATCTCGAGATATATTATTCGAAAACCAATTGATTTTTATCGGTCCGAGATTGAAAAATTGTACACTAGATGGCAAAAAGTTGTTGATAATGAGGGTGATAATAATATTGACTAAAAATAAAGACTTAAAAACTAATATTTCGACTAATTTTAAACGAATCTTAAATAAATTGATACAAACAAACAAAATTTTTTATTGAATTTATCAAAATCGATATTAATATGTTCTATTTTTACATAAATAATATAATTTATATTAAACATAAATGATGAATAAAATTTTTATGATGTAACCAATTATAACTAAACTTATTACTGCTTGACATTTTTATGTACCATACAATAAATAATTTTTCATCCAATTTTATATTGAATTAATCAATACTTTGAATAATGTAGTTATTGTGCACTTTGCTATGTCGATTTTTGATTCTTTTAACAGATCATTGTCATTGGTTTTCATGATAAGTTTCGGTAATTTTGATTTTTTTGACTCTTATCAATCAATGAAGACATTAGACAACGACATGCTAAGGGCAGAAGTGGAAGTAAATCCATGTCAAACAATCGAAGAACTGTCGAACACCCTTAACCAACTTTGGTTGACCATTCAGGAATATTTACAGCAGATTGGAAAAATCAGCAGGGCAGAAGTTTGGGTCTTCTCTAATCTGTCAGAAGATCACTGGAAACAAAAAAATAGGACCTGCTTTGTACAAATGAATCACCACGAGGAACTGCGAAGCCCGGTTTACATCCCAAAAAAGGGTACTTCTGTGAGATTGCTCCAGTTTTCTTGGATTTGTACATTTTTAAGACCTGAAAACTAAACAAACTGTTAATACAGACCTTTATTATTTATTGGAAAAAAATAATGAATTGGGGTGGGAGGTACTGCCTCATCCACCATACTCACCCGATATTGCATCCTTGGATTTTCATTTATTCCGATCCGTACAACATTTTCCATGATGAGGTCCAAAATGCCATCTCGAGATATATTATTCGAAAACCAATTGATTTTTATCGGTCCGAGATTGAAAAATTGTACACTAGATGGCAAAAAGTTGTTGATAATGAGGGTGATAATAATATTGACTAAAAATAAAGACTTAAAAACTAATATTTCGACTAATTTTAAACGAATCTTAAATAAATTTATACAAACAAACAAAATTTTTTATTGAATTTATCAAAATCGATATTAATATGTTCTATTTTTACATAAATAATATAATTTATATAAAACATAAATGATGAAAATAAATTTTTATGATGTAACCAATTATAAATAAACTTATTACTGTTTGACATTTTTATGTACCATACAATAAATAATTTTTCATCCAATTTTATATTGAATTAATCAATACTTTGAATAATGTAGTTATTGTGCACTTTGTTATGTCGATTTTTGATTCTTTTAACAGATCATTGTCATTGGTTTTCAAGATAAGTTTCGGTAATTTTGATTTCTTTGACTCTTATCAATCAATGAAGACATTAGACAACGACATGCTAAGGGCAGAAGTGGAAGTAAATCCATGTCAAACAATCGAAGAACTGTCGAACACCCTTAACCAACTTTGGTCGACCATTCAGGAATATTTACAGCAGATTGGAAAAATCAGCAGGGCAGAAGTTTGGGTCTTCTCTAATCTGTCAGAAGATCACTGGAAACAAAAGATAGGTTCTGCTTTGTACAAATGAATCACCACGAGGAACTGCGAAGCCCGGTTTACATCCCAAAAAGGTACTTCTGTGAGTTTGCTCCAGTTTTCTCGGATTTGTACACTTTTAAGTCCTGAAAACTAAACAAACTGTTAATACAGACCTTTATTATTTATTGGAAAAAATAATGAATTGGGCTGGGAGGTACTGCCTCATCCACCATACTCACTCGATATTGCATCCTTGGATTCTCATTTATTCCGATCCGTACAACATTTTCCATGATGAGGTCCAAAATGCCATCTCGAGATGTATTATTCAAAAACCAATTGATTTTTATCGGTCCGAGATTGAAAAATTGTACACTAGATGGCAAAAAGTTGTTGATAATGAGGGTGATAATAATATTGACTAAAAATAAAGACTTAAAAACTAATATTTTGACTAATTTTAAACAAATCTTAAATAAATTGATACAAACAAACAAAATTTTTTATTGAATTTATCAAAATCGATATTAATATGTTCTATTTTTACATAAATAATATAATTTATATAAAACATAAATGATGAAAATAAATTTTTATGATGTAACCAATTATAAATAAACTTATTACTGTTTGACATTTTTATGTACCATACAATAAATAATTTTTCATCCAATTTTATATTGAATTAATCAATACTTTGAATAATGTAGTTATTGTGCACTTTGTTATGTCGATTTTTGATTCTTTTAACAGATCATTGTCATTGGTTTTCATGATAAGTTTCGGTAATTTTGATTTCTTTGACTCTTATAAATCAATGAAGACATTAGACAACGACATGCTAAGGGCAGAAGTGGAAGTAAATCCATGTCAAACAATCGAAGAACTGTCGAACACCCTTAACCAACTTTGGTCGACCATTCAGGAATATTTACAACAGATTGGAAAAATCAGCAGGGCAGAAGTTTGGGTCTTCTCTAATCTGTCAGAAGATCACTGGAAACAAAAAATAGGTCCTGCTTTGTACAAATGAATCACCACGAGGAAATGCGAAGCCCGGTTTACATCCCAAAAAGGTACTTCTGTGAGTTTGCTCCAGTTTTCTCGGATTTGTACACTTTTAAGTCCTGAAAACTAAACAAACTGTTAATACAGACCTTTATTATTTATTGGAAAAAAATAATGAATTGGGCTGGGAGGTACTGCCTCATCCACCATACTCACCCGATATTGCATCATTGGATTTTCATTTATTCCGATTCGTACAACATTTTCCATGATGAGGTCCAAAATGCCATCTCGAGATGTATTATTCAAAAACCAATTGATTTTTATCGGTCCGAGATTGAAAAATTGTACACTAGATGGCAAAAAGTTGTTGATAATGAGGGTGATAATAATATTGACTAAAAATAAAGACTTAAAAACTAATATTTTGACTAATTTTAAACAAATCTTAAATAAATTGATACAAACAAACAAAATTTTTTATTGAATTTATCAAAATCGATATTAATATGTTCTATTTTTACATAAATAATATAATTTATATAAAACATAAATGATGAAAATAAATTTTTATGATGTAACCAATTATAAATAAACTTATTACTGTTTGACATTTTTATGTACCATACAATAAATAATTTTTCATCCAATTTTATATTGAATTAATCAATACTTTGAATAATGTAGTTATTGTGCACTTTGTTATGTCGATTTTTGATTCTTTTAACAGATCATTGTCATTGGTTTTCATGATAAGTTTCGGTAATTTTGATTTCTTTGACTCTTATCAATCAATGAAGACATTAGACAACGACATGCTAAGGGCAGAAGTGGAAGTAAATCCATGTCAAACAATCGAAGAACTGTCGAACACCCTTAACCAACTTTGGTTGACCATTCAGGAATATTTACAGCAGATTGGAAAAATCAGCAGGGCAGAAGTTTGGGTCTTCTCTAATCTGTCAGAAGATCACTGGAAACAAAAAATAGGTCCTGCTTTGTACAAATGAATCACCACGAGGAACTGCGAAGCCCGGTTTACATCCCAAAAAGGTACTTCTGTGAGTTTGCTCCAGTTTTCTCGGATTTGTACACTTTTAAGTCCTGAAAACTAAACAAACTGTTAATACAGACCTTTATTATTTATTGGAAAAAATAATGAATTGGGCTGGGAGGTACTGCCTCATCCACCATACTCACTCGATATTGCATCCTTGGATTCTCATTTATTCCGATCTGTACAACATTTTCCATGATGAGGTCCAAAATGCCATCTCGAGATGTATTATTCAAAAACCAATTGATTTTTATCGGTCCGAGATTGAAAAATTGTACACTAGATGGCAAAAAGTTGTTGATAATGAGGGTGATAATAATATTGACTAAAAATAAAGACTTAAAAACTAATATTTTGACTAATTTTAAACAAATCTTAAATAAATTGATACAAACAAACAAAATTTTTTATTGAATTTATCAAAATCGATATTAATATGTTCTATTTTTACATAAATAATATAATTTATATAAAACATAAATGATGAAAATAAATTTTTATGATGTAACCAATTATAAATAAACTTATTACTGTTTGACATTTTTATGTACCATACAATAAATAATTTTTCATCCAATTTTATATTGAATTAATCAATACTTTGAATAATGTAGTTATTGTGCACTTTGTTATGTCGATTTTTGATTCTTTTAACAGATCATTGTCATTGGTTTTCATGATAAGTTTCGGTAATTTTGATTTCTTTGACTCTTATCAATCAATGAAGACATTAGACAACGACATGCTAAGGGCAGAAGTGGAAGTAAATCCATGTCAAACAATCGAAGAACTGTCGAACACCCTTAACCAACTTTGGTCGACCATTCAGGAATATTTACAACAGATTGGAAAAATCAGCAGGGCAGAAGTTTGGGTCTTCTCTAATCTGTCAGAAGATCACTGGAAACAAAAAATAGGTCCTGCTTTGTACAAATGAATCACCACGAGGAAATGCGAAGCCCGGTTTACATCCCAAAAAGGTACTTCTGTGAGTTTGCTCCAGTTTTCTCGGATTTGTACACTTTTAAGTCCTGAAAACTAAACAAACTGTTAATACAGACCTTTATTATTTATTGGAAAAAAATAATGAATTGGGCTGGGAGGTACTGCCTCATCCACCATACTCACCCGATATTGCATCCTTGGATTCTCATTTATTCCGATCCGTACAACATTTTCCATGATGAGGTCCAAAATGCCATCTCGAGATATATTATTCAAAAAACAATTGATTTTTATCGGTTCGAGATTGAAAAATTGTACTCTAGATGGCAAAAAGTTGTTGATAATGAGGGTGATAATAATATTGACTAAAAATAAAGACTTAAAAACTAATATTTCAACTAATTTTAAACTAATCTTAAATAAATTTATACAAACAAACAAAATTTTTTATTGAATTTATCAAAATCGATATTAATATGTTCTATTTTTACATAAATAATATAATTTATATAAAACATAAATGATGAAAATAAATTTTTATGATGTAACTAATTATAAATAAACTTATTATTACTGTTTGACATTTTTATGTACCATACAATAAATAATTTTTCATCCAATTTTATATTGAATTAATCAATACTTTGAATAATGTAGTTAATAATTCATATTAATAAATTAATTACTCCTGCGAGTATTCCATAAATTTGCGAGCTCATTTTAATGATGTATCGTATCATAACAAGAGCTTAAAGGTTGAAAGCTTTGTTAGAGCACTTGATATTGGCCCGGAAGTCGTTTCAAATAAATATCGATGTGATGTCCCATAACAACATAAATTTTAATAGGAAAGAACGTGTCTCGAGTGTGTCGTAGAAAAATTGCGATGCCGCATGTACCGGGCAAAAAGTACACTACTCAAATCACGAAGGATCAATTGTACTGAAAGCTTTTCACGGTCCAGATATCGATGTTAATCCGTGAATTTCTCACATACGACCCGCATAAACAACTCAAAAACATCCGAAGAACTAAATTACCCATCGAATCTAAAATCTCATTGTCGACCGAAATCCGAAAAATTATTCAAATCCTCCACTTAATAATTCATGAAGCCGGCTTCTTAAGGAAGCGTAATTGTTACAGATGGCACATTTAAATTTATCTCTGGCCATTTTTTTTTATTTCGATGTAGAAGACTCGCAGATTCGTCCGTCGTCATAACACCGACCGGCGCTTTTGAGAGCTGCGATTCTCCAAGTCGAATTTAAATTGTAAATGCGAGTAGTTTTATCACTTATGTCCGCATAATTTTAGTAGGTAGGGAGTAATCCGTTTAATTTCTCCAGTTACCACCACCGTTTCGATTCTTTTCGCAATCGCGTACGGTAAACTGCGGCCGATGTGAATGAAAATAAATAATAAAAACACGCGGTGGGGTTTAAAAATGCATTGGACCGGAAGCTGCAGCTGTATGAATTATGGATTTCCTTTCCGTAAACTGGTATTGTGTCAACAGTTCCACTTTATATTTGACAACACCTTTCTTTTTACACCGCACTGTTTCCTTTGTCTCATTTTATGTAAATTTACAAGTATATACTTGGGTGAAAAATACCAATGCTCGAACTAATGTAAATTTAAATTTAAACTGTTGTTCGCTGTATTCAGTTTCATATGCTAATTACGCTGTTCGTCTTTTGACGTGAATAATTTGAATTATATCTAAAGTAATTTAATATGCAACAAACACTGTTCTAAGAAATTAAGGCAATAATAATTGATTCTAATTAATATTTTTTGAAAACGGGAAAAATAAATGTATATCTTTGTAAATTTATTAAAACATAGGTTTATATTTATAACTAGCTGTACTCGCGAAGTCCGATAGTGTGTTGAATACGATCGTTTTCTAGGCAGTTATTTCAATATTACAAAGAGACTTTCCAATTTTATTTATATGTATAGATTTTATATTTGAAAAGCTGTTTATTACACTTCTATAACAAAAAATTTTTAATTATAAAAATTTCATGTGAAAATTATTGTGAAAAAAATTTCTTGTGAAAGCAAAATTGGAAGAAATTTCGGTCCTCTTGAACAATTTAGTTTCGAAGAAAATTTCCCGTATGAGTAGTAAATACTAATGAGCCATTCTTTCGAAATTTCTTGGGTGCATTAATTGCTACAATTACGAGTGGTAGCCTTAAAGAAATATATATACATACAGTATATACAAAAATATAACGATGTTACGAAAAACGTAAAAATTTTCTAAAAACGTAAAAAACTACTAAAATCTCAAAAATTCATTAACAACGTGAGAAATTACTGAAAACGTAAAGTGATCTAATTCCATACCATCAAATTCTATACGATCATTTTCCATACGATGAAAATCCGTACGACCAAAATCCACACGATCAAAATTCATACGATCATTTTCCATATGATCAAAATCCATACGATCATTTTACATACGATCAAAATCCATACGATCATTTTCCATTCGAACAAAATCCATACGATCATTTTCCATTCGATCAAAATCCATACGATCATTTTCCATACGATCATTTTCAATATGATCAAAATCCATAGGATCATTTTCCATAGGATCAAATTCTATACGATCAAAATCCATACGATCCATTTCCATACAATTAAAATCTATATGATTAAAATCCATACGATTAAATTCATACTGATTAAATTACATAGTTGCAATTTAATAACTTTATGGATTTTTATTTTTTCTGGATTCTGGATTCCCAAAAAATTACTAAAAACGTAAGAAATAACTAAAAGACAATCATTTTATTAAAAAAACAATTCTTTTTAATTTAAATTAATTTACACGCGATTTTCAATATTACAAACAGACACTCCAATTTTATTTATATGTATAGATTAAAAATAAATATTTATTAAATATTTATTCGTTTTAATTTAATATAAGAAAGCGACATAACTTTCCGGTCCCCCTAATATTTTCTATAAAATTGTTTTTTTTCCACAATTTTCGTTTTGTCTTTTATATGCAAGTACTTGGGGGAAAAATTCTGCTAATATAAGCATAAATTATTACAAGTGGTTCATTCATTATTAAATCTCATCAATTAATTAATTAACTAATTAACAAATAGTCTAAACCAGAAAGCAGACAATTTCTGGCTGCGAAAAACATAATAATTACACGACACGTTTATAGTAGGACAAGATTTTGTATAAGAAAATTTATTTTGGGACCATTTATGATTTAAATTGAGTTTTATATTGCTGAAAAAGTAATTTTCTTTTTCTTATCTATTTTACCTTTTTTTTTCGTACATTGTATTTTGAGTTGAAAGTGCTACTTAAAAATGTACCGTGCGTGTCGCATTTACAAAGTATTTGAAGAAAATGCTGTGAGTTTGTGGTTAAAATTTGTCAGATAAGTTGCGAAACACCCTGTACAGAAGAACTTCGAATAGCTTTTTTAGATGGCAAAAGGTTGTTGATAACGAGAATGATTATATTATTAATTGCAAATAAAGATTTATTAAATATTTATTCGTTTCAAATTAATATAAGGAAACGACATTACTTTCCGATTTCCCTAACATTTTCCACAATTTTAGTTTTGTCTTTTATATATATTATAGTGCTTGGAAGAAAAAATCATGGTAATGTAAGCATAAATTATTGAAAGCTGTCTGTTCATTCATTATTAAATCTCATCAGCTAATTAATTAAAAGTATTCACTAATTAACAAATAGACTAAACCACAAAGCAGACAATTTCTGGCTGGGAAAAACATAATAATTACAAAACACGTCTCTGCACCGGTGTTTCAAATTGATCGGGCTCGGATCCTTTTGTAAAAGAAAGTTGTGCAGTTCGAGAACTATTTCGTTTCGAGTTTTAAACCGACTGTTTTCATCCGCCGGTGATGCAGTAGACGTGGAATAATTTAGATCTGCGGGTTTCGCGTGGAATTATGGTTCGTGACAGTAAAATGATAAATCTGCTGGGTTTAAGGGAACGAGTAAACAACCAGAATTGATTCAGAGCTTAGTGCGGTTTTAATAATTTAAAAATTGAGGAGTTGGCTGCCGCTGTGCCAAATATTGAACGATTTCGTGTGGGGGGCCTTTCAATCAAAACTAGTCCCCCCCTTCGTGAATGTAACGCGATTAGGGGCACTGGAGGTGTTGATGGTGTGTTCAATAACCATTGTGTCGGTTTATCGTTTGAGAGGAAGCGACATAAAACTATTCAGTGAGGGGGTTTAATAGCATTCGCAAATTTTAAAATCGATGTGCCGAAATGGATCAAGCTTAAATTATAGATGTGCCGTCAAATCTCTTCCGTAAAATATGGTTGTTTCTTGATTTAGATTTTATTATAGTAGGGCAAGATTTTGAATAAGAAAATTTATTTTAGGACCTGAAAAAGTAATTTTCTTTTTCTTTTCTATTTTACCTTTATTTTCGTACATTGTATTTTGAGTTAACAGTGCTACTTAAAAATGTGCTGTGAGTTTGAAAAAATCAGCTAATCTAACTAAGAAAATGTTGTGAGTATGTGGTTAAAATTTGTAGGATAAGTTGTGAAATACCCTGTACAGAGGGTTAAAAAGAACGATGTGCTAAAATTGGATTCGGCGGGCCGAAGCTTGGATTCAAATCAGTGGGAACAACTTCGAACAGTTTTGATAGATGGATCGAATTATTTTTTATCTCGTTTACTGTTACTCTCTTACAATTTTTTTTAATGGACTTGTTGTGTAACAGTGAGTTGTAAAACACCTTGTATAATTAATTAATAATTAATATAATAATAATTAATTATTTTTTAATATGATTATGAATAAAAATAATAAATATTTTTTTAGAAAATTTTATTTATTTTTAGTAAAGTAATTTATTATTTTTCAGATATTATTTATTGTATATTGTAAAAATTACAATAATTCAATTTTAAAAGATTTCTTATTTTTTATTTTTTCATTTTTTTTTTTAATTTTCCTATAATTTTAAGTAATGACTCAATATTTTGGTTATAATTAAATTTGTTGTATGATAAATAATGAACATACTTATTAATTAATTAAATATTTTAAAAATCCATACATTTATATATATATATATATATATATAAAAATTATATCTCGAAATGAATATTATTTATGAGTAAAAATAATAAATATTTTTATAAAAAATTTCAAACATTTTTCATGGCAATTATATAATCATTAACATATATATTAAATATAACAATAATAATTTTTAGATTAAGATTTTTTGGTTATTGGATTTTTTCTTATTAGAAAGCAATTAAAAAACAGTAATTAATTAAGTAATTAATTATATATTTTAAAAAACAAAAGTGTTTACATTAATAAAAAATTACCAGTAATTATAATTACATTAACTATAAAAATTAATTTCTTACTGCATATTTAACATGTATATATAAACATAAAAAATTATAAAAGGTAAAATTATTTTCTTTTATGACTCTTTAATAATTATTTTTTTACTATTATTAAAAAGTAATATAGTATTAAACATTTTACTATTCATTATATTATCACAAAAATAAATGTTTTTAAGAAACTTTTATTTTTTTTGACACATAATTTATTTTTTAAATTATATAAAACATTTCGAATGATAATTATATAAACTCTAAAAACCTGTTTCATAATGGACGTTTACACAATAAACATAAAACATTAAATAAACTAAAATTATTTTCAATTAAATGAATAAAAATAGTAAACATGCTTCTTTATTAGTACAATAATGTAACATAACATTTCTCTATTCGACATATTATAGTGAAAAACTAGTGTTTTCCTATTAATATTATTTGTTTTACGTCATTAAATTTAATATAAAAATAATTTTCTTTGAAATAATTTTATAGAAGTTGAAATATTGGAAAATTTTGTGTGTACCATAAATTTTAATATTGCTTTAATGTTGCTTTAATATTACTTGTTTGATAGACATACAACTTTCGAACTTCAGAAATTAAATTTCGTACTTTTAATTTAAATTGTTGGCCTGAACTATTTACAATATTACAAGTCAAATATTTAATTGGAAATGATATTAAATTGTCTTCTTAAAGAAGAATTTCTACGCATAATTTTAATAAATATTGAAAATCTCTAGAAGTTAATTTAAAATTTAATTTTTCATTGGATTAATTATTAGTAATTGCATACTTCATTAGAATTTTTGAATTCAATTATATTATAATTAAAAATAATATAAAACATATCATGTAAATGATTTAATAACATTTATGTTTCATTAATTCAGTTATAATTAAATGTTTCAATTAAAAAAAAAATAAATTTCAACTATATTAATCGCCTCAAAAACACACATTTCAAAAAGCTTTCCACACAAACTCAATTTGATCATATCATGTGCCAGCTAACTAATTAATAAAAAACGGAAAACATGAACATTTCAATTTTTTAATGTACGTCCAAACACGCTACAGTGAAAAGCTTTCAGCTCAATTGATCCTTCGTGATTTGAAAGCAGTTTTTTTTGCATCAATCCCCAGTTTTCCAATTTTTGGTATGACACTCTTGAGACGCGTCTTTTACGTTTCTATCTTTCACGTCAGCTTCCAATTTCGACACGCACGAAATTGAAATATTGGCGTTAATTATTTTTATTCGGAGCCTTATTTATTTGCCTTAATTAACGAGGTGCAGGGCCGGAGGATAGAACGAATTACACGAAACGCCACTCGAGCACGTTGAATAATGCACCGTTTTATTTTGCTGAGCGAATATTTCACAATAAGTCGACTCCGCAACGGGACCCAATAAATGCGGATGTTTAGCGGTGCAATTTTTATAGTGAATGCCGCCGCGTACGGAAGTAGGAATTTCACATGCGGCGTTGCTTTAAAAGTAAATAAGTTCAAAGTTCGGGCGGGCAAAGGAAACGTAATAACCGGGGCAAAATTTAACTCTTGGTGGTACGGCAGATGAAAGGGTGGGACCGCATTACTTAAATTCCCCAACGGAAAATAAACGTCGTTAAGTTTTGGAGCACGGGCAAAATACCACTAGGAGTAATTATTATGAACTGCAATTAATTTGTTTGTAAACTGGAGTCTCAGGTGATTGATAAAGTGTCGGCATTAATACGGAGAAAAATTGCTTCAGAATTAATGATCCGAGCCTCAGCTCTAATGAAGACTAATTGCTGATTAATTGTGCAGCCGAAACGGTTAGTTGGATCTTTGATTCGGAAAAACATACACAGTCAGTGTCTAAAAAATAAAATAACATAACTAAACATAAAAGAACACCTTATATAACAAATTTTTTAATGCAAAAAATAATGATTTTTTACTATTTATCGTATTTCTTGTGTTATTGACTCATCAAATTTTTATAAAAACATTCTCTTTTCTGATGAGTCAAGATTTTGCTACCACCCAGATTCTGGAAGGACACGTATCTGGAGAGAACCTGGACACCAAGGACGGCTACATGTTCGTGAGGTGATGAATTTTAGAGGAGGTTTATTGATGTTTTTGGGAGGAATTAATATTGGTAAAAGAACCGAGTTCCTTTTAATGAAAACCACATCGTAATAACTTAGTTTTACCCATTGTGTTACCCTATTTAACCAATATGAGCTCAATTTCCATTTTCCAGCAGAATAACACTAGGCCAAATACTACGAGGATCATTCGAAGTATACGAAGAGAATAACATAAGCTTTTACTTTGGCCAGCAAATTCCCCATACTTTAATTCTATAGAAAAAGTAAGTGATGCTATGAAAATAAGATTTTTGAATCCTCAAACTATTATGGAGACCACCAGCAGTTAATTTTGGCGTTCCCGTGTTTATTTACATAGATATAGCATATAAACGGCGTCTTTTTAAAAGCTTTTCGTGGGACTTGAATTATGTCTGATGTGTACTTTTGTTCCAGAAATATATAAGTGAGGGCTCCATCGTGAAGGACTGCGTGGCGAAATGCACAGACAGAGGTAAGTGGGACCGGCCCAAGACACAGTCCTTAATTTATGTACTCCGGATTTTCCTTTTGTGCGGCCCATTGTCTCGACGACGAAACATAAACCTATCTTTTGGATGTGCGATAATTTTATCGTTAAAAGCGTAAAACCTCAACAACAGAGGGTGCGAACGACGAGATAAGTAGTTCGACCTGTGTGTGCGGGCGAGGATAAAGGGGTCAGTTTTATTGGGAGGTGAAGCTATTTATTTCTGTCTTCAAATCCATACAATTTTCCGAGACTGGGAAAAACTCCATTTGGGATTTTGTTAAAACGCGATATAATCCTCATGTCTTGAAATAAATTGATTCAATTTTTTACGAATTTTTTCTTTCTGATGTTTTTCTACGGCTGTAATGGGAATTTTAAATATAAAAGAGAATTTAAATTAATTTATAAATCCTTAAAGTGTTGCATAAATAATGGGCAAGAAAGTTAATTTCTTGGCTATTTTTAGAATACATATCTGATTATAAATTAAAAAAGTAAGCTCACCCAATTTTAATGTGTTTTCTCCTAAAGCAGTAATATTAATTTTACTTTAAAGAATCTTGCGTTGTAATTATAAAACACGATATCGAAGAGGTAATTAATTATTTTTTCTTACCATTATTAATTAATTTTAAACGTGGCTGTGCGTAAAATTTTTGACTGATTTAAAATTACAAATAAAAGTATTAAGTTTCATAAAATTGTGGATTTGCTTACATTAATTATTAAAGAAAAGCATCCTGAGATTACTTAATTCTTAATTATCTTGGAAACTGTTTTTTGGAAGCCCGACAAATAAATCAAGTAACGAATAAGACAATAAAGAAACTTTTTTCAAGTATATAATAAAGGAGTTAAAAGGTATGTACATTAATTATAATTATTTTTTTCTGTTACTTGTTGTTGATCATACAATTTTTTGTACAGAAATATTTGAAATATTAAATATAAAATAAAATTTAAAATGAAAAAGTGTAACGAATTAAATTGCTATATTTTAAGTAATTTTAGCTTTTAAACTGCCCCCCAGACCAAGAAACAAATCAAGTAACAAAGGATAAGACAGTAAAGGAACTTTATTCGAGTATCCAATAATGAAAACAGTTTAAAGATAGAGACAATTTACAAATATGACTTAAGTACTAAATCTGATTTTTTTACTTAGTAATTAGTGAATAATTCCTTCCAGTTGATGATTATAAATCTGAAACATTGATTTTTGGTAACGATGGCGATGATATAAATTTTTAAGAATAATATTTGGTGTAATTTTTACTGCAACAATGGAAATTTTAAATTTTAAAGAAATGAAAACAATGTGTAACGAAATAAATTGGCGTAATTTAAATAATTTTAGAAAACAAATTAAGAGTTAAAATGCTGGTTGGGTATTTTGAAAATATCTATTAATCAAATTAAATTGAAAAGTTTGGGGCAATAAATTTTATTTATTATCGATAATTATTTTTAAACAAGTTATGTATAAAAAAATTCAAATCCCATAAAAGTGTCGACTTTTATACTTTAGGTATTAAACCTAAGAAGACTAAAGGTGACTTAATTCTATCTAAAGTAAAAAACTACCTTGTAAACTTTTACTAGCAACAAACAGTAAGACCATAAGGAAACTTTATTTGATGATCCAATAAAAAAAGCAGTTAAAGAGTATTTATCGTTAACAATTAATTTTAAATGAGGTCATATATAAAAAATTTACATCTAGTTTACAATGTTAAATCTTGAACTTCTATAATAACTAATAAAAAAATTAAATGTCATAAAATTGTTGACTTGTTTACTTTAGTTATTAAAGAAAAGTATTCTGAGAAAATTTAATTCCATAACGTAAAAAATTATCTAGGGAACTGTTTACTTTTGAAGTTCTTTGGAAATCCAACAAACAAATTAAGTAACACAGACACTAAAGAAACTTTTTTCGAAGATTCAGTAATAAAAGTAGTTTAAAAGTTATAATGTGCCTTAAGAAGGGGATCTGAGATTATTATTGTTGGTTAATAATTAAATTGACCTGAATTGAAGGTTTTAAAAGCTTTGGAATTTAGTCCAGTTTAGTTTTTTAAGGAACAGATTTTATATAGCAATAATAGAAATATTAAATAAAATAGATAATTTAAATTAATGAGGCAATAAAAATGAGTGTGAAGAAATAAACTGGTTTAATTAAAGTTTCAAATTAAAAACGTAATTTCACACAATTTTAATTATAATAATATTTTATAATATTTTCATGAAACATTACATTTTCATACTTTTGAAGTAATCTGTCTATCCTACAAATAAAGTAACAAAAAGTAAGAAATTTTATTCAATGATTCAATAATAAAAGCTGTTAAAAGGCATGTCCTAAGTTATTGTTGGTAGTTGATAATGAATTTGCCCTGCCAGTTGATAATTCTAAAATCTCAAGGATCGAGTCTCGGTGTTGTTGGCGGCGTCTCAAACATCATACATCAAGGATTTCCTTGAAACCTTCCCTGTGACGAGGGATTCAGCGGTCCAACCGGCTGATAAATGGTCGCCGGTTCGTGTATGTGTATATTTAAAAGGTGCATAAACGTCTATCAGAACATCCACGGAACATTCATTCATTCGACAACCATATTTCACTCCGTTCCGATGTGCGGACACAAGGACCATTGTGATGGGAAATAATAATAAACAAGTTTTCGAAAATGACAGGGGTTAAATTATATTAAATAACTTTCGACAGTTTGTGACCCATAAATCTTTGTCACAACGTTGACTGTTCCTTTTTTTTTATTATTATTAGTTTTTCCCCAACAAACATTGTTGATCGATAATTACGGAAGCCGGCTGAACAATGTTTCCATTAGGTATTTATAACGAGTTTTAACACGTTCAGCTGAACTGCACTGCTTGCAAATGACGTTCGAATTTTATGACAGGCCATCGTCTCGTTAAATCGAAACAGTGCTCTAAATAGCTCAATTTTAATATCGCAATACCGAGAAAATTTATTGATAGAACCATACACAATTTTTATTGCGTCATCCAACTGATTTGTATTTTAGATTGCGTAGAATATAATTTGTTTGGTGCTCTGTAGTAACATTTGCAGTTTGTTTCTTTGTATTTGGATCTCATTTTTAACTAATAACAATTTAAGAACAATAATTTAAGTTTAAGGCCAAGCGATCATACATGCAAGTCATTCTTCTTGTGTCATAAATTATAAAGTGGTTTAATTTTATAAATAAATTACTAAACTGTTTCACAATATTAGATAACAGATACGATCATTTTCCATACGATGAAAATCCGTACGATCAAAATCTATTGATCATTTTCCATACGATCAATATCCATACGATCATTTTCCATACGATCAACATCGATATGATCATTTTCCATAGGATCAAATTCCCGTATGATCATTTTCCATAGAATCAAATTCCATACAATCAAAATCTATACGATCAATTTCCATACAATTAAAATCTATAGGATAAAATCCATACGATTAAATTCATACTGATTAAATTACATAGTTTCACTTTAATAACTTTATGGATTTTTATTTATTTACTAATACTAATTTCCTGAAAAATCATTAAAAAAGTAAAAATAAATAATTTTAATTCTTGCTGGATTCCCAAAAAATTACTAAAAACGTAAGAAATCCAATCCAATTTTATTTATATGTATAGATAAAAAATATTCAAATATATTTTACAGTCATTTAAAATAAATAAATAAATAAATAAATATAAATATATATATATATATATATATATATATATATATATATATATATATATATATTATTATTAATATTGAATATTTTTTATCTATACATATAAATAAAATTGGATTGGATTTCTTACGTTTTTAGTAATTTTTTGGGAATACAGGAAGAATTAGAATTATTTATTTTTACTTTTTTAATGACTTTTCAGGAAATTAGTATTAGTAAATAAATAAAAATCCATAAAGTTATTAAAGTGAAACTATGTAATTTAATCAATATGAATTTAATCGTATGGATTTTATCCTATATATTTTAATTCTATGGAAATTGATCGTATGGATTTTGATGGTATGGAAAATGATCATACGGGAATTTGATCCTATGGAAAATGATCATATCGATGTTGATCGTATGGAAAATGTTCGTATGAATATTGATCGTATGGAAAATGATCAATGGATTTGGATCGTACGGATTTTCATAGTATGGAAAATGATCGTACGGATTTTAATCGTATGGAAAGTGATCGTATGGAATTTGATCGTTCGAAGTTATCCAGAATATAACTTTGAAATATGGGTGACCTTGAAATTTAGATTTGTGGTGGTGTTTTCTTGACAAAAATTTTATTTAAATTTTCTTTAGTATACCTTCTCCCAAATTTTGAACACTTATTTTATAAACATATTGTATATGATTTAATACAATAATGTATTCAAATTAATCATAAACCAAAGAGGTAAACAGCTCTTCCCGGTACCTCAAATAAAAGTTTTAACATAATAAAATAAAAATATTTTTATGAGGTACTGAAATAATGAAAGTTCTAAATGATTGGACACTTAAATTTTCAAGTATTTTCTTTTAAAAGAGCAATTTCATGGAAGAGTCGAATTATACTATTCAGCGACAAATGCCAAAGTTCAAATGTAAAACTATATCACCCATCCAGTTTATTACGCCTGAAAAATTACAAAAATACGAGGACTTTTCAGGCTGAATCGCGAATCCGGATGGAATATTCAAACCTTTAATTAAATAAGTCCGCATCATAACAGTTCGTATTTTATCATCGTATCAGTTTTAATCCGTTATGGCAGTTTAACACGACTGCAAATAGGGTTAGTGCAGTAATATTTCCCCGTTCCACGGTAAAAATGATGTCGGACGGAAGTTTATGGCGGCGCTGCAACGAGCTCAGTGAAATTGAAACACTCTCTAAATAGCTCTATTTTATTGTCGCACAGAAAATTTACCGATCGACTTAAAGACTCCTTCTTCGCGACGCCAGTTGATTTGTTTGTTGACTCCGGGGGTGTTTAAAAAGACTTTTTCAAGCTGAATTAAATCCGTTTAAGCTGTTCCGTTTTAATAAGGACGGTAAATAAGAATTCCGGCGACGGTTTATTTTTATTCCGGTCGCACAACAGGAACGAATTTTATTTTGTGCATTTTTTGTACGATTAATTCGGCGTTTCTCACCCTACGAGCGTAATTAATGGTTACACTCCGTTGGTCGGTTTGCAATCAAAACGACAATACATCACGGGTCCAATGTGGCAATCATCATAATAAAACAAATAGCAATTATCGATGAAATAACAATTTAAATTCCATTTATGGACGACGTGTCATTAAGTCGCACATCGGTCCCAAACGTTTGCCCGGCCGATAACATTTTAATGGCGTTTATCACGGGGGATTTTTTTTTGAAATGCAAACTCGAACGCAATTATTCATACGTTATCGGTCCGGTTGAATTTATTATTGTTTTCATTTTGGTGTTGGACGCACAAAAAGTTACGAAACCATTAATTTCTCACACGAAAAAATGGACGAACGTCTCGGTTAGTTGCTATCTGTTTCGTACAGGTCAAAACAAGGGAAATTATGGAGTTGAGTTTCTTGCCAATGATTTATTTATTGTGGACTTTAGTGTTTTTTTATATTTTAGTGATAAATGTATATTTTTGAGACAAATAAATATGTTTATTTAATATTGTTTATTTCATTTAAATACTTTTTTATTATTTCTTTTAGTTGTGATCAATTTCCAGAATTATTTTTTTAGGTAAAATATTTATTTCATAATATTTATTTATTTTATTTTTTCTTCCATCTATTATTTTGATCTGTGTAACAATTAAAAAATATTTTTCTACTTAAAAATATATGTATTGTTCTGTATATTTATTAAAAATTATTGTCCAATATTTTTATATATTTCCTCTTACTTAATTAAGATAATAACCTTATAAAATAATTCAATTGATAACTATCATGCAATTAACGTTAATAGAAGAACTTATTCTTTTAGTTCATATACATTATCGTTAACTTTGCTACGTTACCAAAAATGTGGGACCTATACGAAAAAATGTACTAAACAATCTCATCATCAGGTCAGACGCTGCCACAGAAGTATAACAAAAAATTGTGTTGAAGTAAAAACATTATTAATGATGCAAAAACTTACATTAATTACTTCAATAACTATATATTATTTTTAATAATAAATGTATTTTTAATCAGTTTTGATAATTTTTAAATTTTATCACAAAAGCTTCTTGTAAATAATTTTTTAAGTAATTATAAGCAAATAAATATATCTGAAATTATTTGTTGATACATAACCTTAACAAATTAAATCGCAAGTTCTGTAAATTTATGTTTAATAGTTGAACATTTTTGTTGTTAATTTTTAAATTAAATTATTCTTTCACATTAGTGAAATTTATTAAAATATACGAAAATATCTTCTACAATCTCTTCTGAACAGATCAAAGCACATCATATCGCATATTTATATTTATCAATCATTTAAAATATACTAAAAATTAAAAAAGTAAATTTACTGAATCCACTCAAAGAACAAATGAATTATAAAATGCTTCTCATGCTTTTATTAAGTACTACACTGAATTTAGTTGGAGTATTTGAGTATTTTTTGCTTTAAATATAGTTAATTAAAAGAGTCCACCCACAAAAGCAATATTTGTTTGATAGAATATATTTATTTTAAAGTATCCCTTTTTAGTTTTGTTTTTACAACAATATTGGTTTACCGAATAAAAAATGTTTCATGATTTTTATTTAAATATTTTTTTTGTGCAACAATAATATTTTAATATTTATAAAACAAAATCTGGAACAATAATATTTTTTGAATATATTGTTGGTTTAATTTCAATATTTATTATGAAAATGAATAACTCGTAGTCTACAAATTTACAATTTTGAAACTAATATCCGATTAAACATTAATTAAAAATATCAGAATTATCCAAATTAATAAGTAAATTAACAATCATATTTCATATATAATTTTATCAAATATTTTGTTTGTATTAGTATCAAACGAAATCTTTAAATTTACAAAATATTTTGTACATTTTATTAATATACAATTTAATTTAATTTTTTTCTATTAAATTATATTGTATAAAAATTATAATAAAAATAATACGTATAGATATAATTAAATTTAAACAAAAAATTAAATATAGTTGGAATAATAATCAAATTACGCACATTTAATATTAATAATATGAAATATATTCAATAGAATGGTCAGTAAAAATTAGGTATTGTTTATAAACTCATAAAAATAGGGGATACGTCCCTAGGTGACAAAATAAAGAACAAATATATAAAAAAATCAATTTAATTGTTTAAGTTCTTAAACATAGTGATTAATTATTATCTTCAGACTTACTGTATCTTATCCTAATTCATTTGAATATTTTACTTAAGTTTTTTGTTTCGCATTTTTACCACTGTTGTTAAAAATGGTGAATGCGCAACCAATGCCATATGTAATTATTTACTATTAAACAAATTCTAAGAATAAGTTGATCATAATAAAAATAATTTATTTTAACTATTGTTAGATCCATTTTTAATACGTACTATTTAAATTTTTTAAATAATCACTAAAGTAATCTTTAAAATACTATAAATGATATACATATGATATGATTTCGATGTGTAATAAATGTTTAAATATCGTGAATGCGCAAACAAATTGTATAATTACAACTACATCCAAAACGCAATTAATTTTATGTTATCAAATATCTTATTCTAATTCATTTGAATATTTTAATTAAGTTTTTTGTTTCACATCCACCATTTTTACAACTGTTGTTAAAAATGACGAATGCGTAACCAATCCAATAATTAATTACTATTAAACAAATTCTAAGAATAAGTTGATTATATTAAAAGTAATTTATTTTATACGCTCTTAGATCCTTTTTTAACAGGTACTATTTAATTAATATACCTTTAAAATACTGTAAAAAATATGATCAATATTATTTAAAACCTACTTTTGGCATAGTAGTAATAAGATCTATTTTACTTTTTTATTAGTTCATTTGAACAGAATAATAATAAATTTATCCTATCTTCTCTCTTGATCTTCTAATGGATCCATTCATCAATAATTCCTAATAATCATGATCAGCTCACCAGAAATTAATACCAATATTACCAGATTTATAGTCCATCATTATTACATTCCCATTAATGTATTTATCAAGATTATTAACTGCACGTGCTGGTGATACAGCCTCTTCAGACAAACAGGAAACATCTGTCGTACGACCCATTATGTTCAATTGTCGCCACGACGATAAATTGACGTTTCAAATGGAATTTCAATTTCCCACTCACCTACAAAACGCAAATCTCTCGGATTTGCGAAACGTTGTACTTTTACCGAATTTTCTATAGAAAATCGTCCCGCACATGCGACATGCAACTTCAATTAAAACACAAAGGGACGATAGTTGTGCCAAGTTCGTGCGAATTATAGCCGACGAATCCAAGCTTCGACGGTAATAATTGGTCCCCTTTTTGGTTATTGTTTTTCGTGGCACGTTCGCCGGTATGAATATCTGCGGATGCGGGTCTTTGATTTTTCGGAGCCTCCGCCGAATGGCCTTGTTTGTTCTGCCAGTTATTGGGGAATTGGTTTAAATAGTTGAATAAATTTCGGGATCGTTTCCACGAAACGCACGACCTTGCAGCATCCGTCGTCGAGGACAGTATTGTGTAAACTGCAATAACAATTTAATTTTATGGCCGAACGTTCGGTGAGTGGGGACGACCTAATCCCCCGATCCCGCTTGCTGCAACGGTTTCCCTAAGACGGAGTCCGGGGTTGTTTGCCGGCATGACGGATTTCGAATTGCGAAATCGACGTGTGTCAAGTGAGAATTTTTTGAAACGTTTTAATATCCGCATCGTTGCACCGGCTAACCGGTTGGCCATCGTGATTCGACTTTTTCGTCTGGTTACGAGATAAAAGCGATCGAAAATCGGTGTTGATGTTCGGAAAATTTACTGGTCATTAATCACTATCGCTTGCAAAAACCGGTGCAAAATCTCGAAAATTTAACCACCGGCCGACAAATGATCCTTGTCCGATTTGTTTGCAAGTGTCTTTGTTTTTTATTGCTATTATATATATTCAGTGGTTTTCTGACCAAAAAAGCAAATCAGCTCTTACAGTTAATTGTGATAAAAATAATATACTTAGTTAAAGATTTATTTATCATGTTTTTATTTAATAAAATTAATAATAATTAATCTGGCTATCTAAGAAATATATGCTATAAATGGTATCAAATTTATATAAATTGAAGAACAGTCAAAAGAATAAATTTCATAATATAAAAATAAATAAAAAAATATAATATACGTTACGGTGGGTTATTTAATGTTAAAATAAAATAGTCCTCATATACAAATCTTATCTAAAAATATGAGATGCATACAAAATAAAATTAATAAAATTTAAACATTATTTAATAGTCTGAATAATAAATTTTAGTACATAAATAAAATGTATTACATTAGGAAATTTATTAAAAACACGAAAATATCTTCTACAATCTCTTCTGAACAGATCAAAGCACGTCATGTCGCATATTTATATTTATGAAACATTTAAAATCAACTAAAAATTGAAAAAGTAAATTTACTGAATTCAATCGAAGAAAAAATGCATTATAAAATGCTTTTCATGCTTTCATTAAGTACTACACTGAATTTAGTTGGAGTATTTAAGTATTTTTTACTAATGTTTCATGATTTTTATATCGGTAAGTATTTTAATATTTATAAAACAAAATCTGGAACAATAATATTTTAATTTAACAATAATGGTTAATCATAAAATTAATTTAAATGAAAAAGAATGGTTCTTTTAATAAAATGATTATGTCTTTTAGTTATATCTTACGTTTTGAGTTCGTTCCCATTTTTTTGGGAATCCAGGAAGAATTAAAATTATTTATTTTTACTTTTTTAACGATTTTTCAGGAAATTAGTATTAGTAAAAAAATAAAAATCCATAAAGATATTAAAGTGGAACTATGTAATTTAATCAGTATGAATTTAATCGTATAGATTTTAATACTATAGATTTTAATTATATGAAAATTGATAGTATTGATTTCGATCGTATGGAAAATGATCGTATGGAATTTGATCGTATGGAAAATGATCATATGGATTTTGATCGTATGGGAAATGATCGTATGGATTTTGATCAAATGGAAAATGATCGTATGGATTTTAATCGTTTGGAAAATGACCGTATGGATTTTAATCGTATCGAAAATGATCATATGGATTTTGATCATACGGTATTTCATCGTATGGAAAATGATCGTACGGATTTTAATCGTATGGAATTTGATCGTATGGAATTAAGTCACTTTACGTTTTTAGTAATTTCTCACGTTTTTAATGAAATTTTTACGATTTTCGTAACATCGTTATATACTGTGTGTATATATATTTTTTTAAGGCTACCACTCGCAATTGTAGCCAAGAAATTTCGAAAGTATTTACTACACATACGGGCAATTTTCTTGAAAACTAAATTGTTCGAGAGGACCGAACCGAACAAGTGTAATAAACAGCTCTATCTTTAATATAAACATCAACAAAATTGAGCTAAACAATTTATTGAAAATTTGTACCATATAATTTACTGGTTAAATGAAAGTTAAAATTTTAACTATTCAATGTACTACTAACGGATGGAATTTTAAATTAAACATCAGTGAGTTAATCCAATATTGATGAACACATTATCACGCAATAGAGCCTAAATCTATTAATCACAGTGTTAATTTCGGTTTCAATCACTCAACAATAATCGTTAATTACACACGAAGCGGTTCCATATTATGTTTAGTAATGATTAAATTTTTAATAAGATCCCGAAGCATTTCGTAAATTGCGTAGCAGATCATTAATGTTGGATTATTATCCCTCACACGAAGACAGATTTGTCGGAGATGTTTGGATACGACATTAAAAGAAATGTGAAAGAAAACGGGGGACAAGTTTATTTTGAGTGTCCAGATTAATGTTCTCGAGTTCTCACACAAGGCATCCACCCTGAAAACACCGTAATCCGAACCTCCTTACCGACCAAAACCTGTTTAACCAGATGTTGAGGCTCCACTTTCATATTGATCCAGTAAAAGGCTACATTTTTATCAGAAGGGATATTGGCATTAGAATCAACACTATTTAATAATTCGAGGAGATTATTATAATTTGAGCAATTTCTTAAAACAGTATGTTTTTATTTTTCATTCTCTTTTTCAATAAACTTTTTTAATTAACTTCTTACTTAATACTTCTTAGACTATAAAAAGTTTTACCTCTGTAAACTGAATATAATTACAATAATTTGTTAAAAAAAAGTACAAAAGAAAAATAAATATTCACAAAACAAATATATTGATATTTTTTTCTATATATACTATTCCTTATATGTAGAGTAACAAATTTTCATTTGTCGTTTAAATATCCATATCATTGCCAATTATTCAGTATAAATTAAAACAACCTTACACATATTTTACATTAGATGAGAGAGTTATGACTAAAATATTTACCATTTTAAAGATGTCATTAATTGTTTCTTTTAAATGTCTCATCAAAATCACTAAATTCTAAATCGTATCTCGCACAATTATTTTTAAAACACTTTCTGGGGATGACAATATCCGAAATGAACTCGTAAACCATTAAGACGATCGTGACGATTTATAAAGACAGATTTGTTCGGGCCTCTTGAATTCGCATCTGTATTAAACGAGAAGTCGAAGAAAAGCGCAGACAATTTTATTTCGAGTGTCCAGATTAATGTTCCTAAACTCCATCATAACGTGCCATACACTACAAGAACCTTAATCCCATTTATTGACCTAATTCGTTTTCTCTTACAATTTAATATTAAACATAAATTTTCGCGGGAGCCCAAAAAATTACCGACTGCCATCTCGTCCCAATTTCAGACATATTGCAACGACGAAAATCCAACGTAATAACAGTCGCCGGAACGAGATAAACTAAAATAAAATTTAAACAGTTTCGATTATCATCCTTTCGGCATTCAATTCGGCAAGAAGACGGAAAGGGGAGAATGAAGTTAAAGGGCAATTGCCCATCAAGGGCTTATCTTATTACCGGAGACGGGAGCGGCGGAACTTTCGTTTTAAACGTTCCCGAAAGAAAGTCCTCGTCGCCACAATAATTTACTTCTTGTGCCTGGTCCAGTCGGCAAAGCCGGAGGAAACTTAATCGAAATTTTTCGCTATATGTTTCTTTGTAAGGCACATCTTGTGAAAATTTATGAGCTGCCCGAGAAAATGCCGGCGCATCATAAGCAACTTTGGGTTTTACCGTCGGAGATACACGATACGGCGGATCGATTTTTATGCAAAATCGCCCCGAAAATTAACTGATCCGTCCTCCCATTATTAAATCATTTTTGCTTTAGTGCTCTCCCAGATATCCACCTCCCCGATTTTACGTCGAAATTAATAGAACTTAATACCGTAAAAATATTTTATGCCGCTTTTACGCTGATTACCTCAGTAAAGCGTTACAGACAGTTTTCATGGGACCATCAAAAACTATATAATTAAACTAGGGGAAAAAGCTTTAAGGGCACATAGCTGCGGTTACTGCACAATAAACACAATGTCTTAATTCATTACATTATGTACAACTCTCAAAATTACTTTATTTATGGCAAACTCAAGGGGGGAATTAAGAAAATTGAATTTGCTGACAGAGTAAGTCTGGACCATCGCCTTTTATTTATTGTCCCTGTTCCGTCACAACGATGGCCTCTACGTTTTCTTGTTTTCCTTTCCGCCTTAGGATCCGTTCCCAACAAATTATTGTTTTTGTGTATAAATGGTATAATCAATCGGCTACTATATTTATATGTCGTGGCTTCTGTTGTGTAATAACGATTATTCGTTATTGTCTTCGTGTGGTCATAAAATATGATAACAATATCAATCATCAAGCTGCCTTGTTATAGATAATAAATACTGTTTTGTTTCTGTATATGTTTGTACTACTTTGTCAGAAACTGTGATAATATTTAAAAATTCGTATTATGTGGGAAAAGTTTGAACATAACTGTGAAAACAAGTATTTATATTTATTTATTTTTCTTGTATATTTTTATACATTTTTTTTTAATAATTTAATATTTGGTTAATTCACATTATACTAATAAGACTAATGACATATGCAATATATTTTTTAAAAATTGTAAAAATATTTTAATAATATTACTTTTGTATTGAATTATTATTACTTCTTAACCAATATTCTTATGTTGGACAACAATTAAACGATAAGAAATATCGAAAATTAACATTTTATTTTTAAATATTTTAGATTTATTAATATTTTTTTAATAAAAATATGGAAGTAATTATTCAAGTATTAATTAAATAATAAAAATTAATATTTAAGCATTTAAACAAAAAAGTAATGCTTAAGAAAGAAATAAATGTCATTAAATTAGATTAAATTAATGCTGAAGAAATAAAGAAAAATTTATCTTTAGTATTAGTAAAGCTATAAGAAAAATTATCACTGAATTGATTGAAAGTTTGTGATAACCAGTTCAAAACATATATTTCAGATACTTATTTTATTTATATGAACTCCTAAATACATAAAGATTTGCTTTTATGTAAAATTTTTATGCATATAATTTAAAATATACTTAATATATTTTAAGAAATGACATTTTAAAATGCACAACATGCTTTTAAATAGATTTTTTATAAATAAAATTTTATCTAGTTTCACAAAAAGTGGTTATGAGAGATGTTATTATTTTTCTTATTTTTTATATAATATTAAAAAATATTTTATTTATTCATGCATTTAACGTTGATCAATTGAAGAATTGATTAAATCAATTTAAACCTATAAAATTAACAATTTATTTTGAAACAATTTAATTTAATTGGATATTATAATTTTTTATTGGAAATATTGGAATAAATATTAATTTTCGATCATTAAATTAAATAAAAAAATAATATTTAAAAATAAAAAAATAAATGAAATAATTAAATAAATATTAAGTGCTCAACAACAATATATTTAGTAGCTAGATTTTATATTGGTTTATAAACTATTCAAATTTTTATCGAGGAGCAATGTATCTTTAGTTTTAATGAAGCTTTAAAAAGATGATCCTCCAATAAATTGATAATTTATCGATTCTAGAAAATTTGTGATATTCATTTTAAAACATTATTATTATTAGGTACATATTTTGAATAAATGTGCTGTAAATATTTAATATGTTTTCAAAAAATGGTGAATGCGTTATTTTAAAAAATGGTGAATGCTTTTAATATATAATAATTTAGAAATAGTTGTAGCTACTTATGCTAAACTAAACTAAAAGTAAAAAAGTGTTTATTAAAAATATTATATTTCTTATTTTTAAATAATGTTTATTTTTCCTTATAATTAAATATTAATATTTAATCATTTATTCAATAAAATAAGAAACGATATTTAAGAAGTAATAACTATTTATATTTTTTAAATTATTAAATTATTGTTTAATAAATTAAAAAAAGTTTAAATAAAATGTTTTTGACATTTATCATGTTCCAGTCACATTTGTTTCTGTATATTTTCTTACAAAATATGTGAAAATTTGTGAATAAATTTTCTGATACACCGATTTGTGTTACAAAAATGGTGAATGCGTCATTTACGTGTAAATATCTTTTATAAAATTTTATCTGGTTGTGTAAACCAAAAGATTGATAAATTTTTCTAATTGTATATTATTAAATTTGAACCTACACATCAAGAATAAATATTGTTTACTATAAAATATTATTGTAATAGAGTAAATATAAATATATTTAATTCCAGAAAAATTACATTTTCTATATATGCTCAATCAAAATTATATGCGTTCTGATATTAAATAAATAAATAAATTTTCCATCGTGATTAATTAAATCCAAACTTTTTTATATATCGTTCGGTTTTTTTAGTAAAAATGAGAATGCCGAATATAAAAAAAAATGATTCATTCAGTGTTTTTTTCTACAGTCATGGCATTCGTTTTAATCCCGATTACGGCCGGGATTTTCCCGATATTAATTACGGGAATTTGAAAAATTATTAAACCCCCCCAGTGACACACACACGCATTCCAAACCCTTCCCCCCTCGGTCCCCATTATTTTTTTCGCCGGACAAAATTAATCCGCGTTGATTTATTTTTGCATCACGTCCCAATATATAAAGATCAGAGGAACGAAATAAACAGCGATAATCGGTTTTTGCATTTTTTCACCGTCTCGGCCGTCCATTCCGGGCAAGACAAATGACTAATTCTGGCCCGGTTCAAATGTTGATTTATTCTAATTTCCCCGTATCACTTCTGGTTAGTTCCGTTTCGGCGGTCGATTGTGAATGTTTCTGCGAGTGTTTAAAATAGTTTCGGCCCGGCTAGAATAAATCTTGCGTGGCGAATTCGGCGTCCGGAAGTGAGGCAAATCCGCACAAAATAAATTTGGTGTGGATCAGCGGAATTATAAACATTGTTAAATTTAAATGGGTTCGGTGCTTGAAGGGCCCGACCTTAATCATCCGGATTAATAAAGATTTAGGTATTAAATTTCTTAATTGATGACTCTATCGCTCATATGTGGGGCCTGAAATTAATCCTGTAATTTTGTCCATTGAAAAATAAAAAAAGTACTCAAACATTTTATGTGTTGGCATCTCATTTAAGTAGTATAGCTCATATTTTTGAAATATTTTAATAAGTTGTTATAATTATGGTCACAACTGTATATAAAAACTGAATAAATGTTATTCAAATAATTGAAAATTGATTGCATTATCAGTTAATGAAACGAAGGCGTGTTCGTTAAATTTCCTTGACGCAGTATCGATTGACTTATTTTCTTTTATCATTTTGTTTCATCCTGTTTTTGATTCATTCCCTTCGGCACCTGCGGTTCAGTGCGCCTTTGAAATTTAATGAATGCACTTTTCGCTGTTTTATTAAAGCATTCAGGTCTTCTATATAATGAAATTTTTCGAATTCAATTGAAGTATCAATAAATCGACGGCTATTTTTGTAAGTGCAATCCGAATGGAACGTCCTAATGGACGTTGCATGGTCCCAATGTTACAACCGTGCCTTTATTAAAGAAACACTATAAATTCAAGATAGTAAAACATTTATGAGATGTTCTAAAGAAAATTACATTTATCGGTTTGTAAGTATCACGTTTCCGGGGCCATTACTTCAAATTGGTGATATGTGTGGTTTTATTCAACGCCCGGTGCAGAGACTGCATAAACTTAAAACGGTAAAATATTGCCATGTGGTGATGCTTTTATGAGAATAACATTAGAAACTTTATGACATAAAATTAAATTAAAATTA
This sequence comes from Aethina tumida, assembly GCF_024364675.1. Classification (NCBI taxonomy): domain Eukaryota; kingdom Metazoa; phylum Arthropoda; class Insecta; order Coleoptera; family Nitidulidae; genus Aethina; species Aethina tumida. The sequence continues at coordinate 19,369,045 of NC_065439.1, forward strand.
TTTGTATTTTATTAGTTTTATTACTTTTAGAACTAAAGTAAACTATCAACATTTTATTAAGAATATGTAACATTAACTTCCTTTGAAATAACTTTTATTGAACATAGTCAATAATTTATCAACAAAGTTCTACAAGCAAATTCATGCCATGGCGAAGAAATTCTGAGTTCTTTGAAATGAAGAAATGAAAGGTGATTAAATTAGTTCTAAAAAGTTTATAAAAGTGCACGATTAAATATCCATATGATTGTGAGTTATGAAATATGTTTGATAACAATAATATTTGTTTATTAGTAAGTATATATTTATATCTGAAAAAAATTGAAGGACCAAAAGTAGAGCAACTATAAAATACAACAATTTTAACTATATTTAGCTTTTTTTAACAGCTTCTAAATATTTTTTTTTGATTGTTTTAAGAAGCTTTTCAATATAATCGTTCCATATTTCCTTCCACTGATATTGAACTTACAAATTCATTCAAAAATTTTATATATTTTAATGAACTCATTGCAGCAATTCAATAAACTTAGATATAGATTCGTATATTTGTAAAATGGTCTAATCTAGGCCGTGTTAAATTAATTAACATAGATGTAATCATTAAAAATCTCTTTCAAGTTGCCATATTTATTTTCAGCTCAATCAAAAAAATATAGGTAACATTTTACAGAATAAGAACGAAGTAATTTTTATAATGTATTAAAAAAAAAACAAATTAATTTTTGTTTTAACAGTTCACAATATATAAAAAAATTCTGGCTAAAATATTTAACATTTTAAAAAGTTTGTATAATAGTGACCACCACCACTTTATGTATTATAGATTATCATCATCATTAAAGAATTTTTGATTTTTTCATTTTGATGAATTCCTTTTAAATTTGTATTTCAGTTCACAGAAGGAGAAGCTTAAAAAAATGGTGCATTCGACAGTAATTTAATCAAGTAAATCAAATAAAAAAGCACGTACCAGTAAATATTCAAGTAAATAAACATTGCAAGCGATCCATTGGAAAAAACAGAGGTACCATCGAAACCCGAATGACGGGTCCAATTTCGTTGTCGGATCGGGAAATTAAAATGCCCAAGCAATTAGCATAGGGTTTAATTTGACATTCTGTCGGTGTTTGGCGATGTGGATTGGCACCGTTAATGTACCGACGGCAAATACAGAGCAGTAAAGTGCACACGTGGCATTATGTCTCGTACAATGAACACGCATCTGTGTGCACTCGCTTAACAAACCTGTTCATGATCTGTTTTAAGTGTGTAAGTTTATGTTTTGAGGCACCGTAAACATTGCAATTTAAAATCTAAATTGGTTTATTCGTTTGTGGTCAAAGGACCGCTCAAATTGCGTTTTATCAAGGTCGTCTCTGGTTTTACGTTTCGCATTATTAAATTGTTAATGGGTTTATTTCTCTAGTCAGTTAAAACATTTCATGTATTTGGCAAATTTAATTCCATGTTAAAAAAATATTTAAATAAAAAAAGAAATTATTAATTAACACAAGTAAGAATGTTTTACAATTAAGGATGTTTTCGAATTATTGGTGATTATGAATGAGTTAAACTAAGATTATAAACTAAAAAGTAAAAGTAATACGTATAAATTGAAATTTTAATTTTTTAATCTTAAAATATTAATTATATAAATTAGAATTATTAAATATAAATTAATAACTATTTTATTTAATAATTAATTAATTAATTTAGATAAACTAAAAATAAAAAGTTAAAATTTTATTTAAATAAAAATATGTTACGAAATATGAATTAATGATTCATAATTTAACCAAAATTATTTTTGAATTTTTTACAATATTATTTGTATAATAATTATCAATTGTAATGTTAAATTTTAGTACTAAAATATTAATAAAACAAACTGAAATTATTAAATATAAATTAATACTAATGAAAAAAATTTAAAATTAACTTTAATTCCTCTTATTATTAAATAATTTCGTAGAATCAAATTTATTGGAATCAAAACGATAATTATTAAAAGTAAATAAAAGTAAATGGTAAAATGTTAATTAAACTAAAATATATTACAAAATATTTTTTCTATATTATTTGTACAATATTTATAAATGATAAATTTTAATGTTAAAAATATTAATTAAATAAACTGAAATTATTAAAATTATACATAAATTGAAATTTTAATAAGTTAGAATTATTAAATATAAATTAATAAACATTTTTAAAATTAATATTAATACGTAAAATGTTTAAAGAATTTATTTAGAATCAAATTCTTCAGTATTACAAATGTAATTATAAACCAAAAAATAAAATATTAAAATTTTATTTAAATAAAAATATGAATTAATAATTATGAATCATAAGAAATCATCATTTTTTTAAATTTTCAAAATTATTTTAATTCCTAAAATAATTTTGAAGAGTAATTTATTTAACCAAAATTATTTTTGAATTGTTTACAATATTATTTGTATAATAATTCAATTATAATGTTAAATTTTAATGCTAAAATATTAATAAAACAAACTGAAATTATTAAATATAAATTAGTACTAATAAAAAAATTTAAAATTACTTATTATTAAACAATTTCGTAAAATCAAATTTATTGGAATCAAAACTATAATTATAAACTAAAAGTAAATGTTAAAATGTTAATTAAACTAAAATACAAAATATTAATTGATATTTACGAATTTTTAAAAATATTCTTTTAAATTAAAATTTATTTTTTATTTAATTTATTTTAGAATTTTTTACAATATTAAAATGTTAAATTTTTAATGTTAAATTATTAATTAATCAAATTGAAATTATTGAATATAAATTAATAACCATAAAAAATTTAAAATTAATTTTAATAGCTAAAATTAATTTTTTGAATTAAAATTATATAATAAAAATATTATTTGTATAATATTTATAAATGATAATGATAAATTTTAATGTTAAAATATTAATTAAATAAACTGAAATATTAAAATTAATTGGTATTGTAACTTTACTTAAAAACTAAAAAAATATAATTAATTGGTATTATTAAATTAAATTATTAAAAAAATACTAATAATCATAGATAATTTCTAAAATTAATTTTTTGGAATCAATATTATGACCATAATTATTAACTAAAATTAAAATTAAATTTTAACGTTAATATATTACGGAATATTAATTTTAAATTTATTTTTTTTTATTAAATATATTGATTAAAATCATTTTAGAATTTACAACCACTACTTTTATAATAACTATATAGTCAAGTAATAAATTTTACTGTTAAAATATTAATTAAACAAACAACCGTATCATTTTATTGAAGTGTACCGAACCCATAAAAATGTTTATTTTATGCCAGTGATATTTATATAAAAAAGTAAAATGAAATAATATACTTTCAACAATACCGATAAATCGTACAACAAAACAAACCCCAAACGGAGTTGCCACAATTAAAGCTGATATACAACCCCCTCGAAAGACGGGGGCATTTCACCACCGATTCCATTACTCGTAAATTCGTGTAAATACAACCGGGTTCGGGCCATATTTTTCGTGTGTGTCGAATCGCCCGAGATTTATGGGGGCACGCGGAGCAACACCGAAACTTTTTGACACCGTACACAGGATACGAGAGTACACTTGAACCGTAACTTATTAGTTTCACCCCCCTCAAAAAACTGTCGACTCGATTGTTTTAAATTTTATACGGTATTAAATTCCACATGCACCTCACGTAAATATTTCCTTATGGAACCGATGGCGTAAAACACGATTGTTTGGTAATGGCATCTCGTTAATTTGTACGAACGAAACGGACAAAACAATTCGATTCAATTCCGTATTAATGCCCTCACTTTTGTGTTCGTGTTTTTATACGCAAATGCACACATTGTATACGATAATCAATAGACTCGATTCATATTAAAAGCGATCGTCCAATTATCCCCGGATTAATCCGGGGTTTGACAAATCAAATCAAACTTGTCCAAAAATAACAATTAAACCAACTAATAGGTCATCTTATATTCGAAATGTGGTTGAATCTGTGCCATGATTTGATTAATAATCAGAGTGGATCGGGAATTAAACAGGACGATTAGTGTGCCGAAATTGGATTGGCCAATTTCAATTAGGGGACGTCTTACTTCTTGGGCACCTGGTCGCTATATTTTAGATCACTCAGGAATTAAATTGTCGCTTTGATAAATGACACTTTAACTAAATAAAGGCGCACACTGTAATTATTAAAAGAGATGAACATTACTGCTATCTATTAAATGCCACCCCATTTTTATAATGAGTTTAGGCTTAATACTATCAAAATTAAAATTTAAGAAATGAGCACATTTATTTAATTGGGTAATTTAAGTATAAACATTTATATTATTACTGTTTTTAGGTCAGCATATACTTTCATGTAAAGAGTTTTAATATTTTCATAAACATATTTCTATTTAACTTTTTGGTTTTAATACTATCCCAATATTATAATATTTGTCTGCATTTTTAGATTTTAGTAATGAATGATATTAATGAATTTTTTATAATAAAGTAATTTAAATTAATTAATCTTGTGTTTAAAATTTAAAAAGTAATAAAGAATTAATGAAAGAATGTTTAAAATTGGTGTTTTAAAGATTTTTATATTATTTATTAATTTAATTAGTTTACCAAATAAAAAAGATACAAAAATGTATAAAAATATATTTCTAATATTTTTTTCTGATTCTACAACTCCCACAACGTTAAAAATCACAATGGCATTAGTCTGCATTGTTGGTTCGGCATTAAAGATCACAGGCGTTGAAAATTCGCTTAATAATGACACCTAAGCCCCCCCGACTGCGAAGTGAGTTTCCAGTTCGTTTGGAAAAAATGTGCCTGACCTGAATTGCCGACGATGTTCCCCAGATGCTGGAAACGAGAGAATTACAGACATTTGTTGGCCGAACAGGGGGGAAAAGTTAATTTAATTTTTTTTATATAAAAAATTCACTATGTTGAATGTAGTTACGAATAAATAAAATATTGTACATATACACAGTGTCTGCTCTAAGAGGGCAACTTTAATGTATCATTTTTTATTGAACGGTTTAGAGGAAATCTTTCTGAATGTGATTTGTTGCGTTTTTAATGAGTTATTTGTCTTATTCAAATTTTAGGCAGATGATCTACTTTGTGCCTTATAATGAAAAAATTAAAAAACTGTCTAATTTTTCATATATATTGTACATATACATAGTGTCTGCTCTAAGAGGGCAAGTCTAATGTACCTTTTTTTATTGTACGGTTGAGGGCAAATCTTTCTGAATGTGATTTGTTGCGTTTATAATGTGTTATTTGTCTAATTAAAATTCTAAGCCGATGATCTACTTTGTGCCTTATAATGAAAAACTAAAAAACTGTCTAATTTTTCATAACTAGTATTTTCACACTCTTAAAGCTAACAAAAACTATTTATATTCATATTCTTTTTAATAGAAAGAAAAATTCAGTAAAGTTTTTGACAAACCATAGAAATCTAAATTGATTAGAATTCTTGACCATATAAGTCTCTGAATTAATGTTTATTTATTATTAATTTTATTTTTTCTAAGAAATAAATAGTATAATGATTTATGTGAATCAGATAAACCTTTCTATAAAACAGACACGAAAATATTGCAATTTAAGGAAAGATAAAAAACGAAGTATATTATAAAAAGTAAAGTTATGAGCTTCACCATTTGTGAAACGAAAACAAGGCCAAAAAGTAAAAACTTTGTCAAATGTTTTAACCAGTAATAATTTTATGACAGTCATGATAAAATAATATTTTTAAATTAAGAACCTTCTAATGATGTAAATTTTAAATTAAAATTATTTTAGAATTTTTTACAATATTAAAATGTTAAAATTTTAATGTTAAATAAGTAATTAATCAAATTGGAGTTTTTGAATACAAATTAATATCCATAAAAAATTTAAAATTAATTTTAATACCTAAAATTAATTTCTTGACTTAAAATTATATAGCAAAAATATTATTTATATATTATTTATAGATGATAGTGATAAATTTTAATGTTAAAATATTAATTAAATAAACTGAAATATTAAAATTAATTGCAACTTTACTTAAAAACTAAAAAAATATAATTAATTGGTATTATTAAATTAAATTATTAAAAAATTACTAATAATTATAGAAAATTTCAAAAATTAATTTTTTAGAATCAATATTACGAACATAATTATTAACTAAAATTAAAATTAAATTTTAAAATGTTAATTAAACTAAAATATATTACGAAAAATTAATTTTTTTTTTTTAAATACATTGATTTAAATCATTTTAGAATTTACAACCACTACTTTTATAATAACTATAAAGTCAAGTATTCAATTTTACTGTTTAAATATTACAAAAATTATTTTTATTCATATTCTTTTTAATAGAAAAAAAAATTTTCAGTAAAAGGAGCTTTTGATGAACTTCAAAATTCAAGATTTTATAGGTTTTTGACAAACCATAGAAATCTAAATTGATTAGAATTATTGATCATATAAGTCTGTGAATTAATGTTTATTTATTATTAATTTTATTTTTTCTAAGAAATAAATAGTATAGTGAATTATGTGAGTCACACAAACCTTTCTATAAAACAGACACGAAAATATTGCAATTTAAGGAAAGATAAAAAACGAAGTATATTATAAAAAGTAAATTTATGAGCTTCACCATTTGTGAAATGAAAACAAGGCCAAAAAGTAAAAACCTTGTAAGTCAAATGTTGTAACCAGTAATAATTTTATGACAGTCATGATAAAATAATATTTTTAAATTAAGAACCTTCTAATGATGTAAATTTTAAATTAAAATTATTTTAGAATATTTTACGATATTAAAATGTTAAATTTTTAATGTTAAATTAGTAATTAATCAAATTGGAATTATTGAATATAAATTAATAACCATAAAAAATGATAATGATAAATTTTAATGTTAAAATATTAATTAAATAAACTGAAATATTAAAATTAATTGGTATTGTAACTTTACTTAAAACTAAAAAAATATAATTAATTGGTATTATTATATTAAATTATTAAAAAATTCCTAATAATCATAGAAAATTTCTAAAATTAATTTTTTAGAATCAATATTATGACCATAATTATTAACTAAAATTAAAATTAAATTTTGAAATGTTAATTAAACTAAAATATATTTCGGAATATTAATTTTAAATATATTTTTTTTTTAATTAAATACATTGATTAAAATCATTTTAGAAACCACTACTTTTATAATAACTACAAAGTCAAGTATTAAATTTTACTGTTAAAATATTAGAAAATTTATTTTTATTCATATTCTTTTTAATAGAAATAAAAATTCAGTAAAAGGAAGTTTTGATGAACTTCAAAATTCAAAATTTTAAAGATTTTTGACAAACCATAGAAATCTAAATTGATTAGAATTCTTGACCATATAAAGTCTGTGAATTAATATTTATTTATTAATTTTATTTTTCTAAGGAATAAATAGTATCGTGAATTATGTGAGTCAGACAAACCTTTCTATAAAACAGACACGAAAATATTGCAATTTAAGGAAAGATAAAGCACAAAGTATATGATAAAAAGTAAATTTATGAGCTTCACCATTTGTGAAATGAAAACAAAGCCAAAAAGTAAAAACTTTGTAGGTCAAATGTTGTAATCAGTAATAATTTTATGACAGTCTTAGAAAAATAATATTTTTAAATTAAGAACCTTCTCATGATGTAAATTGTATTCAATTTTTCTTTCTAACAAAAAATCATTTTTATCGATTTGAGAATGATTTTTTTAACTCCAAAGAAGTGAAAACAGATTTTAATTTTGTAATTAAATTTTATGTATAGCTTTAAAAATAAAACATAAATGAATAATATTCATTATAATTTAATTAATAAAAGGTAACAAATTATTTTCAGTTAGTTTAAGTTTCGTCATCAACACTTCAGTAACAAAAATATTTTATAGGGGTTCTCTTATAATAAAGGCCCTGTATAAATAGGTGCTTTATTGCTTGGATTTTAGTATTAAAATTTTACGAGTAAAATTACATAAATTTTAATAAATAGTCGTTCATATGCGGACGTTAAACTGGTTTATTAGATTAATCATGCCGGCTGGCTGAATGGTAAATCATTGCCACGTCCCTCTAATAAATATGCATTAAATTTTAACCCGTATCCGAAAAATCGAGCTCCGTGAGTGGCACGAAAGTGACGTGCACCCGCTGCCCGACGCGAGACGTTCCTTGTTATGCAGCCGGGACGCGGATACGTTTTATCTGAAATAAAAAAGCGCCGGGCGGGGGTTCACCAGCGGCTGACTGGAATAACATAACGGACCGGCATCCGTCTTCGATCCGGCGTCCTTCCGGTGGGGAAATTATGCCGCAGGACAATGCGTCACGTCCGTGTCCGAACCGGAACAAAAAAATCCGCAATATGTTTAAGGCTTTTTATTTTGACACGAGCCCGTGAGGTTTATAATTGGAGGGCGGACGCAAAAAATCTCGACGAACCTACGCAATTTTCCTTCTGTCCGGCGTCCCGGCAACTTGACCTGGGGGATGTTTTTTCCCCCGACACCGAATGGAAATTAACTCCGCAATCGGCTGGCCTTAGGTGTGGGTTATTAAGCGAATCATCCCGGTCCCGTCCCGCATACTAAACCGTCGAAACAATGATCGTCCTGACAGTCCGGGTTTATGTAATATTTACATCACAATCTAATACGTGATAATACCCACGGATTAAGGCGGCGTTCCAGGTAATTGACGGAGATTTTCATTAAGGAGGGAACCCGGTCCCGGCTTTTTCTCCGTGTCGCATTATCTGCGTTATGGGTTTATTGCGGGGATGTGTCTGTTACTGTTTCCGCAGGCATCCTGCACCGTCCTGGGGGATCCTGCAAGAGAAATGGTGTCATAATATGATGTGGTCGACTTTTGACCTTTCTTACTTGCTTTTGTACGGGTCTCTTCAACAACTATTTAAAATTACTAAAAGCCTAAAAACTCATTTTGAAATACAGTACTGATTAAAACTGTTCCACTTTATAATTGACTCGTTAGGGGGAACTGTTCAGTAAACTATTTTATTTTTATTTTAATAAACTTAAACATAAAACTTTATATCGATAGATGATTTTCTCTCTTCATATTACTCTACTTACTTACTAAACTCGTTTTGAAATATTTGAGTGGATGAAACGGTACCATTTTATGACTGACTGACTAGAAAAAACTGTTATTTTAATAATCTTGTAAATGAAACTTTATTTTTATAGAAGATTTGTTCTTGTACAATTCCCAAAATTAAAATTTCTCAGAATTCCTAAACTCATTTAGAAATATCCAGTGGATAAAACAGTACCACTTTATGACTCCTTCACTAAGAAAAACAGTTGAGTAAAGTATTTTATTTTTTATTTTAATAATCTTGCTGACGAAACTTTATTTGAATATCTTAATATTACTCCTAAACACGTTTTGAAATATTTGAGTGGATGAAACGGTACCATTTTATGACTGACTGCCTAGAGAAAACTGTTATTTTAATAATCTTGTAAATGAAACTTTATTTTTATAGAAGATTTGTTCTTGTACAATTCCCAAAATTAAAATTTCTCAGAATTCCTAAACTCATTTAGAAATATCCAGTGGATAAAACAGTACCACTTTATGACTCCTTCACTAAGAAAAACAGTTGAGTAAAGTATTTTATTTTTTATTTTAATAATCTTGCTGACGAAACTTTATTTGAATATCTTAATATTACTCCTAAACCCGTTTTGAAATATTTGAGTGGACGAAACGTTACCATTTTATGACTGACTGACTAGAGAAAACTTTTATTTTAATAATCTTGTAAATGAAACTTTATTTTTATAGAAGATTTGTTCTTGTACAATTCTCAAAATTAAAACTTCTCAGAATTCCTAAACTCATTTAGAAATATCCAGTGGATAAAACAGTACCACCTTATGACTCCTTCACTAAGAAAAACAGTTGAGTAAAGTATTTTATTTTTTATTTTAATAATCTTGCTGACGAAACTTTATTTGAATATCTTAATATTACTCCTAAACACGTTTTTAAATATTTGAGTGGATGAAACGGTACCGTTTTATGACCGACTGACTAGAGAAAACTGTTATTTTAATAATCTTGTAAATGAAACTTTATTTTTATAGAAGATTTGTTCTTGTACAATTCCCAAAATTAAAACTTCTCAGAATTCCTAAACTCATTTAGAAATATCCAGTGGATAAAACAGTACCACTTTATGACTCCTTCACTAAGAAAAACAGTTGAGTATAGTATTTTATTTTTTATTTTAATAATCTTGCTGACCAAACTTTATTTGAATATCTTAATATTACTCCTAAACTCGTTTTGAAATATTTGAGTGGATGAAACGGTACCATTTTATGACTGACTGACTAGAGAAAACTGTTATTTTAATAATCTTGTAAATGAAACTTTATTTTTATAGAAGATTTGTTCTTGTACAATTCCCAAAATTAAAATTTCTCAGAATTCCTAAACTCATTTAGAAATATCCAGTGGATAAAACAGTACCACCTTATGACTCCTTCACTAAGAAAAACAGTTGAGTAAAGTATTTTATTTTTTATTTTAATAATCTTGCTGACGAAACTTTATTTGAATATCTTCATATTACTCCTAAACTCGTTTTGAAATATTTGAGTGGATGAAACGGTACCATTTTATGACTGACTGACTAGAGAAAACTGTTATTTTAATAATCTTGTAAATGAAACTTTATTTTTATAGAAGATTTGTTCTTGTACAATTCCCAAAATTAAAATTTCTCAGAATTCCTAAACTCATTTAGAAATATCCAGTGGATAAAACAGTACCACCTTATGACTCCTTCACTAAGAAAAACAGTTGAGTAAAGTATTTTATTTTTTATTTTAATAATCTTGCTGACGAAACTTTATTTGAATATCTTAATATTACTCCTAAACTCGTTTTGAAATATTTGAGTGGATGAAACGGTACCATTTTATGACTGACTGACTAGATGACCTGTTATTTTAATAATCTTGTAAATGAAACTTTATTTTTATAGAAGATTTGTTCTTGTACAATTCCCAAAATTAAAATTTCTCAGAATTCCTAAACTCATTTAGAAATATCCAGTGGATAAAACAGTACCACTTTATGACTCCTTCACTAAGAAAAACAGTTGAGTAAAGTATTTTATTTTTTATTTTAATAATCTTGCTGACGAAACTTTATTTGAATATCTTAATATTACTCCTAAACACGTTTTGAAATATTTGAGTGGATGAAACGGTACCATTTTATGACTGACTGCCTAGAGAAAACTGTTATTTTAATAATCTTGTAAATGAAACTTTATTTTTATAGAAGATTTGTTCTTGTACAATTCCCAAAATTAAAATTTCTCAGAATTCCTAAACTCATTTAGAAATATCCAGTGGATAAAACAGTACCACTTTATGACTCCTTCACTAAGAAAAACAGTTGAGCATAGTATTTTATTTTTTATTTTAATAATCTTGCTGACGAAACTTTATTTGAATATCTTCATATTACTCCTAAGCTCGTTTTGAAATATTTGAGTGGATGAAACGGTACCATTTTATGACTGACTGACTAGAGAAAACTGTTATTTTAATAATCTTGTAAATGAAACTTTATTTTTATAGAAGATTTGTTCTTGTACAATTCCCAAAATTAAAATTTCTCAGAATTCCTAAACTCATTTAGAAATATCCAGTGGATAAAACAGTACCACCTTATGACTCCTTCACTAAGAAAAACAGTTGAGTAAAGTATTTTATTTTTTATTTTAATAATCTTGCTGACGAAACTTTATTTGAATATCTTAATATTACTCCTAAACTCGTTTTGAAATATTTGAGTGGATGAAACGGTACCATTTTATGACTGACTGACTAGATGACCTGTTATTTTAATAATCTTGTAAATGAAACTTTATTTTTATAGAAGATTTGTTCTTGTACAATTCCCAAAATTAAAATTTCTCAGAATTCCTAAACTCATTTAGAAATATCCAGTGGATAAAACAGTACCACTTTATGACTCCTTCACTAAGAAAAACAGTTGAGTAAAGTATTTTATTTTTTATTTTAATAATCTTGCTGACGAAACTTTATTTGAATATCTTAATATTACTCCTAAACACGTTTTGAAATATTTGAGTGGATGAAACGGTACCATTTTATGACTGACTGCCTAGAGAAAACTGTTATTTTAATAATCTTGTAAATGAAACTTTATTTTTATAGAAGATTTGTTCTTGTACAATTCCCAAAATTAAAATTTCTCAGAATTCCTAAACTCATTTAGAAATATCCAGTGGATAAAACAGTACCACTTTATGACTCCTTCACTAAGAAAAACAGTTGAGCATAGTATTTTATTTTTTATTTTAATAATCTTGCTGACGAAACTTTATTTGAATATCTTCATATTACTCCTAAGCTCGTTTTGAAATATTTGAGTGGATGAAACGGTACCGTTTTATGACTGACTGACTAGAGAAAACTGTTATTTTAATAATCTTGTAAATGAAACTTTATTTTTATAGAAGATTTGTTCTTATACAATTCCCAAAATTAAAACTTCTCAGAATTCCTAAACTCATTTGAAATATCCAGTGGATAAAACAGTACCACTTTATGACTCCTTCACTAAGAAAAACAGTTGAGTAAAGTATTTTATTTTTTATTTTAATAACCTTGCTGACGAAACTTTATTTGAATAAATGATTTTCATACTTGTTCTTAAACAGATCCCTTTACTTATACCAATAAAAATTACTTTCTGATGAATTAAAGGAGAAATATTGAGATAGATACGAAAAAATATATATTTAAATATTCTTTTTTATAGTTTAAAAAGGGATCCTGCAAATGAAGTAGTGCCACAATATGATTTAGATGGTTTCTAACCTTTTTTGCTTGATCTTGTATAGGTCACATGATTATTTTAATTGAACTACAGCTTAAAATTATTAAGAACATAAAAACTGATTCTAAAATACTCTAAGTAACACTACGCTGCAATGCAATTTAAATAGTAATATAAGTAAAAAGGAACAACACATTTTATGTCAAAAATATCTTGTAAATTTAGATGATGGCCCAGAAAAGGAGTTTTACCGAATCGTCTCATTGCCAGAAAAGCTCAAAAGCTTATTCAATTTGCCTGACTCGTTCTAATTAGCGGCGGAAATTTTAATTCCCTTGAGAAAGAAAAAAACATTTCCCCCGCATCCCAAACTAAACCAAACTAACGGGACTAAAATCTCGCTCCGGCACTCTGGTACGCATGTCCCAAAGTGTAAACGATAAAAAAGTGTCGAAAACTTAAATTCGAATTTAATAGGGGTGGAAGTTCGGTAACAAGGATATTTCAGCATTTTATGAATAATTTAAGATAAGAGCCTGATTGACTTGAAACTTGAAAACGGGCGTCTAATTTGTTGTTGATTTATAACGACGATTTTATGCGGTGCCAAGTACGGTTGATATATGTGGGCGATGTTCTACAGCGGACCAGAATTTCGGACACAAATATCAGGAAATTAATAACCACCCCGAACTGGGAGCTGCATCGTCTTAATTATGACGCTGCACATGTTCAAGACGGCAAACTACATCAAAGCGCTTTAACTGAATGATCGGATGTTCGCGGATAGCATCTGATGTCTTGTCTGATAGTATTAATATGGTGACACAACAGTATTATTATATTACCGCTGTACCACGACCTAAATCGAGTTACATTGTGTACAATAATTAATGTCAACTACAATTTTCCTAATTGCACAAAGAATGAAAAATACTTTGTTATATATGTTAGTTGCTTAATTAATTAAATATAAGTTATCGATATAAAAAATAAGAATTATTAAAACATGCTGAATCAATATTAAATGATATAATATCAAAAAATAATAAAATATCAAAATAATATAATAATAACAAAATATAAATGAATTTATCAAATTTTAAATAAACTGAGAGTCCTTAAAAAATAAAAAATAAATTATTACTGAAAAAAAAATAAATAAATAAAATAAATATAGTAATTTAATTTTATTCATATTCAAAAAATATTTTTTTATTTAAAAAAAGAAATAAATAAAACTAACTTGTCCATATTAAAATATACTACATATTTTTATACTTAAGACATTTCTAATGTTAAATATTTAAATTTAAGATTTTACTAATTACAACAAAATAAATATTTACGATTTGTTCATTCGTAAAATTAATTTCTTTCAAAAAATATAAATTGTCAAGTCAAAATAAATTAAAACAATTATGTAGAAAATTTAATTAATTAAATTATTATTATATTCAAAGAATTGGAGATAAATAAATATTAAAATGTAAACGATATTGTAAATAAAGAACAGAATTCCTTTTTTAATTAAAAAATTAATAAATTTGAAAAATTAAGTAATAAGTAATTTTTATATTTAAAATATAAAAAACGAAATTGTAAATAAAGAATAGAATTCCTTTTTTTAATTAAAATTAAAAGTAATTTTTATATTTAAAATATAAATGAAACATAAAATATCTACAAAAAATGTGTAGAATTTTTTTCCATAGTAAAATTGATTTTTGTCTCTTAAATATATAAATTTACAAATCAAAATAAATAAAAAAATATTTAAAACATATAAATGTGTGTAGAAAAAAAATAAAATAATTAATGAAATTTAATTCGATTCAAATTTAAATGAATATTTTATAAAATTGAATATAATGAAAGTAAGTGAAAGAATATATTATATATGTTATTCATCAAATAAAACGTAAATATCTTAAATTTGTTTGAATCTTTTCAGACTCAAAATTTCCCTATTCACAGTATAAAATATTAAGAAAATTTTCTTCATTAGGTGTGCCTAAAAATATAAATTGTTAAATCAAAATAATTAAACAAATTATTTAGAAAATATATATTTTTAAAATAACAAAACATAATATTAAAAAATTAAGTAAAAACAATTTGTTAAAATTAAATAAAACAAACATGTTAAAAAATTTAAAGATCTGTAACTTTTTTATATAGAAATATTAATAAATAAATTTTAAAAAAATAATACTGTAAAATATAAACAACATTGTTAAATAATTGGAATTAGCTTTATTCAATTTTTACTTTATCTAATAAAAATATATTTTTTTTTTTCATAAAAAATAAACTACTGAATAAAATTTTAATAAAAAAATAAATAAAAGATTTTTTCCAATTGTAAAATTAATTTTTTCTCTTATAAGTATAAACTATAACAAAATAATTATTTACAAAAAAAAAGAAAAATAGAATTACAACAAAATAATTACCAACCTATATATATATATATATATAAAATAAAAATAGATTTTTTGATTGATATATATATATATATATATATATATATATATATCAATCAAAAAATCTATTTTTATTTTTTATTTAGACTTTTTTTCAATTGCAAAATTAATTTTTTCTCTTAAACTGTGAAATCAAAATAACAAAATAATTATTTACAAAAAAAAAAAGAAAAATAGAATTACATATATATATATATATATATATATATATATATATATATATAAATCAATTTATTTTAGTATTTTAGTTTTTCTGTACAAAAATATAATAAAATTTTACAAAATAAAATAATATAATTCAACAATTAAATTATGATTTTAATAAAATTTAAACAAGTTAATTTTGTTTGTACTTTTACAACATAAATTCTATTCTCCTAAATTCTTCATTTTTTAAGTAGATTTTTCTAGGGCACAAAAATCACCCCATCCACAAAGCAAAATTCCGGTGAAGTGCCTTCTGGTTGGCCAGTTCCTTTCGGCAACCCCACTAATTATCCCGGGCCGCCCTTGCTGAATCAGTTTCGGACCCATAAAACGGTGTAAAGTTTAAAAATTACCCCGCTTCCACACTGATTAAAGGCGATAACAATGAAGGCCGCGCGACAGGATGCAATTCGCAGGACCTTTTCGCCGCTCCGGCTCGAAAACCGTCCCCCGTCAGCCGTTAAACTTCCCCCCATAAACTAAACAGATAGAATAACACAAACTTTGCTCTCGTTCTACACTTTTACAACCGGATTTTGTTACACAGGAAAAAAAAAACAAAATATTACCCAATTGCCGAGTTTTCGCTTCCGGTTTTTGTGTTTTTTTTTTTTTGTATGATGGTAAAATTAGCGTGACACGAAAATATCATTACGGTCCACCATTGTAAAACTGCATAAATCACGGTTTGTTGCGTATAAATCAAATTTCCTAAATGATTAATAGATTCCGAAACTGCGGTGGATTAATAGACGAAAGTAGGGTGCAATTCAACTGCCCCCATTCGCCGAAAAGGGAACGTAAAATCCGGGTAATTTATTACTTAATGGGCCGCAAACGTAGGGAAATGTGTACGAGTTGTTAATTAATTTATCGGTGAATAGTGTGGCGCCTTTTAAAATTTATTCGGCAGTGGTTCCCGTACTTTCGGGACTTTTAAAAACTGCAATAAAGATTAATGTAGTCCGATAAGAAAACAATATTTTCCCAGACGAACAAATAAAATGTGAATGTTGTTGGACCGGGACGGAAATATAAAACAAGAACTCACATATTCACATATCACAAATTTTTTATGCCGCTTCGAAACTACATACATATAATGATATTGTTTTGCTCCGGATTGGCAAAAGTTTGGCGGTCTTTATTGCCAACGTTCGGGACCAATTGTGGCTTTGATTGCGGTTAAATCTGGCAATATTTTTTTTGCTGGTGCACAATTTAATTATCCGCTTCTGTGCAGATTCCGGGCGGATTGTTCTTGGGAGACGGAGACCGCACGGAAATCTACATGTGAATGTCTGCATTTCCCAGGGCCGTAATTTCCTAAAATTGCTCCCGAATTTAAGTTCGTTACACGCGCCGTAATAATTTAACGAATAACTGTGGAATTTTATATGAGAAACCGTAACTCGATCTTTGTGTTTTTCGGCGGCTACGTGACCCAATTTATGTTTTTGATCAATGCGATACGTGATCGTAACAATCAAGGAATAATTTGATTTATGTTGTACGTTTTATTTATATTGTTAAACGGTGATTAAGAGAACGAGAAATGGGAAGAAACTAATAATAAGATAACACTGATTCATTGGCTTTTTTGTTTGTCATATCTTTAACGTTTTGTTTAATGTTCTTTGGGTTTCTATATTTTTTTATTTTTACTTTTATAGCTACAAAATGAAGAAGCTATATTTCAAATAATTCTAATTCTTTATTAAATGTATTAATTAATTATTAATCAAAGATAAATCATATTAAAATTTATAATAAAATAAATAAATAATTAATAATAGAATAAAAAAGTTTTATTTAATTCAATAATTTTGATTAAAATATTAGACAAAAAAATTATTTTAATTTTAATTAAAAAATCATCTCTATTAATAAAATAATTTTTTATTTATAATATAATAATTTGACTGTAAATATATGTTTTAATGTATTTGATTATATAAAAAACATTTTAACAGTAGATTAATTCCTAAATTAAAAAATTGTTAATCATTCATTCTGTAATAGACAATTTTATATTTTATATTGAACAATTATTATTTAATAAGAAAATAATGAAATGAAAAAAAAATCATATTAAAATTTATAAGATAAATACATTTTTTGTATTAAAATAATTTTAAAAGATAATTAACCATAAAAATTTATTTATATTTTTAATTAACAATTTTTATTAAAATATTTTACACAAATATTTTAATTTAAAATCACTAAACTTTTATTTATAATATAATAATACCTTGGTAGTAAAAATATATTTTAATGTTTTGATGATTATATAAGAATATTTTAACAGTATATTCAAATTGTGAAGATTAATATATTAATTAAGTAATTAATATATTTTTATATTTTATAGTAAATTTTGAATATAAGTTTATACTAATATATTCAGCAAAAAAGATAATTAGTAATTATTATTAAATATTATTTAATTTTGACAGTAAAACCTATTTTAATGTAGTTTCTTAAACAAAAACAGTTTCTAATGTTCATTAAAATTGTAATACAAAATTTTGTACGTAAATAATAAAATTTTTAGAAGTTCATTGTATGATATTGTTTATTTAAAAAATATTGTTCTTATTATTATTAAAATATTTATAAATATGGAAAAAACCAAGTTTGAATTAATAAATGTATTCATAAAAATTTCAAGGAAAAAAATATATGGGTAATTGTAAATAATATAATTATCTATTTAATTTTGGTAACTGAACATAAATATATTTTGATTATATTTAAATAAAATTTTAAAATGTTAATATTTAATTTTGACAGAAACAAACTTTTTTAAAATAAAATCAAATTTATAAAACAATTGAATTTTATTAGCAAAGATTTTAATTTTATTAAAAATTATTCTAACAATTTTTTTTTTTTTTTAAGAATTTATTTCCTCCATAATTTTGTCATTTTTACTGCACCATTTGGGACTAATATTAAACAGATGCTAAAATTCATTAATTTAAAAACACTTTTAAAAGTTTTGTGAAAGGGATGGGTCCGGGTAGTACACAAAACAACAAAATTGATATATTGTCACCGCCAACGGTTCCCGAAACTTTGATAAACTTTTCTAACGAGTTTAGAAAGTTTACATATATATATATACGTACGTAGTTCGATCGTGTCCGACCGTATTTTAATATTCCCTTTGAATTATCCCCTGATCGACTGACAATTAGATACAGTTAACCGAACTGTAACTTTGCGCATTTCAATGCAATAAAGCCTAAACCGGTCATTAATATAATCGGCATTTAAATTGTATTTAGTTGGTGAATGAATATTTTATTAAATTTTTCTTTGTTCAGTTTAACCGAATAAAACCGGATTAAATTCAATTACTTCTTGTGCATTTGAAACAAATACAAGAAGAAAATTAAACTTTGGTTAATACTCGATATTATATAAAACGGAACCAATATAACATTCATTAAGATTTAATAGGATTATTGAATTGACTTTGACTGCTCTACCCTAATTAATATTCAATTTGACGGACGCCTCGATAAATCAATCGTTCAACTCCTAAGTAATATATTCCCGTGGCGTGGTGTGTATTAAAACCAATAAATCAGAAAGTTACAGACCCAAATATTAATCCAAAATTGATATATAGAATATTTTAAACCCGCCGACAGCTTTATTTTATTATTACCAAAACAGTTCCCGATGTCCTCCGGGATTTGGCCTGTGTTTTCGTCCATAAACGCATAAATTGCAAAGCGACGTCCTTCGGGAAATACTTGATGATACAAAACCGAAACTATTTCGACGTATCAAAGCAAAAATTTTAACGGATTGCGGACACCAACGTTTAAAATAACATTCCCAAAAGCCACCCAATTTCGTTTCGATGGGCTACCGCAAAACTTTTAGTTTTGCGAAATGATGTATTGTGTTTTTTTCCATATAATCGAACAATGAACGGTTGAAAAACACTTCGGAAATTGTGTATATTGTTTATCCGAGTAAAAATGGTTTATGTATGAGTTTAATGCAGCGTGAGACGAAGGGTAGAAGACGTTCAATCGTTAAACTTTATTGGCAGTCGGATTTTCCTCCGGCATTAAAATACAAAACTAAATAATCAGTTTATTTCACAAAACACCACTCCGATAAGCGAATGATCTATAAAATCAGTCCTTGGATTGTTGGAAGCTTTTAATGTTCCTGCGAACAGTGGGGTCGCTAATTAAATGTTTTTACTGCTGACAATCGGTTTATTCATGAAGTTTGAATATTTTTAGGACTTAAATAGCTAAGATGGTGTAATTGGTAGGACTCCTGTACTTAAATTATATAGGTGAAGCGGGACGTTTTAACAGCAGCATAAAGTTTTTGCCAGGTTAAGGATGATGTGGGTAAATTTTATGGGTTATTTAAAATTTATGGAGGTGAAAATGTCCATCACTGAAACAATTTCCAACTACTAAAAAAGTATATATTTTTAAGTTGTAACAAAGTTTGAGAAAATAAGAAAATAGAACCAGAAGAATGTAATCTAGATTATTTTGCACTTAATCCATTTCATCACTTAGAGTCAACCGAACTCCAAGTTTGGCGTAATAACGCAGTTGAAACTTTGAAATTCCTTTAAAAAATCCGTATTAGTGAATGTTGCTAGTTTTGACGTCCGAAGTTCTTGTTGTTTTAACTGAATTTGATTGTCAGAATCGGCAATATTAAAATCTCTCCAGATCCACTTTCCTAACTCGTTATAAAAGTTGGTGGAATTATCGTTTTTGGTGCATCTACAGTATCGCTCATATGTAGAGCAACAAATTAAAAGACATAATCATTTTATTAAAAGAACAATTCCCTTTAATTTAATTTTATAATTATTAAGTGTCTAAACATTTCGTATCTAAATTTATATACGGATATCTTTATTTGCATAGTTTTTATACAACTGTTTATTTCGGTCAGAGTTCATAAATAAAGCAACCAAACCTTATAATCAATACAATTGATTTTATAATTCGTTTCTGTGTCCAATATCGTTCCTGAAAATTCATGCTAAATTTGAATAAGCTCTACGATAAATTACAAAATCAGTGGAAAGAAATATCAAACGATTATATTGAAAAGCTACTGAAATCAATGAAAAAAGGTGATTAAAAGTTAGATATAATGGACATGCTTCTACATCTGTCCATACATATAAATAAAATTGGAGTATCTGTTTGTAATATTGAAATAACCGTTTTTTACTACATGCATCTGAATATAAATACGGTACATATACCAAAATAACATTTTTTACAATTATTGTCTCCCTGTCTGTCTGGTTAATCATAAAATTAATTTAAATTAAAAAGAATTGTTCTTTTAATAAAATAATGTCTTAGTTATTCTTTACGTTTTTAGTAATTTTTTTGAGAATCCAGGAAGAATTAGAATTATTTATTTTTTACTTTTTTAATGATTTTTCAGGAAATTAATATTAGTAAGAAAATAAAAATCCACAAAGTTATTAAAGTGAAACTATGTGATTTAATCAGTATGAATTTAATCGTATGGATTTTAATCCTATAGATTTTAATTGTATGGAAATTGATTATTTGGATTTTGATCATATGTATTATGATCCTATGGAAGATGATCGTATGGATTTTGATCGTATGGAAAATGATCGTACGGATTTTGATCGTATGGAAAATGATCATATGGATTTTGATCGTACGGATTTTAATCGTATGGCAAATGATCATATGGAATTAGGTCACTTTACGTTTTTAGTAATTTCTCACGCTTTTAATGAATTTTTGAGATTTTAGTAGTTTTTTTCAAATTATAAAAATAAGTTGATTATATTAAAAGTAATTTATTTGACCCACTGTTAGATTCTTTTTTCAGGTACTATTTAATTTTTTTTAATTAATTAGAAAGGTAACCTTTAAAATACCATAAAAATATGATTTTGATATTTAATAAATATTTAAGCATCGTGTATGCGCAAATTGTATAATTGCAACTACATCCAAAAGGCTATTAATTTTATGTTTTCAAATATCTCATCCTAATTCATTTGAATATTTTAATTAAGTTTTTTGTTTCGCATCCACCATTTTTACAACTGCTTCTGCTGAATATCAGCATCAAAATTCTTTAAACCATTGCCTAAGCCTGAAGATAATAATTAATCAATATGATTAAACTTCAATTAAATTGATTTTTCATATATATATATATATATATATATGTATCCCCTATAATCCCATATAAATTACCATTCCATATTCACAGTTTCTGTATTCGCGGCATAATTACGATACATATACCCCGCGAAGAGCTTTTACTGTATTTAAATGTACACATTTAACAAATGAAAATGTCTAAAGATGCTTTACACATGAACGATAGTGTCCTTATTGTAGTACGTTGTGCTTGTCAGAATTTAAACAGCTTTGTTCGAAAAACTGGCGGCACACTTTATAAATTTAATTTGGAGTCAGGAAACACATCTCCACTCCGAGTCGTTACACGTAAGCAGAGCCCTTGTTTCGCCAGTCTGCCCGACGTTTTCGAAATGCAAATATTTAAACTTGCGTCTTGCGAAAGACATTCCTGGTGACTCGCAAAACCGGAAGGGGCTCCTCGAAAATATTTCCGCGTGTCTTAATGTGTCGCCGTGTGCCGCGGAGAATTTCAACTCCGCCTCTCCGGTTATGGTAATGGAAATTTCATTGTGATACATCGACTTTGCGCCACCGAAAGGGCGATCTAATCCCCCGATCGGATGAGAGGCCGAAATGTTGACACGGTTGCGCAGTAATCTTCGATGAGTTAAACAAACAATGGAAATTAATTAACTGCGACGGTTTCGGACCGACCAATTAGATCGGGCGTACGTTTACCTAATGATAATTATTTCCAAACACCGGACTGTTTTCCTAGTCAATTTGCCGATACACGTTAAATTTTGACGCGCTACCCACCCGGAGGATTCACCGAGTTTGGTTCGCATTGGTGAACTGATTTTATGAGTATTTGATGGTAATGCTGATAAATGGTTCGCGTGATTAATGACTCTTTATTTAGCAATACGGATTCAATGTGGAAAGGTGGTGAATTTATGTTATGCAAATTTGAATTGGATTCGGTTTCAATTAACACAATGTTAAGGGGATTTATTCCAGTTTTACAAGTTTTTAAACATAATTGTATACATTCATTCTGTGTTTTTAACTGTAAACATTATACAAAGTGTTTCTAAAATAGGTGGTCAAAACTTCTGAGCAGATATAATGAAAAAAAAAAAATTATTGAAGAGAATACAGCCCCTTATATTAAAATTATAAAAATTGTTTTTCTGGTATTTAAATTTGGTGTCTATTACTAAAGTAGTCTAAATTCAGGGATGTTTTTTCTATACCACTGAACATTTTTAAAACTATTAAGATTTTCATATCATTTACATGATTTTAAAAACAAATAATCTTGATTAATTTAATGTTTGTGTGTTTTTAAAATTTTATATAAAATTACCGAAATACATTTGATATGCAGTTGCGAATGTGCTAGCGTAATGTTGGTGGCCTAGCCCACGTTTCGAACACGAATTTTGCATTTAATGCGCAACCCTAATTACATAAAGGTAAATTTGATTGCGGACCAGATCCATAATAAATTCTTGAAAGTACCGTTCGTATTGTGATACTAAATTAGCTATGCAGATGTTTGGGGATAATTAAAATTTTATATAAGAAATCGTACTTCGAATAAATCAAATCAAATTAAATACATTTATTATGAATTAATTTAAATTTTTATTGAAAAAAATAGTTAAATAAATGACAAAAAATTTTAGAATTTTTATTAAAATATTATACAAATAATTATTTTTTATTTGAAAATCTTCTCTAATACTAAAATAAATCTGTTTTAAATAATTTAGATTTTAAAAATCTTTATTTAATTTTTGTAACATATAAACTTTTTAATTTAAATGAATATTAGAATAGATAAATAAAATATAATACATTTTTTATATTCTATAATAAAAGGACCATAAATTATTTGATAAATTATAATTAAAAAAACCAAATTTAAAAAATCTTTCAAATTTTAATTATTATTAAAATATAATAAAAACAATTATTTTTTATTTGAAAATCTCCTCTAATACTAAAATAAATCTGATTTAAATAATTTAGATTTTAAAAAAGTTTTATTCAATTTTTGTAACATATAAACTTTTTAATTTAAATGAATATTAGAATAGATAAATAAAATATAATACGTTTTTTATATTCCATAATAAAAGGACCATAAAATATTTGATAAATTATAATTAAAAAAACCTAATTTAAAAAATCTTTCAAATTTTAATTATTATTATTACGTAAGAAACAGTCTTTAAATCATATTAAAATTTAGAAAATATTTCTTATATTTATGTTAGTCCATAGAATAATAAATTGAAAAAAAATATTTAATTTTGAAAACAATAATATTTATATGTAGATTATTACATAAAAATATTTTTAAATGAATATTAAAATTGTTAAACAAATTTAAATATATCATATAAACATAAAAAAGAAAATTTATTTAAAAAAATAGTTTCAACACAATCTTGAGAGTAAAAATACATTTAACTAAAATGTAAAAATTAAATAATTGATTGATTAATATATAAATATAAACAATAAATACAAATACAAAATCCTTTTAACTTTCTTCAAATATTAAATAAATCAAAGGTACTTTTTTATACGACAAAGAATATGAAAAGTTATGAGAAAAAACAATTTTTGTAATTTAAAATAGAGTAATTATTTTTTTCAGATTTTAGAAACACCTTGTATAATTTTGTCAAAGCCACAAACACTGAAATATAAATTTTGCACTTGAAAGACTCTTAAATAATTCATGGAAAAAGGGATGATAACTTATTAGTGAAAAAATTTTAAGTTGTCACGGCAGATTATAATTGGGAAAGCCTTGAATGACACTCTTAAAATTTAGGACCCTTTCAAGTTAATTTTCTATTCTTGGAGTCGAAAAGGAATTTCAGATAATGACTGGTATATCATAAATCTTGTGACGGGACACCAATGTTATTTTATGGCCTTGTATTTCCATTATGCATCGCTGAAAGACTTTCAATTTTTCCACTTTTAACGAAGATTATACGGTGTACTTTCCGCTGTTTGAAGTCCCTTAACTGACTAAATACGTATTTCTCAAAAAAAAAATATCCTAAAGGTTAATTCTTTTACATCATATCAAAGCAGTTCATTATTATAACATTTTCTGTACGTGCTCCTGACTGGAATGGAAAAAGGCCGACTACCTTTTTGCATCAAAGTTAATCACATTCTTAAGTGAATCGTTGAAACAAATCTCCCCCGCCGAATATGCATGATAATGTGTTTTGCCACTTCTGCCGGCAGTTTTCACCGTAATCCGACCAATATCTGGAATAATACATTGCACCTATTATACTCGTTGGATTTTAAGTGCTTATGAGACTTTTTTAGCGCCGCACTAAACTGCATATTAGGTGCAGACGGCGATAAAACTTTTCCTCCTCGTTTTTTGTTCGAGTGGTGATTAAGCCAAGGGCGGTTTATTGACTGCGTCAAATGAACTCTGTTATTAATTGGACAAACAAAATAAGGGCGTCGTTTTAAACAACTAATAATAATTTGGTTACACCAGCAACACAGACAGAAAGCAATGGAAACAATGAGTCTGAGCGAAGGTAATTTCAAAGTTTGGATTGCTTGCTTTGTTCAGATTGAATGGGAGCTAAGGATCTCGATTAATTCTATTGTCATATTTATATTGTTCGGCCTCCCCATTGTTTTTCAGCTACAAATTAACGAATCCGGTAATTTAGACAGTTCATTTTAGCTTTAACCTAATTATTCCGAAAATCAACCGTCGGCACAAATGGTTCAAGTCGTAACCAGCAACCATAGACATGTTTTCTCCAAACTAAGTTACGGAGACACGTTAAAATTACCAAAACGCATTTGGTATGCAGTTGCGAATGTGCTAGCGTAATGTGGGTGGCCTAGCCCACGTTTCGAATACGAATTTTGCATTTAATGCGCAACCCCAATTACATAAAGGTATATTCGATTGCGAACCAAATCCATAATAAATTCTTGAAAGTGCCGTTCGTATTGTGATGCTAAATTAGCTATGCAGATGTTTGGGGACGATTAAAATTTTAATGCGACCGTATCAGTACTGGTAATGCAGTGGACAATAATTTATCACCGTTTACCTAAACCGAAAATTACGCTTGTAAATAATTAAATCAGCACGACCGTAATTAATATAATCCAGACATGATCGATGATCCACAGGAACATAAATTGGTCACACCGATTGTTTGTGACATTGACACAAAGGGGGTAGATTAAATAAAATGACAGTGGTCAGTTTATTATTGTAATTCGATGAGTTCATGTTGTTCAATACTCTCAAACCACAATTAAAATTGATCCGTTGAGGTTGCATTTGCGTGAACACAAATTAATTACTTAATGGTGTTATTTAAAGAAGCACTTAGTAGTATGCACCCCCACAGTTGCCAACGTAAAATTAATTACCTCATGTGAGGGTGAAGGGCGAATTCGCTGCGGTACTATGTTTAATAAACTTTGTTGCTTATAATTAACCAACAGGCAGGCAAGGGACAAGACCTTTGTCCTAGTAGGTGTATGCTTCTATTGATAACTTCCGAAACTAAGGCGGCTTATAAATGTAAATGTTTACTAGGGGTTGACAGTCACAATTATTTAATTAATTGGATAGTGAAAGAAAAGTTTTATACATTGTATATTTATAAATATGTCAAAAGTCACTGAACATTTTAACATTTTAACATGATTATGTTTAATAAATTTTATATTTATTTTCAAGGATTTTCAAAATTTTATTTATTTATTTTTTAATAAATTCGTGTATTTTTAATATTTAAAAAATGCAATACACAAATTAAAAATTGAAAAATATCAAATAAATGATATATTAAATGAATATAATTTTTAAATTTTTAATTAATTAATTTAATTACTACTTAATAATTTAATGTAAAAAAATTCTTACTCTGTAAAAAAATAAATTTATTTTATATAATGATTGTGAAAATATTTCAACAATTATAAAAACAACAATTATCATAAACAGTTACCAAATGTACAACTATTTTTTAATAAAGACATAATTTGGATTAAGTATCTTAAATGTTTAAAATAATTAATGACCATTTTATCTTTTTGTTTGGTTGATCCAGTTTAAAATAGTTAAGTAAATTAACTAACTATACTTTAATGATATAAATAACTACGATAAATATTTTAATTAATCACTTTAATTTCACTGTTATTTTGTTTAAAAATTATAGAAAATACAAGATAATGTATTTAATAAACATAATTATTTGAATTTTGAATTATATTTTGTATTAAAATTAAGTCGATTTTATGATTAATATATAATTATTTTAAAGTTAAGAAAAGGGAGACATATTTTTTATATTTGATCATCCTTTTATAAGAGTATATCATATAAAATAAATTTGTTTCAATGTTGTTTTCTTACTTTTTATTATTTAGATTTTAATTTAATTTTCATTTTATGTAATTTTTATAATTTCATATAGTTAGATAAAAGTCAATAATTATTTATGATAGAAAATTAATTTAATATAATTTATGAATTATAAAATTAAATTTTTTATAATTCATACATATAAACATCATCTCATTTTTCGAAAAATTTCTTCTACTTGTAATATTTATCATATTATGACTGTTGTTTTACATTTTTATATGATTTATAGATTTAGGTAAAAATAATTGTTTCTGATAAGAAGTTCTATTATTTAATAAAATGTTTATAGTTTTAAAAATGTTTTGCTAATTTATTAAACTCAAATCATATTTTGTAATTTACAATTTTTGAATTATTTCTTCTTTATTTAATATTTACTTTCTTATCAATCTTATTTTTTTAGATTTTTATATGTAAATTTAAATGTAAAATATACAATTGTTTTTTGTTATATAATTTTTATTGTTTTTTCTTAATCCATATATTTGTAATAATTTAAAGTAAGTAATTATATAAAAAAATTCAAAAAATTAATATTTCAAGAATTATCAAAACATAGTTTTTGATAAATTTTAATAAATAAAATTTGCTAATTAATAATGTTCTTATTTTTAAAAAATTGGTTAGATATATTATTGTTTCGTCCTTGTATGTAAAAATGTATTTACAATGAAAAATAAAATTTCTCTTAAAATGTTCATTAGAAAATAAAAAAAAAAAAATATAATAAAATATCTTAACAATTTTAAATTTAAATATATAAATTAAAGAAAAAATGTTTATTTTTAAAGAATTTTTTAGATAATTTCGTATCGTAAAATATAGTAAATTAAATATATTATATAATAATTAAAAAATTTAATTGAAAATTTTTATAAAATAATAATTAGTTAAATTATTAATATAATTAATCTAGCATAAAGCTCACATTTTGTTGTTACTTTTTTTTAATTTTTACTTTTTTTCTTCAAACTTAATTAAAAAAGTACTTATTTAAAAAATTTATAAAGAAGTTTTTAACAAAAATTCAAAAAAAGGCAAAAATTGTACTAGACAATAACATATATGCAGTTTTATTAAAAAGAGTTCAATCAGTTATAATATTTCTCTAAAAAATAGAATCAAATTTGTATTAATTAACTAATTTTTTAGTTGACATCTTTTTACCCATTAAATTATAAATTTATAATATTAATATTTTTTAAGAATTTAATCATATGTATATATGTTTTTTAATTTAGATAGTTCGTAGTAAAAAAATTTGAATTAACATCCTTCATGATTAATTCTCATAATATTTTTTTATATAATTTTTTTTCTTAATTTATATATTTTGTAATACGACTAAATTTTAATTAATTAGAAATTATTTAAAAAAGGGGGTAGAAATTAAAAATTTTCATAATTAATAAAATTAAAATTTTGTGAAAAATTCAAGATTATAATTGTGTATTTATTATAAATAATAAGTTCTCATAAAAGTATTACACAGAATATCCTTGAAAATAACAAAAAAAGAAGAAAATATGAAAAAATTTGGAATATTGAGTTTTTATTAAAAGTAGAGTAAAACCCAGAAAATTTAAACTATTTTATAATTTCATAATATTCTCAAGAGTACAACAGAAAATCATACGGAGTAAATTCAGTTCAGTCTCATGAAGTGGACGGGCGACATGAAACCAGTGCAAGATCATATTAGTAGCAGCATTTCGTGTCGGTTGCAGTTGGGACAGTTATGCGACGGGTTCCGGCTCGTTGTGTAATGTATGCGGCGGTTAAAATGCGGAAGTCCGAGTGAGCATTCTGTTGTGGGGGCGGCCAATTTTGAGGGTCGACGCTGACCGCACGTTCACGTTTCGAAAGCGACACTCGAAAATTTTTATGCGACATTGTTTGCCGAAAATAATGGATGCGGATTTATGCACGGGCATGAGTTATTATCGGGCGTGCCATAAACTGATAACCGAATTGAGTTATAGTTTAGACCGACGATCTTGTTATGGAAGTTACGGCGTTGTTTTCGGTACACGCTGACTTATTACTCTATTTGTCACATCACGTATCCACTTAAAAACTATCCGACTTCGGCAGCGAATTTTACGAGGAAGTTGAGCAATAAATTAAATTTTATTGGGGGGTAATGCAAATTTATTATGAAATTGATAAAATCTTTTAATTAAGTTTTAAAAACTATTGTTTATTTCCTACAAATCTTAAAAATATTAAAATTGTCAAAATTTACTTGTAAAATAATTAATTAATAATTTAATTATATAATAATTAATTAAACAAGACAATAAGATAATAATAATTTTTTCAATTTTTTTTATATAAATTTCAAACGTAACGTATGAAAATATTATGAAAACATTTTTCTCCTTTTTTTCAAATTTATAAAATTTTTGCTTATTGTAAAAAAAAATATTGAAATAAAATAATATAATATAAATAGAAAATCACTATCAAAACAGAGATTTTTTTATATTTCTAAGTGTCAAAAATTAAAATTTCTAGAAAAATCTATTCATATAAATAAATTTGGTGTGTCTGTTTGTAATATTGAAATAACCGTTTTTTACTATATGCATATGAATATAAATACGGTACATATACCAAAATACCAATTTTTATTTTTAGTTCCGGCTATCTTTGAAATGGCTACTTTTATTTTAGAAAAATTCTTTTATTTCATAAAAATAAAGTAATATTGCAATGTCCAAGTACTGTCCAGTACCATGCGCAGCTCACGCGAATGCCATCTCTGGGCCGTCACAGCTGTTTAATCATAAAATTAATTTAAATAAATTAAAAAGAATTGTTCTTTTAATAAAATGATGTCTTTTAGTTATTTCTTGCGTTTTTAGTAATTTTTTGAGAATCCAGGAAGAATTAGAATTATTTATATTTACTTTTTTAATGATTTTTCAGGAAATTAGTATTAGTAAAAAAATAAAAATCCATAAAGTTATTAAAGTGAAACAATGTAATTTAATTAGTATGTATTGAATCGTATGGATTTTATCCTATAGATTTTAATTGTATGAAAATTGGTCGTATGGAATTTGATCCTATGGAGAAGGATCATATGGATTTTCATCGTATGAAAAATGATCGTATAGAAAATAATCATATTGATTTTAATCGTATGGAAAATAATCGTATGGATTTTGATCGTATGGATTTTAATCGTATGAAAAATGATCATATAGATTTTGATCGTATGGATTTTAATCGTATGGAAAATGATCGTATGGATTTTGATCGTATGGAAAATGATCATATGGATTTTCATTGTATGGAAAATGATCGTACGGATTTTAATCGTATGGAAAATGATCATATCATTTTTATTAACTTTTTACGTTTTTTGTAACATCGTTATATTTATATATATACTACATGTACATAAGTATGGCTCATAGTATTTACTACTCATACGGGAAATTTTATTCGAAACTAAATTGTTCGAGAGGACTGAAATTTCTTCCTATTTTGCTTTCACAAGAAGTTTATTTCACAATAATTTTCACATGAAATATTTACAATTAAAAATTTTTTGGTTATAGAAGTGTAATAAACAGCTTGTCTACAATAAAAGAAAATTATACTATAGAGATTTTTTCAAAATTATAAAAAATAATTAAAAAAATATTTCAAAATTACCTTAATAAAAACATGCTAAAAATATAACTTAACGTAAAAATTAATTGGATAGTTTGACTATTATCTTTTTAATGGAACTTCATTAATTAATTTTAAATTATTTAATATAAAAAATAGATCTTGTTATAAAATATCCATTAAAAATAAAAAAAAATAATTAACAATTTTAAAATTGAATTTCGATAAGCAATTCTAATAAAAGTTGAAACTTAATTAATAAAATATCAATTAATTAAAAAGCGTTCCTATTGTGGTTTTTATTTTAAAAAAATTAATTAACTTTTACATTTTACGTTCTCCTTTGCATGAAACTTCACCAATTAAATTTAAATTAAGTGATATATATTGTATATAATATTTATATTGTTTTCCCTTTCCTGAAATTTCACTAATTAAATTAATCAAGTAATTCTTCTTTTGGAATTTTTTTGTTTCTTCTGAACTGTTACATTGTTTTTAATGGCATTTCGATTTAAATTAAATTTAAATCAATTATGAAAGAAATTCATTAAAAAATATTGGAAAATGTGAAATTTAACAAAAATATGTTATCCTTTGTTCTTTCTTTGGAAATTGCATTCTAAAAGCTAATTTAATTATGGAACTCATTTGTAATAAAAAAGTGACACATGTTAACTCAAAATTTTAAGAAAACAATTTATATTTTACTTTATTTCTTTGTTATTTAAAAAAACAACTGTAAAATTTTTGTTATTCAAAAAAGCAACTGTTAAATTGTTTGTAATTAATCAAATAAATAAATAAAAATGTTATTACACTTTCAAAATGTGTTTTGCTACAATTGAGTACTGGACATCTAGTCGGTGAGTTAAATCAACCAATTTCGGACTCTCAGCACCGATCTGAAGCCTATTTCCTCGCAAAAAGCGTCCGCCGGCAACTTAGATGCGTAAACGTTCAGGAATGCGTCACCCAGTTGGTTTGGATTTTTTCCATGGGGTGGGTGGACTGGATCGAAAATAAACCCAATTTGAAATCTTCTTGTGATATATATAAAGGAAATGGAATCGGGGTACGATTCGCAAACTTGACGCGATTTAACAGCTGTTTATTTACATTGGGTAAATAGAAAAACGGGGGATGGATGCTTTCTAATGCCTTAAAAATGTGCCGGTTCTAAAAATAATTCTAGACTCTCGGGAGGCCCGTTGCAAATGTGAATTTGTGCCGTGAACGTTACTTTTTAGGAGCAATTGCGTTTTGGGTGAATGCTATAAAATATTTTGCTGTTTATTTAATGAAAAGGGTCACGGGGGAATAAACTGAAATACATATTTCATTGTTCGGGCGTACGTTGAATTATTAAATTTATTTAATATGTTCCGATATTTTCAACCGCATTTATTTATTATCGTGTACCATGAACTTCCGACAGTAAATAGCGGTTTATTTCAGATGAATTACATATAATAAATGGCTCTATTGACTTTCCATGTGGACGTGGAAAATGGAGATGATTTATTTTAAGCATTAGTGTAGCTAAATTGGGAAATGTTTGCTGATTTATCGTTCTAAATGTAGACGATTTTTCGTCAACTGTATAATATACGTTTTTTCGTCCCCAAACTGGTATTTTATTAGTTACGCCAACAACTTAATGGTAGCAATAAAAATAAAGCTATACAGTACAACATAACGTTTGCTTTATTCAGTCTAGATAGGAAAAGTAGTAAAATTTTATTTGCGTTTTTGGTGAATGCGCTGTTTTAATTGAATTGTTGAT
Organism: Aethina tumida; assembly: GCF_024364675.1. Lineage (NCBI taxonomy): Eukaryota > Metazoa > Arthropoda > Insecta > Coleoptera > Nitidulidae > Aethina > Aethina tumida. The sequence goes on from NC_065439.1 coordinate 19,401,713, forward strand.
CAAAATAAAGACATATTTAATTAAAATAAACATAAAAATTAAAATTTTATAGTTTTATTTGTATTTCTCCAATCTTTCTTTAATTTTATTTCTTATTATATGAAGTTGCTTCTAAATTACTTCTGTAAAACAAGAAAAATTGATTTCCAAAACAACTTTTGAATAAATTTTTGCTTAAAATTAATTATTTTTTGAAATTTTTCAACTAATTTTGATAATTTTAATTTTTGATATATCTATATTTAAATAAACAATTTCTATAATTGTAAATCTTTTTTATTTAATCAAATATTTGATTAGATATATTTCGTTTTTTATGATTTTTTTTATTTTTAGATATAATATATATATTTAATTATATAGATATAATATATATATATATATATATATATATATATATATATATATATATATATATATATATATATATATTATAATTATAAAGTTAGAAATTTTAGCATAATTTTTTATTCCAGATCCAATATTTCAAAATTTTTTTGCGAATTATTTTATAAATTAATTTAAAATTAATTAGTGAAATTTCATGAAAATAAGAACACTGTAAAAATTAAATAAAAAACAAGCCGGAGCACAAAATATTTATGTAAATTTTGAAAAATGAAAAATATAAAATTATGAATATAAGAACAAGAGTAGTTGTATAACATTTTATAAATTTACTGTTTAATACTCCTCGGAGACAAAAATTTAAATATTTCATTAACGATAATGATAACAGAAAATTTAGTAAATGTACAAATATTGATATTGGTTACTATTTGTTAAAATTCAGAGGTAATAAAAGTGTTTTGAATTTTATTTTTAAAACACAAAATTTATTACAATTTATATTATATTAATATAATATATACAATTTCAATTCTTCATGTTTCTAGATCTAATTTTATAGAGTACAATTAATTTTGCAAATATTTTAATATATTATAATTATATTATTTTTTAATAAGAATTCCTTCTTTATTGAGAACTTAAATATATTTTATTTGGTCCCAATAATGGGAAAAATGATAAATGACCATTTTTAAAACATTAAATTAATTAATTTTTTAACATTTTAAAAATATTAAATAAATAAATTATAAATAAAAAGTTTCATTTAAGATAAATATCTTATTATTGGTTTTATTATTTGGTTATAACTTGTTCTGTGAAGAAATTGTAAAAGTCATTTGATCAAAATTTATTTCAATTTATATTATAATGATTAAAAAAATTATAAAAATTGAAATTTTTACTTTTATAGGAATAATTAATTTTACAAATATTATATTTTAATGATTTATAATTTTTTTGAATTATTTAACATGGTAAGAATTAATAATATTGAAAATATAAATATTATAAAAAATATTCTTTAATAATGTTCAATAAAAATTAATATTTCATATTTGAGAACTCAAGTCAATATATAAAAATTTTACTTTATTTATTTATATTATAATGATTAAAAAATTATAATAATTGAAATTAATTGTCATTTTTTATCTAACAATATAGGAATAATTAATTTGACAAATATTATATTTTAATGATTTATAATTTTTTTGAATTATTTAACATGGTAAGAATTAATAATATTGAAAATATAAATATTATAAAAATATTCTTCAATAATGTTCAATAAAAATTAATATTTCATATTTGAGAACTCAAGTCAATATATAAAAATTTTACTTTATTTATATTATAATGATTAAAAAATTATAATAATTGAAATTAATTGTCATTTTTTATCTAACTTTTATAGGAATAATTAATTTGACAAATATTATATTTTAATGATTTATAATTTTTTTGAATTATTTAACATGGTAAAAATTAAAAATATTGAAAAAATATATAAAAGATATAAAATATTATAAAAAATATTCTTCAATAATGATCAATAAAAATTAATATTTCATATTTAATAACTCAAGTCAATACATAAAAATTTTACTATACTCTTGAATTACCCTAAATAATATCGAAAATGTAGATATTTTTAAAAATGGTTAATTAAGATGTCATAAAACTGTAAGTATTAGAAAATAAAAACCAATGATTTTAATTTTTGATATCTTTTATACTTTCAACATTAATGTAATATATTCAGCCAGTTTTACTCTTCTTGGTAACGGTAAACTGTAAATATGTTTTGCGTTCGCATTTTAATGGATTTATTGTGTGTAACCGATCCGACATTTCATTTGCTTTTTCGTTCGACCCGTACGAAAAAGTCAATTTCAATTTTTCCCACCGACGACCACATTAAAACTGACCGTTTCTATTAATTCGATAGAAAAAAAAATATTAAAATCCGAAAACGGTCAACGAGAATCATACGTGCGAACGGGGGTGTGAGGGATTGTTTTCGCAATTTACGGTCGCAACGTAATTGTATTCGAATTGCGAAGCAATTACAAAAAGCCGACCGGGGACCGGCCCCATTCACGGGATTCGCGTTCCGAACGTGCCGTGCGGAATTATCTCCGACACGGACACGGACTCGCCGAATTGCAGCACGATAATTTCTGGGATAATGTGTTTTGGGGGTTGATATTATTATGATGCGAGTTTGATGAGTTTGGCACGTTTAATTCGGCTGTTTTTCAAAAGGCGATATTGTAATCCGTTTAAGATTGTTGTGTTTTTAATTGAACTAGTTTTAACAAGGACAATTTAATCAACATACACATGTACAATGGTGGCCATTATTAGAGGAACTTAAAATGTTAAATATTTTAGACATAATTCTTTCGTTTAATGTGGACTCTTAAAATATTATTAATTTATTATTGTTGTTTTATACAGTATTACAATATTACAGTATAATATTCTTATTCTGCAAAATACTACACATTTTTTAATTTTCTGAATTGAGCTGGACATTAATATAGCAACTTTAAATTTTAAAGGAATTTTTAATGATAAAATATGTTATTTATTTAACATAAATATTTAGTTATATTATTTTCGTTTTTTAATTTAGGTCCACCTCCGTGACACAGACTGCACAAATTTTCAAATATACCACAAATCTATATTCCATCAAGTTTCTTGAATTGTTATAAACAAATCTTTTAGATTAGTCAATTTTTTATTTCGAATGAGAAATAATTATAATATAAGATATCTAATATATAATTGATTTAAAGTACATTAACAAGTTGCTACAATTGATTGAGAAATAAAATTCATTCATCCATTGAGAAATAAAATTATATGCAGTTTTTTAAAAAATAAAATTAGGTTGAACAGGTAGACACAGTAATAAAAGAAAAAATAATTATTATATGTACCACCAATTCAAGTAGTACAGCTCATATTGCAATAACTATGGCCACTACTCTACTTTTTAGTTTTAAAAATTTCTAATTTAAAAATTCGTTTTCATTAAGAAATAAAAAAAATAAATATAGATTTTCTTTATATTGTCATACAAATAAATTAATGTTAAATTTTATTAATAAAAATGATTTTTTTATTTTTAAATTTTAATCCAATACTAATTAATCAAAATTACCATCAATTTAAAAACCATCATTTATTATAATGTATTCAATTTCAAATTGAATAAATATGTACATTTCAAATTGAATAAATATGTACATTTTAAATTTATAAATTAATTTTCAATCAAATTCAAATTAATTAATTTTCAGTTAAAATTAATACAGAGAAACTTAAAGAATTATTTAATTTTTAATAATATAAAATGCTTTCATAGTTTATTAATTAATTAATTTTTAATTGAAGTTAAATTTTATTAATAAAGTTATTTAAAACTAATACACTATAATGTAACAGACAAAATAAAATGTTTTTTAGAATTTCTTGCATATCATAAAATAATTTGTAAGTCATTTTAAATTTATAATTAATACATATTTATACTCATATTCATAAAATTTTAAAGTTAGTTTTATGAAAAAATTATAAATGTTAATCAATTAATAAAAATAAATAAATTATTTATTCATTACAACGTATTAGAGATTAATTTGTTAATAAAATATTTAATATATAACAATATTATAATAATATTATTATTATTGATTGAAATAGAGGTAAAATTAAATTAAAATTAAAAGATCACTAAAGATTTGAAAATAATTTATAAAATGCTGTTCAAAAAATAGTTATTTTCAAAAATTTGTAATAAAATAAATTTTTTTTTATTTTTATTTTTAAATAATAATAGGCTAATTACTAGTAATCAAAAATTAGCCTTGTATGTAGCCTTCAATTTCAACAAAATTATTTTTTTTATAGTTTTAAGTTAGAATTAATAAAAAACAAAAATAACCAAACAAATATTCAATCAGTTTTATATAAACGAGCATTTTTCATTTTATTAATATAAAATGCATTGTTAAATTAAAATGCTGTTACATGTTTTCTCTTTATTATTTGGCAAATAATAAAAAATAAAATAAAAATTCAGAAATTAAATTTCTAAAATATTTCTAAAATATTATTTTCAGGAATTAATTCATAATATAAATTAATTTGTTAATTATTTTATATTAACATTTAAAATAAATTGATTTATAATTAATTACCAATTTAATTATATCTATGAGAAATACTCAAGGAGTAAATCTGAAAATAAAATTAAAATTAAACGAACAACATTCGTAATATAAATTTACAGATAATTTATTATTATTTATTTCTTCCAAAACCAATTCAAACATAACAATTTTTTTACTTGTTTAATTTTAAATTTTGCAGTAAAGCATGAAATAATAATATAATGTGCAAAATTAATTAAACAAAGTTTCTAATTTAAAAGTTTGTTTCAATTCAAATTTAATAGTAAACAACAAATTAAACAACTAGAGATTTGTAGAAATTTAATATAAACTTGGTCTATGACGAATGTTAATTTATTCATAAAACTTTATTACTTTGTTTTTACTAACATGAAAAGCTTTCATGTTTTATTTTGATTATTCGTTGAATAAATTGGTGTAGAAAATTTATAAATTAATATTAGTAATGAAGATAAACATATAACAACATATAAAACCTTTTTTGTATACTGTAAAATAATTTATTTAATCAATTTATTTCTTTAATCATTTTAAATTAGGTAACATTAACAAATATATTAAGTTCAATTTGAACATGTATTTCCTTGTTTAGTATTTTAAAACATTCTAGTTTAGAATTTTTTGACTTTCAAATTTCATTTTAGTATTAATTATTTATGAATTGTTAAATTTAATAACATTAACCTAAAAATCGTTCTCTGTATAAACAAAAATCTTCAATGAAATGTAAAATTTGAAAATTACAGTGACAAAATGAAACAATTTATTTTAACGTATTCAATTTTAAAATTAAATAAACATGTGTATTTAAATTTTATAAAACTTGCAGACCAAGTTAATTGCAAATAATAAATTTAACAACTGGTAATATATAGTTTGAAAATTTAATTTAAACTTTAACTGTGAGGAACGTAAATTTATTCATAAAACTATTATTTCATTTTTACTAATATAAAATGTTTCCATGGGATTTTTACAATATTAAATAATTAAAAACTATTACAATTAAAATTATAAATAAAACAATTTATAACATTGTAAATAATCTTAAAATACATCATTTTAATTTAACCAAAATTATCTTTTTAATTAAGCTACTAATAACAAAAACAATAAAACATTTTACACGGTGCATAAAGTATGTAATAAGTTTCGGGTTCACCGAATAAAACTTTTTTTTACTCCCGCATTTTTATTATCTGCGTCCTTATACATAATAAAACCACAAATTAGACCGCCCCATAAAAAATTACTTGCTGCCCGTGCATTTCCGGCGAGAAAAGAGATTTTTATAATAAAAACACCATTCCGCATCCCGCGTGGTGATAAATGCGGGTCTTATTCCGTTATAAAGGACTCAAAATAATTCTCCAATTTGTCCGGTTTAATTTACGGACCGCGGATGTTTATTATCGGAACTCACGGAAATTGGCGGCACGCGATATTAAAATTAATGCCCGTTCTCATCTCCCAAAAATAACTTGTTCTGTCTGTGGTTACGCCATGATGTTTTATGATTTGGTCCCCGTTGTGTAATTCCAGCGATTTATTTAATATTTAATCAGTAGATTCATCACTGAAATTATACTAATTACTTTGAGGGAAGTACACTAACGTTGCTGTAGAAGTAAGCTGATGAAACATCTACTTACTGCTATTACTAGTCAGCAGAACGTGCTTGATTCATCTGTGAAATTGATCTCAAAGTGAGCTTTTACCTCTGAATCAAAGGAACTTATTGATTAATCGGTGGAATTAGTTGTTTAATCAATAAAAACTGATTAATCAGTAGAACTTACTAATCCCCAATGAAAATTACTTATTTGTGAGTGAAATTTACTGATTTTTCAGTGGAAATTATTAAATAGTCTCTAAAATCAATGAAACTTACTGAGTAATCAGTGAAAATTATGTTTCATCATTTTAAGGAACTATCTGATGCATCTGGAGAAATCAGTGATCAATCAATAGAATTATCTATCACTTAAAATTAGTGATTAATCGAGAGAACTGATTAATCAACTATAATTTTGCTGATTTTTCAATGAAATTATAGTGATTTAGAAATTCCACTGATTCTCAGTTTCCGAGTTTTGATTCAAATAATCAGTGAACATTTACTGATATCAGTCAGTTTTTCTCTGATCCAGATTAAAAGAAAAGAGATAAATTCAATTTAACAGTCACCCTCCTTAATACTCAAACGACAACCTCCCATTAACCCTGGAGTTCGCCTTTCTTCCTTACGAAATTTACAACCGATCTTAAGTTTACAATCAATTTACCCTCCGAAGAAGTGCTGGAAGTGCCAAAAAACAGGACAATAAATACCATCCAAAAATAACGCACGGTTGTGTTTTATTGATGCTCTAAACTGGGACCAATTCGTCCACAACAGAAAACACTTCGTGTCGTAATTGCCGATGTGTTTCGCACATTTATGCAGATTATTTTACGCTAAATGCGCTTTTATTGTTGCGTTGTTCGACTAATTGTAATGGAGATTTATCTAATGCAGTTTCGGGCAGTTTTGAATCGCATGGGAGATATTTAGATAAACTTAGTTTATACTACTAACCCGCTGAAATGAATTGCGTTTGTTTATACTTCTAATTATAACTTTGAGGATGTGTAATAATCATTAAAACATAAGTTAAATTTATTTTAATATTTCAGTTATTAAAAATTACATAAATTATTTTATACATGAACTCGAAATTTAAAATAAGATATTTTTAATATAATTAGAATTAGAATATAATATTTGTATAATTATTATATTACCTTATGACCAATTTACCTAATGACCTAATTACCTTATGACCAATTTACCTAATGACCTAATTATCTTATGACCAATTTACCTAATGACCTAATTATCTTATGACCAATTTACCTAATGACCCAATTATCTTGTGACCAGTTTACCTGATGACCTTATCTCACAAATTATATAATTTTTATATACACTAAATTCGATAAATTTAAGAAATTTAATTTATGCTTGATGCTGAAATAATTAGTTGATTTTATAAGTAAATTTATAGTTATTTTTAATATAGAATTAGAATATAATATTTTTATAATTATATTAATTATTATATGACCTTTGAAGCTTAATCAACCAAATTTAGAATAATTTAAGTTATAACCAAAAAATTATAATATAAATTAAATATAGATAATAAATCTATTTTATTTCAAATTTTGTATTGAAGAGAAAAATATCTAATATAATTTTATTCAATTTTAAAACTAAATAAATAAATATTTTATTTTTATATAGGTTAGGTTAGCAAATTAGTTCATATTTTGGAAATTTAAAAAAAATATATGAAAAAAATTAATTTGTGGTTATAACTGCATTACTAACAGAGTTTCTTTTACTAAAAATATAACTATTTAGTCATACAATTGTAAATATCGTAAATAATAAAGATAATATAAATAATAAAAATAATATAAATAATAAAATAATATAAATAATATAAATATTATAAATAATATAAATAATATAAATAATATAAATAATATAAATAATATAAATAATATAAATAATATAAATAATATAAATAATATAAATAATAAAAATAATATAAATAATATAAATAATATAAATAATATAAATATTATAAATAATATAAATAATATAATATACAATACAAGCTGTTTATTACACTTCTATAACCATGTGAAAATTATTGTGAAATGTCGAAGCAAAATTGGAAGAAATTTTTGTCCTCCCAAACAATTTAGTTTCAAAGAAAATTTCCCGTATGAGTAGTAAATACTAATGAGCCATACTTTCGAAATTTCTTGGGTGCATTAATTGCTACAATTACCATATATATATATATATATATATATATATATATATATATATATATATATATATATATATATATATATATATAACGTTGTTGTATGTTACGAAAAACTAAAATCTCAAAAATTCATGAAAAACGTAAGAAATTACTAAAAACGTAAAGTGACCTAATTCCATACGATCATTTTCCATACGATGAAAATCCGTACGATCAAAATCCATACGATCATGTTCCATATGATCAAAATCCATATGATCATTTTCCATAGGATCACATTCCATACGATCAAAATCAATCCGATAAATTTTTATACAATTAAAATCTATATGATAAAATCCATACGATTAAATTCATACTGATTAAATTGCATAGTTTCACTTTAATAACTTTATGGATTTTTATTTTTTTACTAATACTAATTTCCTGAAAAGTCATTCCCAAAAAAATACTAAAAACGTAAAAAAATAACTAAAAGACATAAACATTTTATTAAAAGAACAATACTTTAAATTAATTTTACGGTTATTTCAATATTACAAACAGACACTCCAATTTTATTTATATGTATAGATAATAATACAAATTATTATTATAAAGAAAATATAAAGACAGGTTCAAAAACTCTAATATTTTAACTTTATGTTATTATTTATTAACTTTGAGGTTAATAATCGTTTTTTCATTCGCTTACGGCATTGTTAACCTTGAAAGGCATCCTAAGCTCCCGCTTTAATCCACCAAAGTTATGTTAAACCCCCGAAAAGACACGATATGCCGTGCAGAATTTGCCCCGAAACAAAATTGAATTTATATCACAGGCAACACTCCGTCTGGAGGCTGCAGCAACCGTGTATTTATAAAGTATGGTACACCCCCATTTTGGCCTATGACACCATCCAATTTGTTTATCGCGCGTCTGTGTGTCTAGATTGTCGCATTAACTAGACTAACAAACAACTAGTGTAATTCCATAAGAAGGGATGATGTACAACAGCAAATACGGGTGAACGACAACCGCCGGTTTAATACGTCCCGCCGCTTCTGGAAACATATACAACATATACGTATATATATATAAAAAATGACTAAAATAATTTATTTAAATTGAGCAATAAATTTATGTCGGAATTCACATTTGCATTCGATCCATTTTTAATGAGGCAGATTTAATTTGGTTTGTACATCGAATCGTATTTGCAAAATGGATTTTACAACGGTAATAAATGTATGCGAATAAAATAGTTTATTAATTTATTTTATTAACCGCGTAATAATTTAGCAGCAACGGAATTGATTATTCATTGTGTCCGTACACCGCAAAATGTAATTTCGCACAATTTTCGCGCCTTTTGTGAATCGCAAAATAAGCCCGAATTCGGAAAATAACGACTCGTATTTTAATATAAACGTCCCCGGTATTAGAAAGATTACCCAAGTAATGTAGAGGGTTTACGTTCTCGAAATTTATACACCTTGCACAAATGATCCTTAATAATGGGGGTTTATTTCGGGATTAATGCTAATGACGCAACACCGATGTTCACCCCTAAAACCCGAGGGTTTGACTTTTTTTTAATACGAAAAATTATGTCACATTTTTTCACGAAAAAAACTTGATTTTAATGAGCCATATAATTCTTTATGTAACAAAATTTTAAATTTTAAACTTAAATTTGGAATAGGTTTATTAATTATGTTTAAATGTATACCATAAATTTACAAGGTAAAATTTTATACTAATATTCACAAAATATAAATTTTAATACATTTTCGAATCGATTTTTTTATAAAAAAAATAATCTATAACTTGCAAGTACAAATTCTATATCAATATTCAAAAAACAACAATATTTAAGATTTTTTACTTTAAATTTGATATAAAAAAAAATAAAATTAAATTGTTTACCCAAAATATCAAAATTTTCTTGTTTTTATAATGCATAACTTTCAAAACAATACAAATATCGACAAAATATCAAAATTTTAATACATTTTCGAATCGATTTTTTTATAAAAAAAATAATCTATAACTTGTAAGTACAAATTCTATATTAATATTCAAAAAACATCAATATTTAAGATTTTTTATACTTTAAATTTGATATGAAAAACATAAAATTAAATTGTTTACCCAAAATTTCAAAATTTTCTTGTTTTTATAATGCATAACTTTCAAAACAATACAAATATCGACAAAATATCAAAATTTAATATTTTTTTATATATTCAAAAATTTTAATATTTAAAATTTCAAAAATATATTATTTTCATAATTAAATTAATTATATAAAATAATATTAATTTAAATGGTATATCAAAATTTAATATAATACATATTTAAATTTGATAACATAATAATAATTTCATTAAAAATTATTTTTATAATAAAAATATTGAATAATTTTAAATTTTACTAAACAAAACAAATTTGTAAGGTCCAATTCCATATTAACATCTCCAAATTATCAAAATTTGGTATTTTCTTATGATATAATAATAATAATTACAAATTTATAAAATAAAATTAAATTTTTAAGTAAAAAAAATATTTTTATATTAAAAAAATGAATAACTTTAAATATTATAATGCAGTCAAAATTAATTAAATTATTTAATCGTATGGATTTTACCTATAGATTTTAATTGTATTGAAATTGATCGTATGAATTTTGATCGTATGGAAAATGATTGTATGGAATTTGATCCTATGGAAAATGATCATATAGATTTTGATCGTATGGAATATGATCGTATGGATTTTGATCCTATGGAAAATGATCGTATGGATTTTGATCATATGGAAAATGAACGTATGGATTTTATCGTATGGAAAATTATCGTATGGATTTTGATCGTATGGAAAATGATCATCTGGATTTTGATAGTACGGATTTTCATCATATGGAAAATGATCGTACGGATTTTATCGTGTGAAAAATGATCGTATGGAATTTGATCGTATGGAATTAGGTCACTTTACGTTTTTTAGTAATTTCTCACGTTTTTAATGAATTTTTGAGATTTTTAGTGGTTTTTTACGTTTTTAGTAAATTTTTACGTTTTTCGTAACATCATCATTTTTTTGTACTTTATTTAGAAGTTAACAATTTTTAATTACTATAAATAAAACAAGCATCAAATTTAATAAAATTATTTTTTGACAAATAATTAAAATTTTTCAATTTCCTACAATTAAACAAAAATTTTAAAAAATATTTTATTAATATAACTTATATTTTTGCATAATTTTTTAATAAATAAAATATATCCTCTTACCGCCGGTCTTATATATTTTTTTATAATTAACTACAAACTTAATGAACAAAATTTTACATCCAGTTAGAATAATTTTACTACAAAAAAACGTGTCTAAATTAATTGCAGGTAATAAAACAACTAATTACCGAATCGAGTACGTACGTCGGGACCGCTTAATTAAATCAAATGTGGACGTAAATGATCGGGTTATAAGAAGATGAGATGGCTGAGCCTTCAACCTCAACTGCTCTCCATAAATTTATCGCATTGTTAACCCTCACCTTAGTCGCTAATTACCTCCCCTATTAATTACCTCCAGCAACATCTTAATTGTGGCGGGACACTAAACAGAAGTTATGTCTAACCACTGTCGCACTATTCCGCCGCACCAGCTGTTACATTCCGGTTTCCGAGGGGGGCAAATTCCGGTACGGCGTTCGATCGCGTACCGACTATCCGAAATTATTTTGCCATTTTGTTGCAAAACAACATTGTGACGTAAATAGTTTTCGGGGCGTCGTGGGGACCGAAATTGAAAGCAATCCTCGCGGGTATTTCGGAATTACGCCCGATCGGACGATCTATAAATATTCAATCTACGTTAACGGTGATTTTCCGAATGCAGTTTATTAAATTTTCGGCCCAGCCGTTGCGCCATTAAATTCTGCATATCGACGGCCCGCACGTATCGCAACCTACGGTTCCGTCGATAAAGTTGATGTTTTTATTAGCTGGAAGTTGTTTGCAGGTAACACCTTGCACCAAACTGACAAGATACTTTAAAAGAATACTTTTAATAAAACCGTTTTGCTGCGTGACAAATAGAACTGACAATGTTTGTGTTGTTACAGAGGATTGGGGCACAAGGACCTTGTGTTGCACCGAGGACGCTTGCAACTCCACGCCGCACATCAAATCATCGACGTTCCCGATAATCCTGTGCCTCGTCGTCCTGGCGTTGGGCTACCGGCACTAAAACGACCATCACGGATCGTACGAAACGACTAAAACCAGATAGTAGAGAGCACATTCCTCAATGATATTCTAAATCATTTTCTATAGTCTTCCTCGTTCATTGTTTGTTCTTTTCGTTTTTAATTTATCAAGCGACAAGTAAACCGAGTGTCTAATACAACCTGTAATCGATGCTTTTCGTTATGCGAATGGAGGAAAGTATTTTCAACGCCCACACCCCACATTTTTCATTAGGCCCTAGATTTGAACCATCGCACAAAAGGAATTGCAATTCATAACCGTCATTTGTGAGTAATTCAAATTCCAAATAATAAAATAAAATCATTAAAAATCAACTATTGACAGTTACACTGTTTAGTTTAAACCTTGTTAACTGAAATGCCATTTACATTTGAAATGTTAAAGTGAATTATCATTGATACGTTTAAAATTGGTTGAAATGTTAAAAAATATTCCGCATCAAATAAAATCATCATTTGAAAATCACTGACAATTAATTAAAGTATTAAAGTAACTCAAACTTGATACTCTATTGCAAATATTGCAAAAGGGCTCAAAATACATTTACATAAAATTAAATCAATAACATATTAAAAGTGTATAATTAATAATCTTGATACATTTTATGGACAAAATGTTTAAAATAGTCCATAACAATTACGAAAATTACTAGAAAGAGCCGAAGAATTTATTGGAATATTCAAAATAAGAAGAACTTTAAAAACAACATAGTCTTGATCTTCTGATATAAATATCTTGTTGATTCATTTTAAAATAATTTTGTCTATTAAATATATTACAAAATAAGCTCAAAGAAAACATTTACAAATGCTTAAATTTCATCTCAAAGTTTAAACTTTGAAAAATGAAGTACTAAGATCTAGGATTGTAAATTGAAGTTTTTAAACATTCATTTTAATGTTTGTTTTAACATTTTTAACATTCTACACCAATCATAGAAGTAAATTTTCATTCAAATTTAGATTGTTTATTCAATTTTGAAATTATGGGAATTGGTGTGTGATTCTCCTTTGATATATTAAAAGCAAATAATTAATAGTCTTGATACAGTTTAAGGTTGAAATGTTTAAAACATTCCACAACACAAAAATTACTAGAAGGAGCCAAAGAACTCATTAAAAGTTCAATCATCAATATTCAAAATATGAAGAACTTTAAAAACAACATAGTTTTAATCTTCTGGTACAAATATCTTGTTGATTCATTTTAAAATAATTTTGTTTATTAAACATATTACAAAATAAGCTCAAAAAAATCAATTACAATTGCTTAAATTTTATCTCAAAGTTTGAAAAATGAAGTACTAAGGTCTAGGATTGTAAATTGAAATTTTTACACACTCATTTTAATGTTTGTTGTAACATTTTTAACATTCTACATCAACCATAGAAGTAAATGTTCATTAAAATTTAGATTACTTATTTAATTTTGAAATTATGGAAATTGGAGTGTGATTCTCCTTCGATATATTAAAAGCAAATAATTAATAGTCTTGATACAGTTTAAGGTTGAAATGTTTAAAACAATCCACAACAAATACGAAAATTACTAGAAAGAGGAAAAAAATCATTAAAAGTTCAATCATCAATATTCAAAATATGAAGAACTTTAATGTCAACATAGTTTTGATCTTGCGGTATAAATATCTCATCGATTCATTTTAAAATAATTTTGTTTATTAAACATACTACAAAATAAGCTCAAAGAAATCAATTGCAAATGCTTAAATTTCATCTCAAAGTTTGAACTTTGAAAAATGAAGTACTAAGATCTAGGATTGTAAATTGAAATTTTTACCCACTCATTTTAATGTTTGTTGTAATATTTTTAACATTCTACACCAACCATAGAAGTAAATGTTCATTAAAATTTAGATTGTTTATTTAATTTTAAAATTATGGGAATTGGAGTGTGATTCTTCTTCGATATATTAAAAGTAAATAATTAATAGATTTGATACAATTTAAGGTTGAAATGTTTAAAACATTCCACAACAAATACGAAAATTATTAAAAAGAGCCAAATAACTCATTAAAAGTTCAATCATCAATATTCAAAATATGAAGAACTTTAAAAACAACAGTTTTGATCTTCTGATATAAATAGCTTGTGATATATTTTAAAATAATTCTGTTTATTACAAAATAAGCTCAAAAAAAAATAATTACAAATGCTTAAATTTCAACTTAAAGTTTGAAAAAACATTTTAATGTGTGTTGTAACATTTTTAACTTTCCATGGCAACAACAGAACTGAGTGTTCATTAAAAAATAGATGTTCAGTTAATGTTTAAATTTTAGTGTGACCTATATTCAAACTATTAAGTGAATAATTGTCATTAAAAATACTAATTAAGTTGAAAAAGCATTTACAAAGGATTAAATGTTCACTTAAAGTTGAAAAATTAAAAAATGAAATATGAAAATCTAAAAGTCCATTAAAATTTTGATGTCCACTTGAATCCTGGTTTACGACATTTATTCAGGATATATGAATAATTGTTTTAATACATCGTAAAGTTGTATTGTTTAGAAACATTTCACAAAAACACAAAATTCACCAATAAAATCTAAAGAGTTCATCTAAAGTTTAATAATCGACAATAAATGTATGAAAAACCAAAACGTCAAACCATCAAATTAAATCCGAAACACATTTTAAAACAGTCGCAGCGTTCCCAAACGCATTCCTCAACAACCGCAAAAATCACGGATAAAAAGCCGAACGCGAAGTTTAAACCTCCAACACAATTGAGCCGCGATCATCCAGATCACAGCGACTCATTCACGTTATCCTCCCGACGGGATAATTGAGTTGGTACATTTTAAAATAGTTGGAATGTCTGGGACACAATAGAAAGTAATTTGAATTTGGCACGGAGCTCGCGTCAAAGGAATTTCCGGCAAGGAATCCGGACTCTTTAACTTTAACGCACAACACGTCTCCGTGCTTGTGCACTTGTTTCTTTCCCCCGTGTGTGCGTGGGCGTTGAAAATATCGCGGACACGAAAAAAAAAAAAATGTTACCCCCCTCGTAAAACTTAAATTCTAGACGCTCAATTCGACGTTACGTGTGTACATGTAATGTGTTTAATGGTGTTTATTCGGCACGTTCGACTGAAATAGATATTGAAATTAATTAAAACCGGGGTGAACTGTTTGTCCGCAATTTTTAAAACGTCGTTCCAAATTAGGGCGCTTCTGTGGATGGATCTTTCCATTTGAATTTGTTCCCTCTTATTAATTTCGATCCGACAGTTATTAGAAATTCGGATTTTTTTGGGGGCGGAGGGGTTGAATATCTATGTCAGTTCGAGTTGTGCAAATTCGCTCTAATAAATGTAATTCAGAAAAAAACCAATAGATAAGCTTAAGAATAATAAACATTAAGTACACGTATATTCTAAAGAAATTTTAAAATTTAAGATATGTAAAATTTAGGCTACTACAGATTTATTAAAACTAAGATTTTCCAAATTTAGACATAGCGAAAATATATATATAGAAATAATCAGCTTTGTTTTGTTATTGATACTATTTGTAAACAATTCACTAAAAATAGTAATTTAAATGGAAATATTTATTTTTATTTACATTTCTGCAACTGCCAAAATATATTGGAAAAATGTAAATGTCATTGATTTTATAAAATACATATCTTTTGTCACAATAAAAAAATTCAACTTCACATGTGTTGTATTAAACTCAAAAAATATTACGTTACTGTTAGAAATATAAATAAAAATATTTCACTTTAAATTGATCTGAGCAATACTTTTGAATGAATAAGTTGTTTAAGTTAACAATTAACCACCATGAACAAGTCACAACTGATTGATAAACATTTAAATTTAAACAAGGTATTCATTTAATTTTTTTACTTATAATAAGAGGCTTTAATTCCATACGCTTTACAGTACATAATCAATAAAACATGATAGAAATATTGACAAATATTGATCATTAATAATTTAATTGTTTTGATTACAAGCAATCACTTGTTCGTTTACCAATTCTAAATCATGATGTTTTCCATATTTTGCATGAAATAAAATTGTATTACTGTGATTGCACCGAAGCACAACTTTGAATTATCAATGTAAATAATTCTAATTGATCATTAGTGTAAGTGCTTTTCGTACAAAACAAATTACATCACATTCAACAACAAAAAAAAAATCACCTGCTGTATCGATTTCTGTAATACTCTTAAGGTTATTATAAATAAACATTAAAAAAGTTGACGGACGAATTTTAATTCACACCCTTTCAAACAAAAATCTGACTTCACGTTTCGTAATTCAGTTAAAAGGAATTTTAATTCGGACGAAATTCATCAAGTGGATCCAGACTTTCGGTCCTGAGATGAAATATGTAACGTTCCAGAAAACAGAACCATAAATTTGAGCAGGTCACATCATAAACTTCAAGCTGCCACACTGCCACACGCATTTTTTTTTGCTTTGAATTAATTGCGTTTTGCCGGAACTCCCACGCACTTATTTATTATTAAAATCCAAGTTACTTGCTAATTTTATACGTTGATGGTTTAAATAACTAATTACCCTCGGTGTTAAAGCGAGCCGACGAATGCACATATTAAAAAAAATAATAATTGAACGGCACTCGGAAAAGATGAGAGGAAACTGTCCCGTTTTAATGAAAATTTACTTAATCCCGTTACCGGTGCGGTCATATTCCGTCGGTTTTGGTTTAATCTGTCGGACGAAAAAGAGTGCTTGGTTTGCTTTTTTCTACGCTAATGGCTTTAATTAAACATGCTTTATGTTTCAGGACGTCGGTTTTTATTTATTCAATTGGGCTAGTTTAGGGTTTTCGTGTGTGAGACGTTGGCCCAAGTCTGGGGAAATCAGCGGGTGTTTTCGCGAGGTGGATCATTTCCCAGATGGATCGTAAACTTTTGTAAAGCCACGTTGCAGTAAATAAATTATTAAGTGCACCGGATTTTTAATAATAAAAACAAAGTGGGGTTTAATTAAAGGACGAGATCTGGATCTCGAGTAAGTTGTAACTTACCAAATGGATCTAGACACTTTTAGTTGATGTGGCTTAAAAATTCTAAATAAATTACACAAACTTATATCTATTATTCAATATTTTATAGATTCTATAGAAAAAATATAAAATTATTTCTAACAAAATATTTTCTTAGAATAGTCTGTCAGATTCTTAGTAATAAAAACAAAATGGGAGTTTAATTAAAGGATGAAATAAAGATATGAAGTTGGTTGTAACTTTTCAAAAGGGTTTAGTCACTTTTTCTTGCAGGGACTTAAAAATTCCAGATAAAATTATTACAAACATATTCAATATTTTTACACACTATAGAAAAAATATAAAATAATATTAATAAAAAATATGTATAAGGAATATCTCCTTAAAATGTTTGTGACCGAAAATATTTTATAAAATTGTCAGCTTAAAATTTAAGTCCAGATTCTCAAAATGGGAGTTTAATTAAAGGATGAAATAAAGATATGAAGTTGGTTGTAACTTTTCAAAAGGGTTTAGTCACTTTTTCTTGCAGGGACTTAAAAATTCCAGATAAAATTATTACAAAAGTATTCAATATTTTTACACACTATAGAAAAAATATAAAATAATATTAATAAAAAATATGTATAAGGAATATCTCCTTAAAATGTTTTGTGACCGAAAATATTTTATAAAATTGTCAGCTTAAAATTTAAGTCCAGATTCTCAAAATGGGAGTTTAATTAAAGGATGAAATAAGGATATGAAGTTGGTTGTAACTTTTCAAAATGGTTTAGTCACTTTTTCTTGCAGGGACTTAAAAATTCCAGATAAAATTATTACAAAAATATTCAATATTTTTAGACACTATAGAAAAGATATAAAATGATATTAATAAAAAATATGTATAAGGAATATCTCCATAAAATGTTTGTGACCGAAAATATTTTATAAAATTGTCAGCTTAAAATTTATCTTCAGATTCTTAGTAATAAAAACAAAATGTGAGTTTAATTAATGATGAAATAATGGTCTATAATAGTTGGTTGGGACTTTTTAAATGGATTTAGTCGTTTATAGTTGACAGAACTTAAAAATTCCAAATAAAATGATTAAAAAAACTTAATGGAAATTAAAAATTCCAAATAAAATTATTAAAAAAACTTAAATTAATATAGAAAAAATGTTAAATAAAAAGTATTTATGTGGAATATCTCACGAAAATCGTTCATAAAAATATTATAATTTAAGTGCTACAGATTTTTAATAATAAAAGCAAAATGGAGTATAATTAAAGGACGAAATAAGGATCTCGACTTGCTTGTAATTTATCAAATGGATGTAGTCACTTTTACTTGCTGGGACTGCCTTAAATATGCAACTTTGTTCAAAATAGAACCATAAATTTAAGCTATAATGTGAGGTCCTAAACTTAGACCTAGAAACTGTATGATATTATTTAACTCATAATTAATTATCTGCCTTGTTGGTCTCTTAAATCTATTACTAATGTTTTGTTTTTGTCCTGAGTTCTGCTAATTAATTATTTAGATTGAATGTTTAGAAATTTAATTATAAATTATTATTATTCCAACCAACTAGAAATATTTAAATTTATTATTAAACTATTAAATGTCTGTTACTGAAAATACATCCCATTATACGTAAAATTCTTCATAATGCCGAATACCGTCGTTTAATATAGTTTATGCAAGCCTTAATTAAATCCAAACTCAGTTTAATATTACAGTGCATACAATTAAACATTTCCGAGGCTCAATTCTAGTTACGAAAGATCGATTACGAAGCTGGAAATGGATTGCATCTGTTTTAGAATCTGTACGCTTTGTTGTTAATTTGAAAATCACAGAGCTGATAGATTCTCGGACTGATGAAGTCCTTTTGGCTGCGTCTCAGGTGAGTAGCATTGCCACTGACACGGAGATTAACCTAAACTACTGCGTCCGATGATGTTTCCGTTTTTGATTCTCGCAAAGAGAAAAACACAGGGTGTAATTGGATTTTTACGAGATCCGGTGCAGATGTTTCGCGAAAGAGTTATTAAAAAGGAAACGGCGTAGCGACGTAGTTTACTTCGTCGTTTTATTAATGCCGGCGCACATTCGCGATTGCCGCCACATGCGGCACGATAACATACACCACGTATCGTCAACATTGCAATTTAATTAAGTATATTATAATGCGGTTGTGAGCAGAAGAAGTGTACGAGATTAAAAAAGTTATTTCCTTCTTGTAAGTGCCGCCTTAGGCGGTGCAATATTTCCGACGACTCTCGGCATGGGAGACATATTTAAAATTGAAAGGTAAGTAAAAAATGTTGAGATCCTGGATGCAAGGGTCTAGATAAATAATGTCCAATCAATATCAATCCTCAAAGGAGCGATATATTGCTTTAGTACTATATACTTTTCAGTGCTGAAAAAAATATATAAAATAAAAAATTTAATAATATTCATATTTTATTAAAAATTATAACCATATTTAAAAATCATTTTTTAACAAAATTGAAATGTTAAAAAATATTCAAGCAAAAAAATTAAAACTATTAAAATATTAATTATTTCTATTTGTTAAAAAATTTGTGTTAAATTTACAAGAAAAAAAATGAACAAAATATTTATACAACTTTTTTCAATTCTTATTTGTTTAAACTTTTAAATTATTTTGCATAATAAAAATTTATTCTCTGATTCGATGATAATGACTCAGTATTTTAAAGATATTAGTTGTTATATAATTTTTAAGGATTATTGTCTAAAAATTGTTAAATTTTTCTATTAAAATTTTTAAGACATTTTATTTTTTTGTTTGTATTAAAATTATCTAATTTGATAATATTAGAATTAAAAAAAAAACAGTAAAAATAAGAAAAATCATTTTTTTTAAAATTGATAAGCTCTTTATATTAACGAATAACCTTAAAAATGTATACTAGTTCGAAAAAATTCAAAATTTTAATAATTTTAAGATATTTAAAAAATGTGATAAAAATTGAAATATCAAAAATATAAAAATTTATAGAATAAACAACATTTGCCAAAGACAACAACAACTAATAATTCAAACATTTCAAAAAATAAAATTTTAAAATAATTTTGATAATTTTCATAATATATTTACTTTTATGTATAAATTTTACTTTTACTTTATGTAATGTTATAAATAATATATACATCCTTTTGTATGGATTAATTTAAACGTTTTTAAATTTTTAATTTATGTTTTTATAATTTTTAGATTTTTTTTTTTTTTTTTGAAAACTAACTAAAATAAATAATATTTTTTAAAATTCAATAAAAAATATAAATTTATATATTTCACATACAAACAATTATGAATAAAATGAATAAATGAATCAATATTAAAATTTCACATATTTATTTATTGATCAATAAATATGTGAAATGTATAAAATTATATTCATTAAATTCTAAAAAATTGCAATAATATACATATGTTAAATTTACAAGAAAAAAAAATGAACAAAATATTTATACAACTTTTTTCAATTCTTATTTGTTTAATTTTTTAAATTATTTCATATTATAAAAATTTATTTAAGAATACATAATTTAATAAAATAAATAATCAGAAACATAAAATAGTAGAAAAATTATGAAACATATACAAAATTTAAATATTGAAATATAATTTAAAAAATATTAAAGATAATAATAATAATTGTATTTTTCTTTGTTTTATGTTTTTAATTTTCATTTTTATTCATCTTTTATTTTTATTTTGATTCATTTATTTATTTTATTTATAATTGTTTGTATGGGAAATATATAAAATTATATTTTTTATTGAATTTTAAAATATATTAATTACTATAGATAGTTTTCAAAAAAAAAAAATTCTAAAAATTATAAATACTTAGTTAAATACATAAATTAAAAATTAGACATAAAAGTAAAAATATTCTGAAAATTATCAAATTTTTTTTAAATTTTATTTTTTTAAATTCTTGAATTATTAGTTGTTGTTGTTGTCTTTGGTAAATATTAATTATTCTATAAATTTTTATATTTTTGATATTTCAATTTTTATCATATTTTTTAAATATTTTAAAATTATTCAAATTTTGAATTTTTTCAAACTTGTATACATTTTTAAGATTATTCGTTAATATAAAGAGCTTATCAATTTAAAAAAAAATGATTATTGTTCTTATTTTTACTGTTTTTTTTTTTTTTGTTAATTCTAATATTTTAAAAATTTTACTTCAATTTCTCAAATCTTTTTGTTAATTTTCTTAAATTATTTTAAATTAATTATTTATATTTTATAAATGGTAAATAAAAATAAGAATTTTAGTGTAATAATAATAATGTAAATGGTTTCACAGCATATATTATTTTTTTATTATGACTTTTTTACTGTACTATAATCTTACAAATTATTACAACAAATAATATATTGAGTTATTATTAAATGAGATAATTTTGAAATTTGAATACAAAAGTAATAAAAAGTCTTCAAAATTCTAAATAAAATTATTACAAAATTTAATATAATATTATTTTCTATTCTAGTATATGAAATATTAGAATAGAATATAATTAACAATTTTTTAGACAATAATCTTTAAAAATTATGTAATAAATAATATTTTTAAAATATTGAGTCATTGTCATCGAATCAGAGAATTTGGTAATAAGAATAGTAAAACGTCTTTAAAATTTATCTAATAGCAAATCTTTTATAAAAATGTCATAATTTGAAGTTTATGGAACACTAAAAAAAAACAAGCATAAATGGACAGAGATTGTGGAAGGCCTTTCTCAAAACACATGTCGTGAATGAAAATCCGGCCAATAAATTTAAATTTTTACTTTCAGACTGGGAATTTGACTGCTGTCGGACGCAGCACAAGAAACCTATAAATTTTTATTGTCCTAGGCGTCGAGTAATGCGTTTTTATTTCCAATAAATCTCCATATGCGTCGTAAAAAATACCACTGATTATGATATATGAAGTAGACGTTTATAAACCGGACAAGTGTCGTTCACTTTTTTGTTATATTTCTGAGCCAATTCCTACACCTATTGTTAACATATTATGCTATTATTTCAGACGAGATCGAAGGGCGCTAGCTCGCACATTGATTGAAAGCATTTTGTTCTCCTTTTCAGAATGGCGTTTTAGAAACGGAACAGTTTCAATAACCGAACATCGCATGCGAGATCCTCTAATGGTTCGACATCCTTTCACATTGACGTTGTATTTTTGTATGGAGTCTCGATATATGTGTCTGGCACCGCTCCAGATGTGCAGGTCAGGCGTCAACCGTACTTCCAGCCTTCCATTAATAATGATTTTTCCTCTTTGTCTGCACGGCTCGAAGACGGAGATCGCGGCACAGTAAATTGAAACTTGACTTACTCCCGACTAATTGCAATTCAAATGCAACTGTACCGGATTCGGATAATGATTAATCAATGGCCCGACCTTTGTCACGTGTGTGAGCGGCACCAAGTGACCGGCTTCCAGCACGTTTAACTACATAACAATGATAATAATGTGTGAATAATTTATTGTGTCGTTTACGTTTTTTCTTCATTGTATTTCAATAAATTTTATATTTTCCCATTTTCATATTAAAGTGTATATATTTTCTAAAAAAATTGTTCGTGTTCTTTCTTACAAGATTTTTTTTAGTTTTTATATAGTACCAAATAAAAAAAAAAACAATATCTTGTCTAAACTCTTTGTGAATCATTTTTGGAAACCCATTAATTAATCAAACAAAAAAAATGCCAATAATTTTCATCAAAAAGTTGGACTAATAAATTCCACATAAATTAAGTGATTGGTAATAACAAAATTAAGTGTTACCAATTACAATTACCAATTTTCTCCTTGAATCCAATGCAAAAAAGCTTTTATCCAAAGATGAGCCTCTTTAATCATTCAATCAATAGATTATTAGATCTGTTAACATCAACAATTCAAACTATGTAAGGCTTAAGGTTTATTGGGCAAAATTAAAAATTTTAAATCTATCTATGTCTATTCCAACTTTAACCTTTCTTCGTATTGTACAAATAGAACTATATCAATATATAAATAACAAACTGAACAGTTATATTAAAAATGGCAATATTAACAAACTCAATCAATTTTAGGGGAAGAAACTATAAATTTTCAGTAATTTCCAGAATACAGAAACAGAAAATATTCCATTCCATATTTTCTGTTTCTGTATATATATATATATATATATATATATATCAATTTAATTAAGTTTTTAACCACATTTATTAATTATTATCTTCAGGCTTAGGCAATGGTTTAAAGAATTTTGTATTTTTTTCTTAATTGGCAGTTTTTAGAAGCTCTTTCAATTTAGACTGATATTCAGCAGAAGCATTAGCAATTTGCCTCTTAAAAATAAAACTTCATTCCATACACGGATCAAATTTCATTTCATTTTTTGGCTGCGGTCTTCGGTCCATAATGATAACGCCACTTCCATTTTTTTCATTGCTGGATTACGAACAATTTTAGCTGAGAGTGAAGTTGAAGCTACAGACGACCTTATTTTATTTTTGGATTTTTTTATTGATTAATTACTCGATCACAATTTTTGTCACGAATGGATATATGAAACTATAAATGCATATGCAATGCGGCTCTTGCCAAAGGATGGAACTGTTTGTTTATATTATACAGAAGGAATACAGAAATTGGGACGCATATTTTTTAATCCGCAAATAGTGAATAGTATAATAATAATAGCATTCACCATTTTTAACAACAGTTGTAAAAATGGTAGATGTGAAACAAAAAACTTAATTAAAATATTCAAATGAATTAGGATAAGATATTTGAAAACATAAAATTAATTGCCTTTTGGATGTAGTTGCAATTATACAATTTATTTGCGTATTCACGATGTTTGAACATTCATTAAACATCAAAATCATATTTTTTATAGTATTTTAAAGGTTACTTTACTGATTAATTAAAAAAATTAAATAGTACCTGTAAAAATGGATCTAACAGTGGATAAAATAAATTACTTTTAATATAATCAACTTATTCTTAGAATTTGTTTAATAGTAACTAATTATTGGATTGATTGCGCATTCGCCATTTTTAACACTAGTTGTAAAAATGGTGGATGCGAAACAAAAAACTTAATTAAAATATTCAAATGAATTAGGATAAGATATTTGAAAACATAAAATTAATTGCCTTTTGGATGTAGTTGTAATTATACAATTTGTTCGCGCATTCACGATGTTTAAACATTTATTAAACATATTTTTTATAGTATTTTAAAGGTTACTTTAAATCGATTAAGCATCGATATTATTTAAAAACATACTTTTGGTGTAGTTGTAATAAGGTCTATTTTTCTTTTATTCTACTTTTATTAATCGATTAATTATATTAATAAAATGTAACAAAAAAATGGCGTCACGCTGAATTTTTTCTATAAATTTTGACAACAGACATTTATAAAAAACTGACTTTCTAGTTTTCAAATTATTATTTGCAAAAATTAGAATTATAAATAGACAATAAGTTTAAAATTATTGATTTTTTTAAATTGACTTCTCAAATTAATATCATAACTAACCACTTATATTATTCCCTGTGGTGCCACAAGAATACAATCTTGGACCTCTCCTTTTCCTTCTATCCATTAATGAATTATAACTATTAATTAATAAATAATGGTGCATATTCTATAAATGGTATTTTGTTAATTTCCCTTGACACACTTTTACACAACTTTATGGAGTGGTAGACATAATTTCACATTTTATATCAACCTAGATATAATCACTTATTAATAAATATCATACAATTTTTAATCATATATTACCATTTTAATCAGGGTGATTATTTTATTGATTAACAGTTATTTTATAGAAAGTTACGACAAAAGTTAAAACGGCAATTACTTTGAAGGGTGGCTAATAGTTAAGAACAAAGGCCAATACAAACCAAAAGAACACAAGTTAGTTTCCCCGCAAAAAAATAAACCTGAACCACGAACAACAAGAATAATAATAACAAAAAAGTAGCCCGTCAACATCTCTAACGACACTAATGAATCATTTGACGTAGGAGAAAGAAAATTAAAATGGAAACGTATCGAACCGGAAAACTTTTATAATTCCAGCTTCTCAAACGGTGTTCGATTTATTTCGGCGCTTTCATTAGCGGAGCGAAGGTGTTAAATACAACCGCCGGTGCATGTAATTGCGAACGAAGCGGTCTTATCTAGATAAAATGCAGCTGTTCAGATTTCGCCCCGTTTTTATCGGAGGAGGGTCTCGAAAAATAAAACGCTCCTTAAAATTGAGAAATTAACATCTTAAAAATATGTTTTTTCTTTGTTTTCTATATGCATAAAAATGATTTATTTTTGGTTTAATTAACAAAGGCACAAGTTTAATTAATCTAAACAAATAAAATTAAAATCTATTATTCAAGCATTTTTCTTTTAATTTAGAATTTAGAAAATTCTATGTATTAATAATATAAATATATTCTAAAATATTCCAAAATCTTTATAATAAAATATTTAGATAATTTTTCATTCAAAAAATTCGTTTAATTTTAATATTTTCAAATGTTTGTTTTTTAATAATTTAAATAATTTTAATAATTTTACTCTTGAACTGTTATGATACGGAACTTATTTTATTACTGAGCTGTGAACACAACAGAAAAAATTAAATACACTCATATCAATTTTTTTTATTTAATCTACTTAATTACTATTATAAACTTTATTAATCACTGAAATTATAAAATCAGTATACATTACTATTGTATCGATATTTAATTAATTTAATGACCATAAGATGAAACTGTAATTCAAAACGGGTAACACTGTTTTTTTTCTTTATTTGTAAATAACCTTAAAATTATTGACTGTTGACATTCCAAAGAAGCATTGGCTGTATTTTTATATATATTTAATAATTATTTTTATTTGACTATATTATTATTTAAGTGAAAATATGTCAACATCAAAAACTAATAATTCCAAGTGTTGCATTTGTTCAAAATTCTTAAAAAAATCACCAGGTACTCTAAAATGTATAAAATCTGATGAAGATCCTGAAGAGTTCTCAGCTGCTTTTGAGTGTCCAATTGCAGTCGGTGACGTTCTGTGTTCTAATTATCGTGTTAAAAAATATAAGAAAATGAAACTTGAAGATGAGGATCAGGAAACATCGGTGGAAGATGAGTCAAGCACTGATGATTCATCATTCAATTTAGATGTTGTATGTGTTGATGATACATAAGAATGTTCAAATTAAGAGAACTGTTGCATGTTCTGTTTCTAATGCACATCTAGTAATTGTTCCTCAAGATAAAAAAAGAATTTTCATTCCGAATGGGACTAGTCGCATTAAATATCGATGTTAAAAATATTAAATAAAAAAAAAATATTTTGATATGAGTGCATCTAATTTTTTCTGTTTTCACTAGCTCAGTAATCAAGCAAGTTCCGTATCATATCAGTTCAAGAGTAAAATTATTAAAAAACCCGATTTTTGAGCAAAAAAATGGATTTTATTTTTTTTCAATATGGCGTACCGTTTTTAAAAATTCCAAAAGCTCATATATTTATCGGAAATTGGACGAGGAATTCATAAAAAAAGTTTCATAATTGTGTCGTAACCGTAAGATGGTTAAAAATTGAAATTAAAAAAATAAACTCATTTTTTTAAGGTCCTTGTGAACCGATATATTTTTTTTCTAAAAGCTACCATCATTCCCCAAAACATATCCGGCATCTAGATCAATCGATTCACACAGCGCTGAGAAAATTAATTTTTCCGAATTTTCAGTATTTTCGATTTACTCAGAAGCGGTTATAGATAAAGACCTGAAACTCGCACTATCGAAGTATCTTATTAGTACTAAGATTCCCTGAAATTATGAGCCCGATCTGGGGCCGATTCGGTATGTTTATTGTCTCATGGCCTTTCTTTAATTTTTTTTTTTTTTGGATATTATTTATTAATCAGTTCATTGTAATAGTTAATTCTAATAAAACATGACGTTATATTGAATTTTTACATTTAGGCAACTACAAAACAAGATATATTAAACAATGAATTTAACAACAGAACAGTGGTTTAACACGTCGAGAAATATTATTCAAACAGACTTTTTAGCTCTTGCTTTATGTTTGATTTTTAAATAAACGTCCCCGTTTTACATACGTGGTCGGCATCGGGCACGGAACGCGTAACACACTTTAATGGATTAAAGCGTGCGCCCTTTGAAATTTCAACTAGGCCCGTAACGCGTGAAAGTTTGATTTGATGGCGCTCAATACCTCTCACTTTCAAATAAAAATGTCGCCCGACTCCCCGAAACATACGAAATAAATAATTCGTAACGCAGCCACCTTTTATGTACGGCTTCGGAAATAAAACCGGCGGCCCCCCAAACGGAAGTCGGCGTACGGGGGCGGGTTTGAGATCGCACCGCTTAGTTCCTTTCGATTCTCCCTCCACCAAAGTGTAAATTTATCGCGGACGTGTTTAAATAAGCTAATGGAACGACGGACAAATTGATTTTCGCCGACATATTTTATTTGTTTTTCGGGTCAGGACGAGGCCGGCTTTTAGATGATTGTTTATCGTTCCCTCTGATCCGATCCCTCTTACTTAATCGGTTTCGGAACGTTACTTTAACATTTTTAATGTATCACATTTTAATTTTGTTACTAATGTAATAAATTTTATATTAATATATCAGATATACGGCTGTGTGACTTATTTTTATGATAATTGATCGTATTTAAATTAGGATTAAAGTTAGACAATAAACTTTTTTAAACCTTTAAATAATTTAGCATAGTTAAATGACTTTTTAAGTATCAACAACAATAACATAGAAGGTGGCAACAAAATTATAAATTAAAGAAACTTTAAGATATACGGCTGTGTGACTTATTTTTATGATAATTGAACGTATTTAAATTAGGATTAAAGTTAGACAATAAACTTTTTTAAACCTTTAAATAATTTAGCATAGTTAAATGACTTTTTAAGTATCAACAACAATAACATAGAAGGTGGCAACAAAATTATAAATTAAAGAAACTTTGAGATGTTTAATACAAATTATTTTGGATTATGTTAGTTAAACCTAATAAAAGATGACAGCATATTGAATTTTTCACTACTAGGCAACCACGATTACTATAATGAAGAAACTATAAATTTCAAGAGTAGTCTTATTAAATGACTTTTTAAGAAGTATCAGTATATCATTAAGAGAGATTGTGAAACCGAATATTGAAATAAATATTTAAAAACGAAAAATCAGTGAAATTCTGATAAAAGATAATGAATTTTTCACCAGGCAATCATGATTATTATAATAAAAAAACAACATATATAACAAATATATATTTTTTTAAGATTAAAGTTCATATCTCAATTAATTAAAAATATATTAAATGAGATTTTGAAAATTTTATTTGGTTTTTTTGGCTATATTTAGTAACATATTGATCTGATTTCTTATATATCGGTCTCAGGATATTATTTTAAAATTTTTAATCATATTTCAATTTTGTTAAATAAATGTAGTCTGAAATATCTGAGATTTACGTTCGTGTAACTTCAAAGTTTGTTGTTAAGATAATGGAATGTTCTTGTAAATGAGACCCAATAAAGTTTATTGAAGCTTTTATTAGGTTAGTTTCGTCAAATGACTTTTTAAGAAGTAACAACATCAATATTTATTTATATAAATATATATTCAAAAACAATGTACACAAAAAAGTTAAATACAGTTTATTTTGGATTATAGTAATTAATTCTAACAAAAGATGGCAGCATATTGAATTTTTCACATCTAGGCAACCATGATTACTATAATGAAGAAACTATAAATTTTAAATAAATTTCAAGTAAATAGTAATGTTATTTGCATTTCACATAAGTAAAAATATATTAAAATACAATTTTCACAAATGTATTTAATTTTTTTAATATATTTACATACATACAGGTCCTGTCAAAAATATAAATTATTAAACACAAAAATATAAAATACAGTCTAGTTTGGATTATATTCTAATACTAATAAAATATGGCAACATTAAATTATTTATTACAACCATTATTACACAATTAAGAAGCATCCACCAAAAATGAAATACATAATATTTAGAATTTTGGTGGATGTGCCATTATTCACAAATTTATAGTTTTGATGAATTCACTGCTTTATTCATTATTATATAGATAATATTTTGGTGCATGCGCCAGTTGTGATAAACTCACTCTTGAAAACAACTTGAAATAAATCTTAACTTTGTAATATGATTGGACAATACGGTATAATTAACCCTCAAGTAAGATCCACGAACTAACAACATTAAAAACTTTTAATACCCAACTTTGGTACATTAACAATATGATTTAATCTAATCTTTTCCTTAATCAGCCTAACTTTTCCTCTTTTATCATTACACCGCATTATGACTTAATAATAAGATTTTTAGAGTACAACCTATAGCGAATTTAAACAATAAACAGTTATTACAGCAAAAGCCAGTGTGTATGAAGTGAACACAACGCGAGTGTTTCGCATATAATTACATCTCAGTCGTGGCACAAATTGCATTTAACTCTTTAATAAACTGCATGTGGAAGGCATAATTCACGTTGCCAGCACAAAAGTTCGTCTTCGTGCATAAGCAAAACAACGCTTAACATTCAATTATCACTCTCTTGGGTTAGTTCCAATAACCGCTAATTTCATCTTACAATTAGTTCCGTTTAGTACATATCTTTATCTTTGTGTGGAAATAAATTTTACGTTAGCAGTTTAAATTCCTTTAAAACACTGTTTCTTTCCTATGTTGCCGTCATTATTTATCCCGTTTCATTTTCCTAATGGTGTAACAATCTGTTAATGTATACGTTTCCTCGCATAATCTAAATATTGAACATTGTTTTGATAAACAAGATTGAATTGTAAACATTGGATGAGAAACTTCGATGGATGCGTGGGTTGGATGAAAGTTTGATGTGAATACATCTTAAGGAATATATATCTTGAGTTTGTAACAACGTAATGAAACAAGACCAACCTGAGATTGAATTAGTCAGAATTTTACTTATTAATAGTTTAGACCAACAGCCATTTTGGTATCAACGATTTTTCATCAATCTCTGAATATTCCAAAAAAATAAATTTTGCCTGTCTGGAGAATTTTTTGCTGTTTGGAAGCGAATAATTTGACACACTCCTTTGACAGGTTCAAGTCTTTTATTAGATCTTTCAGTTCTTGCTAATTAAAATGTTAAGGAATTGATACTAAATCATCTACCGGTACCAGAACAAAACTACTAAAGGATAAAATAGATATTTCTACAGATTGCTGATTTCTGATCAGGTTACCTCTATTTGTATCTACTGCTTTTATTTACGAGACAAAAATATCAATATCATGGTTCTCTCCAGATGATTTATAAGCCATGAAATGCCTCTTACCAATGATCTATTTTCACAAAGTAATAAATAGAGAATTATGCAGTGATCAATCCTTTTCGAAGTCTATGAAATTCGTCTTAACCACCATCATCCATTGCACATGACACTTATTCATTAACACTGTTAAGTGAATTAATGTTGAATGGACCTATCTTGGTTGGAAAACAAATAACATTTCACTTGATGATACAACTATGCATGGTCAGCTATTTCAAGTATTTTGGGATGGAAATTGGGCTGCAACTTTGGATTTTATCTAAACTTCCTAAAACAACAATTTAACTAATATTCCACACTTGAAGAATGAGACCAGACTAAAACTAAATAATGTACTAAGCCGAATAAGACAGATGGGCAGTACATATTATGAACCTAGGGGGAGAATTAACAAGATACAACACATTTCGAGCCATGGACAATTTCAGAAGGTCCATTTTCACAAAAGTAAGAAGTAAAGAATTACAGTGTGGTCAATCCTGTTCGAAGTCTATGAAGTACAAATAACCTCGTCTTGACCACCATCATCAATTTCACACGACACTTATTCAATAAACTTTGTTAAGTTAATTGTACGGATTTAGGTATGTTGGTTGGAAGACAAATAGGCACTTAATGATACAATGATGCATAGTCTACTATTTAAAACACTTTCAGGCCCTGGATAGAATGGAAATTATTCTGTAACTTTAAATTTTATCTAAACTTCCTAAAAGAACAAACAATTTAAGCAATATTTCAGACTTGAAGAAACAAAAAATAATTTATGGATAATTTAATTATTATCATAGTACTTAAGCTTTAGGTTGAGCAACTTTTTAAAGCTACGTCTAAAAATGGCTTCAAATCACCTTGAAGAAGTTTATAAAGAGAATTTTAATATCAAACGCAAAACGAGGAATAATTCAGTGAAAGCGAGTTTCTCGTACTGACAACATTAGCAACTTTTTAATGCATCGGCTTTATTACGTTCATAATTTAGTTTCGGCGTAGGCAAAGAGTTTTCGGCAACGGGTTCGGCATTTAATTTACATTAAGCAGCTGTTCCCCGAGACGCGTCCATAATACGGAACCAAAACATAAAAGACTACATTAAACTTTCATATTAATTGTCTTCCGACCGGTCTCGACTCGCGGAACGGCCGCCAGACGTTGCTTTTCTGTCGGCGTTGCATTTTGCCCCGCTCCCGACGCGAGAACTTCCAAAAGCAAATAAATTAAAAAGCGCAATGGAAACAAGTCAAAAGTGGACCGGGAACAGATTTGTGTTTCGGTTCCGGCGCCAATAAATTTCGTTTTGTTGTTTGGAGGTGGGTTCGGTTCAATGTTGCATCACGATAAACACCGATATTTGCTGATCGCAACACAAAGTGGAATTTAATTTTTAAACGGTCCAAAGGTCAACTACAACTCTGACAGGCACCTCTTTTGTTTTTGGAACGGTCTCAAATTTCTCGATTTACTTTGTAACCATAGGCAGTCTTTGACGTTGTTCATTAATTCTATTGAAAGGTGGCAGCACACATGCTGCAGCATTTTTTTTTTATGCAAGCTACAACATGTACCCTTTATACATACCTTTATATATACCTTTGTTATTATACAAACTATACATTATTAAATTTCATTTCGTTTTTATAATTTATTATTAGATGCAAGCGGTTTCTTTTGTTGCTAATGCATTTTTCTTTCTTGTTGCAGGAGAGAAGTGCATTACTTCGACAATCTGTACTTAATCTTCATTAAGTACAGATTGTCGAAGTTTTACTATATTTTAGTAATTTAAAGAATTTTTGAATAATTAATGATAAAAAAATTAATTTATATTTTAGGTTTGTCTTTTAGGATAGTTAGGTTAGGTTGGATTAGGATAGGTTAAATTATGTTTGGTAGATAGATTGATTGTATATCAATCCATTTCTAATCTTTTGACAATTTTTCACCTTTTTTAATCTGAATTTAAGTATTATATTTTTAATATTCTAATATAAGCTTGATCCACACTTTAATCAACTTGTGTCCCTACATTATTTTAACTGCATATTTCACAATGTACATGCATAAATTAAATAAATTTAGAAATCAGATTATTTACATGTCTTATATTTTTATAAAAATCTAATTAATATATCGAATAATAATAATAATTTTTAAATATTTATAAAAATTTATTTTATAATTTACTTTCCAACAATTTTGTAATAGAAAACAGATTTTGTTACATTTTTAAATTCTGATGACATTTTAAGTTTTTAAAATTTTCTATCATAATTGAACTTGAATTTGGTAAATTTATATGTTAAATATCATTTTTGTACAAACTGTCAAACTCTTACTGTTTTTACGTACAATTAACTTTTTTTAATTTAAATTATTTTATTATTTTTTTATTTTAAATTAAATATTTTAATATTTTTTATTGTTTAAATTAAATTTTATTGTTTACTTTCTAATTCGAATTGAATATTTTAATTTATATAAATATCAATTGTATGTTTTAATTTTTTTTACAGAAATTAAATATTTGAATATTTTATTTTTTCTTATATTTTTTTAAATTAATTTATATATTACTTACTTAATTTATTAAATATTAATATTTTATTATTTTTTTATTTTAAATTAAATACTATATTTTTTTATTGTTTAAATTTTATTATTTACTTAATTTGAATTAAATATTTTAATTTTTTAATTTAAATTAAATACTTATTTATTTTTTAATTTTAAATTAAATATTTTAATTTTTTTTTCAATTTAAAATAAATATTTTAATTAATTTAAATATTAACTGTATGTTTTAATTTTTTTCTTTAAATATATTTTTTTAATTTTTTTAAATTTAAATTTAATGATTTAATTTTTTATTTAAATTATACTTTTTATTTTTTTTATTTAAAATATTTTATTATATTAATTTTTATTTAGTATATTAATTTATTTTAATTTTCTACTAATTTAATTTTAATTTTTTTAAATTTAAATTAAATATTTCAATATTTTTTTATTAAATATTTTATTTATTCCTATATTTTTTTTAATTTAAATTACATTATTATTTTAATATATATTGTTAATGATAATAAATAATAAAAATTGTTATTTGCATATTATTATATTATATTTTAAATCAATTATTAATATTTTTCTTTAACATTTTTAATATAATTTATTTTATTGTGTTATTAGACAATATTTTTATAAATTTGTCCAACAATAGTTTTTTATTAATTTATTATAGATTTTATAAATTCTTTAAATTTAAACATAAATTACTAGGTTTTGTTACATTTTTCCTATCATCAATCAACAGTGAAATTTTAAAATTTTTGTAACATTCGACCCTAATTAAACTGGAATTTGGCAACTTCGTTTGTTTGTCATCAAAATTTATACTTTTTTATGTATTTTTAGAATAAATTTTTACACTTGTAGTGTTTTAATGAAACACGACCAACGAGTATAATTCATTTAGTAGAGAAAATGTATTACATGAGTATATTTTATTACTGTTTAACACAGAATTATTTATTGCACAATTTATTGACCAATTTATTGTTTAATTTATTGCCAGTAATTTATGTACATATGTAACCTGAGTATTTTGTAAACAAACTTTATTACTTTGTTATTTGATCAAAAGTAATTATAAAATAAAAAAATAGAGCAACTAACTTACTTGGTAATTAAAAATTGGGCAATAAATTGGCCAGCATTTATTTTCAATGATTTATAATTTATTTTTTTGTCCAATTTATGTCAGTATAATTTCCCATTTTTTGACAATATTTTTACTGCTGCATAAAAATTGGCCAGATAATTGGTCCCATAGAAATAAATTAAAATCCTCATTATTTCATTGTCATATTAGACAACTTTTACAACTACTTTATGATAGAAGCAACCAGTTTTTCTTAGCAATGTTAACTCATTTCATAATTTTTATTTTTCATGTCAATTTTACTTTGAACATTTTCTTATTTTAATGGTTTTTATTTCCAACAAGTTGTTTATTACACTTCTATAACCAAAAAATTTTTATTTATAAAAATTTCGTGTGAAAATTATTTTGAAATAATTTTTTTGTGAAAGCAAAATTGGAAGAAAAATTTACTAAAAACGTAAAAAACTACTAAAATCCAAAAATTCATTAAAAACGTGAGAAATTACTAAAAACGTAAAGTGACCTAATTCCATACGATCAAAATCCATACGATCACTCTCCATATGATCAAAATCCATACGATCATTTTCCATACGATCAAAATCCATACGATCAATTTCCATACAATTAAAATCTATAGGATAAAATCAATACAATTAAATTCATACTGATTAAATTACATAGTTTCACTTTAATAATTTTATGGATTTTTATTTTTTTACTAACACTAATTTCCTAAAATCATAAATTTAAAATCACTAATTCCCAAAAAATTACTCAAAACGTACGAAATAACTAAATGACATAATCATTTTATTAAAAGAACAATTCTTTTTAATTTAAATTAATTTTATGATTAACCAGCTGTATCCGCGACTTCGTCCGGGAGGCGCCCTACGTGACGACCCAATGGTGACATGCGCGTGAGCTGCGCGTGGTACTGGACAGTACTTGGACATTGCAACATTACTTAATTTTTCTGAAATAAAAGAATTTTTCTAAAATAAAAGTAGCCTAAGTTAGTCCTTATTACATCAACTATCTGCCAATAAAAGTCCAGTCAAAATCGGTCCAGCCATTTCAGAGATTAACCGGAACAAACAGACAGACAGACAGAGAGACAAAAATTGTAAAAAATGTTATTTTGGTGTATGTACCGTATTTATATTCATATGCATGTGGTAAAAAACGGTTATTTCAATATTACAAACAGACACTCGAATTTAATTTATATGTATAGATGTATAGATTTGCAATCTTATAATAAAAACTGTCAGTATGTTTATTATACCGTATCAAAAATGATGAACGTGTCTACTCGCATATTGAGACGGAACATCAATACCCCTTTGTAAACAAAAAGGAAAGATATACATGCAATTATGTGGGCGGGCCGAACTGACTGGAGGGGAATCCCCTCAGGGGATCATTTGGTTTTGCTGCGTTTAGCATGCGGTTCGTCTCCGCAGACGAGTCGGTGTCTTTGAACACATTATTTAATTATTTTTAGTTTTTTTTACTTATGCATTTATATATTTAATTTAATTTTTGGGATACATTTTTATTTTGAAAAAAGTAGTTTATTTTTAGAATACTTATTTTTGTTTTTGATATACCCTCAAAAAATATTTCATTTTACAGATTGAAAATTATACAAGTTACGGAATTTAAATGGAGCATCCGAAGAACTCGAACTACATCCCTACGCATATGGAGAGTTACTAAATGCATTCGCAAAGATAAATTTACATTGTGCGCCGGCGCGCACCAGCACGGCACATTGTCTCTGAGAGTAGGGATTCTTACTACCGGGCAAAACTTTGCTCTCTTTGTCGTGCATCCATCTCTTACAACATCCAGACACGAAGAGCATTTTTCGTACTGTATATACTGAGTGTGATTGGTTGTTAAATAACGAACCACCGAATTCGGTATTCGGTTCGCATATAAGGTATTTGCTCCTCAGAAACCGTACCTCGCGACAATTGTCATTTTCCCGACGAGCAAAAAAAGAAAAAAACTTATAAATAATGAATGCTTCCGACAATCGATCTAGACAAACAGGGACGCCTCAAATCCGGAAAAATCCCCGCATGCCTTACGTACCCCGAATAAGAAACGAACCGACGCCGCCCGGAAATCTCGGATCAAAAGATTCAGACAGATCTGCATTCTGCCACGGTAATAAAACTAAAATTTTATTTGGCGCTTGTTCGACGGTGACGTATTTTTAAAAGGATTAAGCATCCGTGGGAGGACCGAGAATTGCAGATTTGGCGCGATACTTACGTCGCACCCCTTTTTTTTCTACATATATCGCCGGCTGCCTTCACGATTATTGCCGGCCGTTGCAGTTAACATTTGCGGAAACGTCTCGCACACACGTTTTTTCTCTGTGTAACATTTTATTCTGTGCCAGTGGGCTTTCATAAATATGTCTGCAGAATAACCAGTTAAGAATTAATTAAACTATATCAACTATACATACACAGTAGTAATGGGAGTTGTTTGATCATAAAAATTAAATAAAAATATTGGTAAAAACAGTAAAATGTAACAAAAACTATTTCTCCTGCGAAATTTTTAAAATTAATTTAATAGCACATGAATTTATTATATAATTTATTTTATAAATTGTGGGAAGATAGAACTAATTCCATTTTTCGCATATTTTCTGGTAACTACTCATAGAAAATCTAACTAACAGCTTATAAATACTGATAAATAACTGGTACCATTCAAATGATCAATTAATGGTGCAATAAATAAAGTAATAAATTGATTTGTAAAAAAAATCCACTCGTTTCTTATTAAAAATGTAAAATATAAATTTTCATTGTAATATTGTTGTCAAAAGTGTCTTAGAACCAAAATTAAAAGATTTTAATGTAAAATTATTTTTGAAATTATCTTGGACAATAAAAAAACAAATTAATAATATACTTAAAATGACATGGAACAATATTAGTTAATTAAACATTGATAAAAATATATATACATACATACATATGTATAAAATAATGGACATAAAAGTAGAATTGTAAAAGACGAAAAACTATGAAATATTCTACAATCATAAAATTCCATGATTTGAATAATAACATATTTTTTATAAAATGTTTAAGAATAGTAAAAATTCTCTATATAAAAAAATAATAAGTTTTAAAATGTATATATAATTTTCTGTACCAAATTAATCAAAAAATATTATTATTATTAAAAACGTAAAGTGGCCTAATTCCATACGATCAAATTCCATACGATCATTTTCTATATGATTAAAATCCGTACGATCATTTTCCATACGATGAAAATCCGTACGATCAAAATCCATACGATCATTTTTTCATACGATTAAAATCCATACGATCATTTTCCATACGATCAAAATCCATACGATAATTTTCCATACATAAAAGTAGAATTGAAAAAGACGAGTACGAAAAACTAGGAAATATTTTGCAAACATAAAATTCCTTGATTTGAATAATGTATACATAATTTTCTGTACCAAATTAATCAAAAAATATTATAATATTATTATTGTATAAATTTATTGGTTTCTCATAAAAATATAAAATAAATAATAAAATTATTGTTAAAAGTGTCTTAGAAGATAAAAATATATATAAGGGAAGTTAATAATATTTAATGTAAAATTTTTGTTAAAATTATATTAAATAAATAAATTAATAATAGTTAAAATGACATAGAAAGAAATTTATTGGATAGTTAAAAATTAGTAAAAATATTGAACTTGTACAAAAGTGACATAAAATTGGATCAATTTTTTCGATATAAAAGAAAGTAAAAATGAACAAATTGTACAAAATTTACATTAAAATAGACAAATTTTGTCTATAAAAAACAAAATTTTAAAATACAAGTACCAAAAATTATAGAATATTCTAAAAACTTAAAAATTCCACCATTTTTCAAATAGCAATAGAAATTTTGTTTATAAAATTATTAAAAATAATAAAAATTCCCTAATTAGAAACAACAATAATAAGTTATAAAATCTATACTCAGTTTCAAATTAATCAAATAATATTATTATTATTGCACACATTTATTGGCTTCTCATAAAAATATAAAGTATCTAAAAAAGTAGTTGTTTTTAATGTAAAATTGTTGTAAAAATTATCTTGAACAATAATATAAACTATATTAAAAATATAGTTATACAGGAAGAAATTTATTTGTTGGTCAAAAATTAGAAAAAATATACAATTTGTACAAAAATTACATTAAATGTGGATCAATTTTTTTGCTAAAAATGCAAAATTTTAAAACTGTGGAATATTCTACAAACGTAAAAATTCCACCATTTTTCAAATAGCAATAGATGTTGGTTTATTATTATTTAACTTGGTCAAAAATTAGTAAAAATATTCTTGTACAAAAATTACATTAAAATGGATCATTTTTAAAACTATGGAAAAATTTTTCAAAATTTTGGTTGATAATTTTATTAAAAATGGTAAAATTTCTCTACTTAGAAAAAATTATAAATTTTAAAATGTATAATCATTTTTCTATAACAAATTAATCAAAATTTATTATCGAACAAATATAATGGTTTCTGTAAAGTACAAAATATATGAGGGAAACTAATAGTTTTTAATGTAAAATGTTTGTCAAAGTTATCTTAGACAATAAAATAAACTACGAGTACATTAAAATACAGTTAGAATAATATAAGAAAACAATTTATTTTTAATTAAATATACAATTTATTTAAAAATTACATTAAAATTGGATCAATTTTATCCACAAAAAAGCATAATATTTTAATAATAAAATAACAAAAATTGTTTATTATAAATTATAAAATGTATACTATACCATTATTATTATTATTGGACAATTTTATTGGTTTCTTAAAAATATATAAAAAATGTAAATAAAACTATTGGTTTATGTTGTGGACTTATTAATATTGTTTCAGGCAATAAAATAAACTATATAAAAAATGTAATTGGAATAATATCGGAAGAAAATTATTTGTTTAAAAATCCAAAAAAGAATAATGTGTATTCACATAACATAAAATTCCACAAATTTTTAAATATTGCTTTAGAAAATTTTTGAATATAATAATTGTGTAAATTGGAATAAACAAAAATAAAATCTCGCAAATAACATACCCACCTCTCTCAAAATTTACTGTGTAGACCTAGGAAAAGAAATAAACAGCACAACTGCATCTTCTTGAGTAATTAATTAAGCCTCGACCAAAACAAGCACAATGATAAACGCGAGCGCAGTTCAAGGTGGAGGCGAAACTAATCAGCGTCTTATTTAAAATTTTAGCAAGCATAAAGATATACGATGCAGCACAGTTATTTACGATTAATACTTTAAATCCGGACGTTTGAAAAATTAAATCCGTACAAACAATGGCGGTGCGTGGTAAATTGCGCCGTACAAATATACAACTGGGGGATTAATGTAATGAACTAGATTTAATTTGGGACGCTTAAGTAATACCGGGGTTCACCGCAAACTACCAACCAAGTTTCCTAGGCGTAATTCAAAAAATATATTATTTATCCAGGGGAAATTATGAGACGGCACCCTCTGTGACAACTAACCCGGAATTTCTCGCCATGTTCACACTGAGCAAGCTTTGCCCGGGTATTAACGTACTTTGTGTTGAATAAATGAATTTTCTATTTTAATTTAAAACTTACTTTGCTATAACATATAAATTAAGTAAGGGACAAGAACTAATAGTTCTATGAAGGTTCTTCACACTCCCCGGCACAGGGATCCATGCCAATTTCTTCGAAATCCTTTTCTAAAGCTGCCAAATCTTCCCTCGCTTCGGCGAACTCCCCTTCCTCCATGCCTTCACCAACATACCAGTGGACAAACGCCCGCTTCGCATACATTAAGTCGAATTTGCAATTAAGGGTGGCAAACGATTCTGCAATTGCCGTCGTATTCGATAACATACAAAGAGCCCTATGTACTTTGGCCAAATCACCACCTGGTACAACAGTGGGAGGCTGATAGTTGATTCCCACTTTAAAACCTGTAGGACTCCAATCCACGAACTGAATGGAACGTCTACTATTCTTTATTGACGTTATTGCCGTCGTGACGGATTGAGGAACGACGTCTCCTCTATATAACAGGCAACACGCCATGTACTTCCCCCTATTGGGGTTGCACTTTATCATTTGATTTGCTGGCTCGAAACAAGCGTTGGTAATTTCTGCCACGCTCATTTGCTCATGGTAAGCTTTTTCCGCCGAAATAATAGGGGCGTAAGTCGCCAACGGAAAATGAATGCGCGGGTAAGGCACCAAATTGGTTTGGAACTCGACGAGATCCACATTCAAGGAGCCCTCGAATCGCAACGAGGCGGTAATGGAGGACACAATCTGGCCGAGCAACCTATTCAAGTTTGTGTATGTGGGTCGTTCAAGGTCCAAACTCCTTCGGCATATCTCAAATACGGCTTCGTTATCCACCAGAAAGGCGCAATCCGAATGGTCTAAAGTCCCGTGAGTGGTCAACACGGCGTTGTAAGGTTCGACTACTGCATTAGATAAATGTGGAGATGGGAAAATGCCAAACTCCAGCTGGGATTTTTTACCATAGTCTAGAGACAGACGTTCCATCAGCATCGGCGTGAATCCCGAGCCGGTACCACCGCCGTACGACCGGAAAATAAAGAACCCTTGAAGACCTGTACAGTGGTCCGCCTGTCTCCTTATCCTGTCCATCACCGAATCGATGATATCCTTGCCGACACTGTAGTGGCCTCTTGCGTAGTTATTCGCAGCATCCTCCTGGCCGGTGATGAGCTGCTCAGGATGGAATAACTGACGATAGGATCCCGTTCTTACTTCATCCACTACCGTCGGCTCTAGATCAACAAAAACAACCCGTGGCACGTGTTTTCCCGACTCCGTTTCATTAAAGAAGGTGTTGTAGCTGTCGTCTGCTACTACTGGTTCAGATATGAAGTGGCCGTCCGGCTGGATTCCATGCTCTAAGCAGTATAATTCCCAGCAGGCATTGCCCATCTGGACCCCGGCCTGACCTACGTGAATTGAAATGCATTCGGGCTAAAAGCAAAATTATTTTTTATTTCTTTAAAATTCTATTTTATAATCATTACCATTTTTACTAAACTGAATTGCTGAATTAATTAATGCGGATTAGAATATTTGCTCATTTAATCGTAACCTAGGTAACCGAGATCATTTTTTTATTTTCACGTTGACTTGACTATTTTTTCATTTAAAATAATATTTATTTATATTGACAACCGAAAAATCCTATTACATAAAATAAACATAAATTGTGCAGATCTGGTTTTGTAAACATTACAGAACAGGTTTTAAATCAACGTTACTCACGCTTTTGTTTACTTTTAATAATTAAAACATCACATTTTTCAAAAACAAAAGATGGAAACAAAATGATTTTGTTGATCAAAAAACAGTTGCGCACACAAAACATTTCGGTTCTCCTAGACAACATTATTTCAAAAATTACTAAGAATCTGATACGCTGCATCACTGGCTTTTAGATTCGACCCATCCACTCATTTCATTTCCTCGTAAAGAAAGCCATTAAAAGATCATAAAGCATGGTACGTATTTCCCTTACGAAACAAAATCAATTAATCTGTTTTTCTGTAGCGTGAATGTATATCTGTGCACGTCGGCCAAGCCGGAGTCCAAATAGGCAACGCCTGTTGGGAATTGTATTGCTTAGAGCATGGAATCCAGCCGGACGGCCAGATGCCGTCCGAAAAAACGGTGGGAGGAGGAGACGACAGCTTCAACACATTTTTCAGCGAGACGGGTGCGGGAAAACACGTGCCCAGAGCAGTTTTTATTGATTTAGAACCCACAGTAGTGGACGAAGTAAGAACGGGAACCTATCGTCAACTATTCCATCCCGAGCAACTGATCACGGGCAAGGAGGATGCCGCCAACAACTACGCGAGGGGACACTACAGCATTGGCAAGGAGATTGTGGATTTGGTGATGGACAGGATAAGGAAACTGGCGGACCAATGCACAGGTTTGCAAGGTTTCTTCATCTTCCACTCGTTTGGCGGCGGTACCGGCTCGGGATTCACGTCCCTGCTGATGGAACGTCTGTCCGTCGACTACGGTAAAAAGTCCAAGCTGGAGTTTGCAATCTATCCGGCCCCACAGATATCCACCGCCGTGGTGGAGCCGTACAACGCCATCTTGACCACACATACGACCTTGGAACATTCAGATTGCGCCTTCCTGGTGGACAACGAAGCCATCTACGACATTTGCAGAAGAAATTTGGACATTGAACGGCCGACCTACACCAACTTGAACAGGTTGATCGGCCAGATTGTGTCATCGATAACTGCGTCGTTGCGGTTCGACGGCGCTCTGAATGTGGATCTCACCGAGTTCCAGACCAATCTGGTGCCCTACCCTCGCATCCACTTCCCCTTGGCCACTTACGCTCCCGTCATCTCCGCCGAGAAGGCCTACCACGAACAGCTGAGCGTGGCGGAGATCACCAACGCGTGCTTCGAGCCCGCCAATCAAATGGTGAAGTGCGATCCGAGACACGGGAAGTACATGGCGTGCTGCATGTTATACAGAGGAGACGTGGTTCCCAAAGACGTGAACGCGGCAATTGCGACGATCAAGACCAAACGTACGATCCAGTTCGTGGACTGGTGCCCGACAGGTTTCAAAGTTGGCATCAACTATCAGCCTCCGACTGTCGTGCCCGGTGGTGATTTGGCCAAAGTGCAGAGAGCAGTTTGCATGTTGTCCAACACGACGGCCATTTCCGAAGCTTACGCGCGTCTAGATCAAAAGTACGATCTGTTATATGGCAAACGTGCGTTCGTCCACTGGTACGTGGGCGAGGGCATGGAGGAAGGTGAATTCTCAGAGGCCCGCGAGGATTTGGCAGCTTTAGAAAAGGACTTCGAGGAAGTCGGCATCGATTCTGGCGACGGCGAAGGAGAAGGTGGTGAAGAATATTAAATTTTTTTTTCTTGTCCCGATTTTAC
The DNA here is from genome assembly GCF_024364675.1 of Aethina tumida. Lineage (NCBI taxonomy): Eukaryota > Metazoa > Arthropoda > Insecta > Coleoptera > Nitidulidae > Aethina > Aethina tumida. The sequence continues at coordinate 19,445,562 of NC_065439.1, forward strand.
TCTTTTCTACTATTTAATAAATTGCAACGTGCTTGTTTTGAACTTGGAAGGAAAATTTTATTTTGTGTGGCGAGTTAACTGAGGTGCCATCTAGTTTCGGGCTCGTGAAGTGCCTGTTTAAAGTTACAGGGAAGTTTAATTGATTTTGCTTGCTTGAGGTATTGAATTTTACTTTGTTTCCAATTAATTGAATGTTTTTAATTTAAACAATTATTTTATAATCAATTAAAACAAAACCTAGAACTACATTAAATGGTTAGTATCCAAGTAAACCTATGCTGTACAACTTTTTGTTTATATAATTCCATTAATTATTGTTATACACTCAACTGAACGTATTAAACAGACCAGTCAACGTTAAGAATTAATAACACCTCGTCAAATTCCAACGATTATTGGAAACTCACGTTCCGCAAGTTAGCAGCCGATACGTTCCTGCTGCTTCACGTGACCGGCTGCTCCCCCGACAATCAGGGAGGTCGGAATTTTCGACCCGGAAAAAAATTGTTTTATATAAGCCTCGTCCATGGCCGTTTCGTAACACTTTTGCACGGTGAATCTGGCAAATGCACATGTGAATAAAATTAATTCGTGACGGTGAACGTGCCGATTCGGGTCGTTGTGCACGTGTTGGCGGCTCCGGTTTCGATAAATCGCAGAGCGAATTCTTTCCCGTCGCTCGTTGTTTTATCCTTAATCGCAATTTGTATTGGCACGTTTTTAGTTGAACGGTGCAATTAATGAGCAACTATAAGCAAAGATAGGAAATGCTTCTTTTGACGTGCCGACTTACTTAGATAACACAGATAATCATCGGACAAAGGCAGTAGAAACAATAACAGACTCTAATCTTTAACGCCCCTTTAACGTAATTTTTTGGAAACCTCCACTCACGTCGTGGAAGCTGGTAATTCGATACGGTCCAAAAAAAACAAAATTATACACCTCATTAGCTATTTCAATAGTTGAACCGTCGGTTTAACAATGTTAATTAATGTTGTTGCTGCCAGTTTCATGTGGGAAGTCACGTATGTACCATGAAATTAACACATAATTAAACTGGGTTTCTTTAATGACACATCGAATCAAAAAATTGCAATAAATCATGCTACGGCCGATTGCGAAACGTAAAACTAGAAAATTTCCCTTGTATCGGTCGAATGAATCAAAGTTCGCTCTAAAATAACATTGTTTACATATTGGCCGTGTTGGAAATGGGTCACGCGATATTTCAAATTTATTACAACGAAAAATATTGGCCGGTGCCCCAACAAGTTTGAACTGTCTATTTTTAAGTGCTGTAATAAACCACACGAATTAACAACTCACTTTTTAATTGGTATTTTATCTGGTGCAGTTTTTAATCTGTTAAGACGTTCCAACGATCACCCGATGTTTTTTATCTAGGTAAATAATCTAAAAAGCGGGTGCACTAGAATTGATATTTTTATATACTCGTGATCGTTTGAGACAACAAAGATTTTATCAAATTCTTGTTACACATTACTTGATAATAATCTGGCACGTGTATTCGTAAAAGTTGCTAATCATTCTTGAAATAAAGACCTTCTGGGAATGTTAAACATGACTTCCAAAGGCACGAGCCACTAATTACTCGGAAAATTTTATTCAAAGACTTTCAAAACTACCTAAAACAAACAATTGTTAATTCCAGTTGTTTCAAAGTGTCCCCAGGAAGGTAACAAATGTGCGTCGAAGACACAAGTACCTAAAGTACTCAAACATGCTAAAAATAGTTCTATTAAAAATGTAATTTTATCTGCACTTCTTAAAACAAACGATTTTTAATTCAATTTGGTTTAAAGGGTCTTCAAGAAGGTAACAATGATACAAGTACTGAGTACTCATACATGGTTTTAAAAATAGTTTTATCCAAAAATGTAATTTTACCCAAACCTGTTAAAACAAACGATTGTTAATTCCAATTGGTTCAAAGAGTCTCCAAGAAGGTGGCAAAGGAGCTTCAAAGACACAAGTACATAAGTACTCAAACATGTCTTTAAAAATAGTTTTATAAAATATGTAATTTTACCTAAACTGCTTAAAACAAACGATTCTTAATTCCAGTTGGTTCAAGGAGCCTCCAGGGAGGTAACAAAGGAGCTTCAAAGACACAAGTACATAAGTACTCAAACATGACTTTAAAAATAGTTTTATAAAATATGTAATTTTACATTAACTGCTTAAAACAAACGATTCTTAATTCCAGTTGGTTCAAAGAGCCTCACGGAAGGTAACCAAGGAGCTTCAAAGACACAAGTACATAAGTACTCAAACATGACTTTAAAAATAGTTCTATTAAAAATGTAATTTTACCTGAACTTCTTAAAACAAAGAATTCTTAATTCCATTTGGTTTAAAGAGCCTCCAAGAAGGTAACAAATGAATTTCAAAAACCCAATTACTCAATATTACCTTTAAAAATTGTTTTATTACAAATCTGAACTATCTGAACTCTTTAAACAACAACGATTCTTAGTTTCTGTCAATTCAAAAACTCTAGGAAGAAAAAAAATGAGTTTGAAAGACATGTACATAAGTACTCAAACATGCCAATGTAAGGTACAGTTAAACATATCTCTTAAAAATAGTTTCCAGAACTCCTTAAAACAATTCTTAATTAAAGTTAGTTCAAAAACCCTCCAGAAAGTTCGGAACTACTTTTTACAACTCATTTTTACCTTCTTAGAGGGTTTTTGAACTAATAGGAAATAAGAATCGTTTGTTTTAAGGAGTTCTAGTAAAGTTATAATTTTAACAAAACTATTTTAAAGAAACAAGTACATTAGTACTCCGTTGTGAAGACAGAAAAAATGAGTTGCAAATATATATTTATAAATGTACTCAGACATGCCTATAAAAATAGTTTTATTAAAAATATAACATTTCCAGAACTCCTTAAAACAAACAAAAACACTATCGTTGCCAAGTAGATGCACATCTATCCGTAGTTCCCAAACACGTGTGTACTCAACTTACAATGTGACATTGAGAAGGAAAATGTTTTATGTAAGAAACCGATATAAAAAAAAAATTATATAAATAAATAAATTCTAAACGATATTGATTTAATGCTAATAAATTCGTTACGTAAAGTGCCAACATCTAAATGGAATTACTGGTTCATGTAACCTGTCCATAAATGCCTTTAGTACGTATCAAATTGAGAATTTGGACTTCCTGACAGTGCATTGTTTTGTTGCATGATTATCCGTTATTAAACACTAGATGTATTTATTCAAGTAGGTGCGAATTCATCGTGATAATTAATCCGTTTTTGAACAGGTGTTTATGGATTTTAATATCATAACAATTAATAAACGGTACTAATTTATGGTGTTCTCGAAAGTTTTCAAGAGAATTTCGATTAAAAAATTCACAGCTGAATCAAATAGGCGAAAAGCCAAGGTCAATCGAAAATACTTTCACATAAATAAACACACGCCGCACGATAAATATTTTTTGGGTGCACGAAAAATTCCAGATTGTCTCTGTAACGTATCGGCGGATTCTGTTCAAATCCAATTCAAAATAGACAATCGCGCACACAAGATATCAATGTCACGTTATTAATAGGATATAATTGGCATGATAACAAATTTTAAATGTAATTGCCTTATCAATTCCGGGAATTGGAGACGGTTCTCGGAATTTCCAAGACACACGATTACGAAACGAGTGTGTTGTCATGTACATCGAGATCTCCGACCACATGTTTTGGGATTAAAGTCTCCAACGCTTATCTCGGGCATTTTATTTTTGACGGAAGTCAATGAATTTTAGAGAAAACAACTGTTAGAGAGAAAAATGATATTGTTTTGGCTACGATTGAATCGGAAAAATTGAGGAGGGCATACCTCTTTTATCTTTTCTCAGTTGTCTTAACATTAAGGCCTTGTACAAGATGGTGCAACAGTCTTCAAAGTAATTTTATCTACTTAATAGTAATTGGTTCATTTTAGTGGCAAAATATCTTTCTGAATATTCTGAATTTTCTCCAGTAAATGATTTGTTATTCAATAATTCCTGTTGGCAGTTCTAATAGTGGAGTAATGAGATAAAAATTGTACTTAATAATATAACAATCCTATTTTAAAATAATAATTAAGATTACAATAAACACTGCTATCTTTTTATCTAGTAATAAATAAATAAATTAGCGTGACGTAAAAACCACACCATAAATTAGGTATTAATTATAGTTCTATAATTCCATTAAATCACGTGTCATCCTTTTATTTAAAACAACCAAAAAATAAAACAATCGTGTCTTTTTTATTTGCGGCAACAACACGAATAAAATAACGATTTAGGCCACCAACAAATTGAAAAATGAAAAGGCAACGATGAGAAGCAGGAACGATAGTTACGGGAGCATCACGTGGTTCCTCCACGTTACTTCAAACGTGATCAGGCGGCGCGATCATGTGAATGTCGACCGGTGCGATCCACGACAAACGTTCACGGATCGGCCGTTTTAAAAATACTCACACTACTCTCGATCGCCTTCGCCGTTCCGTCGGTCATCGAGACCGCCGTTCCGCCGTGCGTGGAGATTCCCCGTCCGCATCGCTTATCGGGCCCTTTGGACCTGAAAAACGGGACGAGATTCCGATTCGGTGAGGCCGATGCTTTTTGTTTTTGGCGATTGGACGTCGTGGGGATTCGATTTCATTGGTTTCTAAAGGTGCGGTGGGAAATTAATAACAAAAGATTTAGTTTTTATAACAATTTATTGTATATTTTTAGTAAAATTATAAACAAATCACATCATATATACAAAGGAGAGGTGTTCAAAGACAGACATGATATATTTTGCATATCTGTATCAAAAACACCTTATCAAAAGGCAGTTAATTAGTATAATGGTTTGAAATGAAAATTAACAATAAATAATATTTATTAATAATTATCAAAATCATAATACGAAAGTTACATCACAAATGATATGAATGATTTGAAATTTGAATGTCATATAAATGTTGGTAGGAAAGTAATGGTAGAAAAATTCCACACCGGGAAAGAAATCTTTGATGCAACTTCTGGTAGAAATTTGTTACTCATCTTGTACTCCATACCACCCACCTAAAATTTTCGATTCGACTTTCTCAGGACTATATCAAAAACTTCAAAATGTGCTCTTGTTAAGGATAAAGTCCAAAGAAAACTTTTCAGATTGACCCTGTTTTGGTTACTTTCAGAATAGAATTAAGTGAAACCAGTTAAAAATGAGAAAAATTGTGGTCCCGTCCAAATTGGGGGCACCAAAACACATAGTTCTCTTCCAAAATATGGTTCTAAAAGAACCATGCACTCTGGTGCCCAGAATTTGGACGCAACATCAGTTTTACTCATTTACCCCAGTTTCCTTCCCTTAATTCTACTAAAAAAGCAACCAAAAGCTGAACCAGCTCTCCGAAACACCCACGAAAAGTCATAATTAAGTTGAGTTTTATAAATAGCAAATTTTCGAGTTGTCACATAATTTTGGTTACTTTTCAAATAGAATTAAACAAAACCAGTAAAAATGACAAAAATTGTGGTCCCGTCCAAATTGGGGGCACGAAAACACATAGTTCTCTTACAAAATATGGTTCTAAAAGAACCATGCACTCTGGTGCCCAGAATTTGGACGCACTTCAGTTTTACTCATTTACCCCAGTTTCCTTCCCTTAATTCTATTGAGAAAGCAACCAAAAGCTGAACCAGTTCTCCGAAACACCCACGAAAAGTCATTATTAAATTGAGTTTTATAAATAGCAAATTTTCGAGTGGTCACAGTTTTGGTTACTTTTTCAATAGTATTAAACAAAACCAGTTAAAAATGAGAAAAATTGTGGTATCGTCCAAATTGGGGGCACCAAAACACATAGTTCCCTTACAAAATATGGTTCTAGAAGAACCGTGCACTCTGGTGCCCAGAATTTGGACGTAACATCAATTTTACTCAATTACCCCCTAATTCTACCAAAAAAAGTAATCAAAACCTGGACACAATTCGAAACATTCATTATATCGTAGTAAACCAGTCCTCCAAAACACCCACGAGAAGTCACTATTAAATTGGGTTTTACAAATATCAAATTTTCGAGTTGTCACAATTTTGGTTACTTTTCGAATAGTATTAAACAAAACCAGTTAAAAATGAGAAAAATTGTGGTCTCGTCCAAATTGGGGGCACCAAAACATATAGTCCTCTTACAAATATGGTTCTAAAAGAGCTATGCACTCTGGTGCCCAGAATTTGGACGTAACATCAATTTTTCTCATTCAGAAAGCAACAAAAAGCAGAACTGTTCTTTGAAGTTGCCACTAGTAAAATCCTTTTATTGTTTCGTTAACGTTTTGTTCAGATTGCGCTGAACGTTTTGTCTATAAATCCTGTTTAGTTCTGCTAAATACCAACGAAACATACCACTCATAAATTGGATTTTACAAGAATCAACTTTTCGAATCGTTTTGGTCTGAATAGAACTAAACTAGACAAGTTAAAAGTGAGAAAAACTGTGGTGCCATCTAAATTGTGGGTCCCAGAACATAGTTTTTATATATCACTTACATTACGTACATAAATTTATGGTATTTTTATGTCACGGTTGTTAAATGGTGGAGTTGTAAACAAATGAATTAATTAACCAAACAAAATAAAAACAATTGCAAATAAATTATGTTTATAAAAAATTAAAACATTAGAAATATGGTTCTTAATGAACCAAGTGCTCTGGCACCCAGAATTTGGACGCTACATCTTTTTTTTTATTTACCCAAATTGAAGTTAACACTTATGAGACACTGATCTGTACGTTTTGATTTCCTATCAATATTAAACTAACACAAGTTCGACTGACTCACTAAGAGTAAAAAAAGCAAACATTTTGCTCATAACTGAAGAATCGAAATGACAAATTATTCATAAAAGGAATTAACATAGGTTACTTCAACATCCTGAGTAGATATGAGTACAAAAAATAGAATCATATTAACTACAATTACTTTCCTACCTTTTCTATTGAATTATAATTTGGGCTTCCCATTTCGACTAAACACACCACAGTAGATGCTCCTCTCAAGGAAATTGTTCTCAGGATCCAACAGTAGTTTTACCACGTGTTCCAAATGATCGATCCATGGTCGTGATTCAAATGGCACAACCTAGTTACAGGATTCTGTTGATACTGCCAATAACTGCTGTTGAATTTATATTTAAATATGTAACTGGTTCGATTTGTTTCACAATCTTTCCTTGTTTCATACCTTTTTCAAACTGTTTTCGTATTTAAATGTTTATTGGTAGGTTTATTTTTGGACCTTCATCATCCCATTATACGTTGGTTTCTCAGGAGACTTCTTTTTAAGAGTTATCGACATGAAGCTCTTCTCAAACTTCTTACCATCACAATAGATCGACAGGGATGATATCTCCCCAGGTTTTCTTTATAGTTTCTATATTGGATTAATGTTTCATAACATTCTCAACGTTAGACCTGCAGGTATTTTATCATGTGTGGAGGAGCTGATGCTTTCTTGCAGGTCGCTGATTATAAACTAAATGTTTTTGTTAGTAACTATAACATTACACTTTTGTACATAGCTACCACAGAACAATAGGTTGCGTAGTAACTACATAATACACATAACAACCTCAGAGAACTGTTTTGTTTCAGATAACAAAAGAGGTTCGAAACTTTAAATTTAATACCAAGTAAATTGATAAATTTAATTTACATTAAAATCTAGAGACAATTCCTCAAAAAGTCTGGTTATAAATAGAGTTGTGTATTTGAAACAAAACATTTGCAACTGTGATTTACTTTTAAACAACCTTAGATCTAGTAGTAGTGATTTATGCAAACAAATAATTTATTTTATTTATTTGCTTATTTAATTAATTACAACTTATTTGAAAAAAACTTGATAAATATCACATTTAAACAATTTAAACATACATTTGTTATGTTATTTTGTAAATGATTTAAATATTTATCTTTTTACTTGTTTTTTAAACAATTTAGAATAGATTAAATCAATTTATTTATATGAAAACATATATTTTTCCAATGCAACTTAAAAACACCTTTTTTAAAAGAACATGAAAGTATTAAAACTAACCTAATAAATATTAATAATTATTTACCAAATATAAAATTAAAAATGAATAATTTGAAGATTACGACTTATTTATTAATAAATATGCTTGCCCAAATTTTTAATCTTTATTATTTTGATTACGTTTGTTTCCCAAATTATTCTGTTTAATGTTTTTACAAAATTTCTCTCCTCGTGTAAACAAAGTAAAAACACCAATATCAAATTGTTTATTCTGCTGACAAATAAACAAAAAATTATCTAATCAATCTGTACGTCAGAATTAACTTGTGCTGTCATTAGAACAAATGGTTTTCAAATATATTTGTATTTGATAAATAATTAACATATTTCTTTATTTAATAATTATAGTTTTTTCTTAGAAAAAAATTTACGTATTTAAAGTTGTGGGTATTTTCATTGCAATCAATTAAAACCTGTTTTAATCGAGTGTTTTATAATAAATAAATATTTAATTAGATTAATTGCACATTTTATTTTAAACACTTTCATATTACGTTATATAAAATTATCATTTTAGTTGTCTTTTATTTTGTAAAAGTGTAAGTAAATTATTTAATTATTTACAAAATTATGATAGATAAAAAGTAGTATTTAAATGTGTATTGAAAAACAGGTATGATGTATAATTTTTATTATTTCTTGTAAATCTTGACTAATAATTCTTGAAATATTTTAATACTTGATTATATATAGAAAAATATGAAGTATAATGAATAATTGTTTTTAAATAAATGAAATTCACAACCTTTTTTATTGGTTTTACTATCTTATTTATATAAATATAGTAATAGTTGGTTGTATATAGAAAACAAAAAGCTTGAAGAATTTATTATTGATATTTCTTATAAAATTTGAAAGTATAAATATTTATGACATTCAGCATAAAATATTTTATTTATAGATATATAATAGTACTAGTTGTATATAGTTTTTCTTACAAAAGTTGAATGTATTTATATTTATGACATTAAACAAAAACATTCAAAATATGCTTTAAATTTCAATAATTTTAACTATTTTAATTATAAAAACTATATAATGTATTGTATATATGGTATTATAGAAAACAATAAACATAGAAAATATGTATAATTACTTATAGAACTTGAATGTATAAATACTTGTTACTTTACATATCTTGTAGTTTTAAACACCACCAAAATATACCTCAAATTTGAATAGAATTTACTATATTATTTCTAGGTTGAATGTATAAGTATTGTAATTTTACTGTATAATTATTTATCATTCCATGTAAAACTTGACTTGACTTTAAATATAATATTAAAAATACCTACAATTTTACTATTTTACTTATAGTACTAAGTTGTATATAGAAAAACAAGAAACCTAGTGAAAATAATTTATTATTACTTCCTGTGAATTTTGACTGTAAAAATATTTGTGGCTTTAAACATAGAAACTTTAGAAAAATGTCTACTATATTATTTCTAGATATATTTTAATACTATATTTAGAAAAACAAAAAGTTTACTAAATAATGTTTTATTATTCCATGTAAAACTTGACTGTATGAATATTGGTGACTTTAAATATAAAACATCTAAAAAACCTTAAATGTAAGTAGTTGTTACTATTTTATTTATAAAAATTAAATAGTACTAGGTACGAAAAGAGATTGATCCACCTGAATCCTGAAAGAGACATCATGTACAATAGAGACAGTATGTCTCCCACTATGGGTCAGACTTCTACTGTCTCTTTCATGCATGATGTCTCTCTCTAAATTCAGACGTGTCAAACGCTTTTCTTACTGTATAGAAAAATAAGTAGCTTAAAGAATCATTTCTTATAAAACCTGAGTATACAAATCTTGGTGATTTTAAAACATAACATACTTTAAATTTATATATAGGTTTTACTATTTTATTTATAGATATATAATTATAATTGGTAATAATTTTTGTATAAATAATTGTTGTTTTAATTACATAACCTATAAAATATACCTTAAATTATTATTTTTATGAAGAATAGTAATATTTATGTATTTTATATATTGGAAAAGACTGAATTTATACTTATTTTATTTTAAAATTCAGTTTTACTAATATAAAAGTTGAGCAATTCAGGGGATTTACCTAATTGTACATATGTCTGTAATCAACTAACAAACATATATTTGGATAGTTGATGAGATTAAAGAATTCATGGAGGTTACACGACGAAATTCGACCAAAAACGGCCCTTATCAGATAAAACTTAGCGAAATTCTAAAATCGGCCCCACCAAACGCGCCAACCGCACCAATGGGACCGACGTTTAGGCCGGGCCCCGTTCTAGCCCACGGTGCGTCTCGTGGTATGTGTGCGGGGTCACGTACCGCCTTCAGACAAGGCGAACGGCGTCGGTCACGTCGTGGATAGACCGCGACTCACGTGTCCGCTAGCGTGTTCGCCTTCGCCGCGTCCGTATCAGTGAACCGCCAGTCCTGCAAAGCGACACGCCGATTGCGCGTAGACACCTGTCACGACTGTGGTCCGTAAACAATCCGCCGATCGGTGCCAAACAACCGCAGTGCGTCCGCCGATTGAACAGTGTTGGCCCCCCGTTCGTGACATGCCCTTGTGCCTCAGCCGCCGTCGTTGATTGCGTTGCGTCGAAGGAAGTCCAGCGGTGCGATTCGAGGAGGACAGTTTCGTTGGTGAAATCGGTGCCCGCATCCGATATGGATATGACACACTATTCCTGGGACGATCTCGCCAACAACCAGCGCGTCAAGTACGAGAGGTGAGTTTCGGGTCGTGCGACGTCACGACCGACGAATTCGACAAGTTCCCCCGGGGGTCTGTGGTGGCCCCGCGTGCGACGCCGGACGCGGTGACATAACCTGTTTTCGATTGAGCACAATAAGTGTTTCGAGTGCACTTTGGCCGGACAGGTGAAACCCCCGTTTGCGAAATTGATATTGTAAGTACGGTGGTGCAATCCGGTGCGCAAAGAGACGAGACGAGTGACTCATGGAAAAACTGTTTTCGACCGGACCGGAGGGAAAGTAAAACGCGGACGGGACGGGTTTGCGTGAGGTTTCAGCGCGAGTCAATAGCCCACGACACTCGGACGAGGTTCCTTAATATGTCCCGCTGGTCGGCGGACACGTTCGCAAATGTTTTCGTTGCGAATTTATGCTGGACGAGTGGGTGCATTTTTTTTTCTGCGTCTTGTATTTTTAAGTGGCACCACGACGAGGCGATCGTGGATGCTTTAAATTTTATTACCAGCTGTTGAAGAGAATTGAAAAATTTTGGGTTTTTAATGCGGTTGCCAGCACGTATTATTATTGTGTATTACGCACTTAAAAACAACAAGTAATCTACCAAAATATGTATCATAAATTACATCGACACACAGCTCTAGTTTGTATAAGTAAACATCTGATTTAACGCATTATTTGAAGACTATTAATAAAACTGTAGTTTACAATTTATCAAATAATTATTAAAGGAAAGTTGTTCACTAATTTAAATACATGCAATATACAAAATACGTAATTTGTGTACAAGTAATTGGAGGACAACTACGACTATAAGTAATTTATACACGTGTTATCAAATAATTATTTTAAAAAAATGTTCAACAAGTTCTAATAAAGGTAATATACAAAATAATGATTAAATTCAAAAGCAATATGTATATTATATAGATTCTATAATAAATAAATAAATCAAATAGTAATCAAACTACAATTTACAACTTATCAAAGAATTATTATTAATATTATTATTATTAGATAATTTGTTCACTAATTCAAACACATGCAATGTACAAAATACATAATTTGTGTACAAGTAATTGGAGGACAACTATGTATGTTTAATAAGTAATTCATACACGTGTTATCAAATAATTATTTAAAAGAAAAACGTTCATTAAGTTACAAAAAAGATAATATACAAAATAATTTTTAAATTTAATAGGATACAGTACAGTATCGTTACAAAATCTAGAACAATTTTCTATTTGTTTAGATACAAACGATATATATAAATTATGTTATTTATTGACAAAACACGTCACGTTAACGATGACATGAAAAAAATAAAACCAGCAAAAAAAATTAAAGCGGCTCATAAAAATTAAAAAAAAAATAGCCTTACTTCTCGATTTTTTTTAAAAAAAAAAGACAGGATTTTTTTTCGATCTTCCTAACTTATAAACTACAAAAATTATATTAATGAACTTTATAATTTGGTTTTTAAACTTTTTTTTTAATATTTAAGAAAGTCTCTCTAATTTTGTCCGACACTGTAATTACAATTGTTTGCATTAATTCATAAAATATAATATAATTTATAAAAAATTAAAAACGTTATTCAAATTTATAATAAAAATAAATAATATAAAATATTATACGGTAATAATTTCATAAAAATATATAATATTTATATTTGCCACTACTGTAAGTCATATATTAACATATAATTATTTTAAAAATTGCACACAAACTTCTTATAAAATAAGTGGATGTCATAATAATATTAAATTAACTAACAGTAAATATATCCCCAAAAACTGTAATTGTATGCATTAATTCATGAAATATCACATAATTAATCATAAAACTATTTTCAAAATTCAAAACATCACACAAAATCCATAAATTGATAAAATAAAATTATAGAGCAATAATCGCACAAAATTATCCATATACATAAATTATCCAACATTTCCTCAAAAACTGTAATTGTATGCACCAATTAATTTATAATATATCAAGTATATAAATAATTCCAAACGTCATACAAAAAGCATAAATTTTCTGACAAAAATAGATATTAAAGTAATATTAAATAGCAATATTTTCAAAAAAAGTATGACTGTACAATCCATAAATTATACAACAATTAAAACAGAACATTTGTTCCCAACATTCTAATATATGCATCATAAAATATACATAAATTGTAGACCAATAATTGGATGTGCCAAACTTAATTTAAGTGACAATATTTTTGAGAAAATTTGGGACAATTATTATCTGACCAATCAATTTTTGTAATTTGAAAAGAGTAATTGTTTTTTGAATATGTTTTAATTTAACGTCACGTGAATGAAGAATAAATTTAAATATCGTTGTCTGTATAACTTTGGCAGTGCAACATAAAAAATAAGGCCAAAGTAAACATATTCATGTTTAATTGCTTAGCGAATCTTAAATAAGCTTATACAAATTAGCAAACTAATATTTCTCGTCGTGTCTGTTTGAAAGTTGTGTGTGTCTATCAAAATATACAAAACCGTCAGTAATAAACTGTGGAATGTGCCTCCTGATTATTTGCATAAATTGATTACAAAGTAAAAATTATGTGAACATGATTTTTATTAACCATCAAATGTTTATCCAAAATATTATATATATTGTTAGTTATAAAACTTGTGTGTTTGTTTTAATTGAAACATATGATATTAATTAAAAAAATGTTTACAATAAATCCAATTAAAGACTTTAAAGAAGCGATTTGACCTAATTACTTTCTCGGAGGCATCAAAAATAAACTTTTACATGTGTTCTTTATTATAGGAAAAAAACTGTGAAAATAGTATAATGGCTTTTTATTTTGTTTATTTAGGAATTATGCATGCAACACCAATAATAATGAATTGTCAAAATAGTGGAAAAAATATTTATTCTTTAAATTACGCAGAAACTTAAGTAAATTCTAATAAACAGATAATTTTTATAGCAATTTGACCTAATCACATTCACTTTCTCATAAACGATAAAGTGATAAATAATTTTATATTGTAAATAAAATAACATGTAGAATATTTAAATATTATGTGTTGACTTTCTTTGTTTAAAACTTTTAACATCAAACTTCGTGATCTATAAATTGTGCTGAGTCAACTTAAAATAATAAATAAAACACATGATAAATTTAGGCTTTTGATCTCTTTATAAAATACATAATTATATAACCTTAAAATGCACTTTTGAAACAAACTAATTGTTAACATCACAATTTTAAATAGTTTCAACATTTATTGGACACCAATTTTATGATATCATAAAATTGTAAACCTATAAATCCACCGAAGGTCGTAATAAATTTCTCCTTCTTTTTTTCGAAAACTGTTTAATTCTAAAAACGATTCCAAAGGTCAAAAAATTCCTCCAATTAATTAACACATTTTTAAAAACCTGTAAATGACAGCTAAAAATCTATATGTGTGCAAGGTGCCCCTTAATTAATGGAGCACAAAAAAATACGATTTATCCAACCTTGTCTTATTCATTTGTATTAGTCGTTTTCGAATTACGAGTGGTTGAATTTAAGATTTTATTCTACACTTTATTCGGTGACTTCTATATAAATCAGTCTTTTTGAGCAAAATTTGGTTTTTGATTCTTCTGTTCAGACTTTTTGATCAAGTTACTTTAGTTTTTTAACTGAAGAGGTTAAATTTTGATCATTATTTTGTGGTAGAGTTACCTTAGCAAACTTTAAAATCGTTTACTTCTTGGAATGTTAAAATATTTTATAAAAATATTATCTATTCAGACTTTTTGCCTAAAATCTAGGGTAGTGAATTTAGTTTTTTGACCCAAGAAGTTAATTTTTGATTATTATTTTGTGGTAGATTAAAAACTTACTTAGCGTACTTTAAAATCATTGTAACTTTTTTACTTTTTGGAATATCTTAATATTTTATAAAAATATTATTTGTTCAGACGTTTTGAACAAAATTTTAGGTGAATTTGTATTTTTAATTGGAGAACTTAAATTCCGATCATTAACATACTTTGTTGTAGATTAAAAGTTACCTCATTGTTAAAATCATTGTTACTTCCTGAAATATCTTAATACATTATAATAATATTGTTTGTTCAGACTTTTTGGGCAAAATTTTAGGTGAATTTAATTTTTATTTTTGACCCGAGAAGTTAAATTTTGATCATTATTTGGTAGCAAAGTAAAAGTTATCTTACCATACTTTAAAATTATTGTAACTTTTTTTACTTCTTAATATCTTACTAAAATATTATTAGTTCATACATTTTGAGCAAAATTTTAGGTGAATTTGGTTTTTTAACTGGAGAACTTAAGTTCCGATCATTAACATATTTTGTTGTAGGTTAAAAGTTGCCTAATCGTACTTCAAAATCATTGTTACTTCTTGAAATATCTTAATACATTATAATAATATTGTTTGTTCAGACTTTTTGGGCAAAATTTTAGGTGAATTTATTTTTTTTTTTTTTTTTGACCCGAGAAGTTAAATTTTGATCATTATTTGGTAGCAAAGTAAATTACCTTACCATACTTTAAAATTATTGTAACTTTTTTTACTTCTTAATATCTTACAAAAATATTATTTGTTCATACATTTTGAGCAAAATTTTAGGTGAATTTGCTTTTTTAACTGGAGAACTTAAATTCCTATCATTAACATATTTTATTGTAGGTTAAAAGTTGCCTAATCGTAATTTAAAATCATTGTTACTTCTTGAAATATCTTAATACATTATAATAATATTGTTTTTTCAGTCTTTTTGGGCAAAATTTTAGGTGAATTTAATTTTTTTAACCCTAGAAGTTAAATTTTGATCATTATTTGGTAGCAAAATAAAAGTTACCTTACAATACTTTAAAATTATTGTAAATTTTTTTACTTCTTAATATCTTTCAAAAATATTATTTGTTCAGACATTTTGAACTAAATTTTAGGTGAATTTGTTTTTTTTTACAGGAGAACCTAAATTCCTATCATTAACCTATTTTGTTGTAGGTTAAAAGTTGCCTAATCGTACTTCAAAATCATTGTTGCTTCTTGAAATATCTTAATACATTATAATAATATTGTTTTTTCAGACTTTTTGGGCTAAATTTTAGGTGAATTTAATTTTTTTTGACCCGAGAAGTTAAATTTTGATCATTATTTGGTTGCAAAGTAAAAGTTACCTTACCATACTTTAAAATTATTGTAATTTTTTTTACTTCTTAATATCTTTCAAAAATATTATTTGTTCAGACATTTTGAACTAAATTGTAGGTGAATTTGTTTTTTTTTACTGGAGAACTTCAAAATCATTATTACTTCTTGAAATATCTTAATACATTATAATAATATTGTTTGTTCAGACTTTTTGAGTAAAATTTTAGGTGAATTTAGATGTATTGTTTGTCTAGTATTTTTAGTAGTAAAATAGTACATGTTATAAACTTTTACGTCATAGACCATACTATTTAATTATAATTAATTAGTTAAAAGAACCGTAGATAAAAACAACATTAAATGTTTATATGTTTTTTTGCAAATAATTTACAGCCGACATGTTTAACTATTTTAATTTCAAATCATCGATTCGAATTATTTATAGAACTTATTTAAAGTCGGGACTGGATAATCTCCTGCATAATAATATCATTATGTATCCCCAGTGGTATAAATTAAAAATCTGGTATTTCTTCACCGTTCTATTAATAATTTCCGACCTTGTTATTTATTTTGAAACTCTCGAACTGGGGAGAGAAAAAAAATCGACAAACCATCGATGTTTCTCGTCGATCGGTGAAAGTACGGTCGTCAATTCGAAACGTCACACCTGAAAAAGTTACGTGCACAATTTGTTGTCGTGCGTAAGCAGTAAAAAACCAACAATACAAAACACCACAAACGTCCACGATAAATTTGGAAGCTTGCGGTGAAACAATAAAAGCAACTTCCCGCTAATTGTGTGCGTCGTGGCGCACAACGTACCAATTATAAACGTGAAGTTGACCGTACGGATTAACAAAAGCGGGCTTTGTACGATTGCGCAAGCACAATGGTATTTTCCTTTTGGATAAAAACTAGGTTGCACACATGTATGAATGAAGTTTAACAGTGGTGCGTTGCGCGTCGAAATTTTCCAAATTCCCTCCCGGTTTGCACTCGTAACGCACGTGACGACGTTTAATTACTTAATTAAGTCGGGCATTGCGGCCGCACAAACACGGGCGTGCTTTTTTTTTCCAACGTTATCGGCGTCAATGCATGAGCCGATTCACTGCGGAGGATTATCGGCGAAGATTGTCGTTTTTTTCTTACAAAACAACCAACCCGGATCGATTTGTTGAAAGTTATCAATGTCACGTTTATTTATAAAATTATCGATATCAGTTTTAAGCATAAGGCTCGTATCAATTCCGAGAATTGGACCGAACTCCAGGAATCGCCACATTATAACTGTGTTATGAAACTCTGTTTTGATGATCTGTGATAGTTTTAATCACGAGGTTTTTTGCCTAGTAATTGAAATATTTTGATTGCCAATTTATGAATTGACGCATTATAAATAGATAAAAATGTCACGGATTTTTTTTCTAATATTTCATATAATGTAATAAGGAATTGTTTACTTGTCAATTTTATGAAGGGCAGATATAAATCAAATGATTTCACGTCAGGAATTGAATGAATTTATCACAAGGTATTTTTTATTTCGTTAGATAAGGTAAAATAAGTTTTATCGTTCAAATTATCTAAACCAACATATTGCACTTCATATGTTCATAACTATTATAATCAATCGAAAATAAACTAGAAAAATATAAATAAATGAATAAATTAACTCTGAAATTTGACTCAGTAGTGTATTACGTAATTTTTAAATTTATCCTATTCGTTTAAATAAAATCTCAAATAAATTGTCCGTCTAGTTTTCTGTATCCTAATATATCCTAAAATTAACTGCGAACTATAAAGTAAGAATATTTAATTATAACTGCTCTTTTTAATCAATTTTTAAAATAAAATACTATTAAATTGACCCTGTTTA
Organism: Aethina tumida; assembly: GCF_024364675.1. Classification (NCBI taxonomy): domain Eukaryota; kingdom Metazoa; phylum Arthropoda; class Insecta; order Coleoptera; family Nitidulidae; genus Aethina; species Aethina tumida. The sequence goes on from NC_065439.1 coordinate 19,463,476, forward strand.
AACCCTGACTCTAAAGATTATTATATAAAATTAAATTTCTTATTTTTCTGAATAAAATTTTCTTTAATAAAATATTAGATAAACTACTACTATTTAAAATTGAACTAGTTTACTGTCTACTTTTTATTTATCTGTCCTAAAATTGACTATCAAAATATAAACTAAAAACATTTAATTATAATTGTTTTATTTAATCAATTTTTTAAATAAAGCTATAAATAAATTAACTCTGTTCAAATTTTGAGTCTGGAGTTTATTATATAATTTTCAGTTGCCTACTTTTTAAATACAAAAAAATCACAATTAAAATGTTTTGATTTATTTAAACAAATTTGCTTAAATTAATCAATATTGCGTTGATTTCATTTAAACTCCGACTCTGTAGTTTTTATGTAATTTTTGATTTGATCTCAGTTTCTTTAATAAAATATCTATAACTATTTAAAATTCAACTATTTTATTTTATATCTCATAAAATAGACTGTCAAAATATAAATTAAAAATATTTAATTATAATGGACTCTTTAATCAATTTTTTACATAAAACTGTTTAATCTGTCGCTCTGTAGTTTATTGTATAATTTTGAATTCCCTAATTTTCTAAATAAAATCACAAACAAAATGTCCTGATTTCTTTATTAATTTTTTTAAATTAATTAATAATTAGTTTATTTTGTTTAAACTCCAACTCTGTATTTTTTATATAATTTTTTGTGGTTCCAAAAATTGACTGTCAAAATATGAATTAAAAACGTTTAATTATTATTGAATTCTTTAATCAATTTATTATACAAAACTACAAATAAATTAACTTTGTTTAATTTCTCACCATGTAGTTTATTATATAATTTTGAATTTCTTATTTTTATAAATATAATCACAAACAAAATGTCCGGATTTCTTTATTAATTTTTTTAAATTAATTAATAATTAGTTTATTTTGTTTAAACTACAACTCTGTATTTTTTTATGTAATTCTTTGTGGTTCCAAAAATTGACTGTCAAAATATGAATTAAAACCGTTTAATTATTATTGAATTCTTTAATTAACTTATTATACAAAACTACAAATAAGTTAACTTTGTTTAATTTCTCACCATGTACTTTATTATATAATTTTGAATTTCTTATTTTTATAAATATAATCACAAACAAAATGTCCTGATTTTTTTATTAATTTTTTGAAATTAATTAATAATAAGTTTATTTTTTTTAAACTCCAACTCTGTATTTTTTATGTAATTTTTTGTGGTTCCAAAAATTCACTGTCAAAATATAAATTAAAAACGTTTAATTGATTGATTGATTTCTTTAATCAATTTATTATATAAAACTACAAATAAGTTAACTTTATTTAATATCTCACCGCGTAGTTTATTATATAATTTTAAATTTCCTATTTTTATAAATAAAATCACTAAAAAATGTCCTGATTTCTTTAATCATTTTTTTAATTAATCAATAATAAATTGATTTTGTTTAAACTCTGACTATTGCATTTATCTTATTTTCTATAATAAAATATTAAATAAACTATTACTATTTAAAATGTAACTAGTTTATTGTGGATTTTTTGTTTATCTGTTCTAAAATTGATCATTAAAATATAAATTGTTATAGATATCTTCAAGTATATATTTTTTAATAGTCATAAATAAGTTAACTCTGTTTGACACATAACTTATTATATACTTTTTGAATTTATCTCTATTTTTTATTATATTTATCTTTATTTCCAGCTAAATGGCTTTTTTTAAATAGTCACAAAGTTTAACTTTGAAATTTGATTCAATAGTTTACGGTGGAACATTTGAAACTATATTATTTTTCTGAACAATTTATTTTGTATTTCAAATTTCACTAATCTCATATATTTTTTATTTGACTTAAAATGTTATAATCCATCTAACATAATTAAAAACTATACTAAAACATACTTTAATAATCTCACAAACAAGTTAACACTATTTGAGATTTGACTCAGGTTTTTATTAAGCAATTATTTCATTTGTCTCACCTAAAATAAACCACAGACTAGAAATTACAAACGTTTAATTCTATTAGTCAAGAAACAAACTGATTTTGAAATCAAATTAAGGCGTGTCCCTGTAATTACGAACTCACGAATCCACATCAATGTTATCAAATTAAAAAAATAAACGCGAAATAATTTTGGTAACAGTTGCAGGATTATCTCATAGGTCAAGTCTACATAAATATACTTCCATATCAAAAAAATAAATATAAAAATAAAACACTACAAATTGGCAATAATCGGAGGGAACAGGAACCGAAATTACAAGATTATCTAAAATTCAATAACACGAACGATGTCGCAAACAAATTTACACTCGACACAACACCGGGCCATGAGAAAACTTGAAACGTAGAATTTTCAAGTTTGTAGACCTTAGAGAGGTTGTTTACGTTTTTCGTTTGTGTTGATGCAACGTGTGGGTTCGACCTTGCGTCGAAGTCGAAAATTGCCGCAGTTTTTGCGTAAGACGTTTATTTCTTTTTCCCCCCCGTTTTAATTGAAAATTGAGTTCCACCCTTGATTGGATCCATTCAGAGTGGAGCGCACACGTGCGGAATTATCCCGGATTGTGTGGTTTTAGGACGTAACGAGACGGATAAACAATGACGGTGTGGAAAAACATATTGACAAATAGGCGAGAGTGATAAACTACTTCCATGTAATGTGAATCACATTCGGTACGAGGATATTGTCGAACTGCAAGGAGACACGTGGATGTTTCACGTGATGTTGTCACTTTCTTTCGTATCGAACGACACGAAACCTTCGCTTGTTTATTGTCGCTGAAAGAAACGCATTAATTATGGTATAATTACAAGGTTCAACAATTAATTTTAATTGCGTTCGACTCACCATCGTAAAAGTGAAAGAAATGTAGTAAATAACGAAGAAAAACTTATTTGCTGTATTATGTGGCCCAAATCTAACAGAATTTTCACAAATCGTCTAATTTCAGCGAAGTGTACAGTGGTGACCAGAGAAATGGGAAAAAATTTAAAATCAAACATTTTGTATGTTTTCAAACAAGGATTTAATTCAAATTTTGTCTATAATTTGATTAGATTCTTTAGATTCTTTAGATTCTATAAATTCTTTAGATTCTTTAGAGTCTTTAGATTCTTTAGATTCTTTAGATTCTTTAGATTCTTTAGATTCTTTAGATTCTTTAGATTCTTTAGATTCTTTAGATTCTTTAGATTCTTTAGATTCTTTAGATTCTTTAGATTCTTTAGATACTTTAGATTCTTTAGATTCTTTAAATTCTTTGGGTTTTTAGATTCGTTAGATTTTTTAGATTCTTTATATTTTATAGATTCTTTAGACCCTTTAGATTTTTTAGATTTATTGGATTCTTTAGATTCTTTTGAATATTTAGATTCTAATTGTATAAAACAGTATATTTCAATATTCTATACTTTTTTGCTTTTCTGTTACACATTTTATAAACGTCCGAGTTATTAACTTTAAACGCATATATTAGTCTGATTTGGTTGACCAAGAAAATAGGGCCTTCAAATGTATTTAGGTTTTCAGTATGTATTTAACGATACTCTTAATAATTAGACTTTATTCTTAGTATTTTATTAAATAAATTCACTTCCAGTGAGGAAAGACACATTTCTCTCCAGAAAAGAGGAAATTAATAATTAACATAAAACATAAGTCTAAATATTGCTGATACCGGTAAATATTTATGATGTTTCCAAAAAATGATTTACAATACTCCTTTTATTGATCGACAAATTTGGAAAATCAGGAAACGACATCCTTTCTTGTCCTCTAGGTAAATAAAATATGAATTAATGAACTCATATTCAATAGAACAAAATCAGAGGTAAAAAATACATTCATCGTCATCCCAATGAAAGTTTGAATCACAGATACACTACAGAAATTTAGAAATTCCATGAGGAAAAGTTTTGGTTTTGGGATCCCTTTCCTTGGCATAGTATAGTAGGACCATTAACAAAAATTATTAGTAAAATGGACGGTTTCTTATATAGTGACATCATGAAAAATGAATAATGGAACCATGATAATGACTTGGTTGAAGGAGTCGTGAAGTTTAATTTCAAACGACCATTGCCGATATTTTATTGAATCTGTGCCACACCGTTTACAGGAAACCATAATAATGAACAAAACATTAACAATTTTGTTTAAAGTTATGTGTAAATTATTTAACAAATATGTATTCCTCAAAAATATTTTGATTCCATTTAATGAGAGGCGTGCATTTCCTAAGTAAGTTAAGATAGTAATATGATCATTTCTCTGGCCACCACTGTAGCTCAAACATCAACCAATTAGCTTCCCTATTATCAGTTTTCGAAAAAAAAAAATAATCAAGCGAATGCGTAAAAACTTGTTGTTGCACGATCACTTTATAGTACAATTCAAGTACTGATAATTTGTTTTCACACAATCGAACAAACAAATTCATTAATAACGTTATCGACCACGTTACAAGACCACAACCCACAATTTGAACCAATTAAAATCACGTGATTTAAACAGGGTAACGTGTGAAATGCTTCCAGGTGCCGATTTCAACTAACAATGCACAACAGTCACGTGTCCCAATCGTCTTTTTACACACGTTTTACTTGTAAGAAAAAGCCATTGTATAAAAAACTCGTTTTATGTAACGCACCAGAACCCATTGTTTGCGGAGACATAGCCTCAAATCAATAAACTGGCTAAAAATAATCCCTTCAATTCGATGGTACAATAAAAATAATCCAGCCCGAAACTAGGACGTGTGCAATGCCAGCTGATTTATATGTTTTTATAATTTATAAAGTGTATTTTTAATCGGGCCCCCACGAAAATATCCACGGCCCGATATTTTAAAACTATCTTCCGTATTTTTAGACATCACATGACAAAATAATTGATTGCTTTTTTAAACTGCTTAAATTTAATTTTACACTGTTATTTTCAGTAATGGCAACGATGACCCAAACAGATTAAAGGATGACAGAAGTTTATATGCCTGCTGCGATGGGTGAGTTATTGAAATATATCCAAATTATTTTTAAAAAAAAATGTTACATACACCTTACCAAAAATAAAAAGTTACATTCGTCCAACACAAATATAATATCACTTGGCTCAATTTTTTATTATTCGTGACAATGCATACGATAGATGTGGCACGTATTTTGAACATAATTTTATTCACAGGAATCTGAACTTCCAAACTGCGCCTTGCAGCGAGGACGATTGCGAGTATGGCGGTTTTAAAAAGAACAAAGTGCCACGAGTAAGTATTTATATCAAGAGAATTAAGATAATATCCGACAGGCATGTTCTTTATAACGACAAAACGTTTTTGATTTATTCAGCAAGATCCGATGTCGCATCGTATAATCGAGAAAAGGAGACGTGACCGGATGAACAATTGCTTGGCGGACTTATCCAGACTCATACCCACCGAATACCTGAAAAAAGGCAGAGGCAGAATCGAAAAGACCGAGATCATAGAAATGGCCATAAAACATATGAAATATTTACAGCAGGAACAGTCGAATCCCACGGAACATTACAGGTAACACATAGATGCACTTTGTGACTTACGTTAAAGGGAATACTCATATAATTTTAGATGGCAATGCGTCACACTGCAAATGTGGCGTGACGTAAATACTTAATTGCAATCATAATACGTTTTCAACAAGTTGTGGAAAATCCACAAACGTATAAAAACCAACCATTGATCATTTCCTTTTCCGCCAACATGTTGAATAACTTTGTTTTCAGGTTGGGCTATCAGGAGTGCATGTCGGAGACGATGCGTTTCATGGTGGAGGTCGAGGGACACTTCCCCAGGGATGCGATCTGCGTGCGACTACTCTCCCACCTCACCAAACACTGCGAGCTAATCTCGAGAGCCCCCCATATTCCCCAACAGACACCCAGCCCTACTCACGTACCCGTCCACCATCCCCAAGAACTGACCAGGAACGTGTCGGTGCCCCAGGACTACCAAGTTCCCAAACAGGAGTCCGAATCGCCCGAACAGAACAACAACAACGGGTGCGTGACCAATTCGTGCAACAACTCCGAGTCGGAGCACGAGAAGCACCACGAAACCAATGGCGCCCTGTACAAGTACAAGACGAACATCAAACTCAGGTTCAACCAGGATTTGAACGGTGGACAAGAGGTGCCCACCAAGAAACCCAAGCTGGAGAGCAGCAGAAGGAATTCCGTTACCAGTTTAGAGAACCACAGGTAAAACGGTACAAAAATTGTAGGTTCCATTAGTACAAGTTATTGTTTTTCTTTTAGTTCGAGTCACAGCTCACCCCCAAGCAGCGAGGTGTGCACGAGAATCTCTGACGGCGAAACCGTCCACAGAAGATCGCCCACAGACAGCACCGCCTCCGCCACCAACATGCGAATAGAACAGCCCCACAGGATAGATGTGATACAGAGATACTCGCCGACGATAAAATCCCCGCCCCAGAACAACTTCAGCGTACCCATATTCGCCCTGCACTCCAAAGGATCCTACTATGTGCCACTGACGGTCGATTACAAGGCTCTGGTGCCCTACCTGCAGAACTTCAACGTGCTGGATGTGGGGGGGCCCGTGCACAACGTGGTGCTGCATCCCGTCACCATTAGCGTGAACTTCCAACCGAACTACGACGGAAAGTACAAGATGGAATGGCATTAAGTTAAACGGGTTTAGTGGGGATTGAACAAGCCCATATTGGGTGCCATATTACCTCGGAATACACACAGTATGATTTAGGTACGTTCGCATAACATCCAGACTCGTGTCCGAGTTTGTTGTGCGATATTGCAAGTTCTTACACAAGCATTAACTCGCTTAAGAAAGCTGTTCAAGCCGCTGCGTTAGTCAAACAGATGAACTTTAACAGGCTGTGATGGTCAGGGGAACTTTAAGACTGATAAAAAATATAGTCTGTACATTGTGGTTAGATTTTTAATTTTTCTTTTTCGTTTCGATGTTCGGTGGTTGAGCAAATCTATATATACTTATATTTTTTGTGTACATCTTAAGGAAAAACTAATAAAGAAACTCTGAACCAATTTGTTATTTACATGTTAAGGATAACAGTGATACAGAAGAATTTCTTTTTATTTTTTGAAGAGGAATATTTACGCATACTTCGGTGAGAAACTCTTACGTCTTAAGGCGTGAGAATTGGAAATTGAGGACTTGATGGCTGTAAAATTTTTGAATAATATTAAAATTATATAGATATAAATTTATTTATACATATAGATATATTATATAAGGTTACTAAGTACCTATTATAGAGATGTAGGTGCAATACTCAAATTGTACCATCATGTTGAATTGTTATACTATTTTTTACACCTCCTCTCTATATTTCATTTATATAAAATTCGTATTTTAACTGTATTAATGTCTTTTATTTAATTTGTTTTACTTTGTACAAAAACCAACTGCTTTAATACCATAATAATGCATACATTGTAATAATTTTTATAATAAAACAATTATTGTACAATTCAGCGTTAGTTTCATTTAATGCACACAGTAATAAATTTATTATTCAGATAACAAGGATGAGAATTTAAACCTGAAATAGAATATAATTTAACCATAGTATAATTTTAATAATTAAACTTAACATATGATACATTATAATAATTGGTGTAATTAAACAATTTATAGTTTAAACAAATTTATTATTTAATTAATAAATTCTTATTCAAGAATTAAATATTTAAATTATAAGTATGTATAAGTAAATTATTATAATAAAACATTTAAAAATTTAACATCAGTTTTATTCAATAAATATACACTTCAAATATTTCAACGCTATGTGAAAAAATCATTTCTCTTTATACATTTATTCACAATATGAACAAATCAACGTGTAAAACTCCTGACATCTACTCTGCTTACTAAAATACTTAGTAAATCTGGCCGAGTCTCTGTACACAATATTCAAATTATTCTCTTCCGGTTCTAGAGTTATTAACGCATTTTGCACTTCATCTTCTATGGTCACATACTGAGTTCTTGCTCCTATAACACTGGATGCACTTTTACACCCAAAATACATTATTAAATCCAACTCATTCCTTTTCTGCCAATTATAATCAGTCAACAACTAAAACAATATTCTAATTAATAAATTAAAAACCCAATTGAATATGTAACATACGGAATAACAGCCTGGTGTCCATCTTTGGAACTCGAACTTCATTACTGCTGTAGGACTAGTGAGTTCCAAGTCAGTGTATCTGTGTAACATTGAAAACATTTCAGTGGACTGAAATAAACTGATGCATCTATCCAAAATATATGGTAAATTGGTTAAATCAAGTACTTCATAGTTGTACCTATTTGATGGACCTTGTCTCTTCCAAGTAACCTCTGAACAGACTCCAATGAGAAGAATTTTAAAAGTGGAAAACGGTGAACTTACCGTCACTTTTTAAGGTCTTTAAAATTTCGTTAAAAGGCTCCTGTTTCAAATAATTCTTTAGTGATATCTCAGAATTGTCTTCTATGTGTTGTTGTATAACTTTTATTGACTGGTCATCCAAGTAATCATCACAAATCCAGCTGTGAAGGTCAATGTCCACCTCCCTTGCCTTACTGTAATGGTCTCCATATAGAGCACTGTCTGTTGGCTTGTATTCTGGTATGTCAAAGACTGGTGGCACTTTTGTGTGAAACCAACCATTTATACTCATGCGACAGTCATTTAAACTGGTAACTTCAGCTACCTAATCAATAACAATTGTTACAAAAAGTTACTAGTTAATATTATTAATTCTCACCTGATGGTAGGAGTCATTTGCCACAGGAAATATCACCAACTGATTATTAGCTGGTAAAATATCCCTAACAACATCAAGAGGTTGTCCAGCTTCATCCTTGTTCAATAACTGCAAGGCACCTCCTTTACTCTTATTCCAACCATTGTCATTAGTCAAATACAAGACGAAAGCAACCTTTCTGTCCTCCCTTTGATCATCGTGTACTAGCAAATAATCGGTGTTGCTGTATAAGCTGCAAGTGGTTGATATATGGGTCAGTTCAAATCCTGTCAATTCTGAAACCTAACAACAAGAGTGTAAGTTTGAAGACAGAGTTATGTTTAAGTTTATCTTACCCATGGCATTACAGTTGTTTCCAGAAAACTGTGTATGGTTTTAATATTATCTGAAGTTAAATATTTTAAATCTTTGGATTGGAAAAACTCATACAAGTCCATGTTTCTGTTATTCCAGTCAAGTTCATAAAACTCTTGTCTAACTTCCTTAAGTATGTCTGGATTATCTAAAAAGTTATTAAAAACACAAACTCTGAAAGGTTTTGAAATCAATTCGAAATGTTCATCTAGAAAGTGTGTGTTACTCTTAAAGCACTCTTTAAATTTCTGAATGAATGGTGCGTTGGCAAGATGAGCATTTATCTCAACTGTCGGTTTCATTTTTTTGCATAGATGTTCCTCTGGATTTCTGCTGCAAGTGGGCATTAGGTGTCCTAAAAAGTGGAATAGGTAAGTTTTCTAAATAGTGGCGATATATTATCTTATTACTTCCTATTATATGGGAATCAATAAAATTTTTCGATATTACTTTACAATCATCATCCCAAATGTCACACTCCAAGTCAGGCTCACTTTCCGAGGACTCTTCGAAGAATTCCATTTTCTCTTCATCCGAAAGCGCACTTTCTTCATCACTAGAGTCGCTATCATCATCCAAGGGCCTTTTTAAGGATTTTTTTTCTGAAATGTTTACAAACAAATAGAATAACTTTTTTCATTTAAATTAACACGTACCTTTATTCATGTTTGACAGATTTTAGATGATGTTCCAGATTAACAAATCGAAATTGAATGTGATGTATTATTACTTCACGTGTGATATGATTTTTTAAATGAATTATAACCTAAAAGTTAGACAATAACAGTAGATGTTGGGTGCACTTGAGCTACTCCAACAATCACTTTTATTTTAAATTTCTCATAGGACTATTATTATTAATATATTATTAAAGATTGCATAATATATATATTTTTTTATTTAATTATAGATTTCGTTAAATTATCAGAATATTTGAATTTTAACGGCTGAGTATAGACACATTCTGATATCTAAGCAGTTAATGCACTCAGAAAGTTCAAAATATACTATAAATAAACCATTCCATAAAAAGATTCCCCATTTTCAGTAAAAATTATGATTGAAACATAATTATGTTTAGAAATGTTATTTGGGATCAATTTTTTATTAGAAAAAAATTGAAAAACAAATATTCCATTAAAAGACAACATTTTATAAATTGACAAACAAATAAATATATTTTTTTATTCTTCATCAATATTTGATCTAAAATTAACAGCCATTTACAAATTAATGTTTGACAAATTTATTAACGTATCTTAATCATTGACCAATTGTTTTAAAAACATAAATTAAGTAAATATAATCCTAATTAATACAAATACATATAAAAAACAGAAGAAATAATCCCAGGTATAGCTTTTAAACTTAAATCTCCTAATCCATAGCATATGTTAAATTTTTTCTTATACCTGAATGTTAAGCATATAAATATTAATTGCATCCATCCAAATAGGCATAATTCATCAAATCTTCTGTTGAGTACAACGTTTAATACAACCAACTAATTATCATAATGTCTAGCAAGATAATGTATGATTTAATCGACGAATTTAAGTGTGCAGTATGCTTTGATTACATGAAACCACCAATCCGAATGTGCGTAACCGGCCACAGCTGCTGCAAATCCTGCTTTCAACGTATGAAACAATGTCCAGAATGCAGAGGGAAAAAGAGCAATTTCAGAAATTTGAACCTTGAAAGGATATACTATAAACTTGTGTTCCCCTGTGAAAACGCAGAGTACGGTTGCAATGTCGTTGCCAAGGGATTGGAGGTCATGAAACACGAAGGCAAGTGCAGATATGGATATCTTCAATGTCCGTTAACTGCTTATGGATGCTCATGGTCGGGTGCGTACAATACAATGGAGGATCATTTAAAGGCGGAGCATGATTTCAGAAATGATATACCTGACGATTGTGATTTGTTGGGTCTCGACGATGGAGCCAATTGTTGGAGACAGGTGCTAAAGTTCGACGGTCATCTTTTCATACTTTGCGTAGTAAAAGGAGAAACAAGTTTCTGGTTTGGGGTTTATTCCCTCATCATTACTGATATTTCATATGAATATGAGCTAACTTTCATGGATTTTAAGGAGAATAGGTCGGTCAGCTTCAATGGGGTATGTTCAACTCACAAAATATATGCTACCGAAGAATTAAACATGGACAGCGTACAGAATCAACCTGTAAGGTTGATTGAGGGTTTCAGGGAAGGTGATAGTCTTAAATACAAAGTTAAAATCTTTAAAAAACCTCAAGCACATAAGTTCTAAATTGTAATTGTAATCTCATTTCAATAAACAAAACGAAGAAGTAATAGTATTTTGTTTCAATTTATGCCTTCCGATGTTCACCTTCATCGGCAATCTTTTCAGTTAATAAGCACAATTCATCTAAATTGGATGCGTGTACACATTGTCATATACCGTACGAAAAATGCTCTTCGTGTCTGGATGTTGTAAGAGATGGATGCACGACAAAGAGAGAAAAGTTTTGCCCGGTAGTAAGAATCCCTACTCTCAGAGACAATGCGCCGTGCTGGTGCGCGCCGGCGCACAATGTAAATTAATCTTTGCGAATGCATTTAGTAACTCTCCGTATGCGTAGGGATGTAGTTCGAGTTCTTCGGATGCTCCATTTAAATTCCGTAACTTTGTATAATTTTCAATCTGTAAATTGAAATATTTTTTGAGGGTATATTAAAAACAAAAATAAGTATTCTAAAAATAAACTACTTTTTTCAAAATAAAAATGTATCCCAAAAATTAAATAAAATATACTAAAAACAACGTCTGCGGAGACGAACCGCATGCTAAACGCAGCAAACCCAAATGATCCCCTCCAGTCAGTTCGGCCCGCCCACATAATTGCATGTATATCTTTCCTTTTTGTTTACAAAGGGGTATTGATGTTCCGTCTCAATATGCGAGTAGACACGCTCATCATTTTTGATACGGTATATTCCATACATTTACATGCAAACTTTTAGTCTTGTTCGAATATTCTTTTTTACATACACCAAATGTTTCTGAAATATATCCTTACAAGTTTCATTCAGTCGACATCTGAATACTATTGTATGTGGACAAAACGTAAATATATGTCGGAGGGTTCATGTGAAACGCAAGTAGTATTATGGGCTGCATACTTATAGTACTGTGTGGGTGGAATCAGCGGAAGTGCTAAGCAGGGGATGGTACTCGAACCGAGGGTGACGGTAGAGGAGACCTGCGAGGCGGAGTGTGCCATCAATTATTTTAAATAAGATGTATAATATATAAATAAAATTTTATGAAAAAATGTTGTGCTATTTCTGTGACCGCCGCCGCAAATGAACCGCATTACATTATTCAATTATTAATATTTTTAAAATTATCTGCCCCTCTGTTTGATATTTTTATTTTTAAAGAATTTTTAACTATTTGTTTGTTTTAATAATCAAAAAATATATATTTTTTAAATATGTATTTGTCTATATATCCGATTGCCTGTTACATGAAGCTTAAAAATAAACATTGTTCTAATGTGTAATGTGTAATGTGGGTTGCAGAGTTCAAGGCAGCATAGTATTGATATTTATCTAAACAAATAATTTTAAAATTAAATATACACATTGTCATTTATTAAAAAAAATATCGTAAATTGGACATTTATAATTCTAATATTTCTCCTGAGAAGCCGACTATGAAAACATTATACAATCATATCGCATGACTTTGTTAAGGACGAAACAACAGCGTCACCACCCGTTTTCAACGGTCCCATATCGAAGACGCGGCACCCCAACGCCGAGGGGTAGTTTCCGTCAATGTGACCTTGCTACAAGAGGGCCCCTCGGTATCGAACTCGGGCAGCGCCACCGTCCCCACCAGTCAGTGGGTGGCATCATGGCGGGCGTCCGAGTGCAGTCTGAATCGGTGAGTCCGTTTAGCCGTTTCTGCACCAGTTTTCGGGGGTACCGGAACGTACCGTTGCCGCGGTTCGCCGGTACCTCCGTCTCTTGCCTTGTTTCTAATGCATGATATTTTTGCGGCACGATCTCGGAGGTGGTGAATAGTTGCCGGTTGCGGTTTTGTTTGTCGGGGCCCGAACGAAAGGAAAAGTGAGCGGAGCAGAGCGGACTGCGCACGCTGTTTTGTAAACGAACGCGTTGTTTACGGTGCGGTCGGGACGCCCGATTGGCGGGAACAACAGGGCCCGGTTTAATGCGCATCGTGTAAATGCGATATTTACGTTGTTAGCCGGCTTATTTCAACGTTTCAAATAATGTTATTTATAATTTTATTGCTACGATGTATAAATTGTGGGATTAAATTATGATATCATTTTTGTTTGGATTTTTCAATTTTCCTCGTTCGAAACCGGCTTTCAAGCTTTGGAAATTCACTTTAATTAATCGTATTTGTTTGTAAACTCTCGAATTTATAATCGGAGCGTTGGCGGAACAAATTAGTTCATTAAAGTTATTTTATGTACATACATTTGGAACAAACATATTTATTTAATAAAAATTCATAACATTATTATTATATAACTTATTTATTTTTCATTATATAAATATTTACCCTGCATAAGACTTTATTATTTCATTATGTTCGTTCGTCCAACTTATGTATCTCAAGAAACGGAACAAACATGTTTATTTGATAAAATTTATGGCACGTAATAATTATATAATTTATTTACATTTTTAAACATAAATATTTATTCCGTAAAGGACAAATACAAATTATTCTATTGCTTATTATTTGTGCATTACCATATACAGTGGTGGCCAAATAATGACACAAAATTTAAAATCGAACATTTTGTAAGATATTTCGTAAGATTCAATTCAAATTTTGTCCAATCAAAATAAAAAATATAATTTATTTAATCTTTTGTTTTTTTGTTACCCATTTCATAAACGTCAGAAATATTAGTTTAAACGTGTATAGTCTAATTTGGTTGGACAAAGAAATAGCATGTTAAAATGTATTTATGTTTTTTCGTATGTATTTAGCAATTCCCGTAATAGTTAGAATTTATTTTCTGTAGGATTTATATTTTGAGAAGAAAGAAACATTGCTCTCTAAAGAAGAGGAAAATTATAATTAACTTGAAATATGTCTAAATATTGCTGATGTCGCTAAAAACTTATGATGCTTCCGAAAAATAGTTAAAAATATGAAATAACACACTTAATTGAAAAAACAATAAAAAATGTCCTAACAAAAAACAACTACATTTATTGACAGACAAATTGGAAAAATTGACATCCTTTCTTGTTCTCTATATAAATAAAAAATGAATTAATTCGATCATTCAATATTAGTGTGTTTAGTAGAACATCTACTGAATGAACAAAACTTGGAAGAACATATTGCAATCAAGAAACCATTGGTATCAAAAAAGGATATTCTAACAAGACTAAAAGTTTGCACAAAAATGTATCAATCAACCTTCAGAATTTTGCAGTGATGAATCCATGTTCAATAGAAGATCAGATGGTGAAGGAGAAGTTTTGGTTTAGGGAGCCTTTCCTTGGCATAGTATAGGACCATTACAACCATCAGAGATGTAATGGAACTTTTTACCAACGATAAATTACCAATTACATGAAATTTTATGTATGAAGTATGCATTCAAAGTTGTTCAAAGTTGTTTAAAAGTTAAAAATGTTGAGATTCTCGATTGATCATCGTAAAGTTCGGATCTAAATACAATTGAAAACTTGTAAAACAACATGTAATGTCGATTAAAACACCAAAAAGCATCAGAATTAGATGAATTGTGGTTATGATTATAATAGCATCTTTGGCTCACCATTTGCAGGTGGTTATAACGGACAAAGGACACCAAACAAAATATTAATAATTTTGTTTAATGTTATGTATTTATTTAACAAATATGTATTTTTCAAAAGTGTACTGTGATCAGCCACATTTCGCATTTATTTTATTTAAGATTTGATTAAGTAGCCATTTTTTTGTCTCGGATATAAAATGAATAATGGAGAAATATCAGAGTAGTATCAGGAGTACTATTTCTCTGGCCATCACAAAATCTAAATCTGCGTTGTACTTTTGTAGCAATGTGTTAATCTTTTTGATTTAATTAGAACATTTATATTTTAATAAAAACTTACTTAACATCTTCCTGGAATACGTCTAAGTGATTGTTTTCATAGTGTAATGATTTGGAGACCAATAAAATATCCACGTTTTGTTAAAATTAGAAATACACCCACATTATTAAAATTACACGGATGTCAATAAATCACATTTCATCCATATACAAAGTTTAAATGAATGAAAAATTTAGTAATACGTTTGACTGTTTATCCAATTTTGCTTGATATGGCTTAAAACGTGTTTCTACTGAAGAAAAAATAGCTCCACAAATTTAAATTTTAAAAATTGTTTTTCTCATATTTTTATAACTTTCATCAAAGAATCGAAAATGCATTATTTTATAAATTAAATTTAGACTCGTCCTCACTGTTGAAAAATGGTTGAAAATGGTCAAAATGCATGAAATTTAATCCGTAAATCAGCTATTTCTCATCCGACTAGATCGAATACAGTACTGCCAGACATGTAATTTAATAATCTTTCAATTGAAATATAATTTATTTCGATTGTGTTTCCTGTTCACTCTGGACGCTGGTTTGAGTAAAACCAAAAGGAGAAACAAACAAAATTTTATATATTAGATTCGTGACCTGCACACTCAAATTACCCTAAAAAATGCGAGAGAAAGTTTCTATATTTCAACTGTAAACCAGTGTTATTTCTATTTTATTAAAAAATTCGTCCAACTCGTTTTTCTCGAGTATTTGGGACAAACATGTTTATTTAATAAAAATATACAGCACATGATTATTATTATTATATAATGTATTTACGTTTTATTAAAACATAAATATTTAGTATGTGAAAAACAAAAAAAGCTAACGACAATTTTATTATAGCACGTTATTTGTGCATTATTTTTTTTGTTCCTCCCACTTATATTTCTCGAGGAAGTTCTCGTAAGTTTTAAGCCCTTTACATGGAAGGCTTCGCGATATGTAAATGTAACTTCTATTTCTGTCCGTTTCTGTATAATGGCACTTTGCTACTTTGAAGTTTTATTTACTGTTTTAATACGACAACACAGTTTTTTTATGTTTATGGAATGTTTAAAATTTCACTGAACATCTGAAATTGGATTTTGTTTTTAAGCCTCAGCACAACGAACATTATTCTTTGTTGTGTCAAGTTACATTAGGTTAGGACAAATGTTACTTTTTTGCAGTTTAATTACTAATTAAATTATTAAAAATGTTAGTGGAGAAACTATTTATGTGCAAAAAAGGTATTTTCATTGTTTATTAATTAAAATCGCGTGTTTTGTTATCATATTTTTTATTGATAAATGCTATCTTGTTTTTTAAATACTGATGATTTATTTCCACTATAATTTAATTTATAGTGTTTACGAGCGTATTTGTTCCCAAGCTAAATTAACACTTACATAACTTTAAATAATTATAAACGGCAGATATGTATTTATTAAAAATTCATATTCTGAAGGCGCGTTTTAAATACAAGATTATGGAATGCTTGTTTATTTACCCACCTTTCTTATCATTAGTGTAAAACAAACATAACAAACGTTTATCAGTAATTATTCATAAACTCAGGTGAACCCCGAGTTTAAAACGAATAAATGGATTTAACTTTCTTACAGTATTGGCCATAACACTTGGAATATTTGAAAATTTCATCCAAAATATTATTTTTGCTTCAGTTTTTGTATATTATTTTAAAAAAAATAGCTGGACAAAGTACTTGGAATGTATGTCTATTATATTTTAGTACTTTTTTCAATATTCAAAATGTAAAAAATGAAGAAATTCCAGATATTATGGGCAATACTAACAATGATTTATTGTCATATTAAAATTGTTACAATTTACAGGAAACAGATGTCCCTGCCAGGATATCATTTTTAATCAAAAACACAATTAGTCCCAATTAAAACAAGTCTTTCACAAATACCAGACAAACTATCGAAAGAGTTTCGACATCAACAAATGTCAGACTGATTTGATTTGATTTAGTTGAATTGGACTACTTTTATTTAGCATTTCGTTAACCTTGTCCTTTTTGTGATAAGAACGCCTCGGTTCCCGACTGAAATAACTCTTTCTCACCTTTCCAAAAATAAAACAATTTCATGTCACCAGATACCATTAAACGATGCTGGCCAACGTCCAGCGTCCATTGTTCGGCGACGTATTTTCGAATTAATGCACATCCAAAAATACCCAGTATAACATCGTCAACGCAGACAACATGTGCACCAGCAGTCCAAGCGTTGGATTTAAATACGCGTTTCCTATTAGCCATTTTGCCCCGCAACCCGACTCATTATCCTTGAATCGAGGAAGCCGAATTAAAAACCTCATCAAATCAGCCTCCGAGTTATGTATTCCTTTTAATTGCCGAGATAATTATATTCATTAGTCCTTTCTCTCGCCAGTTTTTAAGAACCGTTGTGCGCAACAATCCAGAGCGTTTTTCACACCGGTCCGATTTCCATTCGCACCCCGGGCGACATAAATCATCGCAGACGCAGAAGCTACCGTTTCCGGTGGGTTCTTCGACGTATGGAAATCGTGGTGGAGTCAAAAAAAAAAAAAAAAACGGTTGCATGTGGGGACACGCAGGTCCGACCTTGGATCCGTTCCGATAAGGTGTACCGAATCGAAACCAGTTTTCGTGTTCCCACTACGAACTTTTCCGGTCCACGCCGTCTGAATCTGCGTCGTATTTTTTTCCGACCGATTCCATGAAAAACGTGGCCAAATATTAAATTAAGGTGGCCGGGGAGAATTTCTGAGGCGTTGGTAATTTGCGATGTTAAAACGTCGGTCTGGGAGTCGGAGGCGCGTGCCTTGATTTATTGCAAGAGGGACCTTGGACCATTTTTTTTTCGCCAGCCAAAATGAAACGTGCGCAGATAAAAATAAATTAATTTTTAAAACTAATAGACGTTTGTTTGTTGTCCGGTTCGTTTATATTAAAATATTCATTTCTGTCTCACATGTTTTATTTTCTATAAATAAATGTGTTGTAGAATATACAGGGTGGACATAGTCGTTCTTAATTCGAGGAAAATAGATAGAATGAACCTAGGTATTTAAAAATGGATTATGTATAAGATTTACAGTCTCTCTATGAAAATAACATGAAGAATAAATACATTTTAAAATTTACTTATTTCCCTGCATCATTATATATTTTCCTCTTTATCTGTTTATAATCTAATGAAATTAACATAATTTGGAACACATCTATATTAATGCATTTTTGAATTTTGTTTATATCATAAGGAATTCTACTGTGCTATTTTATAGGTAACTGAAAATTATCTAATCGGCTTAAAAAATAACCAGATCGTCAGCTATCTTAACAACAGATAACAAATATAGGACCAAAAAAATAAATATATATACAGCAAATACTATGAATTTTTTGCGATATTTGAAAGACATTTAATAAATGTCAAAACGTAGAAAGCCGCAAGATTTACTGGGAAGAATAGCTAATAACTAGTTAGTATTTTATAATCGTTATTTTCTGATATATAGGTCCCCCATATTTCATTTTCATTGTCGATTGCCATCAACGTTGAATAATAAACTTTATTATTTACTATAATATAGAAAATTAAATTATTATATGGATTCTTGTTTGTATATTCTTCTTGATAGTTGTCTTATTATTAAATACTTATTAACTTAATTTACATTTATGTTTCAAACTAGACTAAACAGAAGAAATATAGATTTTGCCTTTAGGAATATACTATACAGGTCATCCATATTTCATTTTCATTGTCGATTGCCATCAACGTTGAATAATAAATTTTATTACTTACTATAATATAGAAAATTAAATTATGTGGATTCTTGTTTGTAGATTCTTCTTGATGATGGTCTTATTATTAAATACTTATTAACTTAATTTACATTTATGTTTCAAACTAGACTAAACAGAAGAAATATAGATTTTATCTTTAGGAATATACTATACAGGTCATCCATACTACATTTTTATTGTCGAATGCCATTAACGTTGAATAATAAACTTTATTATTTACTATAATATAGAAAATTAAATTATTATATGGATTCTTGTTTGTAGATTCTTCTTGATAGTTGTCTTATTATTAAATACTTATTAACTTAATTTACATTTATGTTTCAAACTAGACTAAACAGAAGAAATATAGATTTTGCCTTTAGGAATATACTATACAGGTCATCCATATTTCATTTTCATTGTCGATTGCCATCAACGTTGAATAATAAATTTTATTACTTACTATAATATAGAAAATTAAATTATGTGGATTCTTGTTTGTAGATTCTTCTTGATGATGGTCTTATTATTAAATACTTATTAACTTAATTTACATTTATGTTTCAAACTAGACTAAACAGAAGAAATATAGATTTTATCTTTAGGAATATACTATACAGGTCATCCATACTACATTTTCATTGTCGAATGCCATTAACGTTGAATAATAAACTTTATTATTTACTATAATATAGAAAATTAAATTATTATATGGATTCTTGTTTGTAGATTCTTCTTGATAGTTGTCTTATTATTAAATACTTATTAACTTAATTTACATTTATGTTTCAAACTAGACTAAACAGAAGAAATATAGATTTTGTCTTTAGGAATATACTATACAGGTCATCCATATTTCGTTTTCATTGTCGAATGCCATCAACGTTGAATAATAAAGTTTATTACTTACTATAATATAGAAAATTAAATTATTATATGGATTCTTGTTTGCGAATTCTTCTTGATATTTGTCTTATTATTAAATAGAAATATAGATTTTGTCTTTAGGAGTATACTATACAGGTCATCCATATTTCATTTTCATTGCCGAATGCCATCAACGTTGAATAATAAATTTTATTACTTACTATAATATAGAAAATTAAATTATTATGTGGATTCTTGTTTGTAGATTCTTCTTGATAATGGTCTTATTATTAAATACTTATTAACTTAATTTACATTTGTATTTCAAACTAGACAGTACAAAAATACATTTTATCTTTGGAAATATTTGAAAAATTTTGTGTATAAATCACAGTCTAGAAATTTAATTTTGTCGTATTGCCATCATTGTTGAATAATAAAATTAATTACTTATTATAATATTGAAAATTAATTTGTGGATTCTTAGTTGTAGATTATTCTTGATGGTTGCCTTGTTATTTGAATACTTTTTAATTTAATTGACATTTATGTTTCAAACTAGACTAGGCAGTAGAAAAATAGTTTTTGTATTTGGGAATATTTGAAAAATATTGTGTATATGTCACAATTTAGAAATGTACAAGATTTATTGAACGTAACAACTAACAACCTAATTGGAATATTTTAGTCGTTATTTTCTGACATAGAGATCTTCCACATTTCATTTTGATTGTCGAATCCTTCAGTGTTGAATAATAAAGTTTATTATTTACTACAATATTTAAGACTAATTTATTTGTTCATTTTTATTTGTAGATTCTTCTTGATGGTTGTCTTATTCTTTAAATACTTATTAACTTAATTTACACTTATCTACTGGACTATATAGTAGAAAAATATATATATATATATATCTATATATATATATATATATATATATATATATATATATATATATATATATGTACATAGTACATTTATCACAATGCAGAAATCTACAAGATTTATTGGACAGAACAGCCATCTTCAAGAATATCTTGTAGAACATGATTTTTTGGAATCTTTGTACTGGTTCTTGGTTTTATTCTACTTTTTTACTGGAGCTTTTTCCATCTATTATAAAAGTATCTATTTATAATAGATAATAAAACCAAATTTTAATATGGGGTTTTAGTATTTACTGTTGTATAAGAATAACTTTTTGATCGTTTTCAAAAAATTGTCTAGACAAAATCTAGACACCATATATATAAAAAATAATAATAAATGGACATCAAATCGTAAAACATAAATTAAAATTCTGTCCAACCTTTACGTTATAGTAGCACTATCGGCCTTGACATTTTTTTATCAGACATAAACTTTTCAAACGTGCCACTCAAATTACGAACGTGTGCAAATCCAGACACGGTCCAGCCGCCCCTAAGACGAAAATAACCAGCAGTAAATCTTCCACACGAACCATTTCCGCAACACAAATTAAAACTAATACGTTCGTTCACATTTTTTCTGTTTAAAATTAAAAAAAAGAAAAGGACGAAATCGCAGTAATCGACATAAATAACGGTTCTTCGAATATTATAAATAATATTGTCTTGTCTATGGTCTGGCACCCGATCAAATAGCCCGGACTATATTTAACGTGGAGGCGAACGGATTTTCCGTAAAATTTATAAATAATAGGTCGGACCTCACGGCTAGCGCATGACCAGAATAGATTTTTGGCCGAGGATCGCGGAAGTGCGACTTCTTTCACCATCGTATTCCTGCAAGCGAACTGCACCGCACTATTATTAACCAGATAGCAATAATTAACGCAACAATGACGTCGGTTATTAGATTGCGAGACATGGACAACATGGAATGCTTGGAGCACATTCAATACCTGATTTAACATTAGGTTAACATAGGCAAGGTGTTATTTTAAGATGCCAATTATAACAGATACAGGTATTTAAATATGTATCGTCAACATATTTATAAGGTGTACATAAAAAAAACAATAATGTTGACCCTTCTAATCAGAAACAGTTTATAGATGGCAATAGAGATTTATAAACAACTTATCACTACTAATTTTAGAAACATAAAATTAATTTATCAGCCCCAATTTAACTAATAATATATTATGTGACAAGTTTTATGAACGCAATGTTTTCAGAGATGTTTACATAACCAACTATATATTGTATACTTTTTCAACGACCAGGAATGCTAAAGATATTGAGAGTCAACTATCATTCATTAACAACTAACGTGAAACTAGCTTCAGCCTATGAGTAAACAGACAAGCTCATAACTTTCACCTGTGTCTAAAGCATACAAAACCATAACTTGTCAATGTGTATTTAAAAGGTCACTTAGGGTTGTAAAAAAGTACTATTAAATGGTGTTTTAAAGATGTCATTAGTAAATAGTGGATATATTATAAAGTAAGTTTTAAAAGCTGTATTTTAGTTACTAGTGTACTAGTTACTGTATTATCATTTAAATAACAAATAACATAAAGCTAACTTCAACCTGTGTGTAAATTGTCATTCAGTTAACACCAACCTGTGTCTAAAGCATAGAAAACCATAATTTGTCAATGTATATTTAAAAGGTCACTTAGGGTTGTAAAAATGTACTAATAAATGGTGTTTTAAAAATGTGATTAGAAAATAGATATTTTATAAAGTAAGTTTTAAAAACTATATTTTAGTCACGAGTGTTTAGTTAAATCTTGTGTCCAGAAAAGTTCATAAAACGAACTGAATTCTATACTTTTTCTACGACCAAGAATCCCAGAGATATTGGGAGTTAACTGTATTATCATTTAAATAACAAATAACATAAAGCTAACTTCAACCTGTGTGTAATTCAACCTGTGTGTCATTCAGTTAACACCAACCTGTGTCTAAAGCATAGAAAACCATAATTTGTCAATGTATATTTAAAAGGTCACTTAGGGTTGTAAAAATGTACTAATAAATGGTGTTTTAAAAATGTGATTAGAAAATAGTAGATATTTATAAAGTAAGTTTTAAAAACTATATTTTAGTCACGAGTGTTTAGTTAAATCTTATGTCCAGAAAAGTTCATAAAACGAACTGAATTCTATACTTTTTATACGACCAAGAATACCAGAGATATTGAGAGTTAACTGTGCTATCATTTAATTAACAACTAACATCAAGCTAACTTCAGTCTGTGTGTGAACTGTCATTCAGTTAATTCCAACCTGTGTCTAAAGCATAGAAAACCATAATTTGTCAATGTGTATTTAAAAAGTCACTTAGGGTTGTAAAAATGTACTAATAAGTGGTGTTTTAAAGTTGTGAATAGAAAATAGTAGATATTTTATAAAGTAAGTTTTAAAAACCATATTTTAGTCACGAGTGTTTAGTTAAATCTTATGTCCAGAAAAGTTCATAAAACGAACTGAATTCTATACTTTTTATACGACCAAGAATACCAGAGATATTGAGAGTTAACTGTGCTATCATTTAATTAACAACTAACATCAAGCTAACTTCAGTCTGTGTGTGAACTGTCATTCAGTTAATTCCAACCTGTGTCTAAAGCATAGTAAACCATAATTTGTCGATGTGTATTTAAAAAGTCACTTAGGGTTGTAAAAATGTACTAATAAGTGGTGTTTTAAAGTTGTGAATAGAAAATAGTAGATATTTTATAAAGTAAGTTTTAAAAACTATATTTTAGTCATGAGTGTTTAGTTAAATCTTGGGTTCATAAAACGAACTGAATTCTATACTTTTTATACGACCAAGAATACCAGAGATATTGAGAGTTAACTGTGCTATCATTTAATTAACAACTAACATCAAGCTAACTTCAGTCTGTGTGTGAACTGCCATTCAGTTAATTCCAACCTGTGCCTAAAGCATAGTAAACCATAATTTGCCAATGTGTATTTAAAAGGTCACTTAAGGTTGTAAAAATGTACTAATAAATGGTGTTTTAAAGATGTGATTAGAAAATAGTAGATATTTTATAAAGTAAGTTTTAAAAACTATATTTTAGTCATGAGTGTTTAGTTAAATCTTGGGTCCAGAAAAGTTCATAAAACGAACTGAATTCTATACTTTTTATACGACCAAGAATACCAGAGATATTGAGAGTTAACTGTGCTATCATTTAATTAACAACTAACATCAAGCTAACTTCAGTCTGTGTGTGAACTGTCATTCAGTTAATTCCAACCTGTGTCTAAAGCATAGTAAACCATAATTTGCCAATGTGTATTTAAAAGGTCACTTAAGGTTGTAAAAATGTACTAATAAATGGTGTTTTAAAGATGTGATTAGAAAATAGTAGATATTTTATAAAGTAAGTTTTAAAAACTATATTTTAGTCATGAGTGTTTAGTTAAATCTTGGGTCCAGAAAAGTTCATAAAACGAACTGAATTCTATACTTTTTATACGACCAAGAATACCAGAGATATTAAGAGTTAACTGTGCTATCATTTAATTAACAACTAACATCAAGCTAACTTCAGTCTGTGTGTGAACTGTCATTCAGTTAATTCCAACCTGTGTCTAAAGCATAGTAAACCATAATTTGCCAATGTGTATTTAAAAGGTCACTTAAGGTTGTAAAAATGTACTAATAAATGGTGTTTTAAAGATGTGATTAGAAAATAGTAGATATTTTATAAAGTAAGTTTTAAAAACTATATTTTAGTCATGAGTGTTTAGTTAAATCTTGGGTCCAGAAAAGTTCATAAAACGAACTGAATTCTATACTTTTTATACGACCAAGAATACCAGAGATATTGAGAGTTAACTGTGCTATCATTTAATTAACAACTAACATCAAGCTAACTTCAGTCTGTGTGTGAACTGTCATTCAGTTAATTCCAACCTGTGTCTAAAGCATAGAAGACCATAATTTGTCGATGTGTATTTAAAAAGTCACTTAGGGTTGTAAAAATGTACTAATAAGTGGTGTTTTAAAGTTGTGAATAGAAAATAGTAGATATTTTATAAAGTAAGTTTTAAAAACTATATTTTAGTCATGAGTGTTTAGTTAAATCTTGGGTCCAGAAAAGTTCAGAAAACGAACTGAATTCTATACTTTTTATACGACCAAGAATACCAGAGATATTGGGAGTTAACTGTATTATCATTTAAATAACAAATAACATAAAGCTAACTTCAACCTGTGTGTAAATTGTCATTCAGTTAACACCAACCTGTGTCTAAAGCATAGAAAACCATAATTTGTCAATGTATATTTAAAAGGTCACTTAGGGTTGTAAAAATGTACTAATAAATGGTGTTTTAAAAATGTGATTAGAAAATAGTAGATATTTATAAAGTAAGTTTTAAAAACTATATTTTAGTCACGAGTGTTTAGTTAAATCTTATGTCCAGAAAAGTTCATAAAACAAACTGAATTCTATACTTTTTATACGACCAAGAATACCAGAGATATTGAGAGTTAACTGTGCTATCATTTAATTAACAACTAACATCAAGCTAACTTCAGTCTGTGTGTGAACTGTCATTCAGTTAATTCCAACCTGTGTCTAAAGCATAGAAGACCATAATTTGTCGATGTGTATTTAAAAAGTCACTTAGGGTTGTAAAAATGTACTAATAAGTGGTGTTTTAAAGTTGTGAATAGAAAATAGTAGATATTTTATAAAGTAAGTTTTAAAAACTATATTTTAGTCATGAGTGTTTAGTTAAATCTTGGGTCCAGAAAAGTTCAGAAAACGAACTGAATTCTATACTTTTTATACGACCAAGAATACCAGAGATATTGAGAGTTAACTGTGCTATCATTTAATTAACAACTAACATCAAGCTAACTTCAGTCTGTGTGTGAACTGTCATTCAGTTAATTCCAACCTGTGTCTAAAGCATAGTAAACCATAATTTGCCAATGTGTATTTAAAAGGTCACTTAAGGTTGTAAAAATGTACTAATAAATGGTGTTTTAAAGATGTGATTAGAAAATAGTAGATATTTTATAAAGTAAGTTTTAAAAAATATATTTTAGTCACAAGTGTTTAGTTAAATCTTGTGTCCAGAAAAGTTCATAAAACGAACTGAATTCTATACTTTTTCTACGACCAAGAATACCAGAGGTATTGATAGTTAACTGTATTATCATTTAATTAACAAGTAACATCAAGCTAACTTCAGTCTGTGTGTGAACTGTCATTCAGTTAATTCCAACCTGTGTCTAAAGCATAGAAAACCATAATTTGTCGATGTGTATTTAAAAAGTCACTTAGGGTTGTAAAAATGTACTAATAAGTGGTGTTTTAAAGTTGTGAATAGAAAATAGTAGATATTTTATAAAGTAAGTTTTAAAAACTATATTTTAGTCATGAGTGTTTAGTTAAATCTTGGGTCCAGAAAAGTTCAGAAAACGAACTGAATTCTATACTTTTTATACGACCAAGAATACCAGAGATATTGAGAGTTAACTGTGCTATCATTTAATTAACAACTAACATCAAGCTAACTTCAGTCTGTGTGTGAACTGTCATTCAGTTAATTCCAACCTGTGTCTAAAGCATAGTAAACCATAATTTGCCAATGTGTATTTAAAAGGTCACTTAAGGTTGTAAAAATGTACTAATAAATGGTGTTTTAAAGATGTGATTAGAAAATAGTAGATATTTTATAAAGTAAGTTTTAAAAAATATATTTTAGTCACAAGTGTTTAGTTAAATCTTGTGTCCAGAAAAATTCATAAAACGAACTGAATTCTATACTTTTTCTACGACCAAGAATACCAGAGGTATTGATAGTTAACTGTATTATCATTTAATTAACAAGTAACATCAAGCTAACTTCAGTCTGTGTGTGAACTGTCATTCAGTTAATTCCAACCTGTGTCTAAAGCATAGAAAACCATAATTTGTCAATGTGTATTTAAAAAGTCACTTAGGGTTGTAAAAATGTACTAATAAGTGGTGTTTTAAAGTTGTGAATAGAAAATAGTAGATATTTTATAAAGTAAGTTTTAAAAACTATATTTTAGTCATGAGTGTTTAGTTAAATCTTGGGTCCAGAAAAGTTCAGAAAACGAACTGAATTCTATACTTTTTATACGACCAAGAATACCAGAGATATTGAGAGTTAACTGTGCTGTCATTTAATTAACAACTAACATCAAGCTAACTTCAGTCTGTGTGTGAACTGTCATTCAGTTAATTCCAACCTGTGTCTAAAGCATAGAAGACCATAATTTGTCGATGTGTATTTAAAAAGTCACTTAGGGTTGTAAAAATGTACTAATAAATGGTGTTTTAAGATGTGATCAGAAAATAGTAGATATATTATGAAGTAAGATTTAACAACTATATTTTAGTCATGAGTGATTAGTTAAATTTTGTGTTCAGAAAAGTTCATAAAACGAACTGAATTCTATACTTTTTCTACGACCAAGAATACCAGAGATGTTGAGAGTTAACTGTCCTATCATTTAATTAACAACCAACTTGAAACTAACTTCATTCCAGGACTAAAACATTCAAGACCGCATTTCGTCAATAGTGACTTAAATGAAGAGAGTAAAAAAGTTTTTAAACACTTACTTTGCGTTGCCAGTTTCCTTGTTAACTAGTCTCGTTCTGAATAAACATAATTGAAACACACATACATCAGTAATTGTATAAATTAAACAAGTTATTCTGTCTGTTTTTCTCAGTTTTTAACTACTACATTCTCCAAGTAATATTTTTTTTCTTCACCCCAATACTAAACTGACTGAAAAGCACCGCTATTATTCATGCATTCCATCACTCACCACTCAAATACGACTTTTAAACGCTTGTTTTGTTTAAATTATCACAATTTGTATAATTTTACCGGCAACAAAATGCAGGACGCGTAAACAACAGAAAATCAGGCTATGTATTCGATACAACGCTGACCACATTTCCCAAATATTGTAGTGAAGAACACAAATTTTTAATAAAATTGTATAAATCATTCAACCAATTAAATAGTTGTTTTAATTTTATTGTGGTTGCCACAAAATAAAACAATTTCCTGTTTTTCCAGATAAATTTATAAATATTAAAATAGCCTTTAATCAAGACGTTACGCATCAGAACTTTATTGGTAAGTTCGCATGAGCATTGTTTACATTTTAAGATACGTGATTAATTAATACAATGTAACAAAGACATAACTGGAATGCGCGGACACAAATAAATATTTGCTGTGACATTAACGCTCGTATGTATTCAGAATGAGTGCAGTTTTTGCTTGTGGAAGATGGAGGTCGTTCACACAAAGCAAATGCATCCACTTAATCGGCCGTATGTGGGAATGAATGGGTGAAAGGCTGTACAATACATCATTACACAGCAAACTGGCGTATTTGAATTTTAATCGCCACCGTAATTATCCACTTACATAATTTTTATTATTATTTTTTTTTTTTTAACAACCCGCCCCCAACTGTTATTAGACATCTCTTTTCGCTGAACGTAAACGGTGTCCGTACTTAAACAAATTAAAAATGGCATAATGAAATGATTATAATTAAAAAGCATTTTTAATGGATGACTTAATCGGAAAATGTTTCCCAACATGTAACGAACTTGCAGAGTACGTTGGCCTGAAATTGTTACTAGTGGATATTACGTGACGTATTTGCATTAGCCGATGTTGCAATGTCGGTGTATTCAACTTGGCAATACCATTTTTAAAGGATTACATTTTATTGCAGTCGCACAAACAACTAAATAATGAACGAATTATCTTTTCATTCAAGACTTAAGTGATTAAGAGTAACTCTGCACTTGGTAAACTTGACGAATGAAGAAACGTATATTTTATTTTTGAGTTTGAAAACATGTCATCTGAGATTTCATACTGGAACGTTCGATTGTATTTATAGAAATTGATGAACGAAGAAAAACTCGAAGGTCACGACAAATTGACTGTATTATCTTTTAATTAACAATTAACATGAAGCTAACTTCAGCCTGTGAGTGAACAGTCACTCTGTTAACTTCAAGCTATGTCTAAAGCGTATAAAATCATCAGTGTATATTTGAAAGGTCACTTAGATTTGTAAAAATGTATAAATAAATGGTGTTTTAATGTTGGGATCAAAAGATAGTAGATATATTATAAAATAAGTTTTAAAAACTGTATTTTAGGCACAAGATTTTAATTAAAACTTGTGTCCAGAAGAGTTTATAGAACGAATTGAATTCCAAATTTTTTCTACAACCAAGAATATTGACAGTTAACCATACTATCATGTAATTAATAACTAACATGAAACTTACTTCAGTCTGTAAGTAAACAATAATAACTTCAACCTGTGTCTAAAGCTTACAAAGCCCTAACTTGTCAAAGTGTATTTAAAATGTCACTTAAGGGTTCTGAAAATGTTCATAATAAATGGTGTTTGAAAGATGGAGTTAGAAAATAGTATGTATATTATAAAATAAATTTTAAAATATGTATTTTAGGCATGAGAGTTTAGTTAAAACATGTATTTTGAAAAGTTTATACAACGAACTGAATCCTAAACAATCATAACTTCAACCTGTGTCTAAAGCCTACAAATTCACAACAGGTCAATGTGTATTTAAAAGGACATTTAAGAGTTCTGAAAATGTTCATAATAAATGGTGTTTGAAAGATGGAGTTAGAAAATAGTATGTATATTATAAAATAAATTTTAAAATATGTATTTTAGGCATGAGAGTTTAGTTAAAACGTGTATTTTGAAAAGTTTATACAACGAACTGAATCCTAAACAATCATAACTTCAACCTGTGTCTAAAGCCTACAAATTCACAACAGGTCAATGTGTATTTAAAAGGACATTTAAGAGTTCTGAAAACGTACATAATAAATGGTGTTTTAAAGTTAAAATTAGGAAATACTAGGTATATTACAAAATAAGTTTTTATAACTGTATTTTAATGACGAGACTAATTAAAATTTGTGTCCAGAAAAGTTTATAGAACGAACTGTATTCTATATTTTTTCTGCGACTAAGAATACCAGAGATATTGAGTGTTAACTATTCTATCATTTAACAATTAACATGAAGCTAACTTCAGCCTGTGAGTGAACAGTCACTCTGTTAACTTCAGGCTATGTCTAAAGCATTTAAAATCATCAGGGTATATTTAAAAGGTCACTTAGATTTGTAAAAATGTACAAATAAATGGTGTTTTAAAGTTGGGATTAGAAAATAGTAGATATATTATAAAATAAGTTTTAAAAACTGTATTTTAGACACGAGGCTTTAATTAAAACTTGTGTCCAGAATAGTTTATAGAACGAACTAAATTCTAAATTTTTTCTATGACCAAGAATATCAGAAATATTGAAAGTTAACTATACTATCATTTAATTAACAACTAACATGAAACTTACTTCAGTCTGTGAGTAAACAATCATAACTTCAACCCGTGTCTAAAGCTTACAAAGCCCTAACTTGTCAATGTGTATTTAAAATGTGACTTAAGGATTCTGAAAATGTTTATAATAAATGGTGTTTGAAAGATGGAATTAGAAAATAGTATGTATATTATAAAATAAGTTTTAAAATATGTATTTTAGGCATGAGAGTTTAGTTAAAACATGTATTCAGAAAAGTTTATACAACGAACTGAATCCTAAACAATCATAACTTCAACCTGTGTCTAAAGCCTACAAATTCACAACAGGTCAATGTGTATTTAAAAGGACATTTAAGGGTTCTTAAAACGTACATAATAAATGGTGTTTTAAAGTTGGAATTAGGAAATAGTAGGTATATTACAAAATAAATTTTTAAAACTGTATTTTAATCAGGAGACTAATTAAAAATCGTGTCCAGAAAAGTTTATAGATCGAACTGTATTCTATATTTTTCCTGCGTCCAAGAATACCAGAGATATTGAGTGTTAACTATTCTATCACTTAACAATTAACATGAAGCTAACTTTAGCCTGAGAGTGAACAGTCACTCTGTTAACTTCAGGCTAAGTCCAAAGCATATAAAATCATCAGTGTATATATAAAAGGTCACTTAGATTTGTAAAAATGTATAAATAAATGGTGTTTTAAAGTTGGGATTAGAAAATTGTCGATATATTATAAAATAAGTTTTAAAAACTATATTTTAGGCACGAGACTTTAATTAAAACTTGTGTCCAGAATAGTTTATAGAACGAACTAAATTCTAAATTTTTTCTATGACCAAGAATATCAGAAATATTGAAAGTTAACTATATTATCATTTAATTAACAACTAACATGAAACTTACTTCAGTCTGTGAGTAAACAATCATAACTTCAACCTGTGTCTAAAGCTTACAAAGCCCTAACTTGTCAATGTGTATTTAAAATGTGACTTAAGGATTCTGAAAATGTTTATAATAAATGGTGTTTGAAAGATGGAATTAGAAAATAGTATGTATATTATAAAATAAGTTTTAAAATATGTATTTTAGGCATGAGAGTTTAGTTAAAACATGTATCCAGAAAAGTTTATACAACGAACTGAATCCTAAACAATCATAACTTCAACCTGTGTCTAAAGCCTACAAATTCACAATAGGTCAATGTGTATTTAAAAGGACATTTAAGAGTTCTGAAAACGTACATAATAAATGGTGTTTTAAAGTTGGAATTAGGAAATAGTAGGTATATTACAAAATAAATTTTTAAAACTGTATTTTAATCAGGAGACTAATTAAAACTTGTGTCCAGAAAAGTTTATAGATCGAACTGTATTCTATATTTTTCCTGCGACCAAGAATACCAGAGATATTGAGTGTTAACTATTCTATCACTTAACAATTAACATGAAGCTAACTTTAGCCTGAGAGTGAACAGTCACTCTGTTAACTTCAGGCTATGTCCAAAGCATATAAAATCATCAGTGGATATTTAAAAGGTCACTTAGATTTGTAAAAATGTATAAATAAATGATGTTTTAAAGTTGGGATTAGAAGATAGTAGATATATTATACAATAAGTTTTAAAAACTATATTTTAGGCACGAGACTTTAATTAAAACTTGTGTCCAGAGGAGTTTATAGAACGAACTAAATTCTAAATTTTTTTCTATGATCAAGAATATCAGAAATATTGACAGTTAACTATACTATCATTTAATTAACAACTAACATGAAACTTACTTCAGTCTGTGAGTAAACAATCATAACTTCAACCTGTGTCTAAAGCTTACAAAGCCCTAACTTGCCAATGTGTATTTAAGGACACTTAAGGGTTCTGAAAATGTACATAATAAATGGTGTTTGAAAGATGAAATTAGAAAATAGTATGTATATTACAAAATAAGTTTTAAAATCTGTATTTTAGGCATGAGAGTAAACAATCATCCTGATCACTTCAACATGTATCTAAAGCTTACAAAGCCCTAACTTGTCAATGAATATTTAAAAAGTTACTTAAGGGTTATAAAAATGTACATAAAGTTTTAAAGATGGGATTAAAAAATAGTATAAAATAAATAAAACTGTTTTTTAGTCACAAGAGTTTAGTTGAAACTTGTGTTTAGAAAAGCTTATAAAACAAACGGAATTATATACTTTTTCTATGGCCAAGAATACCAGAAATATTGAGAGTTAACTGTATAACCACTTAATTAACTAACATGAAGCTAATTTCAGTCTGTAAGTAACAGACATTTTATTAACTTCAACCTGTGTCTAAAGCTCACAAAGCCATACATCATCAATGTGTATTTAAAAGGTCAGTTAGGGTTGTGGAAATGTACATGAGTGATTAAGATCACTTGGTAAAATCGACGAAAGAAGATTTTTATATTTTATTTTTAAATTTGAAAACATGTGACCTCTGGTTTCGCACTGGAACATTCGATTGTATTTATAGAAATTGAGGAACGAAGAAAAAGACGAAGGTCATGTGAAATTGCGCATTGTTTGTTCTGTTTTGTAATTTTATCTTGTTGAAACAACATGTTTTCGACCCACAAAATTTAAAATACACGTTTATTGTCGTTTCCTTCAAAAATTTTCGACGGCGTAATATTAATAATGTTAATACGAACACGTTTTCTGGTTTATATTATATTTTAGATGCAGCTGGAAAGACGAGGCGAAGATACGCCGCTGGTGTGGACTCGGTATATTAATTTACGGCCACTTGAGACAAGTGGTGTCAGTATATTCTGCTTAGGTCCGTCTGAAAATAGGCAATTCGTATTGCCGTTACAATTGTGTCTTATATCATATTTTCAAAAACAATGTCAAGGATAATTTAATTTTTATTCACGGCTTGAATATGTATGTTGTTTGTTGCTTGAATAAATTTTGGAAAAATTGTTAGGCATAAACGTAAATTAACGTACGAAAATATTAATAATTTTACTCGTAAAAGTAAAAGTCAACTTTCCAACTAGATATAAAATAAATTTAATGTGAAATAAATGTTTCGGAAAACAGTTAAGGAAATACATACAAAAAAAGTGGAGCGAATCAGAAATAAATTAGTGAATGTTTTTTTCCGTTAATATGTTACAGATTCTTAGTATAAAAAACACATGTATTTTGTAGAACTCGTAAAGATATGTGTAGAGTGTAAATAATTTACATTTAAACTTAACTAATCAAAAGTAAATCATAACAGACTATAAAGATGAAATTACTAGACTGGTTTTTCAAGTTAACAGATTAGACAGATAAAAATATATTGTTTACATGTAATAGTTCTGTTTTTTCACATCATCACATTTTTAAAATCATAGTTTTGTGATAATAATGGTGAATTGCACTTAATATTTTCTAAAATCGGACATTAAATTTTAATATTTCTTCAAACAATGCTAACATACAAATTATTTATGAGTCTACACAATTAAAATCATCTATGACTCACTAACTGTTCAATTTGATTAGCATTATGCAAAAAAGTTAATTTCTTTTTAGCATAATTCCGTAGTTTAAGAATAAATTAAAAATTTTAATATTTCTATTTATTTCTAACTAACAAATATATATTAATATAATTTATATTTATATTTAGATGTCATATATGGATGTACAATTAAAATTATGTAAAATGTTCTCATTTAATTACTGTCAAGAAGCAATGCAATTTTTTCCGTTTATAATAAATATTTACATCAGAAAATAAATTAACTAATTATTACTTTTTAATATTTTCAAAAATGTTTCCATTTAATCATTATGAAATTATACCATTTAACTTAAACTATGGTATAATATATAATAAATTTAAATAATATTTAAAATGTTTTTATTCAATCAGCATCATGAAATAATTTAGTTAATTGCACATTCTCAGAATAAATAAATTTCAATATTTCAATTTATTTTTTACCAAAAAAATAAAAAAATCTTGTATATCATATATAGTTTGAAATTTATTTAAAACGAAAGACTTTTTTGAATCTAAACAATTAAAATCTTTGAAAATGTTTTCATTTAATCAATATAATGAAACAGTCCAATTTTTCCTGTTTCTACAACATATTTTTCTAAACAAATAAATGTATAAATAAATAAACAAAAAGTCTTAGATACTATTGTGTCTTAGCAATTAAAATCAGCTGATTTGTTTTCATTTAATTATGATCTTGAAATAATCCAATTTTTTGTGGTTACTCTAAATTGAAGTTCATAGTCTAAATTAAATTATTCAATTTTTTTATTTAATGATTAAATTATTAATTTTTTTTATTTAATGATTATCATGAAACAATCAAAATTGTTCCAATTTAATATCCACAATATTGTAGTCTGAAAATAAATTAAAATATTAAATATTCCTATTTATTTTTAACAAATAAATATATAAATAAATAAAGAATTTTACATATTTTTGTGCCTGAACAGTTAAAATCGTATAATTTTTTCTTTAACAAATAAATAAAATAATTCTAATATGAATGAAATTTTTTAGTTTGGACAATTAAAATCACCTAAAATTTCATTTAATTTAAGAAAGAATTAATTGTTTTCTATATATGTTAATGTCAACTAATAATTGCATACATAAATTTTTAATAATTATATTTATTTTTAATAAATAAATAATTTAAAAAATATTCTAATAAAAAAGACATTTTGAAGCTGTTGTTTTTCTCATTACATTTTTAAAATTATAATTTTATGATAATAACGGTGAATAGCATTATAATTTTGTAATATCGAACATAAAATTTTAATATTTCCTAGAAATAAGGTGATATGCAAATTATTTACGTTATACAATTAAAATCATCTATGACTCACTAAATGTTCCTTTTAATTAGCATCACACAACAATTGCAAAATTCCTTTTTGCATAGACTAAAAATAAATAAGAAATTTTAATATTTTTATTTATTTTTTAAAGAAAAAATATTCAAAATCTTAGATATCTTTAATGATTTTTAAAATATCCTAATATGAAAAATATTTTTGAATCTGGTAATTAAAATCATCAATTCAATTAAACATTTTGTTATTCATATTTATTTTTAACCAATAAATAAATAAAAATTCTTAGATATCATTTATAACTTAAAAATATTTTAATATAAATGACATTTTTGTGTTTGAACAATTAATATCAGCTAAAATATTCTCATTTAACTATCATCTTGAAACAATACAATTTTTTTCCGATTAGCAATAATTCTACAGTCAAATCAATAAGATTAAATATTTCAACTTAAAAATATTCTACTTGCATCTGTACAAGTTAAACAATTTGTTACTCACTGAATTGCTCTCATTTAATTAACATTACGAAACAATTCAAATTTCTCCAGTGCATAGCACAAACCAATAATTTAGCAGTCCCACATTTATATCAGTTTTTCTTCTCTTTTGTTCTATTACTTAATCAACTAACACTGTCATTATCTGTTACGAAACTGTAACACAATTAAATACAATTGAAGTCGTATCCATAATAAAAACGGGTAAAGCTTTTGTGGAAGCTCAAGCGAACTGCAGTCCCTGACCTAGTTAACGTGTGCTACCTACCCCGTTGCGTTGCGGCCTCCAATTAAACCCGGTTTCCGTGCGAATCAACAAGAGGCATAATCTTGGAGTTTGACGGGATCACACGTCGTTTTGAAATGAGAGCAAATCGGGTTGGGATGAGGCAACCTCGTGATTCGGGAGGAAAACAAAGCGCTACGTGACTGGGCGCATTGATGCGTCTGGATGTTTTTTCCGTCGATGTTTACTACCATTCGAATAATGTGTGAAGGCAAATCTAGACGATTAATGAGCCGATTTGTTTACTCAGATTTAAATTTCGTGTTATTAATTGGAAGAGAGGTTAAGCAAAGGTGTGGTGAAACTTTTCAATTTGTTTTTAGCACAATCTATTAATTCCCCCGTTTGAAAATAATTCAATTTTTTTAATATATTTATTTTTGAATGAAAATATGGAATATATAGTTTTAAATATTGTCTAATATGCCAAAAAAAGTCTAAGTATAGACAAATCATGACTTGCCAGAAAAAATTTGACTCACCAAGATTGCAAGTCATCAAATAAACTAGTAATTATATACCGGGTGGCTAAATGATAGAGATCGTCGGTCACAACTCAAAAACTGCTAATCTGTGAATTAGTATAGAGAATGAAACGTGACTCATTAACTTAGTAGGAAAATTAAAAACATTTGACATATTTTTATTTTTAATGCTATTCCTACAGTATCTCGTAAAATAACAGGTTAAACATTTAAAATGATGGAAGATAAGTTTTCTTTTTCTATCTTCTACAGTAGTTGTCATTATTATTGCAACCTTCTATAAGGTTATATATTTTACTAATATTTTATAGTGTATTTTACAATCTAATTTTTTTATTATATAAATAATATCATCAATACTTAATTTATATATTTATTATTTATCATATGTGGTCGAATTTCAATACCTCGACCCATTATGTATCACGAAAAATGTTTTACATTAAGATTATAAGATTGTACAACTAAATATGAAATAAATATGAAATAATATGAAATATGAAATATGAAATACGAAATAATATGAAATACAAAATAATATGAAATATGAAATAATATGAAATATGAAATATGAAATACGAAATAATATGAAATATGAAATAATATGAAATATGAAATAATATGAAATGAAATAATATGAAATATGAAATAATATGAAATATGAGATAATATGAAATGAAATAATATGAAATATGAAATAATATGAAATATGAAATAATATGAAATATGAAATAATATGAAATATGAAATAATATGAAATATGAAATAAAATGAAATATGAAATAATATAAAATAATATGAAATATGAAATACGAAATAATATGAAATATGAAATAATATGAAATATGAAATACGAAATAATATGAAATAATATGAAATATGAAATAATATGAAATAAGAAATAATATGAAATATGAAATAATATGAAATATGAAATAAAATGAAATATGAAATAATATGAAATATGAAATACGAAATAATCTGAAATACGAAATAATGTGAAATACGAAGTATTGTGAAATATGAAATAATATGAAATATGGAATAATATGAAATATGAAATAATATGAAATATGCAATAATATGAAATGTGAAATAATATGAAATATGAAATAATATGAAATATGAAATAATATGAAATATGTAATAATATGAAATATGAAACAATATGAAATGTGAAATAATATGAAATATGAAATAATATGAAATATGAAATAATATGAAATATGAAATAATATGAAATATGAAATAATATGAAATATGAAATAATATGAAATATGAAATAATATGAAATAATATGATATATGAAATAATATGATATATGAAATAATATGAAATATGAAATAATATGAAATATGAAATAATATGAAATATGAAATAATATGAAATATGTAATAATATGAAATATGAAACAATATGAAATGTGAAATAATATGAAATATGAAATAATATGAAATATGAAATAATATGAAATATGAAATAATATGAAATAATATGATATATGAAATAATATGATATATGAAATAATATGATATATGAAATAATATGAAATATGAAATAATATGAAATATGAAATAATATGAAATATGAAATAATATGAAATATGAAATAATATGAAATATGAAATAATATGAAATATGAAATAATATGAAATATGAAATAATATGAAATATGAAATAATATGAAATATGAAATAATATGAAATATGAAATAATATGAAATATGAAATAATATGAAATATGAAATAATATGAAATATGAAATAATATGAAATATGAAATAATATGAAATATGAAATAATATGAAATATGAAATAATATGAAATATGAAATAATATGAAATATGAAATAATATGAAATATGAAATAATATGAAATATGAAATAATATGAAATATGAAATAATATGAAATATGAAATAATATGAAATATGAAATATGAAATATGAAATATGAAATATGAAATATGAAATATGAAATATGAAATATGAAATATGAAATATGAAATATGAAATATGAAATATGAAATATGAAATATGAAATATGAAATATGAAATATGAAATATGAAATATGAAATATGAAATATGAAATATGAAATATGAAATATGAAATATGAAATATGAAATATGAAATATGAAATATGAAATATGAAATATGAAATATGAAATATGAAATATGAAATATGAAATATGAAATATGAAATATGAAATATGAAATATGAAATATGAAATATGGAATATGAAATATGAAATATGAAATATGATATAAATATGAAATAACATGAAATATGAAATAACATTTTATGATGAGAGGAACGCTGCTTCTTAGTACGTTAAATCTAATGTGGGCTAGTAACATATATAAGAACAATTAATTTTGCCATATTGACAAAAAACTTTGGTGACATTTTTTCTCCTCTTACAGTAATATGAAATAATCTGACATAATCTGAGATAATATGAAATAAAATGTATAATATAAAATAGTATTAAATAAATCGAAATAATATAATATGAAATAATATGAAACATAGGCCACATTTTTGGATTTGGAATCATTATCATAATTAAACACATTTCTTAAAACCATTATATCTTCAATGTATAGAACAAATTATAACCTAATATTTTTTCTGTATATGCAGAAGCAGAGATGTATCTCCATGACATAATTGAATCACCTCCGTGTTTCACAATGGGTATAACAGACATTTAGACTAGGATGTTTTAATATAAACAGTACTGTCATTTTAAAGTAAATTATTTCTAGATTCATCACACTCGTCCACAATACATAAGTGTGAGGAAATCAAAATTGGGCCTTCACATTCTTACCAAAATGCAGGAATTTTTTGCAGATTTTTAGTCAAATAAACTTCCATAACTTCATAATCTTGTCATTACAGTCCATGGACTAATTTCCTGAATACTAGCTTTAATTTTAGTTGACGATAAGACTGGACTGAGACTATTTTTTGATATTCAAATTATCCAATTTTACATTTTTTTTAAATCGTCCAATATTACCTGGTTTTCTTAATATTTTCAATGTTATTTAACCGTTAAAATTTACTAAGAACAGAACTGTATTTATTTAGATTTAAATAATGTATAAACAATCATTGAGGATGTTAAGCAGAGGTGTGGCGAAATTTTTAAAAATAAAGGAAAAATCCGCAGTATCCAAAACACCAATATAAATTCCAAACGCGTATCTATTAATAAAACTTCGATCGAAAGAAAGTTAATAGTACGGCCATGAACAATAGTAAATAAGTTACATAACAAACATATTAATTATGATAAAAAAACGTAACTTAATAACTTAACAGATTCGTGTCAATGCTTATTTTCGTGTCATTAAGATAAACATGTTTTTCACATTTTCACACGTTTACAACTTCCACCTGCCGATGGAAGAAATTGTGTACCAGTTGCGTCATCCCAGGAGGAGCCGGAAACGAATTGTTTTGTTCAGTCGCCGAAATTGCGCAGAATTTTTGCCAATATTAATGACATTGTTGACGGTGGCGGCGGCGTTGTCGCCTCCACTTCGAGTTCCGCATGTTGGTTCACCGTCACCTGGCACCAATCGAACCAATCGATCACCAACCACCGTTGAACGTACAAGCAAACTTAATGGTTGTGGCGTGTTTGGGGGTTGGGGGGTGGTCGTCGGCGGAGGTTTGGACCCACGACGATGAAAAAATCGGCAACATCGAGGCGTTTTATCGCCGAAATAGTGCGTTCAAGGCCAGGTGATGTTGTTTGTTTGGTAAGAGGCCAAGGTTACGTTTCTCAGTGGCGTGGAAAACGCCATAAAAAAAAAACAGCGCGGCGAGTGAAAGGACGTGGTGCCAAGAACCTGGACATCTGCAGAGTTAAATGCACTCCGGTTTTATCGCCCGTGGAATATTTCATGTTAAAAATGATCGGTTTCCAAACGATGGCGCAGCGTCGGAACGAATTCGTAAAGCCGCACGGACTGCTAATGTTAGCAGCAATCCTGACCGCAGGAAATGTTGTTTTGCGGTTGATAATTCGACAGGACACATCCCGTGTGCGTCTTGCACTTTTGTGAATTAGGTAACAGTTGCTAATCAGTGCGGTAATCAGAAAGCATGAAACGACAACATGATTTTGCCGGTAAACCTACAACAATATTGTTTTTGTGTTACACTCTGAGTGGTCCAGTCCGTTGAACTAATATTTGCAGTACTATCTGAAAATTTACAAGGACAATTGAGATAAAAAATTATTTAGAAATTTTACATTAGTTGTTTGCGTATTTAAAACGTATGAATGTTGTGAAATCTATAAAGTAAGTGGAAGAATGCACTGAAGTAAATGTGCAAATAGATGAGTTTAAGAAACAAGTAAAAAGGTTAAATTAACATAAGAATTTCTCTTAAAATTTGTATTTACATGAGTGTTTTTATTAAATTTTAAATTCGTTTCGTGTTTTTCAGTAATATAGTGAAGAAAGTTCAAGGCTTTGTGTGGAGCATCTTAAGGAATTAGTTTTTCCTTTTTAACACAAAACAGTCTAAAAGACACTTACCCAAAATATTTTATAAACTAAGAATAAAGAAAAATGAAAAAAAGAAATTAAAGTATTTTTTTAATTAATACGTGTATTCTTTCAAATATTCCTGTAAATTGTCAAATTCCCCAGTTTTTATTCTTCAATGAATTTTTTTTGTATTTTTAAGTATTTTTAATTTATTTAAAATCAATACAATATTTTATTATTATTAATAGCTTACTTAAAAATTTACAAAGAAAATTGAATTATAATAGATTATATAACTTAGTATAAGAAAAGTATGAATGAGTAATAAGTTTTTTTGTTTACATATTTACAGAAAGTGAAATATTTTTTGACAAAAATAAAGGTCATAAAAAAGTTAATAGGTGAAAATATAATGTTTTAAATATTTTTTAAACAAAAAATTATCTAAGTTTATTTATAATATAATGAAATGAATATTTTTTTATTTTAAAATACGTATTACTGATTAATTTACTGAAATATTTCTCATAATTTTTTAACAAAAATTTTGTTAAAGAAATTATCCAAATAATTGGGTTTACAGCATTTACACTATGATCTGCAAAACTCCATTTTTGTAGTTTTTCTTTATAAAAAAAATCTGAAGATTGAAAAGAATATTTTTGGAAAATCTAAAAATGTCAAAATTTTTGTTCCTTTGTCGGTATAAAATATCTTATTTCAAAACATTTATATGGAACAAATTTTCCAAAGCAAATAATCTTTTGAAAATATATAAAATTTTCATGATAAATTTATAAATATGAAAATTGTCCAAAAAAATTATTTCAAACAAAATAAATTTTTTATCAAAATAATAAATTATAAATAATTGGTAAAAACTATTCTTTTGATTAACTTTTTTTTTTGAAAAATAAATTATATTTTAATATGTATTATGGTCCTTTATATGTCAATAATCTCATATTTTTTATTTTATTAAATATAATTTTTTACAATAATTATTTTAATTTTTCATATATTATATATATTTTCAATTGTTTATTTATCTATTTATTTAAAGGAGCTCTTTACTCAAAATATTTGACATAATTTTTGTTCAAAATTTTTACAAAATTTAAAAATAAAATAAAATTTATACTTATTATATTTAAAAAATTAAATAAGAAAATTAACAAAAACAAAATAATAATTTATAAAGATTAAAATCTCTAAATCTTACTCTATATATATATATATATATATATCTACATATATAAATAAAATCATATTTTTTATTTTATTAAATATATTTAAAAAAAAAAAAAATAAAAGTTAATTTGCAAAATATATTTTTGATTTATATAATTTAACCTTAATATGATAAATATTTCATTTTTTTATTTAACATTTATTTATATATTTATTTATTTAAACAAGTTCTTTATTCAAAATATTGACATTTTTTGTTTAATATTTTTATTAAAAAAAAAATGAAATAATTTATATTTCATAACAAATTTATTTTTTATGAACATTTTCAATTAATTCATAAATCATAAATTAATTCTGAAAAAAAATAAAAAATGTTTTTATCCAAAAACAAAGTTCAAAATATTTATTGGACAAAAAAAATTTATGTGAAGAAAAACTTCTAAAGCAAATAAATATTCTCTGAAAATTAAAACATATTTCAAGACAAATTTATCATATTTTAAAAATAATTTTTGAATTGTCCAAGAAATTTCTCTCAGGCCTTCTGGAAACTATATATTTTCAATTTTTTTTATAATATTTGACATATATTTCCATGATGAATTTTTAATATTTTAAAAAATATTATTTAATACAAAAAA
Source organism: Aethina tumida (assembly GCF_024364675.1). Lineage (NCBI taxonomy): Eukaryota > Metazoa > Arthropoda > Insecta > Coleoptera > Nitidulidae > Aethina > Aethina tumida. The sequence continues at coordinate 19,506,240 of NC_065439.1, forward strand.
TATCCAAGAAATTTATTTCTGGCCGTCTGAAAACAAAACAATTTTTCATTTTTTTTATATAAAAATAATTAATTAGTTGCGAAAAAACTAAATAAATAAAATAATGTTTAATATACTATTTAACTATATTAAATTATACATAATAATTTAAAAGACAAAGCCCTGAACAAAGTATTTTTAATTTAATTATTGTTCATATTTTTTTATAAAAATCATCCAGGACATTAAGCTGTCTCACATAAGCTATTTTGAGAAACATTTTTTTTCTAAAAATTTTCTGTAAAAATAAAAATAATTCCCAAAAATTGATCAAAATATTTCTTAAAAGATAATAATTATCTAAGTACAAAAATTGCTGATGAGCAAAGTTGTTTAGAAAAATATACAGTTTACTAATTCTTAAAATATTTTCCCAAACATTAAAATAAAAACTTTGACTAAAGCATAAATAAATTTTATTTGAAATTAAATATTTTTACACGTTTGTGGTCAAAAACAATAATTTTTTCGATTAATTTACCGTAATAAAAAATTACTTTATTTTATTTCTTCCTAACAATAAATTTTTATTTTATTATATTTTTACATATTATTTAAATTAATTTAAAATTGTAAACAGTTAATTGAGAAACTGATACTGGTTGATTCTAATCTGGCAAATATTTCTTCAACAATTTGTAACAATTAATTAATTCAACATTTATAATATATATAAATAAGCACGTTAGAAGACTAATTTATTGCAACTAGACACAAGTTTAATGTAGACATGGTATTTAAATAATAATTCCGGTCGATTTGCAAGCGAAATGGAACTAAATAAAGAAAATGTTCCCATTTCGCCCAACTTGTGACATTTAGAAGTGGTTTCTGTTTGTCCACCTTTTCTAATGTACGTGCAAAAAACTAAAGCAAATACAGTTTTTCATCAGTTAATTGGAGATCAATAAACTGTATTTGTGCTAGCCAGACTCCCGAGTTATGATCGTGTTTACATGAGGGAATATAATTGGGCATTACATCAGAACACCGTGTTTTATGCACGGCAGATTATCGGTTGCATATTAGATTTAGAAAAAACTTTAACCAGTCCGTACGTGCTAATTTGTGAACGATTTTTCCTCATTCGCATTCTTCGTCGAATAAAAATTCAAGGTTCCGTGGGTAATTGCTTTGCAAATTCAATTTCCATGTTATTCATGTGACTTGTAAAACATAAACAACTTGATAAAAATAAATATGTTGCATATGCAAATCGAATAGTAATTTCTTCGACTGGAAAATTCGTTCGAATTTACAACGTACACAAATATGCGTGCGTGGGTGGCCAGTTATTTGGGGCTGCTGCAACAATTTCGGACGCTTTGTAACTATATCCGATACTTTTTGTCTCTCGATCGATAAAACCGGGTTTATTTTCGATACTTTCTGGCGAAAAATAAACGCAAAAATGCACGATGCCACGCGGAAAATTTGGCATGTCTGCCGAATTGTTATTTTTTGTGTCTAAAATAAAAAATATTTACAAACACATTCATTTTATTAAAAGAACGATTCTTTTTAATTTAGTGTCAAAATATTTCGTACGTAGTTTGTATATAACTTGTTATTTCAAGCAGGATACCTAGATGAGCCCATTTATCGATACAAATTAAACAAATTGTAGAAAAGTTCAGGAATGGTAAAAAGCAGAGTAAAATACGACGATTTAAATTTAATCAAATCAATCATTTCGAGGACGATTTCCAATTTTAACAGAAGGAATATAACGGAGAGAGTTCCCAAAAGTGGTAAAAAATATAAGACTAACTGAGTATCACTGCATCCCGCATAAATCAAGAAATAAACGAAATAAGTGTGTCAGTGTGAATACCATAAAGCAAAGACTAAAAGAAGCTGGTCTCTATGGTAGAAAATCAGTAAAAGAGCCCTCTATTTCAGACAAAAAAGGGCAGCGAGACCACTTTTTGCAAGAGAACATGAGAACTGGACAGATTGGCAACAGAAAACTCCTCCACCATACTGTGAAGCATAGTGGAGGAGGCGTTATGGTTTGGGAATGTTCTCTGGTTTTGACATGGGCTCGTTGGTTAAAATAGACGGGATAATGGATCGTTTCGTTTACTGTTACATTCTGGAGAATCATATGCTTCCATTTGCCGATAATAATATGAGTTAAAAGTGAACCTTTCAGCACGATAACGATCCGAAACACACGTCTAAATTAATTAAAGAATACTTTGAATGAACTCTTCCAATCCTTGTTGGACTGTTAAATTGTGATACTCCTCACTGAAGGGAATCTAAAGATCTTTAATTTTCTTAATTCTTTATGTATTTAAACAATTATTATCATTATTAAAAGAATTATGTAAACTTGACTCTCCTGTCTCTTTATTCAATAATAATTAAAACACATTTTCTTTAATAAATATATTTTACCTATAATTACATATTGTTTTTCATATCTAACTTCATAGTAAATGTTTAGCTTCTTCATATTTTTTCCTGTATTGTGGTGATCTTTCCAGGTTGAAAGCACTTTTTGTTGCTGTTCAGCTGCATTCTTTCATTTTATCTTACACCGCTTTTAATCCTTATTTAAGTGTTTCTGAAGTTCCTCACTGAAAGTTTCAACTGGAAATCCAGCTAATAATGTTTTGTTCAGCATCAACACTGCCTAAATTTGTATCAATCTGATTGATTTTGTTTCTGCACGTGAGAAGTATTGTCACCTTGAGCCATTGGATTCAATATTTTGGGACACACACGAGGTGCTAAGGAATTCAGCATAGACTATTTGTTGTGTATGACCAACAGAATCATAATTTCAACACAATAAAACCATTCGCAGATCTTACGGTCAAGACTCAGTGGATACACAGCTTAGTAATCTCTCTTCATCCAATTATCTGTTATTAGCTCCTTGGAAGAGCTGGAAGACGGGCCTCCCTTCCGTTGCTTCCAGAAATCCATCAACTATGGTCTCTGGGATAGTTTGGTCTTTGAACTGTGTTTTGGCAATAAAATGTTTTGAATGCGAAAGAGCTAGAAGGTGATTGTTTAAAGTTCCATTCTGAAACTTAAATCAGTCGCTGAGGTTGCTTCTTGTAACTCTATGAAAAGTGTTAACCGTCTGTATTTAGATGTTAGTGACACAGGTCAACGTTTCTTCGATTTGTTAGACTCTGAAGCCTCATGTATGATGATTTATCTGATTTTGAATTTTTGAAGTGGTAGTTCTGGTTGCGTGAGACTTCTTTTTTCATGGATTGAACGAAGTTTCTGGACGTTTTTGATTCTCCTTACTGAAAGGAATCTAAAGATCTTTAATTTTCTTAATTCTTTATGTATTTAAACAATTATTATCATTATTAAAAGAATTTGACTTGACTCTCCTGTCTCTTTCTTCAATAATAATTAAAACACATTTTTTATAATAAATATATTTTACCTATAATTACATATTGTTTTTCATATCTAACTTCATAGTAAATGTTTAGCTTCTTCATATTTTTCCTGTATTATGGTGATCTTTCCAGGTTGGAAGCACTTTTTGTTGCTGTTCAGCCAGCTAATAATGTTTTGTTCTCCATCAACACTGCCTAAATTTGTATCATTCTAACTGATCTTGTTTCTGCACGTGAGAAGTATTGTCACTTTGAGCCACCGGATTCAATATTTTAGGACATACAGAAGGTGCTAAGAAATTCAACACAGACTATTTGTTGTGTATGACCAACAGAATCATAATTTCAACACAATAGAACCATTCGCAGATCTTAAGACTCAGTGGATACACAGCTTAGTAATCATACCTTCTATTCATCCAATTATCTGTTGTTAGCTCCTTGGAAGAGCTGGAAGACAAGTCTCCCTTCCGTTGCTTCCAGTAATTCATCAACTATGGTCTCTGAGGTAGCTTGGTCTTTGAACTGTATTTTAATGGTCACGTAATCAATGTTTATTAAAAATGCATCTTCCGAACTCATCGATTTTGTTTTATATTTCACTTGATCAATGTTTGGACGAAGTGAATTTGTATGTAGATGAGACTCCATAAATTTAATTCGCACTTTTAATAGGGACATGTCGAATTTTGTGGGTTCTTCATTTATGAGTGTGAGAGTATGTGTAGAGGGTATTTAATTCATGTTCCCACACATATAAAACATGACAATGAAGCAAGTCTTTCAGTTACTAGCCGTTTCCTTTCCAACATGTTAAATATAATTTTATGCTTTAATTCGAGTTTCGTCGTAAAGTTTTATGGCTGTTTTATTCAGGTTCCCAATTCCTTCATCTTCTTTTCTTTTTCACAACAAATTATATTTGCCATTTCTTTCATAAACTGAAATTGAAGGCTTCTGCAAAATCTGATAGGTTAGGTCATCTATTTGTAGGTTATTATTTAGAGGATTTACAGATGTCATGAATGAACTGCATGTTAAACTATCGTTTAAAAACTTTTACTTTGACCAAAAGCACCATCATATCCCCAATTGGTTTATAGAATCTGACTGGCTTGTCCTTAAAAGATCATCTTGCGGTTTATTATTGAGGATTCTCTCAGCAGTGTCATCCTAATTACTTTGAAGTAGCACACGAGCTGAACTTTAAGTTCCTTCAATATCCTTTGGAAGGCATCCCTTCTTTGATGACGAAATACTCCTATATGAAAGGAGTATATCGTATCCTTCATTTCGAAGTACTCATATTAATACTCCGTCATATCTGTGTGTATAAGTAAGTGCTTTAAAGAACCGGATCACTTAATTCCTGTAAATAAAATGCCTCCTCATCGTGGCAACTTTAATTAAACCCACCGTCGGGTGATGACACAAACCGGAGAAAATTTTCAACTACAAACAACTAATCTAATTGCGCATAATTTTTTTTTACGATCGAAAAGAGCGATTTGTTTACCCGACATTCAAGGTACGTGGGTTATTGACTCGCCACTGAATTATACATTATGTAACAAATCGACGTTGCATAAATAATGATAAATTGGACAAATGAAACTTATAAATAAGTTTTATCTAGCCGTGCAGTCGAACTCGGTCAAACGAAAAAAAAAAAATGTACGGTGAGTCAGAATCACCGGATTAATTGCTCGCGGTGCTAATTAAAATTTAAGGTTAGATCTTTTGTGATTTCATGTGGGAAATTTGAAATAATTGGATTCTGCCCTTCGGAAGGCGGGTATTTTTTTAAATTAATTTCGTGAGTTCAGAAAATGTAAATAATGTTTAATAAATATGGTTAAAATGGCATTTTTACAATTTTTGTGTGATATTTAATAAAATATAATTATGTATAATTAAAGTTTCCAATTAAACTCTGTAATTTTCGTTTAAATTCACCTTACTTTCACGTTATTACTTTCAAATTTTCTGTGGTGTAAATTTTCTGAATTAAAACGTTTTAATTGAGAAATAAGATATTTTTATCCATAGAATTTGGTTTAAAAATGATATCATTTCTTTTTACTATTAATAATTCAATATTTTGAATTTTGTATTTAAAACCCTATTAAACCAAGATCAGATAAAAAATTAAAATGTTATGATTTGAAAATTTCAGTTTATTTGCTGTATTTTTTCATATTTCATCCAACAAACTTTAATGCTTATTCGATCATGGTCTACCATGGCTGGATATACTTTTAATTGAATAAATTGATTAAAAATTTTGAGTTTGGAAAGTTGGAATTATTTATAATTAAAAAAAATCAAATGCGAGAGTAACGGAAAATAGGCAAAAGTTGTATGAAATTGGAATTTTCTACTGTTCTATGTAATTCAGTTATTTTCATTCCTCTCGAAATTAATTAGGCGCCGTTGGATTTACCCACAAAATATAATTTCTCTGTTGGTCCCAGACGGTGTATAAAGTTAAATTATAAACCGAAAAATACAAATCTAGTTGAAGGGGGAAAAATAAAAATGATTTTCATGTTCAACAAGCCCGAATTACCCTAAAGAAATATAAAAAATATATATTTTTGTTATAGAGTATTTCACAAGTAGAATAAAATGGAAATATATCACTAATAAAAATAATACAATAGCTTGAATTAAAAATTAATTAATAACAAACACAAACATATTTTCAATTTATTGAAATTATTTAAAATTATGTTATCAATCAATTTAATTTAATAAAAGGCAGTAAGCAACATTAACATTTAAATTAAATAGACTTTAAGGGAATAAATATTTTTTCTGAAAAGCTGGAAAAAAATTAAAATTTATAATTATAAATATAAAATCAGTAAGTTGAATATATTTTTTTAATAACATTTTCGGTATTTTCAAAAGAGTAAATTAAATATTATGTATATTAAAAAACGGAAGAAAATCACATTATTTATTAAAATTATAATATAAATATTTTACCGATATTATCGTTGTTCAAATAAATTTTATTTGAAATATTTAATTTCACTCATTTAAATTTATTTTCTAACGCTTTTTATTAAATTTACTTATAAAAACTAATCTTCACAAGAAATATTGTTTTTAACATAAAACAAAATTTTTTTACTAAAATTTTTTACAATAAATCTCACATCTCAAATATAAATTGTAATAAATCATCAATTAAAAATAGACGAAAAAACATTTAATTTAGTTTTTCATAAATATTAAAACAATGTACACAATTTGAAAAGAATAATTTTTTTGTTAATTCATTTTTTAAATTTAATATATTTTACCTATTTTAAATAAATAAATAAATTTCATTTAACAATAATTATTGGTCACATTTTTTATTAATACTTTTTCTAATATTGTCTATTAAATTTTGTTGAAAAATCTTTTTTTACAAGAAATAATTTTTAAATAAAAAAAATATATTCAATTTTTAATTTCGTAATTAATATAAAATAATATTTTATTTTAATATATTGTATTTTAAGTATCTTTAGGTAAGAAAATTAATTGTGCATTACAAATCACTTTATAATTTATTAAAATTATTAATATTATATTTTAACTATATTAGATATCTTCATTCATTTTTCATTAAATTTTTAAATTAATTTATCTACTTACAAAAAACTTTAATGTTTTTAATTAAATTTTATTATAAAAACCAATATTATTTACAATAAATCTCTTTCTCAAAAATAAATTGTAATAAATCATTAATTTCTGTTTGTAATAAATTATGTCAAAAATTAAAAACTGGCTGTAAACATTTAATTTATTTTTTTCTTAAATATTTCTTGTAAAAACTTTTTTACAAGAAATATTTCTAAAAATTATATTCAATTTTATTTTCATAAATATCACATTTTATTATAAAAATTCAGTAAATTGTTTAAATATTTCATTTTCTTTATAAAAATAAGCAAAATTGATTATAAATAATATTATAAATGAATCATTTTCTTATTATAATAATTTTCAAATAAATAATTATAAATAAATTTGAAATAGAACACACATTTTATTCTATTTATCTAATTATATACAAATAATTTTTTTATTAAATTATTAAGGAAATTGTTCAAATTTTTAATTCTGTTTATATAAAAAATTAAAAGTCAATTATCAATAATTAACATAACCATAATAATTATTTTTTTACTTTATTTACTTGCGAATTTTTTGCTATTATTTACATTTACAACATTAATAATAATTAATTTAAGAGGAAAAAAATATTTTTTCTTAAAATTCATAAAAATGTTAATTTTATGCAAAGTACAATACCTCTGTAGTACATTTTCTGTAAAGAACCTTTCTTCGAAAATACACATGTTCAAACAGTGATTTGAGCAACGTTTATCTCGGGCACAACGATAATGAAAATTTTCCGAAAAAACATTCTCCAAATAGCATTAGCATTATCATTGTTCACTTGCAATTTTTGCGGCACCAACATCATTCGAAATTCCAAATTAACAAACAAAAATACATTAATTAATGCCGATAAGAAATTAATTTTCATGATGTAAGTTTTTAATCAGTTTCGTGTGCCTTTGGATCGTCGATAAGGACTTATTTGTATACACTCGTAGATAAACGTGTCATTGCGAATTTCAAAAGGGGAAATTATTCATTATTTATATCAATATTTATTGTTTATTTTTATTTACAGGAGGCAGACAGCAACTTCGACGAATTGGGCGATTCGGGTAAGTTTTGTGGATTTATCTATGAAAAAATTCAAAACATAATACTTATTATCTAATTGTAATAAATATTGGATTTTGGACGCCTCACAAACATACGGGGCAATCATGTTACTTATAACGTAATATTTTTAATTTTTTATCACTTGTTTTTAATTTAATGTTTTTGTGATTAATAAAAAAGTCCTCTATTAAAAACACTTCAGTTTTATCGATTGATTTTTGTTTATATTAGAGTGAATTTGTATGTGGTTGATTATTAAAACGTGACTAGACCAGTTAATAATAATATTTTGTTGTTAATTTATGGATGCGATTAGATTACTTGCACTTAAAAGTTAATATAGGAAGTGTTAACTATTTTTATATATTCGTCGGCTGATCCAGACACGTATGTACTGTAACCTAGACATGTACTTAAAACCTAGATATGAAATTATTTCGTAAATATTAAGTTTCGATTGTCTCTTGTACGATTCCTGGTCCAAATACGGGGGTTGTCCGAGAAGTACCCGACTTGACGTATTTTACATTTTACATATAATTATAGCAACTTATTAAAATATATTAAAAACATGATGTGTACTACTTCAATTGGATGAAATCCAAAAATGTGAAAATATACAGGGTATTCCTTTTAAAAATTGGAAAACGGAACCATTTCCGGTGAACCGGAAGTGACTGAAAACTGAAAAATATGTGAAAACTCTCCTCTCTCCATACCATTTACGTATAGCAGATCTCATTTTGATTTACCGAGTGTCCTAGAAGTTATGCTTTGCCTGATGAATCGTTGGCACCTGGTATATTTGGAAAAAAATTGGTTTGTCAAATATTTTATAATATTTCATTTAAAATGTAAGATATTTTGATTTTGACATAGCACAGACTCATCTACATACTACACTTACTATTTTCAACGTTTAACTTAGGAATTATGTTCATTCAATTTTGACATTCTGCGCAACTCGGACTTTCAGAGATAGAACAAACTTAGTGAATACAAATTTCAATGTGTATAAACACATGGAAGTCTATGTTGGAACAGAGGTATGACCATGATTGTATGGTACTTGGATATCTATACTTATCAAATCTCTGTTTGATGATTAGTTTCAATCTTAAAACGTTTAAGTGTAAAGTTTTAAGGTCTACATAGTATTTATTTTAAAATTTGATCATCGTTATTTGATTCGATACTTTCATTCGAAAGATATCAGTTCAACCAATAATTCAAATGATGTTTTACAGTCCATTGGATGACCAAATGATTAGACCAAATCAGAAATTGTTAAAAAACTTCACAAAATGGTTTTTGGACCACTAAAAAATATATGATCTGACACATAGAAATTGACAACAAATTTGTACTTGAAAAAGCTGTGCACGAGATGGATGCTTCGTTTGTTCATAATTGAACAAATATAATGTCGTGAAAATCTAATTTGTGGGTAGACTTCTAACATTGGATAAATTAAAATTGGAATTGCTCCCACAAGCATCCTATTCACCAGATTTAGTTCCACCTCCTTCTATTTCTATTCCTAAACTTGTAAAGGTTTTATCAACCATAGGAAACACTCTTTGCAGTTGATGGTTATTTTAAAAAGCTCGACGTTTCTCACTACAACACTCGATACCCCAAAGCTATTGAATATCGTTTAGAAAAAGTAAGTTAAAAGAGGACTATATAGAGAAAATAAAGACTTTTTATGTGTCTTCTTTGTTAGATCTTTGGAAGTGCCCTCGTAATTAAAAATACACGCATTTTACTGCCAGGTAGGTCAGTCATCTCGGGAATGACCAGTTGCACAACGTTTTTCCCGTTTTATTTTTAGTGACAACGTTGTGCGCCCCAGAACTGGGACGAACCGATAACCAATCTCAAGGATCGAGGATCTAAAGTTTTTTTTCATTAATTTTACGCTAGAATGCGTAAATTCATTTCATTTGTCCTTAAAAATATATATTTTAACATTTTTTGTACAACAATTTATGTTCAATTTCCAACATTAATTGCATCTAATAATATTCTAATATGTTCATTATATTATATAATGCATAATAATTATATATTAATGCACTTATGTATGTAATTGTTGCTGTGTTGATTAGCACGAACATTCTAGAATAGATTAGATTCAGAATAACAATTGTTTCCGTTTCCATTCAATATTTTAAGGGAGCTGCATTGTGAAACGAGAGAAACTATTGCAAACGTCGTAATTGATGCGTAAATATTGATTAAACCAGGTGAAAGACAAAGATTGGCTGCATCCAGTTTCAATAACAGACATCAGCGTTTAATTGACGTTTCCGGTTTGCAAAATTGTTTCGTTTCGTTTGTTTCATTCACCATCATAAAACAACAGATATGACCATGGATATTTATATTTTTATATATTTATTGTTTTAAAATAAAACTACATAAAAATAAAATAAAGGTATTTTTAATATTTTTATTGAAAAATGTATGAGTTTACAGCAAAAATATAGAATATTATAATTTTTATTTTGTTTAATAAGTTTAAAACCAGAATTAATTATTTAATCTACATGGTAATATTTATTTATAAACAACCAACTTTAGATAAGTTCATTTATTTATCATGAAAGTCCTTTATAATTTATTTTTTGTGAAAGGTTATTTTCATGTTCAACAAATTAATCTTCAAATTGTTTTGTTTACATGAGGATTTGCGTAAAAATGTTCACGTTACAGAATAAAAAATTACGCTGTTCAATCGAAAACATTATTTTTACGTGTGTAGCGATCGTTGATATTCAGGAAAAATTGCCAGCGCATAAACACCTCGACATGTGACTTAAGTTAGGTCGAATTCGCGTGCGATAATTTTAATTTGCGATTGTAATTATTTCAAATGTTTTAATGACTCAGCCACAAAAATATGTTTTCAATATTTTCGATTTTTGTCATGCAAAAAATATCAGCATAATTTTTGTTGAATTATGTATTACATTTCAAGGAAATTGTAATATTTATAAAAATAGAAATCCTAACTTTTAATAAATAAATATTGTTTCTACAGTTACTCATTCCATTATTTGAATTATGATTAAAAATGAATATTAAATATGAATAAAAAAAATTTACACCTTTTATTTTCTTTAAAAATCGTAATTGGTTAGATATAAATATTTTTATCACATTGAACTAGACATTTTTTTTAATTTTTGGTTATTTTGAATTATTTTCAAAAAACAAAATTTTTATAAACAAATATTTTTATCTCGTTGAATTAGATTTTTTTAATTTCTATTATTTTGAATTATTTTTGAAAATCAAAATTGTTACAAATAATAAAACTGGTTAGAAATAAATATTTTTTTAAAATTTTTGTTATATTCAATTATTTTTAAAAATCATAATTGTATATAAATAAAAATTTTTGACACATTGATTTAGACATTTTTATTTTTTGTTATTCTGAATAATTTTTAAAAATCAAAATTTGTTTTAAACAACTATTTTTATCTCGTTGAACTAGACACATTGATCTGGACTCTTTTTTAAAATTTCTTGTTATTTTTATATATAAATTTAAAATCAAATTTTTAATAAATTGATTATAAATAAATATATTTTTTACCACATTAATTTGGACTTTTAAAATTTTGCTATTTTCAATTTATTTTAAAAATCAAAATTTTTATAAAATTGGTTATAAATAAATATTTTTATTACCACATTAATCTGGACTTTTGAATTATTTTTAAAAATAAAAATTTTTATAAAATTCATTATTAGAAATAATATTTTTACCTCATTGATTTACACTTTTTTAAAATTTTTATTTTGGATTATTTTTAAAAACGATAATATAATAATATATATAATAATAATATTTTTTGACACACATTATTTATTTTTTGTTATTCTGAATAATTTTTAGAAAGCTTTTTTTATGTTTTATTACTTTGGATTATTTTAAAAAATCAAAATTATTTATTAATAAATTTTTGACACATTATTAGACATTGTTTATTCTTTGTTTCTTTAAATAATTTTTAAAAAACAAAATTTATTTTAAACAAATATTTTTAGCTAGTTGAACATTTTTAATTTTTGTGTTATTTTGAATTATTTTTAAATACTAAAATTAGTTATAAATAAAAATGTAGACTTTTTCTATTACTACGAATTATTTTTAAACAAAATTTGTTATTAACAAATATTTTTGCTTATTTTTAAAAATTAAAATTGATTTATAATTCCAAAAATAAACATTTTAACTGTTGTAATTTTTGTTCTTGTCTGACGTTCGTATTTTTTAAATAATTTGTAAGATTTATGAGTGTAAACGACCTGAGTCATGTTGGCGCATTCGATGCTCCGATAGACTTGAAAGTTGTTATGCGGGTGGATTGATGAATAATTTAACATTCGATTTGCAGTAAAATCTCATCGTTTCCGTCACTATTCTAATATTCAAAGAGATTATGCATGATGTGTTAAAATCCAACACTCGATTAAATACAGTACTGCATTGGTTTCATTAATATTATTTACGTTAATTCTAATATTCTTTGTTTATTTTTCACCCTTTATAACTAAATTAATTATTATCTAATCTACTATTAACTTTATAAGTAAATTATTAGTTAATTAATAAAAAAAGAATTATATTTTTTTTAATTTAAAAAAAAAAGTTCTAAAATTTACTTACTCATTCCAGAATTCCAATCATATTAATAATAATTGTGCTAATTTTGAAATCTAAATATATTTTTATTTATTTTTACTTATGAAATTAATTTCCATATTTTTTAATATTTAATTTATTTTCTTTTTATTAATTTTTTTATCCTTAAATTAAATATTACAATTTTGACATAATATTTGACAACACTATAATTATATATTATTATTTAGTTTGATTTTTTCATTTTATCAACGAAATTTTTACTAAAATTTGTTTTTTTTTTTCTAATTTATAATTAAAAATCAACATTTTACGTTCTAGAATTTAAGTACTCATTCCAGAATTTTTTATATTTTAATTTAATTAAAAAAAAGTATGGTATGTGATTCAACTCCATCAGTACAATAGTATTGTTCTATATTCATCTCAATAATATAAATAATATAATGAAATTAAATTATTTTCCATATTTTTTAATACTTAATTTATTAAAAAAACTAATAAATTTACTTTTTATTAAAATTTTTTATCCTTAACTTAAATATTACAATTTTAATATAATATTTGACAACACTATTACTTTACTTAGTATATAAATGTTTATTTTTTAAATTAAATTTTTATCAAAGAAATTTTTTCTGTCAACTTTTGTGTTTATATTAATTTATTAACGTTTAATGTCAAGAATAAAATATTTAGACATACATCTAAAGTAGAACTGAATAAAAAATATATTTTATAAAAATACCCGGAAGAACAAAACTCAATAAAATGGATTCAGTTAAATTAAAAATAGATCATTCCACTTGCCAACGAAAACTAACCGTAATTTAGTACAAAGTACTGGAAATAGTCGAACGTTAATTTCATTCGAACAATTATTTGATTGTTATTTTTAGTTAATGACATAGAGATCTGGATGTCATCTCGTTACTACCGGGAACAAACGTGGCACGTCCCACTTTAACCAGGTGTTAATAGAAGTCACCTCATTTGTAAAATAGTAACAAAAACACTATTTTTTAACCACTGAACTAATTTAATTTAATTAAACTTATCAATAACTGGAAATCAACAGTGCTCATTTAATAGTTTATGGCTCTGTTGGTGCCTACGTGCAGGTCGACACAAACCCATCTATCTAGAACGTTCCGCAGACAGAGGTAGAGAGCGGACCCTTGTGGCACCTACTGGAAAGGTACGCGTCCCTCTCGTGGTGAAATCGAATTTCTAGCGGCATTCCAGAACGGCAAAAATCGAATTGTAAGACCTGACGATTTAAATTTAGATGTAAACATCCAGTTTCCGTTCGCAATTATAAACCATTATGCGAAAAACCGGCTTCAACTGCGACTGCAGAATATAAATAAATATCAATGAATAAAGAACGGTTTTAATTAACTCGATTGACTTGAAGTATTTATTTATAATGATGTAATTTCCATTAAAACGAACGCTAATGGTTCGCCGATATTCGATAATAATTATACCTACATCGGCATATTTACGGTACAATTAAACGGGGAAGTTTTAATTGCATTTCGCCCGGAATTCCCCGAAGGTCCTTGGAAATTGTTTGTGTCAAAATTTTTGGGAATGACGTCCGGCTTGTTCGTGTGTTTACCCAAAACGAAATTCTGATGGGATCGGCCAAAATGCCGGCGTATTTTTAGATGATGCGAAGAAATTATTTGTTTGAATCGCAATTGTGTTCGAATGTTAAAACACGTTATTCTATGGCAAATGATCACGATTGTATCGTATAATTTTTGCGGTTTTAAATGGGAGGGTCGGACTCATAATAAATTATTCTTATGGTATGAATCATTAAATATTCCTAAACGATTTGCATTCAAGATATTATGTTAATTCGATTTGATTTGTGGATAATTTGTTGTTATCCTAATTTCTTATTATACGTATAGGTGTGCATATATTATTATTTTGATAGTTATTTTGTTTTTTCTCCAATTTCCGTATTTGGATTCGATCGATCTTTAGAAGGAAATAGGTAGTATTTCCTTATTATTCTTTTATTATAAGTAACATTTCATTCCTATTTTAGATAACAAAAGAATAATTATATAAAAGAACATTAAAGTATTAAAATTAATATATGTATAAAGTTAATTCCTTTCAGATTTAATTTTGAATTATTGTGTTACACATCTTAATTTATTTTATTATTTTGATTATATCATCTGACATTTACTCTAGTCAACTAATTTTCACCTAAAATTGTATTTTCAAATATTCTTTTATTATTTTACTTAATTTTTCAATGCTCATTTTCCCTAACTCAGAATAAGTTACTTTTTAGGTGTGCAGGACTAACAAAAGTTTCTTATAATTTAACTATTTTTTAATAAAGACTTATTTTTGTTTAAGTACCTTAAATGTTTAAAATAATTAATGACCATCTTATCTTTTGTTTGGTTGATCCACTTTGAAATAGTTTAAATTAACTAACTATACGTTAATGATATAAACAACTACGATAAATATTTTAATTAATCTCTTTAAACAGTTATTTTATGTTTAAAAATTATAGAAAATACAATAAGATATTGTATTTAATAAACATAATTATTTGAATTTTGAATTATATTTTGTTTTTAAAATTATATCGATTTGTTTCTTTATTTCATGATTATTTTAAAGTTAAGAAAAGTAAGACATATTATTTATATTTGATCATCCTTTTGTAAGAGGATAACATATAAAATAAATTTGTTTCAATGTTGTTTTCTTACATTTTATTATTTAGTTTTTAATTTAATTTTCATTTTATGCAATTTTTATATGTTTAATAGTCAATAATTATTCATGATAGAAAATTAATTTAATATAATATAATATAAAAAATTTTATAATTCATACATTTTTATATAAACATAATCTCATTTTTCGAAAAATTTCTTCTACTTTTAATAATTATTTATCATATTATGATTGTTGTTTTATATTTTTATATGATTTATAGATTTAGATAAAAAAATAATTGTTTCTGATAAGAAATTCTATTATTTAATAAAATTTTTATAGTTTTAAAAACATTTTGCTAATTTATTAACTCAAATCATATTTTGTAATTTATAATTTTTTAATTATTTCTTCTTTATTTAATATTTATTTTCTTACCAATTTTATTTTTTTAGATTTTTATATGTAAATTTAATTATTTTACTTTTCTTAATAATTTAGTTTAGTTTTATATGTATATCATTTTAAAAAATATTTTAATAAATTTTTGAATTATTTCCTCTACATTTAATATTTATATGTCATATTACTGCTATTACACTTATATTGTTTTAGATTTTTAAAAGTTCTCTAAATAAATTGACTATTTTAATTTCTATTTCTTATGTTTAATGTTTAATTTAATTATTATTATTAATTTTTGATTTAATTGTTTAATTGTTAGTAATTGTTTTAAGGTTAAGAAAAATGAATTGTAAATTTATTATTTATATTTTATTAATCCCCTTATAAGAATATATAATTTTATATTGTTTATTGTAGTTTTTATCTTTTTCTCTTATGTAATTGTTTATACGATTAGATAAACATAAATAATTATTTATGATAAACAATTAATTTAATAAAAGTTAAGTATATTTTATAATTATTTTATTATTAATTTATTAAATTGTTTAAATCTTGTTATTTATACATTTTTTAAATTAAACTTTATAGTTTAAACTACTATGTTTTGAATAATTTCTTCTACATTTAATATTTATTTGTCAAATTATTGCTGTTGTTTTACATGTTAGTATGATTTATAGATTTAGATAGAAAACAATAATTGTTTCTGATAAGAAATTCTATTATTTAATAAAGTAATAATAATAATTGCTATTGTTTTAGATTTTTATATGTAAATTTAATGGTTTTACTACTTTTTAATTTAATTCAGATATGTTATATAATTTTTATAGTTAGAATTAAATAAAAAACAATAATTGTTTCTGATAAGAAATTCCATCATTTAACAAAATTTTTATAATTAAAAAAAAATAATTTTTAATTTTGTAATTTATTTCATTGATATTATTTTGTAATTTAAATTTTGTATATATTTGAATTATTTGTTCCACTTTTAAAAATTATTTGTCATATTATTGTAATTTTTTTTTATAGTTTTATATTTACTAAAAATAAATTTAATATTTTTACAAATTTTATTTTAATTTATTTCATTTCCAATAATTATTCCGACAAAAAATTGTATCATTTAATAATTTTTTTATAATTTTTGAAACATTTTTATAAATTTATGAATTTAATATTTAAAATTTCGTTTTTATACGTATAAGTGTCTCTGATTCTTTCGTTATATAAAATTTTTATAATCTAAACATTTTGATAAAAGATATTTATAAATATGTTTATGAATTTAATTTATCATTGTTAATAATTTTGTTATTTTCACATTATTTTAATCTTTTATATTTAATATTTACTTTTATATTATTTCAGTTTTTTTTTTTAAATTTTTATGTGTATGTCAATAAATTTAATAATTTTGTTATATTTATTTTTATAGTTTTTAAAACATGTTTATAAATTTATGAATTTAATTTTTCAAATTTTGTAACCATACATTTTTGGAATTATATTTTTTATATCTAATATTTATATTAATTTTACTACTTTTAATTTAATTTTCATATGTTATGTAATTTTTATAGTTATTTAGATAAGAAAACAATAATTGCTTCTGATACATGATTATATCATGTAATATTTTTTTATAATTTAAACAAATTAATAATTTTTTCTTTTTGTAATAAATTTAAAATTCATACATTTTTTAAATTATTTTCTCTACATTTATAATAATATTTACTTGTTATTTTTGCTGCCCTACATTACATTGTTATAGACACTATAAAAAATATAAATTTAATTTTATAATTAAAAATTATTAAAATAATTTATAGTAACTTTATGTTTAATCATATCATTTTATTCATTGACTTCTGCATATTATTTCCTCTTTCATTATGAAATATGGTTTGTATTTCTCAATCTATATTTATTTAATAATTAAACCGTATCCGTTTCCACATTTCATATTGTGCTTATCAATAGTTATTTCATTTATCAATTGTCTATTGTTCTTTATTTCTTATTTTTATTCATCATTCTCTTGTACATTACCATAACAACTATTTCATTGTAATATTTTCACACAAAAATGAAATATGTGCATTTTCGATGTGTATTGAACTGACGGTACACAATAACAACACTCTTGCAAATTCATAATAAACTACCAGCGTGTAAACCAAGGTTGTTACACGATACCATACAATTTACAACCATATTTACTTCCTCCTGATTATATTCATTACTCGTTTATTATCTGGTAGCATTTTTCGCGACAGAAATAAAACTTACGTTCCTTGATTGCATTATAATAATAATTCAGCGCTAATCGGATCCCGTCCTTCCATTCCAATGCAAACGACTCGATGAAAACCGTGTGCAGAAAATCGAACGGTTTCATTTAATTTTGAAACAATAAATAATTCGATTAGTCCGCATTATATCACCATAAAATATTACGTAAGGGGGCGGGATGCCGCTTTTCGTTTTAATCCAATTATCGGCTTGGGAATTGATTTTTGCTCTTACGTCGTCCAACAAGAAAATATGTTACGTAAAGCGATTTACCTTTTTTCATATACGTGCCTTATTGTTGTGTGTTCTTTAGATGGTCTTGGAGTGACACGAACATGATCAGCACACGTAGATGTGTAGTAAACATAACGAACGGCTAACTCAGCAGTATTATTTCTAGTAAATATTATTGAAATTTGCTGATGAAAATATTTTTAGAATCTGTGACGTTTATCAAAGTTGGTCTGAGCACTTTTTATTATATGGAAAATACATATTTATACATAATTATAATTATTTATATTGTTCGAATTATGAAACTGAGGTTGCAAAATTGTTAATGTTATGAAAACATGTTTTAAAAACAAATTAATGCAACCATTATAATAATTTAATTACTAATTTAGTCACTACTTCCCTTAGTTACAAAGATTTTAATACTTTTTTTTATTTAATTATTTTATTGCTGGATAAATATTCATTTGTAATTTGATTTACTGAAAAACAAATACATATTTTTTTATTTTATTTTAATTTTTTAACATTTAAATTAAATAATGAAATTGTCAAGATAAAAGTGTCAATTTTATATATTTTGTCAACCAAATTTTTATATTGAATATTATATTTTAATTTAAAAAATGCACATTCCCATTTCAATTTCTACTCATAAAAAAAATATTATTTTGTCAAAATTATCAAAATTAAATAGTAAAATTGGTAGTTTCAATTTGAATTTTGTATTATATTTTTTTATTTCCTTTATTATATTTTTTTATATTATTTTTATTATTTTAAAATTTATTTTTTGACCCTATATTTTTATTTAAAATTTTATAGCTTAATTTCAAAAAATTAAATTCAATTCCAATATTCATTTATTTTTCATTTTACTGAAAATTTATTAAATAATTTTATTATTAAAAATAAAACCTAAAGAAACATTTTGTTAGATTAATACTATTATTAAAAAAAATAATCGGTAATATAAAGAAAATTTTTGTTATAAATTTCTTTAACTTTAATTTCTAAAATTAATATTGTCATTCTAATGAATTAATTTAATTATTTGATATTATTTAATGCACATACTTTTTTTAATTTGTCACTAATTTCAAAAATTTAAATTCAATAATTTACTTTACTAAGAAAATTAATAATTAATTATTAAAAATTCTTATACGTTCTTTTTACTTATTTACAGTTTATTTTTTGAGAAAAAAATAAAATTTTTCCAACATTTGATTTGTGTAAATAATTTAGTTTCAAAAATTTACATTCCCATTCCATTCTTCATCTATTTTTGACCCTCTTCAGTAAAGATTAATATTTAAATTAATATTTTTTCTCATAAGAAATTTAAAAAATAATAATAATCGATTTTTAGATAATATAAATGAAATTTTTATTATAATTTATATCATTTCAAATTTTAAGTTTACTGTAATATTTTTAATATTAAAAACTAAAAATTTTATTTTTAGTGAATTACAAATTTTATTTTTTTTTTAAATTTACATTTTTATTCCAACTATTTATTATTTTATTTACTGAAAAATAAGTATATATTTTTTTAAATTGAATTTTTTATCACGAAAATTAAATATTAAAATTATCAATTAACTATTTAATATTTTATGTTCTTGTTTGTCAGTAAACAAAGTACTAACAAACAAGAACATAATTTTTTAATTAAATTTATCACTAAAATTAAATATCAAATTTTACAGAAAAACAAGAAAATTAATATTTTATTAAAAAAATAGTTTGAATAATTTCTTCTACATTTAATATTTATTTGTCAAATTATTGCTTTTGTTTTACATGTTAGTATGATTTATAGATTTAGAGATAGAAAATAATAATTGTTTCTAATTCTGATTTATATAATTGCTGTTGTTTTAAATTTTTATGTGTCAATAAATTTAATAATTTTACTAGTTTTAATTTAATTTTTATATGTTATGTATCACTAAAGACATTAAATTTTATAGAAAAACAAGAAAATTAATATTTTATTAAAAAACATTTATATATTTATAACTTTTATGACTTTTTTAAATTTTATTTTCTAAAAAACAAAATAGAACATTAAATTTGTGTGAACATTTTCATAAACGAAAATATAAATTTATTAAATACGTATTTATTATTTTCGTTAATATAAAATTTCTAGACTAAAAAATTAATGTAAATTTAATTATAGAAGAATATTAAATGAAAAAAATAGATAAACTAAATATAATGTTACTTATATGACAATACTTCTTCTGGACGACATTTATATTTAAAAGATTCTACTTTAATGTAATATTGGCACTTTATGTTTCTTATAAATATACATTTCGCAGTACCAATTTTGATGTAAATGATTTTTTTCAATTTTATTTAAATTTTATTGTTAATTTTGTTGTTTATTTAAACTTTCGTTATTGTTTATGGTTAATGAATGGTTTTAAGTATTTTTAAAGGTAATCATACGTTTCCTGTCGTTTATGAATTTTATGCTGTTATTGTCCTTTTAATGATTCGTTTCTCTCAGTTTAATCTTTTGCAAATTACAACTTTCATTATTTAGTTTATTTACATTAAATGTTTAAAAAATTAGAAAATTTGTATCAATTTTAGTTATACGGTTTGTGTGATTCAGTTTGGACCATTTATTTGTTTTGACTAAATGTTATTGATAGCTTTGACAATTTCTACTGAATCACAGCCCACACACACATTGATTGTGCGTTTTATACCAAGAATTACCACGTGTAATCAAAACCATTACCACTTATCATACGTTTATCGGTAGGAAAACTCCTTTTGTGCTACATGTGCAGATGCATTTATGTGTCACTGAGCATAAAGGTACTGTTCATAACCGGCCCTTATCTAAATTTGCCCCAGATAATACGTAGTACCGATAATCCTGACACGTGGATACGGAAGAATTGTAAATCAAACGCCAATCAAAACACTATCGTGCTAATAGTGATGTACGATCGGCGTGTACCACAAACATTGGTAAACTTTCAGGACTTTCAGTCTAAAAATAGACACGTTGCGTAGGTGAAAATGCCGGCGTATCAAGTTCGACAACTTGTAATCACAATATTAGATTAAAGGTAAGGGATCGATTCCTACGGCCACTTTCTCCGCATCGTTGAGAAAAGAACTTGAACGGTGTTTTCAGCGTCCCACCAACAAGTGGCGTCGAACGTTCCCGTTATTAATTTTCGACCAAGAAATTCGCTAATTTACACAGATAACATTGCGTACGCACGTTTCGGCATGTTTTGATTTTTATTTGTCTTGACTTGTGCACATACGAACTTGTGTTTACGTAGTTACATGATAATGTCGAATTGCGTCTCATCCAGTTTTTATTTGATTTGCATGAGACACAATAGTTCGGTTGTGTTTTTAAAATTGTTTGTCTTCTCTTACATTGGTTGTAATGCTGGAGTGTGATTTTATTGAATTAAATCGAAAGGCACATTAATATGGCATGTTTTAATCTAATCGGGTTAAAATTGGATTACATACCGCAAAACATAATGTAATATTGCGTGAAAACGTGGTGTTATTTACATCATGCATCACGGCTTGGGTGACACACTCGTGTTTCTGATGAAACTTTACTGTTGGAAGTGAAATTTATTCCTGTTCGTGTTTTTTATTTTTGTTTCTAAAAATTGCGTTGAAAAATATTATTATAAATTACTTTTAAATATTTAAGAATGTAAATACTAATAATAATTTTTATATGAAATAAAAGGAAATGTCTTAATAGAATATCAATAGAAAATATTTAAAATCATAAATTTCAAATTATATATCTATTTATACAACAATGTGAAAGAGATTTAAATATGTAAATCAATTAAAAATAGATTGGTAGTAAAAATATTTTTAGAATAAATATTAATCAACAAAAATATGAATGAATAAAAAATACAGATTGTGTTAAAATTTTAATTTATTCAATTATACAGATCGAAAAGCACCTTAATAACAAATGATAAATAAATTATAGGAAATTAAAATTAAGTGTATTAAACTTTTTACAAATAATAAGCATTTAATTTGAAAAAAATTGGAAAAATATAGAATTATTTAAAATTTGATTTATCAATTTTACAATTATAAAAAATAAAATAAAAAATTTTAAATATAAATAATAATATTTTTTTATTATAATACGAATTAAATAAAAAATAAAATAAATATTTTGAAATTAAAAATTCAAATGTGTATTTTCTATTTTAATTTTGTATAAATTTCGATATAAATGAAAAACAATACAAGAAAATTATAAAACCACAAAATTTAAAAATTTAAGTTGATATTAATTAAAAAATATGAAAAAATATATATAAAAAAATAAATTTTTACTTTAAAAAAATATTAATATTAAAATATTTTGATATTAATCAAATAATATAAAATAAGTTTAAAATAAAAACTCACTCAAATTATATTAAATAAAGCAAAATTTTTTTGGATTTAATTAAATAATACGAAATAATGAATGTAAATAAAGGAAAGATTTTAGTTGTTCAAAATTTTTAAAAATATTTTGACAAATAATTTTTTGTTTTTTAAATAATTAATAATTATATTTTGTGAATTAAATAATAATTTTAAAATTTCTAATTAAATAAAAAGCGAAGTTAAAACATTTAGTGTTAATTAAAATATTTAGTGTTAATTAAAAATAATAAAACTAATAGTGCACTTAAATTGACATAAATAATGCAAAGTCTAAGTAATACATTAAATATTTTAAAAAATTTAGTGTTAATTAAAACATGAAAATATTTAAAATGATAAAAATTTACTTAGTTTAATAGAAATAAAGCAAAATTTATAGTTTTTTGAGAAATTTAAGAAAATATGTTGTAGTAAAATAAAAAATATGAACAAATTATTATTATGGTATTGGTTAAAAAATATAAATAATTATAAGATTTTATTTAATTTATTGAAAATAAAACAAAGTTTTTTGTTTTTTAAAAAAATTAAAAATGTGTTGAATATAAAAAAAATATATTACAATTAAAACATTTTAATATTAATTATATATTATTTAAAATGTATAAAACACATCTTAAATCAATGTAAATAAAGTTTTTAGTTAATTAAAAAATATGAAATAATTTTAAAATTTATAAAACTTCAGCTAAATTAATTTATATAAAAGTTTTTAATTTATTAAAATTTAAAAAAAGTATTTATCTCATAAATAATTAAAAAATAAGAAAAAAATATTAAAATTTATGAAACGTAAGATAACGTAAATAAAACTTATTTTTTTATTTAATTTTAAAAAAATTGTTTATGTAATATAGAAAAATAAAAAATATGAATAAAATAAAATTTTAAATTTTTGTAAATAAAAATAAAATAAAAAATTATGTAATATAGAAAAATAAAAAAATATGTATAAAATAAAATTTTAATTTTTTATAAATAAAAATTTAATAAAAAATGATGGTGATTATTAATTTTAAAAATATGAAAAAATAGTAAAAATTTTAAAATTCAAAAATTTTTAAGTTATTAAAAATCAAAAAACATTGTTTATAAATAAACATGAAAAAATCATAAAATTTTAAATTAATGTAAAAGACTCAATATTTTTTCTATAAATTAAAATGAGTTGGCTTCAAAAATATGAAAATATTCCAAAATAAATATATATCCATTTATTGTTTTCTAACCTAACTTTTGAACAAATTTCAAGAACAAATTATTGCATATTTTAAAACCCATTTTCCACGTGTTTTATGATAAATTTTAAAAAAGATCCTAATTAACAAAACCCACAGAATATTCCCGAAGTTTTTGTATAAATTTGAAAAACAATAACGATAAGAAACATCGTCTTATCGCAAATTTCCGAAATACCAATACACATTACTCATAATTGCGTGCCACCCGCAAAAATCGCTAAGCTTTTGCATCACCCAGTCGCGTCCTCGTCGCCGTTGTCACGGGGAAAAAGCCAATTGGTGAAGCGTCGCGGCCACGAAATGGAAGCGTCTGGAAAGCGGAACGCACGAAGCGACGCGGCAACGGTCGTCCTCTCCGCGAGATCATACGAGCGTCACGTAAGCTCCGTCGGACGCATGCGCGCGGCCCCCTCGCTCGCGTCTACGTGACCGACAAAACTCCCAAGCCGAGACCGAAACCAAAACACGGACAGTCGGAAATTAACATCTGTGGTGTGTGGAAGCAACGATGGGAAGATAAAAGTGGCTAACCAACCTGTTTCTTTTCTTTGTGCCCAAGTTAAATTCGCGGTGACCGGCCGTTTAAACCATCCCCCGATATCACAATAGAACGTCGGCGGTGAATCCGTTCCGTTTTTTGTACGCGGTGCCAGCTTGTTCGACAACGATACGCACGATACCCGTTCAAACAACATGGTCGAGAGAATCTTGGAGGAGACCGAACATTACGATTCAGGTGGGTCAAATTCGCATAAGCGGACCGTTTAGGCGACGTGCGGCAACGCCGTTCCTACCCGAGCCGACCGACCTTTGTTCTGTGTTACCGTCCGACTGGATGATGTCCCTTTGTTCCCGTTCCGTTTGTCCCGTAGAACTATCTGGAAACCACCTGCACTCGGTTTCGTTACGAAATGCTCGGTGTTCGGGGCCCCTGAATCGGTGCTGCGAGTGTGTAGATAAAGAGAAAGAGTTGCGTCGCTGGTCGGATGTGCCCTAAACACCACCGGTTGACCTCGGCCCTAATGTTTTTGTTTATGTTTGGACGCAACAGCTGGGTACTGCCGGTTCGGACGTGTTGTTTGTGTAGCAAACGGTTTTTGCGGCGTGTCCGTACACGTTTTCTGGCGTGAGTGGCGTCCTCGGTCCTTCCGCTTTGCACGACGATTGTTGGAAAAGATTCCGTTTTCAAAATCGCTTAGCTTTGATGACTTGTCAAATTTGAATCAATTTCTATGCTTTTTGTTTTGTTTTTTCTGGTACAAACAAACTGTGCTGAAGATAATGCTGAAGTCGGCATGAAAAACTGTTTGTTTTGGTTGTTTTGCATCAGTCGTATTATATTTCCTGGGTTTTGTAAATTTGTTTGCTTTTATATAATGCCTTTAGCCTTCCGTTAGACTATTTCCTGAATTTTAATTAGCAAAATTATGTAATTTTATTAATAACGTACATTCTTTCCATGCCTTCAAGTTTTCCACATTTTTCAATATTCCGATATTTAACTTTGGTTTCATTCAATTTTTGAAGCTTTTTACTAATACATATAATAAAGTATACAAATTTTATAATATATTAAAAATTTTAAAATAAATCCCTTATGATATATTTTTTATATTTATAAATTTTAAAGGTAAAAAAATCCGAGTATCTTTGAGATTTATTTTGTCACTGGCTGCACGTACTAATAATTTTGTAATATTATTTGCTTATTTAATTTTAACAATTTATTTAATTTCATTTTTGAAGAGTTTAACAATTTTAATATCTCTAAGTCTACTATTTTTGTTAATAATTTAAATATTTATTTTACCACCGATTATATAGACTGAATGCTTTTTTTATTTTATTATTAAAATGTATAAAAAAACTAGAAAAATATTAAATTATTACTATTTATTTTATTTATTAATTACTTTTAGTTTTCTAAGAGTTTTAATTTTTATTTTGTTATCTTTATTAACTGTCTCTGTTAATTAACATAATTTAAGTTTTAAGAAACATGGTTAATTTAATATTTATATTATCACCTGCTACAAACACTGATTTTTTCCATAATTACAAATCATTCAAAATTAACTAAAAATCTAGAAAAATAATTTTGTCCTGACAATTTATTTAATTTCATGATTAATTTTAGTGATTTTTTAAGTGCTTAATAACTTTAAAACTATTAAAAAAGATTATTAAATAATTATAGATAGTTCTGTACTATCTATATAAATACTAAATATTCCATAAACCACATTTTTAAAAATATTAAAGTTTTATTCAACAGTTTTTTGAGTAATTTTAAAATTTATTTCATCACTGATTTTTTTTTCAACAGTAAAAAAAAGTACGTTATTATATACTTATGCTAATTTATAAATATTGTTATTGCTTATTTTTTTAATTTCATTATTATTTTCAGAATATCAACAATTTTAAATATTCAAAAAATTTTATTATGTCTTTGGATCATTAAAAACATTTTAATAAAATTGAGAATAAAAGTATATATAAATTTTGAAATCAGTAACTTCTTGAATAATTTTAAGATTCATTTTATCGCAGGTTGTACACACAAAATTATCTATAATTAATAATTTTGCCTTTTAAATACACATTTAAATAAAATATCTGAAGATAAAAAGAAAATTATTTTTATTATTTGCGTATGTAAATTTATACCTTTACTTAATTTATGGCGATTTACTTAATTTTATGATTATTTTTAAAGGTTTTTTAAGTGTCAGCGATTGCTGATTCGATGTCCAACAATTTTATTGCCTCTAAAAAAGTACGACAATACATTTATGTATGAATAAATAGGCAGACTCTTAAATAATACTCATAATAAAGCGCAAATAATTAATTTATTTACAATTAGATAGTGTAAATCAATATTATTATAGATAAAGTAGAAAGTAGACAAATAGGTGCCTTTTGTGAGTGTTCATGATTTGAAATCTTAATGAAGTATTTGAGGGCAGAAACTAAACAAATTAACAATATTGGTCTTCAGATTGTACAATTCAAAAAGGTACACTTATATTTTTAACGTTATCTTAATCTGCAAAATTATAATTAATTTAATTTATTACTGTGATACGTCAATTAATTATGAAATTGGGACACGATAAACTATTTTTACGTAATTAAACAGGCACTTAAATTCGATAAACGATTTTTTTCCGAAACCTTGAACTTACTATTTGCTTTAATCTTAAATTTACATGTTTAAAATATTTGCGAGCAAATTTTTGTTGGGCAGACAATTTAAATACGTAAACAATTTTTATTATTAGCACATTGCTTAAATGTTAATATTAAATAAACATACATTACAGAAAATTACATAAGTTTTTTTTAGAAAACAAGGAAACATTTAATAAAACTCATCATAAAAAGTCAGCTTTTACAAATACAGAACGTAATCCTCTTTTACGCCCACCACACGTTGTAAAGGACAAGGAAAGTCTTAAAATATCTTTCGATATGACTTGGTAGTTTCTAAACGTTTTGCATACAATGGTCTCATTATTTATTTTTAAGCGAAGACAAATGTGAGATTGTTGTTTAATGGAACGCAAAGTAATTTAACTTTGTAGTTTTGTCAACGTTATCGGTAAAAATCATTTCTTGCGTCGTTTCCCCTTAACGTTTGACGCACACCCTCAGACGTGTGACCCACATAATTTTTGTTTGTAAATAATTAAGCGACCTCTTTGAACTTTTCGATAATCGCACATTTTCAGATGTTTTTATTGTAATCGTGCAACGTGGTTTCTGACCTTGCGGCCATGTGAATTTATTATTTTGTGGCCACGTTGTTGCTGCCGCTCGTTCGACTTTAACAAATTCGCACTTCACAATCGGTCCGGTTCCCCCGTACTTAACTTAATTAGTTTGGCGTATCAAATATTAATGCGAAGCGTGATTCTGAAACTGACGCACAACCCAGTTTATTTAGAGACAGTCCTGCGTCAAGTCCTAGATTATTTTGGGTATCGGACTTTTCTTTGTCCCCTGCTGATGTGTTTTTTGGCAAAATGTCCCCTGTTTATTTCCTACGGTGTTTTTGTTTACGACTCCACAGGTAGGCAGGAACAACCGTGAACTTTTCGTGAACGGGAAAACAGGAAGGGTCCTTGATTGATCCGTGCTTCGTATAATAGAGAGGAACCTATGTGTCGCACGCAAAGTTGGAAAAAATCGTATTTGAGGCACGTACCGGAGCGTGCGTTGTAAAGTATGTGAAACTCGTCGGCGTCGTTGTCGGTCAGTTCCACTGGGATTCGTTTTATTTTATCGGATTGTTGGCACCTAGTTTTCAAGGTTTCGGTCCGCGTTAAATATTGTATTGTCCATGGAAACCGGCAAAACTGGACGAAAGTATTGAAATTTGCTTGCACGATTTTATGCGCTTAGATTAATTGTTTTGCACTTCTAACAATTCTTCGCCTTGCAAGTGTCTTTCTATTCGCACTCATCATATGTTACAGTTTCTAATATTTTGTATCCGAGTGCAATTACACGTTAGAAATCTGAAAAGTATGAAATTTTCTATTATTTTACATTACATATTGTTTATAATAATGTGGTTTTATTTATTTAAACATCTGTGTATTTATAAGTTCACCAGCAGGAAATCCAACAATATTTTATATTTAAAAAAATGTTTTAGAGATCTACAACTGTACATAAATTTAGTCAACAATTCTAAAATATCGTAGTTCCTTTAAATATTGTGTTGAAAAGAACAAAAATAATTAAATTTAATTAGTTAAATTAGTTTTAGATATCCAAAATTTTAAATAAGTATTTTTCTTGGGGTGTCTTCAATTTAAAGGATAGACTCCGGATATCATGAATTTTTAAGAGTGGTTTTCCCAGCTTCCATCCAGTCTGTTTCATAGATATTTGTTGTTCGTTTTAATAAGCTTAATCTGTTTTAGTCATTAAATTCCCTTCAATTAAAACCAACCAACCAACGTTCAATTTAATCGATGCATCAATTCTTATCTAATTACTTTCTAATTCGTCCATTCATGACACCGAATCGTTCTCTGTAATATTTCCACCGTATTTATTTATAAACAGAAATTATGATGTGCCTCGCCCAGGAAGTGCGCCTCTAAATAAACACATGTGTAAACAAAGCATCCAGTCCGCAGCATGTGAGAAGTTGCGGTTTCGACGAGCCACAACAATAGTTCGTGCTCTCGTCTGAACGGTCGCATTTCATGTCCACAATATTCTAATGCATCTAAATGCCAATTGTTAATGGCAATCAATTACCGTACCGCCTTTATGAATACCAAGGCCAGGAAGATGGTGTTTGGCGAGGAAGTTATGGACGTTGTGAAAGTGAAAATGTTCGATAACTTGGCGTTTAATTGAATTTCAAATGTGTAACAACGCGCTCCCTTGGTTCACACGAGGAAATACATGTATCCAAGTTATGCGTGTATTTTCGTTGCGCCCCGGGGGTTATTTTTAGTCGTTTTCTAATTGGTACTCATGTTCTCCGAACGCGGATTGTCCGTTAATCAAGCCGTCAGGTGCCGCCGCTATTTTTATCCTGTTTTATTAAAAAATTTGGAAAAAACCCAAAGTCGCATGATAATGCGCATATTAATTAAGTACGCACTTTAATTACTAGACTTTATTATTATCACATCAGTTGCATAAACAAAGAACGACAACAACAAAATCTCCCGTTTTAATTTTTTAATCTGTGTAAATTGATTAGTATCAAGGTGATGCAAGCGACTGCGAACTTGCCTATTCACGGCGCAAAAATAACCGATTCGGTCGTAAAAAAACAGTTTGGAACGGATCCAGCAAAGTGCAAAGGACGGACGGACTCCGCGATATGCGTCTCAAACGGTTAATAAATCGGGTCCGTGCGAAATGGACAACGCAGAAGGGCTGGTTATATTTTGATGCCTCTATTACTTATCTTACAGGATAAAAATATAAAGAAGTGTCGTAAATAGAACTGATATCCTGATTTCTAATGAAACATGATTAAAAATGACGTGACGTTCACAGATAAAAGTTTTGGTTTTTGGTGTGTTAATCGAGACATTCTATAGAAGTTTTCAATTGCGTTTAATTGGTAAATGGCAAATGGTTCCATGATTTCTCTATACATGAGACGATCCATATTACTAATAACTTTCTGTAAGAAGAGCCAAAGCTACTAGTCCGACTCAATTAATTTATATTTTCATTTACCTAGTAGACAAGAAAGGATTCCGTTTACTGATTCTTCCAGTTTGTCTGCCTATAAAAGGAGTTTTTTGTTAGAATGTTTTCTCACTGAATTTTCAAATGAGGATGTTCTTACATATTTATGCAATATTTCATTTTTCCCACTGTACCGTTTCTCTGATCACTATTGTACGTTACTTCTTAGAAATTCTTGATGTAGGAGTACACAAATATTTTCATTAGATTAAAAAGGTAAGTTGTTTAATATTGTTTTGATCATCAAAATAAAGTTAGGTTAAAAGTCAAGTGTGCCACTCTTAAATAATTAAATTCCCCAGTTACCGACGATGACATAAAAAGGACCACGATATTGATAACATTCCCTGGAGAAAGTAGTTTTTCTCGCTTAATTTTATAACTAATGATATATCGAAAAACTGAGAAATAGATCTACAAGTATTATTTCAAACTTTGCTTTATATGGCGTAATAAATAATATGAGGCCTGAAATGTAAATAATAAACCTGTAACCCGGCTTTTTTTAACTCGTGTGCAAAATAATTGTTAAAACAATTCGACAAGTATATAGACCTTGAACAAGTAGTACGCCATTATCTAACCGGGTAATTGTATTCGTTTTTTGTTGTTTGCAAGTGTCAGTAATTGGAATAATAGGCATATTTTTACGGTTTTTTTAATTAGGCGTTAGTTACCGGAGGCTTTCCTAACACCACCAACAAGTTTATCATTCTTAGCTGGAACGTTACCACTTGTATGATTAGAAAACTTTTCTAAGCTTCATTACAATCGTCCTCCAAAAGCAGTTGTTACTTTCATCGGCTTAACAACAATTGATGGCAGCCATGAACTGTGAACTTCTAGCGAGTGATTAATAGTACATCCGTCACCTCCCCCAGCACCAATTCATTACCGATCGGCCAACTTTTGAAACCATCCACGTTCACCACGCAAACCTGTATGCGTTAACGGACAAAACACTCGGATGATTGTGGCATTTAGCTCTCTCGTGCCTCTTAAACTGGATCAGGGTTTCGCGGTGCCGTTGCTCGGGCGACCATCCCACAAAGATGTTCCGCCCAGTTGGTACAGTTCGATGTGATATATGCCCCGGTTCGTCTGTCTCGGTGTGCACGACAGTTTCGCAGGTCGTTAGCCCGGACACACTTTTCCAAGTCTTACGCAACTTACGCCTGAGTTTGCATCGCGATCCAGCGATTCAATCCGATATTGGGGTTGGTGACGGTTTTACTGTTGGCAGGTTTAACGGACGGAGCGCGTTGAATCAATCCTCGCTGGAAACAATGCAATGATATCATCGTGCCGCGTTGCCGAGCGCAACGTCCATACGTGTTATAAAATCCAGTCAAAACGTTTGCAATTCGCTTTTCTCTTTTATACACGCCGGGGCCAATTGAAAGCCGAACAATATTTTTACGTTTACCGCATTGCGGGACGGATGTTGACGAATTAATTAACGTGGTTTCTTTTTTTTTTTGTTTTCCAGAGTGCAACGGCAGTGTGAACAATGGAGATAGCACGGGCGGTGGCGGGGGCAGCGCCTCCGACAGCGGCGATCAAATGGACCCCGACACTCGTGCCAAAGAAGTCGCCCGTCGCAAAGAAGAGGCCAAGAGGAAACGGCGCAGCAAGAAACGTACCGGCTCATCTCTCGTGTCATCTTGTTTTCAAGGTGCGTTTTCTAACGTCTCACTTCATCATTGTTTGCAAGAGAAATTAATAAACCAAATGAATTTTTAAACATGTATATTTGTTACAAAATTGCTCAAAATATTTAAACTGTACAAAATGTTTAATATATCCACAGTGAAACAATGTGGGGGTTTAGTCCAGCTCAATTCAGAAAAACATGTATAACATTTTGTAGAATAAGAATATAGTAGTTCTATAATAAAATATAAAAACAACAATAGAAAATTAATATTATTTTAATAGTTTACATTAAATAAAAGAGTTAAGACTAAAATATTTAACATTTTAAAAAGTTGCTATAATGAAGAGTACTACTGTAATTTAATTTATTACACTGGTTGTGAGATAAAAGCTGCAAATATTATTAGGAAAAAACAAGTCTATCTAAACCACAATTATGGTAAAAGGAAAAACGTCAAAATGTCTCAAAAAAGCACATAATTTAATTTATTACATTAATTATGTCACAAAAACAAAGAATATTATCGGGATTACAACAAAATGTTTAAATGTGCATAATTTATTTAACTCAAAACAAAAAATCAGTACAACAACAAAGATCTAGAAATAAAATAATCGAGAAATAGAGTTACAAGACTACTTGCTACGTTTTTCCTCATGATAACGATGGACAATAAAACCTGAAATTTAACCAGAACAAATAATTTTTTATTGTTTAAACAGCCCAAGACAATTCATACAAAAGAAACAATTTCTAAACCATTTTCTAACCATAAAACATGTCCAATTACCATTTTTTCACTAAATTAGCCGTAAATGCCTTTTATTCTTGCCCAACTAATTGTGAACTTCTATTTTTGGGAATATGACAAACATAAAAAGTGTGACTCACCACGTTGTTATTTACTTTTACTTGCTGATTTATTAATTTGTCATCTAATCGAGATTAGATCAAATCGTCATTCTGGGTCGCCAGTTGGAGCAACAGAAACCTACAATTTGTTTCGAAATGTGCCTTAGTTTTTTATCGAACACTTCTCTTTAATATTAATTGGTAATTACCCCACGCGTTACCATGAAATATTTATAAAAAAATTGAAGGTTTCCTTTACATTAGTTATTCATGTTAATGTTAATAAAATAGCTGTCGCTGATTTGCATTAAACCGATACCAGTGTAAAAATTAGATTTAATATTGATGAGTGCTTGTGCACCAGTATCTATTACATCAACAATCCCAGTCGTTTTGTGTTTAAACCAGTAAAACTTTCCGTAATAATAAGCTATTTGCGTCATATTTTTTATCTAGATTAAATATTTGTTGACCTTTCCTGGATAATTGATAATTTTTTGGTACATCACGACAGCAATGACAATTCCAACTACTGTAAAAACTCACTCCCAACGTTATTGGCTTAACAAACATTGTGGAACTGGTTTTGTCGCCTACGGCGTATTCACTTTGAATCATAACTTTCTAACTGTGAGGTTCGGACTTATATGGTGACAGAAAAAATTCACGTTCCTTCGGAACAGTTTTATGGGATAGTATCGCAACCGTGCATATTTTTCTCATCGATTTGTATTGATCAACAGCAAACGGGGACATTCGGACCGATTATCTCTGTACGCTGTGACGTGATTTATCTATTTTACAACTTACTCCCTAGAATGTAAATATTTACGGTCTATTCTCGGTACGAAAGGGTCAATATTTATGCAGACGGAAAGTCACACCACCACTTATCAAGCGCAACATATTTGTGTTACGGTGTGCGGTCATCGCCTAATTGAACTGTCATTATCTTCTCCAGGAAGTTACTTAATCGTGGAAACCGCCTAAAATTAACCCACCACGTTGTAAAATAGAACAATGCGTTTTAATTGGTTTTTTATGGTAAGTCGCAGATGTTCCGAGAATAGAAACAACGCGGGACGGCCACCGTTGCCAATTTTTAATTATATCACCGGGACATTTGTCCCAGTTTCTCGGACGGCTATTCTATGCGTGTGGCACATTCGCTTGGGTTAGGTCAAGTCCGGGGACTGAATTACCGAATGCACAAACACTGTTAAGCAACATCCACTGATATATGAATAAGCAATCGCACTATTTTATGCTAATCCACATGACTGGTTATTTCCTTGTTTGTCTGCTTGCATTAAATGAATTTTCTGTAACTCGACACTTTGAAATAAAACCTGAAGATTGTTGAAAGTAAAATGTGCTGGTTTACATTGTCTCAATTTCCCCGCATGTGGTTTTTACAATAAACAATTAATTTCACTTCATTTGTTTTTTTTAACGTGTGGTTAATTTTGTTTCAGACCTATACAAATTGACAGGGGAGGTTTTAGGCGAGGGAGCCTATGCAAGCGTCCAAACTTGCATAAGCCTTTACACCGACCAGGAGTACGCCGTTAAGATCATTGACAAGGTGCCGGGGCACGCGAGAGCCCGCGTGTTCCGGGAGGTGGAGACCTTCCACCACTGCCAAAATCAACCGAACATTATCCAGCTCGTAGAGTTCTTCGAGGGCGAGGAGAAGTTCTACTTGGTTTTTGAGAAAGTAAGTAACAACACCCACACTTCAATTCCAAACATCATTCTAACTCATGGACATTTTACAGATAAACGGTGGTCAGTTGCTGAAGAGGATCCAGGAGTACAAGTACTTTAGCGAGGCGGCGGCCGCGGAGATTGTGCGCGAAGTCGCGACCGCATTGAGTTTCATGCACGCCAAGGGTATAGCGCACCGCGACCTCAAGCCGGAGAACATCCTGTGCGTGAACCGCGATCGACTCTGTCCGATCAAGATCTGCGACTTCGATCTCGGCTCGGGCATCCGGTTCCAATCGAGCGTCTCCAGCCCCTTGGCTACACCTCAACTCCTCACTCCCGTAAGTTTTGCTTACTTGCACCTTTTGTGCGGGTTGTAAATGTGGTTGTTTGTTGCAGGTTGGTAGTGCCGAGTTTATGGCGCCCGAGGTGGTCGAGGCGTTCATCAGCGACTCGGAAACGACATCGTATGACAAGAGGTGCGACCTCTGGTCGTTGGGAGTGATCACGTACATCTTGCTGTGTGGTTATCCGCCATTCTATGGAAAGTGTGGAAATGATTGTGGTTGGGAGAGAGGTGACAACTGTAGGGCCTGTCAGAACCTCCTGTTCCAGAGCATTCAAGAAGGGGACTATGAGTTCCCGGAGCAGGAGTGGGCCCACATCTCCGAAGACGCCAAGGACCTCATCTCCAGCCTGCTGGTGAAGAGAGCTAGTCAGCGAATCAGCGCGGAAAAGGTACTAAACCTCCCCAATTGTTTTTATTCTTCGATTACTAACAGTGGTTTGATTGTTTCAGGTGTTACAACATCCCTGGCTGAAGAACGCCAGCGATGGGGCCGCTCTGACCACGCCGGCCGTCATCAAGAAAAACAACACGGCCCGCGAGCTGTCGCAGTTCGCGGAGTCCGCCATGGCTGTGAATAGAGTCGTGCAGCAGCACTTCAGCATGAAGCTTGACTATCTGGAGCGGCCGAACGTCTATCCGATCGGCGGTGCCGACGGAAAGGCGACGGTACCCAACTGTTCGTCGCGCATATTCGGCCTCAGTCCGCCCAGCGAGAGCAACCTAATGCAGAGACGGGTCAAAGGCCGGTCCTGTCAGTACCTGTTGCCGTCGCCGGTGCAGGCCATACCCAGTCCAAGCGGCTGAAGTCCGTTGCTGTCAAGGCTCATCCCTTACATCTTGTACTACTATTACTTTTTTTCTTTGATGTTTTGTTGAAGGAGTACCGGAAAAATTTTCAAAAACAAGTTAAGTTTTTTCTACGTAAAAACCGTTATTTGGCTCATTGCAGAAAGTTGAAATTCATTTAATTCTATGTGACTAGCGCGAGCGCTCTCAAAGGGTGGCGCGCTGGCTTTGTTTTCATTTTGTAATTTTTCTATAATTGATCGCGGTGCGGGGTTCATCACATCGATCACCCCGACTCAGTCGCATGATTTACAGACGGCCGGCGGCCGTCTTTACGTCATTCAAAAGGTCGGGGCGGTTAGGGTGTTGTTCGTCGTGTCGCGCCGGCCTAGATTTAGATATTGCGCTTGATTTTTAATACTTTTGTATGTGTTGAGGCGGACTGGCTGCAGCCAGTTTTGCATTGTGATAATTAAATAAGCATCTGACCGTGCGATCTAGCCGCACGTAGACTGTAGACAGCCGTACCTGCTTTTCGTTCAGTGAGATACGGAACTTTTGTATATTTTTGGGACGAAGTCCCGTTTGAGGGAGCCCGTCGCCGTTTTTACCACCGCAACAGTGAAGCTTCGTCCATAGTA
Source organism: Aethina tumida (assembly GCF_024364675.1). Lineage (NCBI taxonomy): Eukaryota > Metazoa > Arthropoda > Insecta > Coleoptera > Nitidulidae > Aethina > Aethina tumida. The sequence continues at coordinate 19,542,633 of NC_065439.1, forward strand.
TTATAGGCTTGCTGAGGTTGACAACTTGGAAATGCACCGTCCCGAACCCGATTTGCTTGAATCCTGTCTACACAGTACTAAGAGTTAGTATTTGATGGGAGTTTAGGGAAGTCCGTGGTTCGTGCAAGTGCGTTGGTTTTGTCCAACGACATCGGACAGTTTAAAACCACGAAATTTTGATTATTTAGTATTACTCGTGGCAAAAACGGCGAAGAGTTCTCAAAGTACTGACAGTCCATGTATTCTAAGAGTCCTATATAAGTTTGGATATTTTTTTAATATTTTGTAATGCTCAAGGGGTAGTTTGTCTTTCTATGATTCGAATGGTATCCAAACCAGGGCGCGTGTACTACAAACGTCCACGTGGCAGTCTAGGGCTATACCAGTGACTTTATTTTGATGGGCCCCCTGCCATTTGGTCGTTTGGTCTTCCAACACTCAGGGTTGTAATTTTGATTGGTCGCGAGAGTTTAAATAAAACCACAGTAGCCAAATTAACTAGGTAACATCACATAATAATATTCGAGCAGGCGACACCATGTTATTTGGCATTACTTAATATTAATTTGGCTTCTCTAGGAGACTCGACATGTCTGTGTGAATGCTGTCAAGTTTGAATGTGATATTATGTATGGATGAATCCCAAAATAAAAATTTAAAAAAACCTGTAGAAATCTATCAGATTGGAGAGTATTCATTTTTTTTCTAATTTTATTTTAAGGCATTTATTACTGTACCAGCGTCTATTTCCAATCAATCATACCAAAAAAATTTGATCAGATATATATTGGAAGAAATTAAATTATATTTCATGGCGATTGTGCCGTGAGTGCCATTGCTGAGTTTGTAATTTGCGAGCCGTATGCTGTAAGCACACGATTTATTTTTTTACATCTTACAGCAGACAGCCCGCAAATTTCTACAGAATTATTATATTGTTATTCATTATTGACATGTCTCTTTTCCGCAAGAGCATGCCTGCAATGATGGAAATTTATGTACCACGTGTGCTTTAATTTCATATAATAAAGACCGATTTTTTTACAATACCTTTGTATCATTTCGCCTAAAAATTCAAAATTCCTAATATGAACAAAAACAACATACGTATAATAATTTTATTGAAAGAACAAGGACCAGGGAACATTGCATTTGAGGTAGACACCAGCCTTAAATATATACAAATCACCAAATTAATAGCAAAATTTCATCCACACTCCCATTGAACTTTGAGGAGACGAATCGTTCACGTCCCCGCAAGCCAAGAACATCTCTCAATAAATAAACTATAAATTAGAAGATCAAAAAATATGGCAGTGTTTACAAAACTGAAATGAAATTAGATTAATACCCATATTCATGAACATAACATTATCTCGTTATTTTAACAAAACTTAACATTAAATCACAATTTTGATAAACAAGTAAAGGTTAATCAATCAATCTCGAACTCTCATGTTCCAAATACTGGTCCTCCTCATGCCGACTGTCGGCCGGGCTACCGAACTAAAAATAAATTTGTTGAGTTGCACCTGTGATCCCAAGCCATCTTGTATAGCTCTAACTTCCGTACGATCTATGAAACCATGGATATCCAGAAACGCTAAATTCCTCGACTTCTTCAAATACCTAAACGTGATATTTAAAATAACTGTTGTGATATTTATAAAAAAATACTTACAATAAAGATTTATATTGAATGGAGTAACACCTAGATAAGGCGAGACAATTAATATCCTCCAGAAGAGCTATTTGTCTGACACTCTCTCCTGTTATAACTGTGCAATCTGATAAGTCTAACTCTCTCAGTCTTGGACAACTGGATACTAAATCTGATACATCTGTAAGACAATAATGTAATTAAAGAACTGTTAGGTTTAAGAATTAAAACAGCTTACTCTTATCACATATTAATTTTCTACATCCAGAAAAATTAAGTCTATCCATAGAAGATGGTAAATTTTCACACAAATACTGTATGCACTTACTATTTAAATAAGTCCATGCAATATTCAGTTCTCTGATTCTAAAAAAATAAAACAATATTAAATAATAAAAGAAAATTTTTCATGATTAAGTTGAATGTTACCTCCTGCAATTGTTAATTAAATACTTCAGTCCCTCTTCCTGTATACCAGTACACATGGCAAAATTAATAACTTCCAAGTCCTTATTGCCAGATAAAGCAGTCAATACATCATCATTCACAGGCACATTTTCCATACTCAGTTTTTTCAGCCTCCTGCATTTGCTGAATAAACTGGTCTGAGTTTCAGTGCTTATGTAAGTCATACTTAAATCTAAGTAAACCAATCTGGACTGGAAGTCTGGATTTGCGACAATACTTGTGGGTTCAATTGCTGGATCACATATTTTACTTTTGGCCAGCCTCAGAACTACCACTTGTTTAGCCACAATTGTGCCCAGTACACCTGGTGGGAGAGTTTTGTTGGACATGTCCAGTCTGGTCCAGAGACTCTCATCATGTGTTAGTCTGGAGAATCTCCGGCACACTAGAGCAATGTCCCTTAGTGATGAGCGGGGCAACCACCTCAAAATGTGTAGGATGACCTCATCAGAGAGGGAGTTAAAATAATCTGAAATTGCAGGTATAATGAAATTGTGCAAGTCAGCAAACAAACAAATGTTGGGTAATTAAAGTAGAACACTTACTGGTTTTATCAGTAGCTTTCATTATTGGTTTTTTGACTAATAAATTATCCCATTCTCCCATACATAACTTATCTAAGGCTTCTTTGGTTAAAGTTGACTCAAGTACAGCTAACTGCAAAAACAATAAACAGTTAATTTAGTGTTAATTGATGAAAAATGAAAAGTGCTTACTTGCTTAACTTTAGTATTTGGTGACATGGACACACAGGAAACATTGATGGCCTGTGGTTCATCTTTGCAGAAAATGGTATCATCATCTGTGAGCACCTCTTCAGTATCACAATCTAGTCGTCCGATTCCTTGGTCATAAATTTCGTGTAAAACAACGTCACTTTTATTCAAACTCCAGCTCGAGTCCAAATCGTCATCGTACCTCGCACGTTTCCTTGATTATTTTCATTTTATTGTTATTAATTTTAAATGATGAATTAAACGAACATGTGCTTACCTTGCGGGCGATCTGTCTATATTCACGTCAACGGGTTGGAGAACGCTTTGCCTGGACATTGTTAAAATTTTTCTCTCATTCCCGGTCTTTTCGATCACATATTCCCTCCAAGTAAATATGAAAATGTGTATAAACTTAGGGATTTCTCTTTCGAAAAGTCACTAAACATTACAGAACTCTATAGTATTATTTTTTTGCTTATTCCTTATCTTTTAGCAGAGTCCCCTAGATTAACGTATAAATAACTATACAATTCGAAAAATTATGCCAAATCATACTAAAATAGTCTCATTTCAATTCACAAATTCCTAAATTACAACCAAATACTGCAGTGGAAATTTGAATGAGAGAAAAAACGCAGCGACATCTATTAATAAACGAGTAAAGATTCCTGACAAGTTAACCTTAAAAAACATGTCCACAATTTTTAATAATTTAAATAAATTTACTATAGCAAACTGCCTTAAGTGCTCAAATGTAAGTAATTAAACACACATTAAACAAAATTTCAAAAAACATATATATGTTGCAATTTTATTTTTATTAAATTATGCAATTTTTAGAGGAGTCTTTCTCGTCTCTTCAAGCCCACAAACACAGTACAATTAAGGAAATACAGTGATAAAGTACATCGACAGCCTGGTAAAGGCATAGGCCCTGTATCATGGAGAAATTTGGGCATAACTTCTGTGATAGGCGCCGGACTTTTGTCCTTTATGTGGTATGTGAAAAAAGAAAAAGAAGATGGTAAAACGCACCCCAATTAAACCTTTGACAGCCCTCTAATATTATTAATATTTTCAGCAATAGCCAGAGAGAGGCAAAGGATGCTGGGCAAAACACAAATAGGAGGAAAATTTGAGTTGGTGGACACTGATAACAAAACCAGGACCAGTGATGAATTCCTTGGCCAATGGCTGTTGATTTATTTTGGTTTTACCCACTGTCCAGACATTTGTCCTGATGAATTGGAAAAAATGGCACAGGTTATAGACAATTTGGATGAAAGTCCAGACACACCAAGGATACAGCCCATATTCATATCAGTGGACCCCAACAGAGACACACCAGCTGTTGTGGGGAAGTACTGTAAAGAATTTAGTCCTAGATTATTGGGACTGACTGGGTCAGAAGAACAAGTGGGCAAAGCCTGTAAAGCTTACAGAGTATATTTCAGTGCAGGTCCCAAAGATAAGGATAGCGATTACATTGTAAGTGATTGTTGAAGTTAAACAATTATATATGTATCATAAAATCATATACTTTAGCACAATGTAAATATTTGTTTCAAATATTTATGTTGCAGTTTTTCTGAATATATAAATATATTTTCAAAAAAAAAGTAATAATAATCATCTACTTACAACATATAATCTTCCAGTAAAACATGTACAATTATATTAATTTTCACACACGCATTTGAACAACGTGTTTGGATATTTTGCATGCAGTGTATTGATTTGACACAAGCTACTTTCAAAGAATATTTAATTATTGTTTATATAAATTTTTTGCATGTTTATCTGTGATGGTCTAGACCACATATTTACAATTGCAATTATCAGCATACACTAGACCAAAACTAATTAAAACAAGCATAAATTATGTCCAAATATTTTTCAATTATTTTTAGGTGGACCACACAATAATTATGTATTTAGTCAACCCAGATGGTGAGTTTGTGGACTACTATGGCCAGAACAAGAATTACTCTGAAATTTCCTCATCAATTAAAATGAATATGTTCAAGTATAATCAGTTGAAAAAAGGTTCTAGTTGGTTTTCATAAGTTTGTAATTAAAGGACATTAGTAATTTTAAATAAACTGTTATTTAGTGTTTCCGTTTTTTTGTATTTATTTACCGGTTGTTAATCATTGTTTAATTTATGTAAATTTGCCAGTAAGATGGGAGGATTCGCGTGAGCGATGAAAAACTGTTATTAGTTCAATTTCTGAGGCATATGCACAATTTATTTCAAATAGCAGGCTCATTCATAAAAACAAAAAACAGAGTCGTATTTTAAATTAAAATTATATTCTCTTTCTTCTTTTTTCTGCTATACTGGATTGTTATTTAAATAATTTGTTACTACTTTCTGAAAGACGTAAATAAGCCTATTCATTAACTGTTCCTTCTCTTAAGATTATATTATAATGTACATAGTGTTCCAATTGTGTATTATAGTATATAATTAACATCCACACATACATTATCCAATTATACTATTAATGTAATTTATAATGTATTTAGTAATATTTATTAATAACCCGTTTCTATAAATTTTCATCAAATTTGATTTATTTATTCGCACTACTTAACCAACATAATATCATGTTGACTTTGAAACTACATTTTTTTTAATAATTAGTATGATAATTAATTAAATTGTTGATCATTCAATTTGACACTGCAAACTATTTTGAGTACTGTACTGTGTGGATAATGTACTCATTACACCGCAATTAATATAATTGTTATGTTTTTTAATTATAACAGACTATAAAAGATGCATTGATCAGTTTTGATTTTACATTTTCAAAATGAAGTTGATATTTGCCTATTTAGTGTCAGCTTTATTGGTGCACCATGGCCAAAGTGCAGTAAGTAAAACACTAAGTTTAATAAAATTTATTAATTAAATTTGTTAGATGTCAGAACAACAACTAAAAGCTGCCATTAAGCTAATGAGAAATGTTTGCCAACCAAAGTCTAAAGCTACTGATGGTAATACTCTGTACAAAGATTCGTTTATCAATTTAAACAACTTATTGATTTTTAGAACAAATTGCGGCAATGCACGAGGGAAATTTCGACCAAGGAAAGCCCATTCAATGCTATAATTGGTGTCTTCTAAACATGTACAAACTGGTAATACACATTACATTGTATTTGGTGGATTTTTGTTTTAAACAATAATATGTTAATAGATAAGAAAAGATAATTCTTTTGACTGGGAAGGTGGTCTTAAAACGTTGGAAGCTCAAGCTCCACCACGAATTGTTGGACCTGCTACAAAATGTATAACTCAATGTAAAGATGCAGGTGATTATCAACAAGTAATGATATAATTAATGTGAAAAAATTATTTCATGTCATTTTAGTAAAAACAACATCCGATAAATGCGCTGCCGGAAACGAAATTACTGAATGCTTATATAAATGTGATCCTCCAGTAAGTTACTTAAACATCAAATTCATAGTCATTTTTTTAATACTTGTATTTTTTCAGAACTATTTTCTCCCATAAATCTGATGTTTAACTGTTAATTCAGATATCTTTTAAGGTGCCTTATTAATAAACTCATTAATATAAGTTGTGTGTTTTAGTAACCTGTTCACAATTAAATAAATAAAACTCTCATATACATTGTAAAAAACTTTAATAATTCTTTAACTAAAAATATAGATGTAATATAGATGTTGTGATACCTTACAAACTAAGTCCTAAAGTAGAAATTTCCGCTTTTAGTTCATCAAACGCCTCCTCGTACTCATTGTTTTTTCTAATCAACACAGTTAAACAACCCCTTTTCACACCCATAGCTGCTCCCAAATCCTTTCGACTTGGAGTATAAACATAAGGTATTTGTTTGGATTCACATACTCCAGGGAGGTGGCACATAATTTCAACTGGGGAAACGTCGCCAGCGAACAAAACTATACCAGTCTCTCCTTTACGTATCCTCGTTTGTACGTCTTTTAATCCACATCGCACGTAGGTTTTATGTTTCATTGCTATAAAATTTAAAGAAATTGTTGATTTGTATATTAGTTTTAGCTAAAATTATTACCTTTTTTGACGAGTTTGTAACATTTTTTGGCTAATTTTTTTGAAGCCATAGGTGACGCGATCTCGTTGCAGTTTGCCACTTTGTCCTCATAACTGAGTTCTTCTTCTTTAATCGTCACATCTCCGGCGTCTACTTCTTCGGGTTCCGACTTAATCTTGCCCATTTTTCTGTTTTTGTGGTTGTATTAATGTGCCAACAACAACACGTGTTTACTATCGGTTCAAAAGAAGGAATTGAGGTTAAGTTTGGTCACGTGATACCCCAACCAGACATACAACTAATTCTAAAACGAGACGCTTGGAGCGGGGGCAGTGACGTAGAACTGTTTTTCTGAATTTTATTGAATATTAAATTAATTGTATTAAAGATTATATAAAAAATTAAATTAGATAGCAGCAGTTGTCTTCCAATAATTTGTTCAATATATGGAAGCAAATTGTTGTTTAATGTATCCCTGTTATAAATCAGTTCCTGTAAGACGTTTAACATAAGCAGAACTATCATTTTTTATAAATTAAAAAAATAAAAGAAGTATTATTTCATACAAATGTTTATTAGAATAGCAAATTATTGCACAAATACATGATTGTAGGTAAATTTATATTGAATATATCCTTCCACCTAAAATGAGAATGGGTTTAGAGGTAAAAATAAAAACGGTGTATTAATTTGCTTCGTACATCGATTGTCATTCAACCTAGATAAAACGCGACGGAACAGTTTGCATAAAACACCTACACCAACTTATCATTAAACCTCCTCTGAGTCTGTATTTGAAATCATCTCGGTCGCAATTTGTTAATCTAATGCGCACAGTGATATGTAAATTCTTCAATTTTTGTTTTATGCAAACCTTTCCCCCTTCCTACGAACTTAAGTGAAAACTGCAATAATTTAAAGATTTATGTACAAGTACAGATAATTTGACAAATTGACATGAATGTATTATAAGGAGGTGTGTGTTATAAATTTAAGTGTTAGCTAGTTCGCCCTAAAAAATATCCACTTCGAGAAAATTAGCAAAGCAATACGGCACCTCAGTGTGAACTATACCCTTTTAGAATCTAATCGCTATGTTACTAAGATTTGTTAAAGCTATTTTTCTTATAATATGGTAGCTGAGTATAGTCCACACTAAATATGGAACATAAGTAAGTATGCGATCTGGAGGTAAATTGTCCACGATACGACTGGTAGTTTTTGTTTGTTGAACACAGTTATGCAAAAATTAAAACTAGAATGATTTATGATTATTTTCGTACCAGGGACATGTTTTACTCACAAACCAGTACCATGGATTATTTTATTTTTTATTTTTGATGTGCCCAAAGGGCCAAACAACTTTCTTATATTACTTCCTACTATCACTAAATTCTCACTAAGTGTTACTATATCTAACATCACACAGTGTAAATTACCCATGGCACTGTCACGCAAAATTAATACATCTTAAAATTAATCCGCGCGTATCGTCGTGGAATCGAAAAATGGAAAGTATGGATATAAATTTGGTCGTAATCGAATAAATTAAAAATAGTGACACACTGATCATCAGTATTCGAGTATGAGTAGAAAATTGTTTACTATAATAAGAATGGAGTAGTCGAAGAACTAGACGGACCCTCATTTATCACTTCATTCAATAAATGCTAAAAAAATACATTAATTTTAATCTATCGCAAAATACCCTTTGTTAGTTAATTCAATTCACACATGAAATAAACTCCATCAAACGTACTGTCTGAGTGGCAGTACCTAATACTGCAACAGGTTTTCCGGAAATAACAGCCAATGGAAAAAGCGACTTTCATAATTGACTAGGAACTTAAAGTGAAGTCACAACCAACACAGTCGACCCTCCCGCGGACGTGCCACGTCATCAATCACCCTGTTTTTAAATCTTAATCGTAAGTATTTCAGTTTCATCGTAGCCTAATTAGGTTGTCTTAATACGTAGGTCAGTCTAGCTTTTCTAATAAGGATGCTTAATACTAAATACGTGCGAGCCACCGACACGGGAATACACTACAACCGCCCGGACGGGGGACTCGTCGCTTAAAAACTACGATTATGAATGAGTAGGGGATCGATTCCGTCCGGTCCAGTTTCATCATACCCTCAACAAAACACCCACGTCGAGCCCGGCTCTCACCGAACGGAATGATTTTTAGAGAGAGATACGCCGATAAAAAATTTCCCGCAAAACAGGATGCACGTACGAATGATTATGTATGACAGTTACATGTAAATGCAATTATTATTTAATTTTTTTTGGTTTGTTTTAAAGTTTTAAGATGAGGAGACGCGTGTTCAGAGCTGGCTGGACGAGAGCGCCGGATCTGATTCGGACTTGCGCGAAAAGCAGAGGCAACCGCTGCTGGGCTTGATCTGCGGCTTGAGCTCCTTGTCGCGTTCCGCCAAGCACTTCTGGTAGTAGTCGTAGTCCTTCAGGTACCAGACGGGCGGCCAACGGTGCTCCACCAGATAGGCCTGGTTGTCCGGATGCAACAGACGGAGGCTGCGCGGTGACATCTTGCACAGCTTGTTGTAGTTGACGCAAAGGTGGTTCATGCACCAGTCCGCCAGTTGATGTCCGTTGTGCAACTGAAATCGATCGGTTGATTACTAGGAACGCGTCAGGAAACGCTTTAGGTTACCTTAACAGGTTCTAGCAGTCTTAAACATTGTTCGATGGCTTCGGCGGGCTGAAGCCGCTCGAGGTCCTCGATAACTCGTCGCTCGACGAGGTTGACCAGTCGAGGGATGCACAACCTATTGGCGAGTTCTAGAAGATTGACGCAGCGCAGTGCTGAAACCGCCGGCACCTCGTCCGTGTAAATGAAACACAGCAGCTTGTGGAACGTGTACTCGCGCACGCCTGGGAATTCTATCTGTAGAGAAGACGAAAGAAACGTTAACACACACTTAATTTGTAAAAGGATAAATGATATTTGATTGATATTTACCACTTTCGCCTGACTTTCCCTAAAATCCCCGCTGAACATGGCCTTCATAACATCACACCTGGCAGCCAACATGGGCTTGTGAGCCGCACACGCTCCGTCATCCAACTCGAAAACCACATCAGCGAACAGTCCCTGCTCAAGGCAAACATCCTGCAACCTCTTCTTAAAGAACGTCTCGTAGATCTCGTCCGGTGGATCGGGTGCGACGAACGGATGACGGGTGAGTAGTACCAATAACTGGGGCAGTTCGAGGAATTCGGCAGCTTCGCAGGTCTCCTGCAGATTGAGTGCGCTCCTATCCACCGTGCCAGTGTACGCGAACTGCAGACATTGTTGCATGGCACCGGGCGTGACCAGTTTCGACAGCGTGACAACGGTCTGTCCCTCGGGCTGTACCACCCTGATGCATTGAAAGGCCGGATGGTCAAGCTCGCGGGCCGTCGGCAGCGCTTGACAACTGGCTCTTCTGCGGCAAGTCTTTTGCTCGGCCCTCACCAGACATTCGGTCTCGTCGGCGAAGTCGCCCAGAGAACTTACCATGCTTGAACATAAAAAAATGTTCCAAAAAGGGCTTGTAAGTGGAAAATTTAGTGGTTACCTGGAGTCGCTGGTGCTTCTAGCAAGTAGATCGGCGGTTAGAAGGCGATAGAAAGCACGGCTGCTGGCAGCAAGGACGAAACGGTGGGCGGGGAATCCCATAGAGCCGACCACCAAAACGATGTCGGTGTTGGGTCGATTCAGCCAGAGTTGGTGCATGTGCTCGATGTAAGAGCTACTGGCCACGTGCACTTCCGGCTTGAGCGGCGGTGGCGGCTTAAACGGAGCCTACAATTATAAAACATTCGTTCGAAATTTCTCTCCAGAGGGTAATCGAGTCGTACCTGGAGTAGAGGACGTTGGACCTTCTTCAGATTGGTCATCCAGAAACGCTGAGCCCGGCGGGCGATCAGCGCCGCCCTGATCGCGTTCTCGAACACTTCGTTAACTCCGTAATAGGTAAGTACCGATGTTTCGTAATAGAAGAGTCCCAGTTCGCGGGCCACGTTCCGCGCCTCGTCCGGCATGACGAGATCGCTCTTGCGGGTGGCGCGCACGAACGGACTGCGATCGCGGAAGTAGCTGAGGTAGGCCTCGTCGCGGTACATGTAGCGCAGGTCGTTCTTGCACCCGACCAGCAGCACCGGCGTGCTGGGACAGAATCGCCGGATCTCCGGATACCACATGAGACGGCAGTTGCGCAGCGACACGGGGTTGTTGATGCTGAAGCACAGCAACACCTACAACACAAATAAAATTCTCAATCAAATATATTGTTGGGGTAGTACCGGATCGGGTACTTAGTGGATACACAATATAAAATTCATATTTTCCAATCCGAAATAATAATAGATGTATCTAAATTGATGAGAAACAACAATTTGATTATTTCATGTGGATTTCCAATAATTGCTCAATATTTTATTGGAAGTATGAAAGAAAAATTCTCCGAGATGAAGTTTAAGGAATGGCTCAAGTTAAAATAAACTTATGAACAAAACCATAGGTAAGTTAAGGTACAACAAAGAGTGTAAAATGCTACAGAATGTGGATATAGACAATGATGAATTGGCTTTTAAACCAGGAACGAGTGATTTTTCAGTAGACTATCTTTAGTTTATTTTTGGAAATTAGGTGTTGCTTTTTCCCGTCTCTTATTCATTTTTAACCAATTTTTACATTTTTGAATTAAATTTCCTTCAGAATTGTAATTAGTGGAGGTAGTTCCTCTGGCCCATTTGTCAGATTGATCAGATTTTGATATTCTGCCGGAATTTCAGTACACGATAATTGATAATCAGGTAATAAAATCTTTTAATCACCACTTTCACAAAGGATAATTTGACCGTCATCTAAAATTACTCCTTTCGTATCCTAATCAAATCCTGTTTACTCAATTGAATGAACAGCATGGTATGAACTGTGGGGGGTAGTTAAAATTGAAATCGTGGTCACGATATTCCAGTTATAGACTACATCAATCTTTAATGCCGTCATTAATTGTGTGGAGGAACGGCTCCAGCTTGAAAATTGTGTGAAACGTAAATCGGAATGGATTATTAAGGGAATTGCGGGGACATTATCAACAATTGATCATTGTTTAAGCGGAATTAATTTGACCAAAGTAAATTACATGCTAGATTCTTAGAACAAATTATAACAATCGATCATTGTACCCTCCCACCAAATTGTTTTGATGACGCTTGAGGTAAGCAAGCAGCCCTCCAATTTCAAGGACATATCTAATAGTTCTTTTTGATGAGTAGGAGTTAAATCTGGCAGCCTTTGAAGTGTTGGTGTGTGATGTCGCCCCTTGAGCAGTACTGTACGGTGGCCGGAGGGGGTACTTACCACATCGGAACGTCCGTAAGCGAACCGTCTGTCTTTTTCGTGGTCGCCGAAGGTGTCCCAGAGACGCAGGCTGACATTGACACTGTCCACCACCTCCCACGAGCGTTCTAGCACGTCCTTGTAGATGCGGTACTGGTCGATCGCCCATACCGTGGGCACGTGCGTGGCCAGCAGCTGGGCCAGCGACACTTGCTTGTTGCAGGCGCGCGCGCATATCAATCGCGTCTTGCCGACGGCCGTGTCGCCCACCACCACACACTTGACCAACTCCTGGTGGGGTTGTTCATTATCCATCCCCCAAGACCTCTACTCCCAAATCCATCACACCGTGGCCCCCTAAAAAAACCATCGTTACCATTCACTTACGCTTAACCGGTTCCGGTTCTTTGAACCGGTCCAGTTTGGTTGAATTATGCCTAAACTCATTAAGGACAATCAACAATTCCTAAAATACTCGTGCCGTTTGCGTTCCCGCAGTGCAACAGACATAGATTGAGTCGCGTTGCGACGATTTTATCGTATTCCGCTTAATTTGCACACGCAAACTACCACCATAGTCGTTTGCCGGACCATTGGTTATTTATGGCGGGACAAAGGAACGCAAGTTTCGGTGATAAAAATTCACGTGAATGTTTTTCAAGATGTCGCGTCGGTGTTTTCCACGTACCCGGTCGCATGACTTGTTTAACGAGCTATTAAATGTGTTTTCGAGGAGTTTTAATTATTTATGGTTTTATGCATTTGCCGCAGCCATACATCCGATAACGCTTAAACCTGCGCATTCACCAAAAATTAAACTGTGAAATTCATCATAATCTGGGTTATGGAATCAATATGTATGCGTTATTGGGTCACCTATAACACAAAGTACTAAAACCCATTAACATACTAACAATACGGCATAAAATTAAAAACCTTCATTACCAAAAAACACAATGAAAGCAGCTGTTATATCCACCTATAAATAGATTGCGAAGCAGACCACAAAAAAATTAATTCATTTACTAAAGACAAAACCACACAATGGAAATAACACTAAATTGCACTTGTATTTATTACACGACTAATGATTTGTTTGTATTCTGTAACGTTTCATAAAAAAAAAAACACGTGGCTGATTTTATGTTTGCCAGCACCGACATGCAATGCAGTCAATGTAGGGATAGTTTTAGGGGAACGTTTCATTTCAAATAATTAAAAAGTTTATATGGCGAAACGGGAACACAGAGCAATATTTATGGAAATTGATTTTCGTTGGTAAACCGACAGAGTTCAATCATTGTTTAAATTACGCGGTCTGTTATTATTTATTAATGGGTTTGTTTGATATTGAACGGATTAAAAAGTTGCATTAATAATATGAATGTGAATAATTTAAAATAGTTCATTTTGCACGTGGATAAATGTGTTTTATTAAATTCATAACAAAGTCGAAACATCAGTAACCAATTAATTACTAATTTGATTGAAAAATATAAAAAAATTGATGAATTTGTACCATCAGATTCAACATAATATGTAAATTTGAAATTGTCACATCAGTTCACTAATTAATTTAAACCATCCATATTAAAAATATTTCATAATTTAACAAATATATTATTATATTATAAAATTTACATTTTATTGTTTATTATATTATTATTATATAAGGATTCCCTGATTCTCTGTGTGAATGTTGAATTGTTAATTTATAACATCATACTTTATAGCAAAGCACAGATAAACATGGGTAACTAATTAATTTTTATCATCCACATTAAAAATATAATAAAACTCAATATATTTAATAAAAATTTAAATGAATTATGTTAATTTATTTAAACATTTTTCTGATTTAAGAGTACACAACTGTGTAAATTTTAAAGTTTTGAGCTTACCCAGTTTAATAATTACTAATTTTAAATTCTCCCCCAATTTCAAACATCAGTAACCTATTGATTTATAACAATCTCATTATAAAATGTCTATTTATTGTTTTTTGAGTTTAAATATTTCTCTGATTTAAAAGTACAGTTGTACAAATGTCAAATTGTTGAGTTTCTTCTGTTTAATAATTATAAATTATTAGAATTTTAGCAGAGGTAAATATCAGTAACTAATTAATTTTTAACATCTACTTAAAAATATAATGAAATTCAATAAATTTAATAGAATTTAAAATTAATTGTTTTACTTAAACACTTCTCTGATTTAAGGGTACACAACTGGGTAAATTTTAAAGTTTAGAGCTTACCCAGTTTAATAATTCAATAAGATTTAAAATTAATTGTTTATTTTATTTAAACATTTCTCTGATTGAAGAGTACACAACTGTGTAAATTTTAATTTCCTGTTACTGTTCTATTTAACGATTACTAATTTTTAATTCTTCACTTTCAAACATCAGTAATTAATTAATTTATAACATTTTATTGTTTCTCTGATACAAGAGTACTGTTGTGCAAATGTTAAATTGTTGAGTTATCTACTTAACTACATATTATTAATTTCTAAAGATCTAATTTTCAGAATATTATTAGCCAATTTATAACATCAATATAAAAAATGCATTTGAAATTTATTAAACATAATAAGAATTAATACCAATTGTATGTTTTATTGAGCATTTTTCTGATTTAAAAGGACAATTGTGAAATTTTAAATTGCCAAGTCTGTGCAGTTTAACAATAACTCAACTGTTTAAACAGTTGTTTGCCACAGTTAATAACAATGTTTACTTGTTTTGCATACAACAAATTCCTCAGACAATCATCACAGGACCGATGACCCCGTATCCAAACTTCCCAATTAACTCTTACAATTACAATTGTACATCTGAAAATAGCACTGGAACACAAACGCGTCTTGTTTAATTCACACTTTGCCAAACACTGATAACTTGGTACGACAAAATGTCGTTTTCGAATGCATTACTTTGATTGTTCGGGAATACTTAATGCCGATAAGTTGCCGTCGCATTACTAGGTCACAAACAAATTTGATTTACGTTCAGCAAGTTCCACAATTAATAAAACAACGTACATAAATAATTCGTAAATTCACGATTAACGTCAGTAAAAGAAGAAAAATAGTGCGTGATCAATTACCAAATTCGAATACGAACCAAAGTGGGTTGCGTGGCCTTTATGTGCAGATAGCAATTTGTCTACCATTGACAGTAATCGAATGTATTGAAACTGAATCCCAGTAAAAAAAAAATCCATCCAACTTGGCACCGGCTGTTTCGAGTTTAACACATCGGTTCAAATGCGAGCTACGAACGATTAAATGCGTCTGAGAAGCTCTTAACGTAATCATCACCATATCTATAATTGGACATTTCATCTCTCTTTCGTTTTCAATTCATACGGGTCGTCGTCCGGGGAAATTCAAGAAAAAAAAAATTATCAAGTCGTCACGACAAAAACAACATCCCGACGTGGTTTTTGCTTTTCTTAGCCTTCCTGTCTCTTCGTTTCGTT
Source organism: Aethina tumida (assembly GCF_024364675.1). Classification (NCBI taxonomy): domain Eukaryota; kingdom Metazoa; phylum Arthropoda; class Insecta; order Coleoptera; family Nitidulidae; genus Aethina; species Aethina tumida. Next base: position 19,558,365 of record NC_065439.1, read on the forward strand.
GCTGCCATCGTCGGGAATATTATTTTATCGTTGGCGGAGTGTCGCAACTTCGGATGATTTAATGCGGACCAAACGCTGTTTTTTTACCAGAGAGTCTTTCTAGGCAGCGACTGTGTACGAGAACTTTTAGCAGATAATATGACTGTACTTTCTTGGTTCTATAATATGTGTAAACTTTTACGTTATACTTTATTTTTTATTGAAACATTCCAAACAGAATTAAAACTTCTAAATCGACAAGATAAATCAATAAGATTCTAAAAAAACTAAATATTTTAATTATTCAAACATCTATTTTAAGTCTTTAAAAGAACAAAATGTTAAAAATAGATTCAAACACTTTCCAGAATTATTAGATTGTAATTTAGAAGTAGAAAAGTCTCCATATGGAAAGAAGATTATTCATTTTTGAAACAATTATTTGTAGTTACCTATTACGAATTTATTATGTTTAATAAAATAATGTTTTTAAGAAAGACGAAATCACAAAAAAATTTCAACTACTCTTCTTTCAGTTTCTAAAACCCGAACATTGACTCAAATTTCTTGGCATTTTGATTAATTTGTAGCTGTACACATTCGAGGCTATTTACACCATAAGAAAAGAAGTCTAAAGGGTTTATATCGGGTAATCTTTTATTTTTTAATGTAGTGGAAATGTCTTGTTTAAACGCTTTCAAAGGTAATTGAGAAGTGAGTTGAAGCTCCATCATGCTGGAGCCACATTTGGTCCAAAGCATTTTGTTCTATAGCTTAACAGTACCTATTATTCAGTTTGTTACAACAGGAAGATCCAGAAATCTGTCATCTACGTGCCATGTCTCCATATTCCTTTAGAGTGTGGGGATTTTCTTTAACCCAAACGTACGTAATCATAATTTTTAAAAAACAAGGGTTTTCAGTATCTTTGCGAAGAAACCAAAAGCAAAAATCTACAAAGTTTCCAGATTATCCTTTACACTTGCTAGAATTTCTTCTTCAACTTTAGGACAATATACATACTTTGATCTTGAATTTTTCCAAATGTGATAGAAGCTGGCGATGATTCTGACTATGAAGTAAGACGACTTTTTAAAAATTAATCTTTCATATCCATACTATTACCCTCTTAAATATTTTACATTGTTTTAAAACTCTGTAAAGTTAGTTGCAAACTCAGAAACAAAGTTACAAACGATGTTCAAACTACTCTTCATCCCTTTCTAAATGGGCACGACATCTTTGTCCAAAGGATTTTCTTTTCTTAAAACCTGTACATTAACTCTAATTTCTTGGCGTTTTTGATTGCAGCTATTCGAGGCTATTTACACCATAGGAAAAGAAATCTAGAGGTTTAATTCAGGTGATCTTTCAATTCCTAATGCAGGTACACCCAATATGCTGGAATCATATATGTTAGCTTTGGTTCAAAGTAATATCGTCCAAAATAATCAGCCACTACGTTCTTCAGCTTAGCAGCACCTCTTAATTGGTTTGTTAGAACAAGAGGACCAAGAAACCTATCACCTACATGACAGATATTCACATTTATTTACAGTAAAAAAAATATAGAAAAAAAAGAAAGGGTTTTCTGCATCTTTGCGAAGAAACAAAAAGTAAAAAACAAGGAGATTATAACATCTAAAGACTATATTACACTCTTGCTAGAATGTATTTTTCTTCTTTAGGAGTAAATACAAAGATATAATGTGATGGATGATTTCAAGTAGGTTGTAAAAGACAATTTTTTGTAAATTAAAATGGGAGCTATAAAAAGGAATAATCTTCCATATCCATAATACTACCCTTTTAAATAATATACATATTTTAAAACCCTTTAGAGTTACTTTCAAATTGGATAAATTGAGTAAAACGAATTCTTGATTTAATTTCAACAATGCATTCTGAGTATCAGTTTGAAACTTTCAGGAGAAGTTTTTATTTGTTTAAAGAGACGTCAATTTATTTTTTGTTGTTGTTAACTCAGTAAAATTGGTTGAGTTAAACTAATTAATAAATTTGTTTTTGTAGAAAACCTTAACGATTTTATAATGAATTAATAAAGCAAATTATTATAAAATGTTTTGTGTCTCTACTAACGGTGTTAACGTGTGGCTAATTACTTAATTTACTTGTTATTACATTTATATTATTTAATTAGTTTCCCTTATTAATAATGTGTGATGAATTTCCGTTACTTTCATTTGTGTTATCAGGTACAATATAATATATGAGTAATAGTTTTTCATAAAAATATAACAAATAAATGTGGTTGTTGTATGCAAGCAAAATTAAATAAATGAAAAAATCTAGATGTAACTTTGTCTGGGGGTGTCTGTGGGGTGTTTACAGGATTCATTCAGAGCCAGCCAAGATTTAATTAAAAAAAATCATGGCTCACGCGTCCAATGGTTAATTTCCCCCAGACCAAAGCCACAAACAACCAACGTCAATTTAAAAACCAACGTCCTATTTGCATTACTGCTTAGAGGTGTAGGTAAGTGCAATTTGCATCGAGTCGTTAACGAATTACCCACACAAGGCCGATGCACTTAAATGCAGACATGTCACTCAATCCTGAAATAATAACTAACCGCGATAATTAACACAAAAACTAAAATAAAAATTTACTACGACATCGCCTACATTAACAACAATTGTGCACCAAGTAAACAATCGTCGGTCAGCTGTTAAAACTGAATTGGTTCGCGTTCCGCGAAGCGAACAACCGACGGTGTTTATGTCCGGCCGTGTTTTGGGCAAGGGCAGGGTGCGAAAGGGCGTGCTCCGGCAATTAACCACCGGGACGCCCGTAACGCTATGTCCGGCCGCCGTCGCAACGCCTTCATACTTACATTCATCAGTTTGGGCAGAAAACGTGAGGATAGAGCTGCATTTGAGGCGTCACAGCAAGAGGACACACGCACACTAAACTCATATACGGGCCTACGGTGTGGGTGAGAGCGTCCGACCAGCGCGACAGCTCCTGGCCAACTACCGGTCGTGACGTACCGTTTTCGATCAAATCGACTCTCCTACCGCTTGCTACTCTCGAATTTCGCGAACCACTTTTTCCCCGGAAAGTCCGTCCCCAGTCGCGGATAAGGAATCGCCTCAAATTTTCACCGCGAACCCGTCGTCTCCCGACCAGTCTGGAACACCCCAGAACCGCGCCGACATCCGGTTGCTGGTCCTCGACTCGCCCAAGGCCGGATGCAGCAGCCGGCCACCCTGACTAATATTTTTACTCAAGCCTCCGACCGTCGGTCAGTTTCGATGTTGGAACGCATTGGTAATGTGATTTGTGTTGGGGTATGGTTTGGGATCCGGTGATGAATGTCGATTGATTTTTCGCTGGCGGTCTGGTGTGACGTCAAAGAGCCGAGGTCGTTTCAGGTTCATGGCGGAGTTTGAACTCCGACGGATCAGGGGCGGCGGGATGCGCGGCGTTCCGGCACGTCTGGAAGTTGCCGCTCTGAAAAACGCGCTCTGTTCATCGGGATTTGTTCTATGCGGTCTTCATTTAGACCGGCACCGGTTATGTGGACATGATGAAGTTGTCTGGTTTCAGGGAATATTGTCGCAGTATCTTTAGGAACAATTTTTCACTCAAGCAGCGTTTTTTCTTTATAATTAAATTATATACTTTTACAAACTATTCATTTTATAATCAAAGAAAAATATTTACAGTAGTACCCATAATAGTAACAACTTATTAAAAGTGAGTTCGAAAATCTTGAAAGAAAATCAATAACAGGATAATTGGAGTGTCAAAAAACAATCCAATCTTATTGTCAACTAAAATTAAAACCAACTTGGAGAAAATGAGACTTGCTGAAATTACTTCAAAGGAAAGCGAGAAGATGGTTAATGGATGGAGGTTCGTTTGACCCTTACAAAAAGTCCAATTTTGGCTTGCTTTATTGACCTGTCTAAATTTAATTTATAAATAATTCTGGTTCTGCTTATGTTGAACATTCTACAGGCCCAAACTACACAAACAGTTTGTTTATCCACTGTGAAACATGGTGACGGTTCAGTTATGGTATTCCCATACCATAATCTTCAATTCTTCTGGTGTACACCCCCTTATACTGATTTATTTACGGGAAAACAACAATTTGCTTCCATATAATGAAGAAAAGACAGTCTTAATAAATGTATTTCAACATGAAAACGATCACAAATACAATTCCAAACTTATTTGGAGGACGACAAAGATATTGAACTTGAATTCACTCCAAACTATTCTTGCCCAAAATTCGAGAAGATAATTAATATATTTTGGTGCAAACATTAGCTTTTTCCAATATTTATTCTTTTATACCAATGATTTGTTAACTCAAAACATGAAACGATAAATCGTTTATACAAGTTGAAGGTGATATTACTTCAATTTGAAAGTGATAATGGAGATGAACAAATAAAAAATCGTCCTAAAACGTGTAATAACAAATAAATTAAACAAAATCTCATCCAAAATATATAACATATTTAGAAATAGACCTGTCATTAAACTGTGATGAGTCAACATAAGGAAAAGATATAATGAATTTATTCAAAAAATTGGATAAACGGATTCCATATAAATTAAGTGAGGATAACAAAATTGGGCGTTTAACAATTGCCAATTCCTCATGTCACATTATAGACTCAACGGAAGCTTCAATCTACTTCATTCACCAAATATAAGTGATTATTATTTATTTTTTACGGCCCAATTTTTTTTAAATAATAAATAATTTAATTCTGAAGAGGTTCTACAGACACAGAATTTTTATAATAGTATAAATTTCGTTTTATTGTATATTTAGTTGAATAAAAGATATTTTAATGTAAATTATGTTAAAAAACAAATTACTAATTACATACTAAAATAATTAAGAGTCAAACGTTGTTTTCAATGGGTAGCGACCTTTATTAATAATAATTTTGACACGAAAATAACCAATTAGATATAGACCAATCATTTAGAATCAATTTATCAGACATTTTTGAACGTGTGAATCTTCATTACGTAACAACACCATACTGTACTCCATTGAAAAAATATTAATTGCCATTTCTACGCCAGTCTATATTAAACTCCTTATCAAGGAGTCTTGAAAGATCCATTCTAGATAGCCTGCGTCTACGAATTGGACGATTCTCTCTAATACGATGATCTTCTGGCACTTGAGAAGAAAATGTGGTGGTTTCTCTTGATTGTAACATTGGTGTATTATTGTTCTCTTCCTGTTCAAATGGTATAATTGATCGAACTGCTGTCATATATCGGGTGACTTCGATTAGAAAAATCGCTTGAATAAGACACGACGCCAAAGCCAGAAATATTTCAATAATAAACGGTGAAAATCTTATGTTCAACTCCATTGGAGTTGAAACTGTGTTATAAATGAAGTACAGTAATTCTTTCATGTTATTACTAATTTTGAAGCGCTACACTCGTTAATTTTAATTTGATATGTAGTCAATATTAATTCTGTCAAATTTGTTTGACGTAATATTAATTGTTGTAATTTGAACAGATTCAATTAATTTTGTGTCTATTAAACGAATATTAAATCAAAATCCGATGGGTACTCCACCCGGCAATTGGCAATTACAAATTTTTACGCCCGAAATTTATAGTTCGATTGTGCCGGTGAGTCGTTCGTCTGACTGTTAAAAATTTTATTGGGCACTAAAACTTAATGTCAACGAGCAATTACACTCATCCCATGTGTTCCACCTCATTAACTCCAACCCAGCCAACATATTTTGTGTTGTTTATTTTGTCTATCGGTTTTAAATAAATGTTTTATCACTTCTTTCTCTTCGGACACACTACTTAACACATCCGAACGAAATTAATAATGCAACATATTGATTAACCATTAATGTATTTGTTGCCACTGATGAACCTACTAAAGTGGTGCCGTTTAATTAATGGATCCCAGTGTATTTGCATCATTTATATTAAGTTTCTCTTAAATTGGTACGTACTATATCAACTCCCATTAAAGGGATAATTCGTCGTATTTACTTTGTTATGAAAAATTTTATTCAATATTCGCTGATAATTGATCAATTACTTTGGTAAAGACGATTGATTGTCTAGTTTTGATGAACAAACATATAGACAACAATGGAACGCATCTATTGAATTGATGAACGGGCGTACTTTAAAAAGATCCGTGATATTTTTAGACTGCGTATTATCTTTCTGCATCTGGACAATTCGCGGTGATTAGTGTCGTTATAAAGCCATCGGCCTTGACGCTATATTCGTCCATATTAATTTGTCGCTGAGAATTAATTGATCTTTTATTGACATTTATTATAGTTTTCAATGCAAAAAAATATTGGTTTCAATTGAGTGTGTATAATGACTTACTGACACAATAACTAGTTTGGAAGGGGTAAATAATACTATGTGTTAGGTATAAAACAAATAAATATATTTAGTGTGTTTAAATTAAAAATACAATTTATCACTTAATGCATTATTAGAAGTAATTCCACCTAGATTTTGTTTAAAATCAATAAATAAGCGTAGGATTAATATGCCAAAGTTTGCAAGATTTTTTGTAGATTCTGGAAATCTAATTCAAGATTTACTATCCGAGGTTGCTCAGACGGAGGTAAATGTTCCTTTGGAATCTTTACAAAGCCTATGTTTATTGGCTTACTCTCATTCAAAGCCTACAACAAACAAAAACAGTCATAAATCAATTCAAGTAAATTAAACTGTGAATAAACTACCTTGGCCATCTCTTTTGTAGGGAACATGGTAAAATCAGTATCGATCCTTCCTCCATACTTCCTCTTAACGCTTTCCGCTGCCACCTTCAACTGGAATTCCTCGGCCCTTCGTTTCAGACTCAACATCTTCTGCTGCTCCTCCACAAAGTGTTTCTGCCAAGCAGCCGGACCATTACCGGGCTTAAGTTTCCAAATCGACGGGAACGTGGGCTTGGCCAAAGTCATCAAAATGTCCTGTTTGAGAGCAATACCTTCCTTATACAAATTATCAATGACTTCGTCCCTCGTTGTTTTAAACGTGGGCAAAGGCTTGAGACTATCCAACTGCTTTTTAAGATGCTCATTTTGCAACCTGATCTTCTCGTTCCTTTCCTGATGGTACAGCTTCCTCAGATTGTCGATTTCCTGAAGAAGCAACGGAGAATCCTTAACCACGGCGGGCAAAATCGGGCCGGCGGAGGAGTGCATTGAAGACATGGAGGAGCCGGAGATGCTCTTCGTCATCGAGGCTTCTATTTGCACCTTCTTCGAGTACAGCTTCAGCTTTTCCTTCATCTCGCCGCGTTCCATCTCCAGGGAGTCGATGTCGGTCTGAAGATGGTCCAAAGTTTCCTCGAATTCCTTCTCCTTTTTCTTGTAGTTGTTGTGCGCTTCTTCCAACTTTCTTTGGAGCATTTCGATTTTCAATTCGTAATCTTTGTTGACGTTTCCCAGTTTCTTCTCCGCCAGCTCTTTGCGGATTGTCATTTGGGTTAGCTGTTCCTGTTTTTCTTTGACGAGTTTTTTGAGTTCTTTGATGTCGGACTCTTTGTTCTCCAGTTTGCTGGTGAGCGTTTTGGTTTGTTCCAGCTCCTTTTTAACAGTCTCGGCCCTGGTGTGAATTGGGGGAGTGGGCTGAAACATCACAGGTCATAACATTGTCCATAATAAATAGTATAAGTACCTTTTCTTCATTTTTGTTGGCGGTGCTTATTTCATACTCGTTGTCTTGTAAGAACTGTGCGACTTGAGTAACTTGAGTTAAAACAAAGGTCAAGGAATTCTTTATGCTTTGTATGGGACCCAAATCATCCTGCTCATATACTTTGTCACTGGCATTGATTGCAATATCCTTTATCTTATCCTGATTTAGTCCTTTTTCAGATTCTGAAGAAAAATACATATAGTTATATACTTTTAGACTAAATTAATACATACCACCCTCAGAAGACAAAGCCAGAACAGAGTGCTTGACGATATCATGGAGTGTTTTAAGTATTTTTCCCGCATGTTGATAGCACTGGTACAAATTTTCAAAAACTTCTTTGTTGAGGCCTAAGTTCGCCAAGCTGTTGTCTGGAGGCAAACGCCTCTTCACCAATTTTAGTTGCTGCTGTAACTGTTCTACTGTGGCAATAACGTGTTGCGCAAGAAGTCCAATATCACCAACGTTTGCAGCCTAAATATTTGTATGTAATTAAATTTTTAGTTGCTTACTAAATCACCTCACCTCAATTAATGTTCTAATAACTAGAGCGTCTGTGTTAAAACCATCAGAGGCGCTTAATAATGTTCTGACATTATCGTTTAGTAGCTGCGTGTGATGAAGTCGATTTTCAGGACCCAATAGCACTGGGAAAAGTGTGTTGAAGTACCCAACACATTTTTCCAAAGCATCAGTTGGCACATTTTCATCCAACTGATCCCTTTTGATTAGCTCTATGAAACCATCAACTATTTTTTCTTGTGCTGCCATTTCTGGATAAGAAGCTCCTACTTTAAGCAAAGCTTCAGTTTTACAGGAATTCAAAGCATAATCGTATTGATGCAAGATTGTCTGAAAACGAAAGTATTACGCAATTTATACTTCTATTAGTTAATGGAAAATAATTACTTGGAGCGCATAAATATAGTAAGCAATGCGACATCTGAAATTATATTGTTCGACCTGGTGTCCCTTCAAAATAGCTGCCCTATCAATTTTTTCTACAGCTGGGAATTTGTCCTTGATTTGGCTTAATATTATTTCGGTCTTGTACGTCATCCTAGGGATCAACAGGAGCATCAAAACTGCATCATGGTCACCTAAAATTATAAATATACAAGACAGATAAAATAAATTCAATTTGATTACAATTTTTACCTCCCCGGTTCATAAAGGAATCTGGCATGTAAGAACTCAGATACTTGATATGTTGCTGCAACTGTTGAATGTCCACTCTTCTTAACTCGAGATCTATAGCTTTGGTGTGCGCCTTGGTCTCCGTGAACATCTTCTTAAAGTCCATAATCTCAGGCAGCGCCGAAACCGGTTTGCTAGTTTCCGACTCCAATCTATGTTGGAGATTTAGTGACTGCTCTTGCAGCTGTTGCACCAACTGTCTAAACTTTCCGATCGTCGACTCCCGATCTGCTATGGTCTCCAATGCCGCGTCTCTATCTCTTACAGCCTACAAATTGTGATTGTATAAAAAATGATATAAATTTATCAATTTAAGCACCTCTCGAGTAGCGGCGTGAGCCAAATCTAATTCCTCGCGTAGATCGGCCTCCAATTCGGCGTTACTCTCGACCAATTGATCGTTCATGTCCTGCAAAGCCTCCAAGTCTGCCACCTCTTCCTGCAACTCCTTTACTTTCTCTTCCAGCGTTAGTTTCTGCTCACCCAAGATCACAACCATTTCTTCAGCGCCCAAAGCTGCATCCACCTAAGAATCAACGCAATGTTAAAACCATGACTGACTAGCACTAGCATGTGTTCATGTGTCAAAAATACACGCGTATAGATATATAAAAATAACTCATAAATTGTACCCACCTGTTCCTGAAGGTCGGCGATCTGCTGTTCCATGTCGTCGACTCGAGCACTCAGCTTCTCCTTGGTTTTGCCCAGTTCAGTGATCTCAGACTTCTTCTGATCAATGTCCTTCATCAGTTTCTGGTACTCGTGCTTGTCGTGGGCAGAGAGATCTCGCAACCGAATCAAAGTCTCCCTCAGACGGGCGTTCTGTTGTTGCAGCTGTTTGATCTCGAACTGCGACAAGCCCTGTTCTTCCGTAGTTGTAGCTGCACCACCAGCTAGAATGTTTAATATCCTTTTTATAATACATACTGAAACGGAAAGACAGCTGTGTACCTTTCCCTTGCATTTCCGTTTTTAAAATCTCCAGGTCGAGTGTGACTTCCTCTAAACGTTCCTTGCACACATCCAATTCCAACTGGAGGCTTTCGGCCTTTTCCTCGGCCATTTCCTTGTCCAAAGTTGCCATCTCAACAGCTTCGGCCAGGTCTGCCACTTCGTCGGCGTGTTGTTCTCTTGCTTCGATCGCCTCTTTGGCTTCTTGTTTGGCACGTTGTAACTCCCTCTGTAGACTTGCTTGCGTCTCCATGATCTTCGTTTTAAACTCGATCAACTGCTCCAGCTGTAAGGCAAAGATTGGAGGAACAGTTCGTCAAGAGTTGGTGGGAGTTACCTGAATTTTCAACTTATCGAAGTCCTTTAGTTTGTCCTTGTCTTCCTGTCGGCGCAACTTCAACGACTCCAACTTCTCGGTCAGATCTTTAATTTGCTGCTGCCTGTTTTCGATTTCCTGCTGCAACTGCATATTGTTGATCTTCTCCTCCACGGATGTTAAAGGTGTGGGTGTTGTGGTCAAGACTTGTCCAGGTGTGAATTGAGGCTTGAGGGTTTCCACAAAGCCAGTCTATAAAATTATTTGCTATATATACAAATTCACTATAACTTTTGATATAATTTACCTCGACAAAGGATGCCCGCTTCGGAATCTGACTGTCCGCTCCATTGCCGCTATCCGACGTCAACTTCTCGACGGATGGCGAGGCCAGTTGACTTCTGCTGCCACTCAGGGACTGCCTGCTGCCAGCCAAAGATTGTCTACTACCAGCCAACGATTGACGACTACTGGCAAGCGACATTCGAGAGCTGTGACGAACACAACACTACAGTACATAGTATAAACGAAAAATAAGACAGCTTCAGCAGTATACATTGTCACTAAAGGCAGAAATTGTGAAGGTGCTCTATATATAAAGTGAAGCTCAAAGACAGGACAAATTCCCACAATTCATTGAAAGTAAATACGAAGAGTACTGCCAAAAATACTTAAAGCAAGATGTTGATAAATTCAACAGAATAATTGTAGGAAAAAATACAGTTTTGTAGCACCAGAAATTGTTATAGAAAATATGTTAATATTTTCAGGATGAAAACACCTTTATTTTATACACACTTCAATATTATTCCACATGCAATTCTACATAGAAACTATTTTGACTGGAGTTTATATAACGGACCCCGGAATTCTAATTTAACAACACAGAAAAAAACCACCATTGTAAATATTTTAAAATATAATTTCGGTTATAAGACAATTCATCTACATAAACTTGTCCCAAAAATAAATATAACGCTTCATTAAATGAATGAAGTGCATTGACAAAAAGATTTAAGAAATTGTTGAAAAATTCAACAAAAAATAAAATTTAGGAGAAAATTTAGATACAAAATTATCACAAGTATCACAACATGAATACATTTTAGGGAGACACATTATAAGAATTACTTGCATGCACATCTACATATTTTTACTGGAATTTAAACAATTGCGAATATTGCAATTCTAATAAAAATTATTAAAATATCACCTTTAATACAGAATAAATAAATCTATTGTGAATGACTACAAACAATCCAAAGTAAACATATAATTATAAAACACTTCAAGAATAATCTACATAAACGTTGTGGTATATTGTCCCAAAAACGAATATATATTACACAAGTGGCAGCAAATTATAATACTGCAGAAACACCAAGAGAATAAATACAACAATGTTGCACAAGAAGAAAATACACATTTTTAGGTATTAGATATACATAAATATTCTGAATTAAAATGTGCAGGAATGTTAATATTCACAAATCGTCGATTTATATTTAATCTCAACAATGTTAACACATATATAGAACAAATACAGACAAAAAGCGACGAGATCTAGTCGTTTTAAACCTATACCTTGAGGCTGATAAAGACGGTGGTCTTTTTTGCGGCGATGTTTTACGTCTTACACTATAGTCCAATCAGGCAGCAGTGCAAAAAGTTATGAATTAATAATAATTGTTATACCAGTTTAATATTTATAAAAGCGTTATTGCACAGTTTTTAAAACTTACGTGGTGGGTTTGGGTTTTGATCCAGGACTGCATAAAAATATATGTTTACTTAATAACTGCATAATACTGATTGATCAATTTAAAAAGTAAAAGAGTTGACACTTACGTGCTCTGCCTGCTTCTGGCAATTTTCGATGGTGGCGGTTCATCAGGAGTAGCAACTTCCATGGGTTTTCCGTTCTCGTCCAGAGGCACAACTTGCGAGGGTCGCACGAACATGCCATGGTTTGGCTCACACTACATTCAAAGCAACGGCATTCAATCCAATAAGAACAGATGTAGGGAAGGACTCACCTCAAAGTACACCACGCCCTTAAGACAACCATTGTTCTTGCCCTTGGGTTCGTCCAGAATTAATCCGATCCATTTTCCTGGGGCGAACGAAGTATTACCCACAAAAGCAACAACGCCTTGCACATCTTTTCCGGTGACATCCACCCGTCGGCCGATTTTCAGGACGTCCGACATCTCTGGTTTTTCGTACAGATTTGTCTGGGTTTTAACAAAAATATCCGCTACTTTTTCGGTATTGGTAGTTTTACATAATTAACACAAAAAGCGATTGGGAAGTTAAAAACTGTTATTTGACGTATATGTCAAACATGACATCATTAGGTGAAGTTTGCCACAATAACTTTCAAATTTAAGGTTATGTTATGTAAATATTTTATTATATAACGAGGATTTTTCTTAAATGTATTTATTTTTTAATATTTATAATTACACAACAGAATATTGTAGGCATACTTATTTCTATAGATTTTTTATAAATAAATTTAACGTATACTATAGACATAAAAATAATAGATAGAAGGAAGTAGTGAATAATAGTGTATTACCCAACCACCGTATTATAATGGTCATTACTCACGAGAGTAAGGTTTTTAATGAAGAATGTGATGTTACTTGGTATTTAATAGGCTCTAATATATTTATTATATAAAATATTATTAGTTCTCTTGCAACAATCCTGCATAAAAAGTATTTTATACTAATCGCCATCCATTTTTAAATTTCTTTAACTTAGAGTAAAAACGATCACAATAATTTGTAAAAAACACAAATATTACATTCACTAGTAGCCAAAGTAATAGCAAAAAATTTAAATTCCAACTTTTTGTTAACATGTTGCCGAAAAATTGTTTAATATATTTTTAATAAATGTGTAAATACAAAAAGAAAATGCCCTCAAAGACACTCCGTTTATAAAATAACAAATTGTTGATTCTTTCTTTTTTTAATTAATTATTATAGCAACATTTTATAATATTAAATATTTTAGCAACAACTCTTTCATTTAAGGTGGACTGTTAAAATAATATTAAATTACTATTATTTTATATAGTATTATAAAAACTACATTATTCTTATTCTGTAAAATGTTAAGTTCAAGTTTCTGAATTGAGCAGGACAAAAATGTAGCAACTTTAATTTTGAAAGGGATTTTTAATGATTAAATCTGGTCTATTATATTGTGGTACTGACATGCAATTCAAATAGTTCAGTCCATGTTTTTATAAATATGTTCTTTCTAGTATGCAATTTTACAAAATTTTTATGTATTCACTAAGGTAGAATAAAAGTTTACAACGTATGAAAGGTTAAAATTAATAAGCATATTAATTAATTTCAGCGTTTAACTTAATAGACAATATATATATATATTAAAATAAAAAACGGTTTAGGCACGATATCACAATACTGTTTTATTAACACAACAAATAATTATGTAATGGTGAGGAAACACAATAAAAAAAGTGGATGTGTAACATGTAGGTATTTATTCACAATTTTGTACACTAATCTAAAACATAACATTAGATTATTAATTTTTTACAATAACATCAAAATGTCAAATGCTACGCTGAAAAAAAGAAAATTCCGTTCACCATTTATAACAAACTAGAATAAAAATACTGAAAGCTGGGGTGTATTGCTTTATACAACATAAAAATGATAAACATAATGGAATGTTAATTTTTCCACTTTTTTTAAACATTGAATGGATGAAACACTAACTTCATATATTTAATATCATCAAAAAGTATGATATATTACAAATATTGTCGCGGTTATTTTGAAACTATACATGATAAAATCGATTTAATCTTAAAAAGTAATTTATACAACCATACTTCGTTTTCTTCAAGGAGACGAAAACAAAATACGCAAAATAAAATACGTGTGCATATGTTGTAGCCGTTACAGTTACTATTTACACAATTGCACCAAATAAACATGGCTTTAGGGCAACTACTTTTAAAGTAAGTGGACAATTTGTAACAAATCTATGGAACTAGGGATATAAATTGATAAAAATAAAACTAATGGCGCGAGTCTCTTGGGTAGAATTCCGCGAGCGTGGTGGCGGGTATACGCTTCAACATCTCCTTGGGGAAGATACGGAGCAACTGCCAGCCGATGTCCAACGATTCGAACACTGTGCGGTTCTCGTAGTTACCCTGCGTGATGAAGTTCTTCTCGAACTTCGTCAGGAACTCCAGATACAACAAGTCGTCGGGTGTCAAGGCTTCCTCACCCACTACGGCCTTCATGGCCTGCACGTCCTTGCCAATGGCGTAGCAAGCATACTAAAAATTAAAAAGTTAGCACATCGATACGCAGAAATAGTTTAATTTATACGTACCAACTGGTTGGAGACATCAGAGTGGTCTTTCCTGGTCATACCTTCACCAATAGCGGACTTCATCAGACGGGACAGAGAAGGCAACACGTTGATTGGCGGGTAGATTTGTCTGTTGTGCAACTGACGGTCGACGTAGATCTGTCCCTCGGTAATATAACCGGTCAAATCGGGAATGGGATGGGTGATGTCGTCGTTAGGCATAGTCAAAATGGGGATTTGAGTGATAGAGCCGTTACGACCTTCAACACGTCCGGCACGTTCGTAAATGGTGGCCAAATCGGTGTACATGTAACCGGGGAAACCACGACGACCGGGTACTTCTTCACGAGCGGCGGATACCTAAACAATTATTTCACGTAATCTTATCAGTAATAATATATTCAAGGATAATTACCTCACGCAAAGCTTCAGCATAAGAGGACATGTCAGTCAGGATGACCAGGACGTGTTTCTCGCATTGGTAGGCCAAAAATTCGGCGGCGGTCAAAGCCAAACGGGGGGTGATGATTCTTTCAATGGTGGGATCGTTTGCCAAGTTCAAGAAAAGACACACGTTCTCCATGGAGCCGTTTTCTTCGAAATCTTGCTTGAAGAACCTAGCGGTTTCCATGTTGACACCCATAGCGGCGAACACGATGGCGAAATTGTCCTCGTGATCGTCCAAAACGGATTTGCCAGGCACCTTGACAAGACCAGCTTGCCTACAGATTTGGGCAGCGATTTCGTTGTGTGGCAGACCGGCGGCGGAGAAAATAGGGATTTTCTGACCACGGGCGATGGAGTTCATCACGTCGATGGCGGTGATACCGGTTTGGATCATTTCCTCTGGGTAGATACGAGACCAGGGATTGATGGGTTGACCTTGGATGTCCAAGAAATCCTCAGCCAAAATTGGGGGCCCTTAAATAACGAAAAACTAGCTAGAGGAGCAATTATGGGGGAGGTTTAGGAGTGGTACCTTTGTCGATGGGCTTTCCGGATCCGTTGAAGACACGACCCAACATGTCCTCGGAGACGGGGGTGCGGAGAATGTCGCCGGTGAACTCGCATACTGTGTGTTTGGCGTCGATGCCAGAAGTGCCTTCGAACACCTGGACGACGGCTTTGGAGCCGCTTACTTCCAACACTTGTCCTGAACGAAGACTGCCGTCGGACAGTTTAAGTTGGACGATTTCGTTGAATTTCGGAAATTTAACGTCCTCGAGGATGACCAATGGTCCGTTCACACCGGACACGGTCTTATAGGCTGAAAAAATTTGTAGATACTTGTGATTTTTTGCGATTTGGTTGAGGAGTGGCTGTCATAAGATGTTGTCATGTGACATTTACAAACAGCTGATTTCAGTCAATTTGGGCGATTTTGGGTTTTTTTGGGCAGCTGAAACGTACATCGCGTATACGGCTGGAAAAAATCGATCGCGTTTTATTTATAAAACAACAATAAGTACGGATTTTTTGGTCATATGACCTAGATGTAGCCACCATTAAGTATCAGACCCACCCAAAATATCAATGTTATTCTCAAAAAATACGAACTGTAGGGCCAGCAAAACTAGCTCGGGATACTTACTAAGCCTAGGCTGAGACACGAAGTCCCGGGAAACAGCCAAAACATGTTCCCTTTGAGCCTGTAACGCTGATATCGTCGACATTTTCGCACAACACGTCTAACACAGGCCGAGAAAAACCAGCAACTGCAAAATTATTGGATTCACGTGTAGTCACATGATCATTGTTACAAATGTCAAGCACCAGGTGACGCTTAGATTTTGTCAATAATCGAAAAATTCTGGAGTTTTAATTGTTGTCCCGTAATTCTCATTATTTGCCATAATTCCTGCTTATTTGTTGGAAAATTTTCTAATTTGATTTTCTCAATAAAGTCATATTAGACTATTTTACAGTAATCTTCTTTTAATAAAAATGAGGGCGTTATGTAACAACTTATTAAATTCCTTAAAACAAATTAAGCGTTCTTAATTAGTTGTGAAACATAATAAGGACCTATCGACAGTTATTTAATAAAAAACTCAATTAATGATAGCTTCCAAATTACAAAATTAAATTAGAAAAAAAAAGTTCAACCGTGTGTTTAACTCTTGTCCAACAGATGTCAACTCAGGTTTCCACTTTGTTCAAATTTATTTTTTTTAATTGTAGCACAAAATAACATTTAAATCATAATTAATATACTTAGAAAATGTTGTTATTTAAATAAATAATTGTTATATAAATAGTTTTCTTATTAAGCGCTAAAACTAACGTTGCTACTGGCGGCGAGATGTCGCGTTGACGTCTGTCACCAAAAGTTTTGTAATCATATTCGTCGTGCGCTATAAATTAATAACTTTAAAAAAATTTGAGCAGTCCGCGACTAGTCCGCGCAAGGGTTGGGAATTTTTTGGAGTAGTGAGGTTTCTGAGTTACCGTGAGACACCAGAGATAAGAATGGCCGCAACCGTCAGAGGTGTATCCAGCAAGCTCGGGGGCTGTTATACCTCCGTGAAGGCGATGACATGCGGTTCCAGGAATTATTTCACCTACTCGTTGGAGCCGGCACAGCCCCTTAAGGGCAGAGAACCGAAATGGGTTTCGGCTAAGGAGGCCTTCGAAATCATGAAGTCTGGTATGAGTCCAATAAGAGTATTTTTTCTGAGCGTGTTTTATTATTTCAACCTTCGGCTCCAAGGCAATTGTTGAACTTTGGTCCTGGTATCAATAAATACCAATGATTAGCCGGAGGAGGAAGTTGTTTGTTCAACTGGTCAACAATTTAATTGTTGCACTCAGTAATATTTGAACATTTTAAGGTTCATAATTTATGGGTGAAATGTGGCTGAACAACAATATGTTGTGCCACATTTTTTCCATGTGCTGTTAAAATAACAACTAAGCCTCATGAATATTTATCTATCACGATAAATAACCTAACAAATGCTTCAATTTGTTGTTATTAAAGTTTGCACTTCATTGGTCATTATGTAACATTCCAATTCAAAAACTAATCTAAATAATAACATTAATTATTTCACACAATAGAATGCTATAAATAATTATCAAATTACTTTGCGTATAATTTAGGGGAATGAAATTATTATGACGTACAGTTATTTTTGTTTATCTACAGTAATGCTTTGTTTATTCTTTTACTTGTAATTTTATACTTTGACCCTGTCACTCTGGTGATTATATTACATTTTACAAATAATTCATATTAAAAACATTGAAATAGTTTGAAATTGATCAATCACATATCAATATTTAAATAAAAACAATGTTCTAATAAACATATAAAATATTTCAATAAATACATTTAAGCAGCATTTGATTTACAGACAAAACCATTGTATTTATTACCTTTGTGGAGTCAGTGTACTGAATGTTAATGTCCAACTATTTAGTTGATTTTCACCTATAGAGTTCCTGTCTAATAATTGAAATATTAATTATAAATTATTATAATTTAATTGCATTTATCATGATACACTGAACAGGTTTATCTGTGAAGTTTGTTTATTTAAAAATTTAATCATTTCATTATCTGTGTTGTAATTTAATAATTTTAACATTATGCGTTAAATCTGAATTATCGTTTTGTATAATTTATTTCTCGGATTATATAAAAATATTTTAATTTTTATAAGTTATGTTTTAAATTATTATTTCCAAAACTAAATTTAAGTATTCATTTTAAGGAAACACACGAAATAAATAAACATTGGCCTATTTCCAAGTTCTCTAGGAAAAAAGATCTCGTCTATGGGACAAAGTGCTGCATTTTTCGTTCTTAAAATATAATTTTTGGGGGACGGTTCTCTATATTCGCGGTTGTTGTGGATTCTCTTTGACGTAGACGACACAGGCCTCCATAAGCGAATCCGTGATATTTGCCAAATTGTTAAAAATAGACGTACTTTGCACATTTATACACTATCATAATCAAATCGTGTTTTCGCGCCTGTTTCTCCTTTACGTAATCGTTTTATTTTTAATTTTAATAAATTAACGAATATTTAATTGGTGATAAGTTAAATACATATAGCGGTAGTCATTATTGCAGTAAATGTTGTTAAATAGTTTAGATTAACCCTTTTACTTAATGTTAACTATTAAAACAATATTAATTTACTATTGTTGTTTTAGACATCTGCATAAAAATTACTATATTGTTTTTCTATAAAATATTCCGTATATATTTGAGTTGAGCTGAACATAAATACAGTAATTTTAATTTTGGAAGGGGTTTCAATGATTAAATCTGTGTTATTTAATTTAACATTAACACTGTATAAAGTATACAATATCAATTTTATTTCAAGTTTTCGAATTTTTTCATAAATACCATTTGACTAGTTTCTATAAATTTTTTAATAATACAGGAAACGATTGACTTATTTAGTTGTAAACTCTTACCCATTTCTTTTTGCTTCTCTTGGTCTCGGTAACACTGAATTCCAATTTTTCTTGCAGTTTCACTTCGACCAATTATTAAATAATTATAATAAAAATAAAAAAACGTAATTTTTAAAGAATAAAAGTAGATTGATCAATCACTTGCATGGTACAAGTACAAGTTTTTAAATTTTAAGATGAGAATTTTAAATCACAATTTTTCTGGTTATCGCCCGATTGGATTCTTGCAAGGATTATTTATCGATCCCCTTAATTGTTTGTGTACAATTGAAATTAGTAGAGTCTCGTCTCGTAGTATGTGTATTTTTTCGTTGCCGATGTCATTAACACGGGTTCATAAAATTTTGGCACCGTACTGCGGATTTTCCAAATTTAATTTCTCAGGCGCCGACTCCCAAGCCAGAACAGTTTATTCTCGTGGTCAATTTGTGTTCAAACAAATTGACTTTTTTACGCACCGTTTACCTAGTTTACGTGACCGATTCCTTACATCCAATTGGAAACGTTTGTTTGTCTCGTAAATTTCACGTTGGTATGAACAATGGTTTTCTTGTTTGAAGTATTCATGAGATAAGAAATGTCGGTCAATTCCGTGATACTGATAATAAATTGATGTCCATGCACAATTTAAAATTCAACTAGACTTCGTACTTGACGGATTTTAAAATTAATAGCTAATTTTTCAAAAAATTGGAATGTAAAATATGAGTATTAAGATTATTCAGTTCAAAAATATTCCTGTTGCAATTCAGGACATAAAAACAAATATAATCCACGTTTGATTTGATGTAAAAACAACTATTTTTAACTGATTGGATTTGCCAGGTTTCTATTTTTCTAGTATTGAAACTATGCATAGAAATATACGCACATCTCTGTTCCATAAATACCGACTACTTTATTAATATTCACCGTGGTGTTTACAAAAAACAGTGCTGAAAGTTAATTAAATAGCTCGATCATGTATATAGACAGGGTTTATCCTTTTTATGACCTTTTTCTAGTATACTCTCTATATTAATATTTAATGACAGTTGAAGGGTATTGATAACCTTTCAATCAATACATAGACAAAATTTGATCACTTTTTATCCCTAATGAGGTCAAAAATAAAAAGATATTTGCACGGATTCACTTACAACTAGTATGTTAGAATACACATATATTTTTTAGTTACTGATTAGATAAACATGTATCATAACTGTGATACACATGAGAATATTAAGTTTAAGTTCACATTATGAACAATAAAAGATAATACATATCATATATCTAAACCCTTGATTTATAATGTTGTTAGAAATACAAACAGATAATCGTTGTTAAAATTATTCTTAAGTTATAATAATTTTCACAAAATTGCAATATGTAAAGCTCATTTAAATGTTCTCTAATTTTTCTCTTTACTACTATTCAAAAATTAAGAGTATTAAGTTCCCGTGAAATTTATTTAGTGAAAATATACACGTCTTAATAAATTTAACATAATTCAGAAATTGTTATTTATACATACATACTGTACTGCCATAATTACACCAACTTATTAAACTATATTAAAAAAGAGCTGTATTACTTGAATTGGATGTTTATTTTTTTTATGTCTTCTCTGCAATTTATTCTTTAAAAAATTGGATATATACTTTTTTATTTTTTAATGGACAAAATTATGGCAGCATTGATATTTTATCTTGCCCGTCTCCATCTCCAGGCATCTACACTGTAGAAAACATGGGAGATCACGTTTATGATCCGACATAAAAATTTTACAAATTTAAATGAACTCGTATATTCATGAAATTGGTCAAGTTGACTATGAAGATGGGCCAAAATTATAAAACAAAAAGGATATTATACAAAGTATTAGTATTAGTATTAGTAAATTAAATACTACAGATTTAATCATTAAAAATCTCTTTCAAAATTAAAGTTGCTATATTTATGTTCAACACAATTCAGAAAAATATATGTAACATTTTATAGAATAAAAATATAGTAGTTTATATAATATTATATAAAATAACAAGTAAATTAAAATTATTGTAACAGTTCACTTTAAAAAAAGAGTTATGAGAGTTAACATTTGAATATTAATTACATTATACTAATTATTTTAGGGGACACCGTGTTCTCATCTGGAGCCGCCGCCACTCCGGTGGAACTCTTGAAGGCCATGACTGAAGTTGGCAAGGCAAAGAAGCTGAGCAACATCCGCGTGTGTCACATGCACACTGAAGGAGCCGCCCCTTACACTGATCCAGAGTGCGAGGGAATCTTTAGGTAATTTTTACTTTTGCCACCTTTGACTGTTTACATTGAACATTTAATTTCAGATCGTTCTCGTTTTTCATGGGAGGCAACGTGAGAAAAGCCGTAGCTGAAGGACGTGGCGACGCTTTGCCGATCTTCCTCTCAGAAATTCCACTACTGTTCACCAAAAAAATTATCAAACCCGACATCGCAGTGGTGCAGGTAATCTTTTAAGAGCGTCCGGTGCTCTGATGCCCCGCTACAAGTACATTTCCTTGTTAATCAAACATTGTATTTGCTAAACTTGTCGTTTTGCAGGTCACGCCACCAGATCAGCACGGATACTGCAGCGTAGGTACTAGCGTCGACTGCGTACGCGCCGGCATGCAACACTCTAAAGTAATTATCGGTGAGACAATACCAAAGGTGGCCCTTGAATTTTTTTATAATTGAACAATCCCTCAGCTCAAGTAAATCCAAAGTTGCCTAGAACTTTCGGCGACGGCATCATCCACATCAGCCACATCGATTACGCCGTCAAGTTGGACACGCCGTTGCCCCAGCACGGCGGCAAACCCCCAAGTCCAGTCGAGGAAAAGATCGGCAAGAACATTGCTGAGAACCTCGTCGACGACGGTGCCACCCTCCAAATGGGCATCGGAAGCATTCCAGACGCAGTATTATCCTGCCTTAAGGGACACAAGGACTTGGGCATCCACTCCGAGATGTTCGCCGGTGGTGTCGTTGATCTGGTGGAACTGGGTGCCGTCACCAACAACAAGAAAACAATGCACAAGGGCCGCATCGTCGGTTCGTTCTTGATCGGCACGCAGAAACTCTACGACTTCGTGGACAATAACCCCTTCATTGAAATGTTGGCCGTCGACTACGTCAACAACACTGGTAATTGTGTCTTATTATAAATGTTTACAGGATACTCAATTTATATTTTTAGGAGTCATTGCCAGACAACCAAAAATGACAGCAATAAACTCGTGCATTGAGGTCGATCTGACCGGCCAAGTTTCCTCCGACTCCATCGGCACGAGGATGTACTCCGGATTCGGTGGACAAGTCGATTTCATCCGTGGTGCCGCCGAAGGTACTGACGGACTTGGAAAACCAATCATTGCGTTGCCTTCAGTTACCAACAAAGGCGAATCGAAGATTGTGCCTACTCTCAAACACGGTGAGATCTTAATTGATGACTCGTTAATAACAAATTTAATGCGATTTTTGTTTAGGTGCTGGTGTTGTGACTACCAGGGCTCACGTTCATTACATCGTTACTGAACACGGAATTGCCTATTTGTTCGGTAAATCGTTGAGACAGAGAGCCCACGCCTTGATCAACATCGCCCATCCTGATCACAGGGAGGCCTTAGAAAAAGCAGCATTTGAACGCCTTAAGGTCATGCCATCGGCCGACTAAAATGTACCTAAAATATTTCTAATATTCCGTCTAGGTTAATTTTTTTGTGTATGTTGAATACTTTTTTATGTTATGCATTTTTAAACGCAAACATTTATATGTTTACAAATTATTAAATAAAACAACGAAAACCCAAAAGCTTTTTTATTTGATTTATTTAAAAGTATATTAAATATATTTTTACATATTTGCAAATTATATTATATTGTATTTTAAATGAAAACAATAATGAATGTGTACAAAATTTAATTTTTATATTTAAACATCGTTTTAATATACATCAAAAAGTTATAAAATAATGAAAATCCACAGTTTTTTGTGTTATTTAGGAAATTAAAAGAAATTATGATACAAATAAATAATCTTATATTACAATAACTATTTACATTACATCATAAGTACAATATTTAAAAGGATTATTCCAGGGACAATCCGGGTGGGAGTGTTCCCGTATCCCGGGCATACATATAATTGTTATAAAACTCTGAAAAATCAACATAGGCGTTAATCTTTTGGTCTGGACCAACACCCTCATCATCTAGTACTTCTTCGGAACTGCTCGTCGTATTTGTTCTGATAGTATTAACTGAGGTTCCTGTTAAAGTGTGCTCCCTGTCATCATCAGTCATAATCTGACTGGTAACAATGGGGTTAAACGTAACCACTGGCGAGTTAATCGCTTTGGGCAGTGGGTAATTGAAGTTACGCAAAATTAACGTCATATCCTCACGTTTCGGGAAGCATTTTTTGTCTAGTGTTTTGGAGAGGTATGCATCTCTGTGCATGTGAACTACTTTGTCCACAACTGCTTGTGCCACTCCAGTCAAATTTGACTGCTCCCTGAACTGTTACAAACAAATAAATTAAATTTTATTAACACAAAAATCTGATAGTATATATACCTGTTCAACAACACACTGGGCAATGAATTTGTTGACTTGATCACTTCCAGTGGCTTCCTCAATTGACTTGTACAGGCCTGAGGACATTAATAGTAAAAATCTGCAGGATTCATCCAATGTTTTACTTTGAATATCAGGTTCAGCTGTTATTGGTTCTTGAGTTGCAGAACTCAAAATATCATACTCTTTGTATGAGCCTTTTAATAAGTAGTTGCCTAAACATCTGGTGCTCTCCTGATTGCCCAAAGAAGAATCTAAGAAAAAACTGAATATAAAATATGCTGTTAAAATTATTATTCTTTTACCTACTTGGCCCAAGTTTCTTCACATTAATACCAATCTGTGACAGTCTTAGAAGTTCATCTTCATTTTTTAAGTCATGGTCAATACTTAATTGTATAACTTTAAGTACAGAATTCTGATCAGTCTGGCAAAGTAAAACGCGACAATTCCCCACATTTGCCACATACAATTTGTTGTTGAAAATCAAGGCTACTGCACTGGAGGTACCGCAAGCCAATTCCCTATCTAGCCTGGCCAGTTTATTGTATTGTGGCTTGCCACTCAACAGCTCATAAGGATTCTTACCCTTGGGCAAATCCCAAGTCAAAGCAGTTTTCTCAGCCAAAATCTCCCCCATAGTATCCAAATAAGCTCTTTCAACAGTAATGAAGGCCTGTCTCAGAAGCTCTTTGATCTCCTCATCAGTTTTGTTCTCGATCTGTGAGAAACAAATCTCAGCAGACATCCTCTGTGAGCAATACTCGGCAGCCTTTTTACCTTCATGACCATCGAAAACGGCATACCAATCGCAGGCATCGAATTTGAAGTTGGACGTGAAGTCCTCATAAGGGTGGGCTTCTTGAGGGTGACCATCTGCTCTGTAAATTTGATTGATGGAGAATCCTATTCCTGTGTTTTTACATACCGGTAAGTCATCCGTCCAACTTTGCGACTGACTGTTAAAGGTGTTGTGTGAACTCATTGTTTGCCTTATTTATGCATGTTGTAAATAAATGTTGACGCACATAACCTCACAATTTGTTATCGTTTGGGATTGTTTTTGTATATGTTATATAAAAAAAAAACTATAATCTTCTAATGTAAATTTTGAATTTTAGTACTGCCCTAAAGTTGAGCAGCAAACTATAAATAATCAGTTTGTTTAAAAAGTTAGGTAAAAGATTCCTCGGCTTTTTCCAAATGTTGTCAAATTTTCTTGTGTATTATTCAAGGTTTTTCTAAAATAGGTGGTCAAAGTTTGGGAGGAGACTGGACACATTCAATAATGACGTTTCAATAATGATTAAATCTGTGTTATTAAGTTTAACATTACCACTTGTATAATATCCTTTTAATAATTTTGGCCCATCTCTGTGGCATAGACTGAAGCATTTTTCGAATATACAACAGTTTCGTATTCCATTAAGCTTCTTAAATTCGGATTTGGTTATAAACGTGATCCTCCATGATTCTTGAGAGGGTGATGTCTGGAGTTTGGAGCGGGTATGACAAAAAGTTGATGCTTTGGTCTTTTTACCAATCGGTCACACTGTTGGATTTGTCTTTTTCGAACTCAAAAAAATTCTTTCGTAATTACCATTGGGCCAGTTTCACTAATTTTCTTAATATTACTAGAAACGATTGACTAATTAAGCCGTAAACGCCTTCCCATATTTTATCTCCCGGTCTTCGCAACGCTGAATTATAATTTTTCTTACAGTTTCACTTCGACCAATGATTAAATAATTATAATAAGCAAAAAGCCGTTAGTAAATAATCGATTTAAATTCTGAAAGATAATATTTTTTAAAGAATATTATATATTAGAATTACATAGTAGGCTGAAAAAACAATGAACACTATTCAACTGTACTGTCATTCAATTTAAGTAGTGCAGCTCTTTTTTATTATATTTAAATATGTTGTTATATTTATGGCCAAACTGTGGTTTTTTGAATCTTTACTTAAAATCCTGTAAATTTTCCCTGAGAGTTAAAAGAAAAATATATTTTTAAAGTCATAATTTATTAAACTATTATATAATCTTCCAAGTAATGCATACATAACAGTTGACAGTTTAAGATTCCAAAAGAGACAATAGGACCAATTTTAGATTATTCAGGATATTTGTAGCAATGGGACTAAAAGGAAACAACCCCGGATACCTGAGCAGGTAAGCAATCGTGAATGGGGTCTTTGGGACATACAACGGGAGTTTGGGTTATTATGAAATATAAGCGGTTTTATAATACCTTTCGAATATTGAATAAGGGGAATTGCATAATTTTAATACATGTGCTATATTTGAATTTATTTTATATAATTGATAATTTAGTTAATAATACAAATTTAACAGATGTACCACCATGCTAAGCTGGTTTAATTCCCAATTAATGTTGTAACATCTAAATATGTATTTTTATTGAAAGTGTTTGGTAACATTATGTTTTCATGGAAAACCTTGAAATTGTAAAAATATAATTGATGAATAATAAAATACATGTGTATAGGTTTATCAAAATTATGAAACTATTAATTTGAAAGTGTGTAATTTTAAATATGTCGATAATCGATGTTTATGGGCAAGATTTAATTTTGAATCATTATATTCAGTTTTAGAATTTAATAATTATTAACGCAATATAAATTATTATAAAGTCTGAATAATGTCATTTAAATTAATTCTTCTGATTGAATTTATCAATTGTGTTTAATTGATAGTTTTAATTATGTAAAAACCTTTTGTCGAATCCACCTCATCTCCCGACAACAAGGCCATTGAGCACCAGACATCCCCAACATCAAAACGATCCCTTAGAAGGGCTCGGCATGCCCGAAATAAATCACTTCGGAGGGTGTATTTTTTACCTGGTACGTTGCACGTTCGCCGTTCCCGCCACAAACTGTTCGGATGCGCACGCGCACCCGTCACCACTTCCCGCCATTCGCCATTGTCGTTTTCCATTTGGTAACAGATAACGGCAACGGACGGTTACTTGGTAAGTCAGTACAATTTTTGTTTTTGCCAGAGCGGTTTTGAGTTTAGGACGTCGAGCGGTTTTGTGCGTGATCAATTCGAATGGACCATAACCTACGCTTGGTGCGGGCTTGTGTTCTGTCTATGGTGGCATGTTATTTGGGTTGATTGTGACTAGATAGAACACTCGCCTGGAACTGGCGGACAGACAACGAACCCGAACTGCCGGATCAACAGGTCATGGCGTTGGATATATTCTTCTTTGGTGAGCTAGGTGTATGAGTGTTTACTACTTCATAAAGCTAGTTCAGCAAAGCAGAAACTATTCAACTAGTCTACGAGGGACGCGCGTACGTCGGTTACAGGGGTCGAGACGTGTTTTACAAGGGAATCTGGTTTGAAGGAACTTCTGGTGTGATATGTAGTAATGTATTATATCACAGCCAGTAGTTACCTACGAAATGGGTTCCCGGCATCGGCTGGCTTATGTTTTTACCCCCTTACTATTATAACAATATGTATATGTTACACGTATTTAAAATATATTTGTGCATTGTAAACTATAGATTTTATTATTCAACATAGACCTACAAACCATGTTCTAAATTTATCCAGTTGTTTTGTGTCACCAACGTGAGAGAGGGTGAGGAAGGTCCGAAAAAATATCAATAAAAATCAAATATCACCAAATTTTAAATGTTCTATAAAAAGTATTTTTTGTGAAATATATTTAGGTATTATGTAGAGTGCATGTATTTGTAATATTTTAAATGATACAGTATTGAATACATAACCAAAATCAAAATAAAAATTTTACAAATTTAAATGGAGCAGTCCAAGACGTTTGAAGGAATATAAATTTGTAGTATATTCGGAAAATGGTCTATGCCACGGAAATAGGCCAAAATTATAAAAAAAAATATACAATGTGTTAATGTTAAATTAAATAACACATATTTAATCATCAAATATTCCTTTCAAAATTGCAGTTATCATATTTATGTCTAGCTCAATTCAGAAAAAGTATTTCTTATAATACTTTATAAAACAAAAATAGTAAATTAATATTATTGTGACAGTTCACATTAAATAAAAGAGTTTCTGCTAAAATATTTAACATTTTAAACGTTTTTATGCGTTATATAAATTTTAGTATCCCAATATGTTATAGCTTATTTTTTATCTATTTTACACTTAATGTAAGGTCCAAATATTTTTCACAGTTATTTCAGGTTTGATTTTCGTCGTTCATATGGTATAAATAGTTTATATAATATTGTCAAGTTAGTGAAAATGTCATTTGTTATATAAAAAACTATATTATATGCATCTATCATTAAAATTTCCTCATATCAAATACTTATACCATCCGTTCTTCCGGTCTAAATGTATCCCCACTACACGACAATTGCCTGACTTTTGACGAACGCTTTCAGGTAGGCGGATAGGTAAAAAAAATCCCAAACCTCAACCATTTAGATAAGGTTAACTATTCTTCGATATCTAAAATAAAACACAAATTTACGTCATTTTGTATTACAGACTGTTGATATATTTAATCGTGTTTTGCGTGTAAAACGAACCCGAGATCTTTGAAGCTTTTGTTGGCTCTCCTTTTATTTTCTTCAAAGTGTCTTTTAACGGATTTACCTTTATATACCTCCTCCTATTAAAATAAAGGTTTGTATCGATTGACAAAATTGTCATAGTTGTTTACTCACTCGCGTTCTGATGACCTATTACCCGAAGATTTGTTTGTTGAAGTGTTCAGCGATACAAAGTGCATTGATTTAGTATCGTCCGCAAGAAAATAGTTTGTATTATTTTTACCGCATTTTGGAACAGTTTGTTTTTTAGGTATTGATTTTTTCACTACTTTTCCTTTTGTCGGTTTATTTTTCGTTGAGTTTTTGACTTTATTGTATTCCATGCTGGCATGGAAAACTTGAACAGCTTCCGCCGACGGTTTCTTAGCGGCTACATAAGTTTTCGTAAGCTAAAACCCGAATTAAATGGTAAAGAGTCACCTGTAATGAACAACAATACTTTTTCAGTTGATTTAAGTGTCTTTCGTAATTCCGTTTCTGATCGGGTGCACGCACAGTCGTTGTGCCCGCATTTACACACAATTATCTTCTGTTCCACCGCCTTTTTTGTGTCTTTCACATGTTTTATCGAAGCTGGGGGTAGCGGTTTGTCTTCATCTGGCGGACAGCAACTGCAGTCCTGGAATCCGCAAACGCATAACGCCGGGTTGCCCTTCTCGTTGGTTTTTACGTTCTTGTAATACTTATCCGGCATGATCAACATTTCGGAGTTCGCTGCCGCAACGTAGGCGAAGGTGGTTGTGTAATATTCATCTCTGAATCCAAAAGACAGGTTTAATAAGTATCGGTTAAAAAAACTAACTCACTTTTTCAGGGTTTCAATGGTGGTGTCACTAAAGGTTTCCTTTCTGTAAGTGGGAAACGACTTGCTTCCGAACGATGCTTTGCGAAACACCTCTTCCCGTAGACTGTCCGGTAATTTATCTGGCACCTTTTCTTTAACCCAATCTTTTAACTTGGGACTGCCACTTTTTTTTATATTGACATTAAATATTTTGATGCTATTGCGTTCTTCAGTGAGAGAAACGTGCCGCGAGCCTGATGTCTTGCCATCGACATATTCATCATCCGTAAGACTTTTTTTTGGGCGATCTGTTCTAGAACTTTGCTTCAATATCTTGTATCTAAAGAGAAGTAAAATAACGTCGATAGAACATAATTAAGGTACAGTTTTAATACGCGGGCAGTTCAATGGAAGGTCTGTGACTTGTCAAAGATCCTCCTTTTATCGTGGGTTGGGGAATAGTGTCGTCTTCAATTTGTGGTGGAGTAATGTAAAGGTGTTTATCTCCTATCACAAAAGATGCATTTATCATTCTTGTTGTTGTTGTTACCTCTGAAAATACAATTTTTAATTCATAAAATTTAAAAAAAAAATTCTATATTTTTTATTGTTGAAATTAATTGAATTTCTGAATTGATTTCATTAATTTATAGAATAAACGAAATAATAAGAACATTTAAAAACTTTTAAAAATTTATTAAAACTATAAATATGTATACACTAAGCTTCTATACTAAAACAAGTGTTCCAAGCTTTATTGTTGACCTGCTTGAGAATCGCTTTGAGAGAAGTACCAGGTCCACATTCAAAAGTCCTGGGGAAAAAATCGTCTGGCTTCCTCTCATACACTGTGTGCAGTAGCTGTTCCCACTTCACAGGTTTGACAATTTGCTTGGGCAACTGTTCTTTTATATGATTTGCATCCCTGTACTTCTTGCCATCTACATTTGAATAAACATTAATTGCAGGTTCCAGTACTTCACTTTTTCTTAATGCTTTTTTAAATGGCTCTACTGCAGGCCTCATCAATGCAGAGTGGAAAGCTCCACTGACTGCCAGTCTTTTAACTTTCTTTAAGTTGAATTCCTTGTAGTTTTTTTCTAGGAATTCTATGGCAGACACACTGCCTGACACCACTTTACAATGTGGAAATAAATAATTAGCAATAAGGCACTCAGGTACTTCATCACCTTTATCTTTAGCCCATTCCTTGGCTTTCAAACATGCAAAGTTCAGTTTACTGTCTGGACTATAGAATACAGTGGCCATGTAACCAGGTTGCATTTCACTGGCTAGTTGCATAGCCTCAGCGCGAATTCTGACTAGTTGTAACGCCCTTTCAAAGTTGAGAGCACCAGCAAAGACTAATGATGTAATTTCACCCAAACTAAAACCAGCAGTCCCCACACAGTTTTCAATGGCATTGGGTCTTTCCTCTTTAAGCCTCTCAATTGCTGCCAATGAGGTTACCATGACTGCAGGCTGACAATACTTTGTTTGATCTAACTTTTCTTTAGGCCCCTCCAGGCATATTTTTAACAAATCATATCCTAAAGAATATCATCATTAGTTATACAAATTAATTGAATCATAAATTTGCTTACCTAATATGTAATTTGCCAATTCAAAAAGATCTCTTGCCATTGGAAATTTCATGAGGCTCTTTGCCATACCAACAAACTGACTGCCTTGTCCAGGAAACAATATAATAGAAGTTTCTCTGGGGTCATGTTTAGGCTGTATTTCATATTCACCCTGCTTCCTAATCTTTGTACCCTTTGGATAGGGAAGCGTTACCCACTGTTGGTCGGGAGTTTGGTTGTTCAGGTCTTGAAAGGTAGCTGACTCATCAAGCAGTTTTTTCAAAGGACTTTCGCCTTCATCTCTCTTATTGGAGCAGGGTCGGCACGATGAAAAAACAGGTGTCCTAAGTGCATGTTTCGTGAATGCACATTGAATTAATTTGTACGTTGAATTCATTATTTATCACGTTGTCATTTCTTAACAGACATTGATAAACCACACTTTATTTATTATTAAATAATAAGTTAGGTTAATGTACTTTCATAAATAAGGAAGTGCATCAGAACTACGCGGTAGATAAAATAACACATGGGGAACACAGGAACATATAAGAATATACAGGGTGAGTTACATACCAGATTTAGTTTTTCTGGATGATTGTTGTGAACCTATTGATCCTCTATTCTTAGGTAACTCGCCCATCGATTTTGTGTATATTTCCAAGGAACATCTTGTATTTGATATTGTACGACCTCTGTTATCCACGTTGGCTACTGGTATGTCTGTGCCAGAAGCACTATGTTGTATACTTACGAGGCTACAAAATATTATTAGTTTTAATTTAAAAATAATTCTCTTAATCTATAATGTGTGGAATAATGAAGAAACATACCCAAAATATTATTATTAACATAGAGTTATAAATACCTTTTTGGACAATCACAATTTTCTTTGCCACAAACACATTCAACTTCCAACTTTAAGGGATTCAAATTTTTGGCAGAAGTTCCGCTCTTTATAATCGATTTCGTCTTTTTTACGGATTGCACACTATCCTTGGGTCCAAGTGATATCTCCTCAACCATTGTAACATTCTAAAAGAACGAGTAATAGATAATATCATTAACTCAATGAAAGTAGTACCTTTTTCGTTTGATAGATTGTGTCGACATTTGCATCGTCAAATGCGTGATGTGGAATTGGCCGATTGGTAGCTCGAGAGTCTGCTGAAGCAACAGATTTGTCTTCGACTTTTTGATAATAACTACTTGTGTCCGAAGTAGATCCCTGTTTAGGCGGTATCATGAGGAAACCTTCTTCTGTATCACATGATATACCCCTTTCATCTTTACGGGTTTGACAAGTCTCAACTTCTCGAAACACTTCTTCCATCATGTCATTTATTTCATTACAAATCTCTTCACCTTGATCACAGGAAAAGCCTCTGTATTGTTTTTCTTCTAGGGACATATTACGTTCTTCTCCCGGTAAGACTTCATCGAATGATTTGGCATCATCATCTAACGATATATCTTTTTCTTCTTCGATAGATTTAATGTTATCAACAGGTTCAACCTGTACATTTGATTCTCTGAGTGTTTGTAGGAATTCTGCCAAACCAGCAAACTTATTCTGAGGCATTTCCCGATACTCCGTCTCTTCTTCTTCCTCGACTTTCACTTCTTCTTGTTCCACTGGTGGCTCTTCTTGGACACCTAAAACATTTCCGCTGGCATTAAAGATCATATCTGAACATTTAATTGACAACATCAGAAGAATAAAATTAATTTTACTCTGCTGGTGGTAGTAGTAGATAGTAAATTTCTTACATTTGAAACTCTCTCTGGCTATGACGTTCCAATGATTACAGGCACAGTCTGGTAACTGATTACACTCGCATCTTTCCCTATCAGGTTTGTTCCAATCCGAATACTTGCCCTCCTTTTCCTTTTTCTTAATGAGTTCGAGGATGTCTGGTCCATCGGGAATTACCCTGTTTTCGCTCATCTCTGTAAATAAATAACAGTATATCAAAGGTTGGCAAATAAATGTTACCCACCGGTTAGTTTCCAAATATCTGTCTTGCTGCTCTTCTTATCGGTCTTCCAATCGTTCAAACCCACGAGATCATCCAATTTAGAAGTGCAACATTTAGCTTTTGTTAATTTTCCTTTCATTATTTTGCATTGGGGACATTTTCGTTTGGCTTGCAACTACAAACCGAATGTTAACTTTTGCTATGAATACTTTGTAAAATTTTACCTTTATTTGGTCCAATTTTTTTTGTTGAATTTCTTTTACAGCGTTGAGGAAGATCTGTTTCAACTTGTTTTCGCTCTCTTGCAAACTCGTAACGGCGTTTCTTAATTTTTCCAATTCTTCAGATTCTTCTTGACTTGTACTTTTACGTTTTTTTTTACCGCGTTTATCATTTATTATTGTACATTTGACCGGCTCTAAATTTTCTTGCATGATTTTGTGCCAGAACTGGATGCATTTTTCAATACTAGAATTCGGTTCGGCTTCAAGCGATATTATCTGAAGTAGAATATTAGAAAAGGGGTACCCTTAATATTACTGCCTTACTTCAGTCTTTGATCCTAGCGAATTCTTACTTTCTTTCGCGCTGGTATGAACATCCGAATGAGAAAGTCGATGAAAATTGGCCGCAACTTGATGTTCACTTATACAAACAACGTCATCTTGACGGTAACATTTGTATAATTGCCGTCCAGAATTTGGTTCTGGTTTATTATAATTGGACATATAATCAGGTTCGGGGTCTGCAATACTAGGACTTGGGATTTCTGGGTAATTCTCTGAATCATCCATCTTTTATTAGTATAATAAAAATGTTTATAAAATGTGCGACATTTGTCAGTAAAATATAAATAAAATGATTTTTTTTAGAACGATTTATGATGTTGTCATGGTGAATCTTTTTTCAGAAAATTATTCGATGTTTACAAATGTAGATAAAAAAGATTTGTAGTAATTATTAATAATTTATTATGGACTAATATATGTTTAATGCAGTGTCGTTGACTCATTTAGTACTTAAATGGAAACGCGTACCTAAAAATTCCATTTCAGAAAAATATATGTAACATTTTATATAGAACAAGAATATATTAGTTTTTTACTTCTGTAAAAAACAACAATAGTAAATTAATATTACTTTAATAGTTTACATTAAATAAAAGACTATTGCTAAAATATTTAACATTTTAAATAGTTACTATAATAATTGATTGTTGTAGATTGGTTATTATTTGTTATATACTTATTTGTTTCATTTTTGTGACAGATTATGTCACAGTTCCCATATTGTCAGAAGAAGAAGAGACACTTAACCTTATATTTCTAAATTTTTTCAGTTTTAAAATTTCAATGTGAAAATGGCAATGTTAACACGGTTGTTCACTGGAATAATCAAACGTAAGAATAAACCCATAGTAAATCCATAAACCCACGAATTCTTTTCAGATTCTGTCACGAATTCCCGATTTTTGTCAACACAAAATGTAACTAATGTTGTTTCAATTCTACCACAAATAGCCGTTTCCAACAATTGGATTTACAAGGAAAATGATAAAGTACAAACGCCTTTGACTAACATTAAAATAGATATCCCTAAGGGGTTCAATTACATCCCTTCAATAATTGAACCTCTCCAAAATCTTCACATAGAGGCACCATCAACCAGTGACAGTGACATTACAAAACATGCAGAACGGCTTATAGTTATTAGGAGAAAGAAAATGAAGAAGCATAAGCTGAGGAAACTAAGGAAACGAATGAAGTTTGAGTGGGCAAAGGTAAGATTCTGACCAGGTTCACATATACAAAACTTATTATTTAATTAAATTATTTGTGTAGTTGAGACAAAAGCGGGAATTGAAAAAGGAAAAAGAATTTCAAGCAATTTTAATGCAAAAGTGTAAAGAAGCAGAAGCATTCTCTGCTGAAAAATATGTGGAAGAAAAGCTTAACAAACTAAATGAGATTGTTATTCCAAGATATTGGAAGGGCAGAAGGTTGCCTGAATTTATTATTAGAGAGAAAATGGGATTACCACCAAAATAATTTGTTATGTGTTATAAATATAAATAAATACAATTTTATTAGATTTTTTATTTTTATTACTTTAATTTAGATATTCATTACAAATTGTATAACAAAAAGCACCAATTTATTTAGGAACCAGCTTCATATTATGAAATTTATTATTTACTTACAGAAGTAAATAAACCAAGTAATTTTGGATTATCTTTGATCAAAGAAATCAGAGAATTTATACGATCAGAAGTGAATTCAACTGGGTTCTGTTGGAATTCTTTGCCATATCTTTCACCAACAATTTTACATTTATGTTCCACCTTTGGTATACACGGCTTTTTCTTCTTAACAATATCTGTAAAAAAGTTCATCAGTTCGTTAAAACGTTATTAAATATAAAATTCACCTGGTTCTAGTTTGTCCTCAATTTCAGGCTCATATAATTTATCTATTGGATGTATAACATTCATTAATTTATCTCTAGTTGAAAATGATACAGTAGAGACAGTTTTCAATCCAGTACACTTGCATTTTCCACAAACTTTTAAGGACGTGGTCGATTTCCTAAATATTTCCAGAGAAGATTTTGTTGTCAACAGTTTTGAACTGCAAGAGATTTAAATGAAAATATAATTCTAATGCTAATTATATAATATACTGGTTGGGTTTCAATTCGAGGTCAATAAGAAGATCCAACGAATCCTTTGCATCTGACAAACGCGACTTCTTTTCTTCCCATAGAGCATCCTGAGCCTGAATAATGGAATCCTTTGTTGCTATTGCAAGTTTTGCTTCTGGTGTAATGATGACCCCAACTGTGATTAAATAAAATTAACGACGATATTTCATTTTGTTTAGCATTGAAACAACACCTTTTCCGGATTTAGTGGCGACAGATACGGTGTCGGGTTTGGGAGCGTCTTTACCAGAGAGTCTTTTTTGCGCTAATATATGTTCATATGATAAAACATTAGTTGTATCAGCAATAATTTCTTCATCATCTGCAGGCTGCTGTGTAACTGAATATTTATTATATAGTTTATTATATAGTTAGTATTTAATGTACCTTTTGTAAAATCAGGTGGTTCTGGATGTTCTTTAGTATCTAATTCTAGCCATTTCAAGTAGTCCATGATATCATCATATTGCGTGTCTAAAATTTCAGTCGTGCGTGACGATGAAGATTCAGTAGTTTCATCATGTTTAATATGCGCCAATGAAAGTCTATACAACTCCAAAGAATCCTTAGCCGATAAAATCGTTTTGGATTGTTCAACTTCTCCTATTTTCTGATAATCTATGTGGGCAGTAACCTGTGATGCATCACCAATTACGCATATGCCTGGTGGTTTACAAGGTTTAAAAAGGTTTTCTTTGTTGCATATTTCTTGAGAGTCCCATGAAATTTCCTCTTTGTCCTCTTCCATTTCTCCTTCCTCATCCTCTTCACTTATCTTGTCCATTTCGAAGGTAACTATCAATTTTTCATCAGGTTTGATCCTCTTCTTGCTGTAAAATTTATTTTCATTAAAGGGAGTCGAATTATACGAATTACTTGCCAGATTGGGAGTTCATCGTCGCTACTAAATCGGTATGTCTTAGGAACATTTTCCGCAACTTGTCTGAACTTCTGAATTAATAGTTCCACATCCGGACTCCAAAGATCATGGTCTCTAGTTACTTCAGCACCCTAATATTGCAATAAAAAGTAATAAGTAAATGAAAACGAAAATTTCCAAACTTACCGATGCAACTAAATCTCTAAAATCTTCTCTTATGTACAGAAGATTATTCCAATTAACAGCTGGTACAACAAAGTCAGCACCTCGACCTTCCATTTCCAAAAACTTCAACGTAGGCTCAACTTCTCTGTAGCACATATGGTGGTCCTTTGCCGTCAAACTATGAACACTTGACGTCGCCGAAGGTCCCTGTTTCCATTTCTTTAGAGGTGGCTCCTCACGACGTTTTAATTTATTAACACCTTCCTCTCTGATATTTTGAAGCGCATCAGTCAGTTCCATCACCAACAGTTTTTCAGTAGATAGGAGAAACTCTGCTTGGGTGGGTGTAGCTTGCAGAGCAAAGTTTATGAACTTCTGGAACTGCTTGAGAATTTGCATTATGCATTTCTCCCTCAGATTAATCTGAAATTCAAACTATAACTTCAAGAATTACGATAAACAAACGACTAACTCCTAATATTTTTTCTTCTCTTTCTTCTTGAAGTTTATTTATTTCCTCCCCTTGTTTGTCAATGATTTCATTCAATTTAGATATTTCTTTCTTGTAATATTCCTCAATGCTGAATTTCTCGGTGTTGCACTTCCTCCTCTCCATACACAGCACGTACATCATATTTGCCACGTTCCTGCACTCCAGGTGGTGCTTCAAATTCTTCATTTGTCTGTAGAAATGCAATTCGCGCAACTGCGCCTCGTAGTGATTCTGTATTTGCACACGTTTCATTTCGGCACCGAAATACTGACAAAGGAGCGCGTGCTGCTTCTCCAAATCCTCAATGAATAATTGGCACATATCTCTGACCGTTTTCTCCACCGCCTCTTTGATGGTGGCTTCGCAGTGTCGTTCCTGTTGCACCAGCACGTCGCAGATTTTGTTGAACTTCTTTTGCAGCTCGTCCTTAAGTATGTGCTCCTGGGCTTGCAACATGCGTCTGAGCTCGTTTTCGAACTTATCACTCAGAGCGGCAATCTTTGCCTGGCATTCTTCTTGAAGGCGGACGCCTAGACACACGAGAGACTTTTGCAATTCCTTCTTGAAGCAGAACATCAGATCGGCCTTCTGTTCCATCAGTGCCACTTCTTTCTCCATCTCCATTTGGTTCCAGTACTTCCTCTCGATTTTCGCACCGATTTCTGTCGTTCACTTCAAATTGTACAAATAATCGAAGAATAATTTGGTATATTACCTAAAATCCCTTGATGCGTAAGAGCTTTGATGTGCTTGGAAGTAAGTGGGGGCTTCAAGCATACTTTTCCAATTAAAAGGTCGCTAGGTGATGTCCATAAAGCTTGTCCGTCTGGTCCGATAAGGGGTGGAATAAGTCCCAATTCAATTTGCTGCTCTTCAGGGCAGTTTTCGAAAACGACATTGGCTACATTTATGCCTAAATTTTCTTTGATTTCTGATATTGTGGGCGTTCTCAAGTTTTGGATGGTTCGTTTGCGAGCTTGGGCATATGCGCTCCTTTCCAAATCTTAAAAGAATGGTTTTGTTGAGTCAATAATAAAATTACTATTACCAAATTTTACCAATAATAATTTTTTCCTCTTCTATTTTGTTGAGTTTTCGATGTGAACATACTATTTCGATCTCACTTGTATCACTCATTTTGAAAAAAAGCGGCCAATATAATTTCTAATTTTTTGACAACCCTTTGACTTTAGTGTACTGAGGGTTGCCTACTCCTTAACCGAAAAACAGGAGAAACTGAAGCCAATTGTGAAATAATTATTATGCACCCATAAATATTAGTTTATTTTTCTGTTTGGGTGCTTTAAACATGACATGAAAAAAATTTTATAGGTGAAAATTTTAGCCAGTAATATTTGACGTTTCATCAAATCAATGTAAACACTCGTCGTTTAACGTTAATTAATGATTAAAGTATAAAATGTCGACTAAATCAAAGAACAGTCCAAACATCCCTTACAGCGATGTCGCTATTAGAAACAATTTTTCTGTGGTAGAGTATTGTAGGACGTCTATGGCCGCACTTTCAGGCTGCACAGCAGGTAAACCTTTGCAGGATGCAAGAGTAAATATTATTAACGTTAATTTTTAGGTTTATTGGGATTAACGGGCTTGTACGGCGCATTTTTCTTCGTATTCTCAGTGGTCAGTTTATGGTTAATGGTCTTAGGAAAGGCAGGATTCAGTACATGGAACAAATACTTCATCTCACGTAAACCCCTGTTAACCAATAGCATTTATGGCCAACTATTCACGTACATATTATTCTGGACTTTTTTCTACGGCATGGTCCATGTATATTAGCTAATTTATTAATAAAATAATTCATAAAAAAGCCACCAGTTTCAATCAAATCAATACCCAACCAAAGTCACGTTGGCAACGCTGCTGGTAAATAATGGCGACCGACGAAAGAAATTTTCGTTCTGCCTATTACGAAAAAGTCGCCTCGCGCAGCGTCGAAGAAAAGAAATCGCTCGAAATCATACTCAAAGACAAACCATTGGACAGGAGGAAGCTGCAGCAGTACTGCCTCGCATTTTGCGTTCCCATTGCTTACAGGAACTTGCTATGGAAACTGCTGTTAGGTAAATTGTTCACCCAGCGTTGGCTGAACTGTGCCGGTCAATTCGAATTCCTATTTCAGATGTGGTGCCCGTGCATGTTGAAGCACATCCGTTCATAATGAACCAAAGGAAGCAGGAGTATGCGGATCTGATGAACGCCGTGAAGGCGATGAAACTCGTGGACAATTCCACGCCCAAGTCGCAGGTGTTTCTTGTCATGTGGCTGCTGCAGACCGGCAAATTAACGTTCGATTTGAATTTGTTCAATGATAAGGGGTTTTCTGCAATCAGTCAAGTTTTCATGCAGTTTTTTGATGACGATGTTGATGTATATTGGTTATCCAAGAATTTCTACCTCAAAATATTGGACTTTCAGAATGATATACCAGCACTTGTGGAAGGCGTCTATAGTTTATTACAAAAGGAAGATCCAGCACTGTTTAAATACCTTGAATCCAACAATATATTAGATAATTTGCCCATGGAGAAATGGTTCTATTCATGTTTTGCGGGAATTCTAAACGAGACTGCTTTGGGAAAGTAATTATCTAATTAAACTTTAAAAGAATATCAATTAAAATTTTTTTATTGCAGAATCTGGGATAAATTTGTAGGGGGTTCATTAAAAATACTATGTTTCGTCGCCGCTAATCTTTTAATGATAAACAAGGCCAAGTTACTCAAATGCAACGACTGGAATGAAGCTTTGTCGTGTGTAAAAGAAGTAACGTATCAATTACTATGAATTATTATAATTATTTATTTTATTTTCGTGTCTTTTAGATTTCTGATGAAATAGCGGATGTGATCGCCAACAAATCGATAGATATGTGGCAACAGTACGGTACCCATTTGGTAGTGGACGTGCGAATTATTAAGTGATTTAAATTTTTGTACAATTATCATTAGTTCCTAAAAAGAGCGTTTTTATATTGTTTATGTTACGTTTATAAAGAAATATATTGATTTATCTATTTCACCTTGTGTTATAACGAAATTCTCGTGATAGAAGGGTAATATGTTGTAAAATGGACTATTAAGCAATAACAGCTTTATGTAAAATTTCAATAAAAATTTTGTTCACATGTTTCCTAGAGGCACTTTTCGCCAATTCGATTCATAAATAAATTTTGAACATTTCTATTTGGTTCCAACATTCGCGCATGCGGTCGACCTATTGTTTCAGTGGTAGGGGAACTGGGGCGTGCCTCTAGCCAATAAGGTAACTTCAAATACCGATACATGTTTCAAGAACTGGTGGATTCAGGATTTTAATACTGCATCTCTTTTTTATTATGATATGGCGACAACCAGTAATAACACGAAATGAATTATTAACAGAAAAAACGGCGTTGATGAAGTGGTTTTTTAATTAAATAAATATGAATGTCCAGTTTAAATTACTATAGTAAAATATTTCTTGCTAAATAATTAAATTGCCCAATTCATAATTTGAATACTTTAACCAATATAGGACAAATTAGCTTCAAATAAAATAACTATAATTATTTATCTATTTATGTTTTTATCTATGGGGTATATGTCATAGATCGTTCTATGTTTGTAAACTTATGGTTTCTTGGGTGTAATTGTAGATAATGATTGTATATTTCGCCGAATTTATGAATTCTCTTTGATAATAATGTAAATACAAATAGAATTCATATCGCAGTGTTTTTACAGTACCGCAACTTAGCTGACGTTACCATTTTCGTCTGAATGCCACGAAACAATGACTGAACACGAATCGAAAAGTTTGTTAGCAAAATACGTGACTATTTTCCTTGTGGTTTCCGGCTACTGGTCAGTAACAGAAATAAACTTAAAGAAAGATAATTTATAAAATATATTTTCGTTTTTGAGGTTATATTTATGTGGAGTTGGCATAGTAAACAAATGAGTGGCGCTTATTTTAAAATTTGATTTCAGGTTTGTCTCAATATGCACGGTTTTCGTGAACAAAACATTACTGAGCAATATAAATTTGGATGCACCCATGTTCATTGCGTTCACACAAACACTAATTACTGTGTTCATTTGTTTGTTCAAAAAACAGCTCAGCAAAATGTTTCCTGATAAATTTCACTTTCCTGATACAGACGTTTGGGATTGGTACACGATTAAGGCCGTAAGTTATTTATTCGGCAAAATAATAACAAAATTAGCAACTTTTTATTGCTAGATATTAGTGATAATCCCTATCAAAACTTATTAATCCAATGCAATACAACGTTAATAAAAAATAAAACGCATTACGAATTTCCACAATTAATTTTTGAGAATGAAAATAAAAATTCCATTATTTCAGATTGCACCAGTCTCAATCATGTTCACCTCAATGATTGCAACAAATAATTTGTGCCTAAAATATGTATCTGTGGCATTTTATTACAT
Source organism: Aethina tumida (assembly GCF_024364675.1). Lineage (NCBI taxonomy): Eukaryota > Metazoa > Arthropoda > Insecta > Coleoptera > Nitidulidae > Aethina > Aethina tumida. The sequence continues at coordinate 19,599,533 of NC_065439.1, forward strand.
TGGAAGATCTTTGACTACAATTTTTAATGTCTGCTTGACTTATTTAATTTTGGGTGAAAAAACATCAAAAAGGTGTATTTTTTTCTGCCTTGTGATAATTTTTGGTTTCTATTTAGGAGTAGACCAAGAAAATATTGCAGGTAATAAAATAATGATCAAAAATTAAAATTAATTCTCATATTTTAATAATTTTAGGCAGTTTATCAGTAATGGGAACATTGTTTGGCATATTAGGATCTCTATCCCTTTCACTATTTTCAATATTCACCAAAAGGGTGTTGCCAAAAGTAAATGGTGAAGTTTGGGCGTTATCATATGCCAACAATGTATATGCCACAATTTTGTTCATACCAATGATGATAGTCAATGGTGAAATCACTCAATTAATTAACTATAAGGACATTTTCGATTCGTATTTTTGGACCATTATGGTGATAGGGGGCATATTTGGATTTGCCATTGGTTTCTTCACTTCATTACAAATAAAGGTAATTATTTCAAAAATATTCAGCACGTAAATTACATTAAATTTGTTATAGTTCACATCAGCTTTGACCCATAATATCTCTGGTACTGCCAAAGCATGTGCCCAAACAGTCCTGGCCACATACTGGTACCAAGAAACAAAATCATTACTGTGGTGGACCTCCAACATGATAATATTGCTTGGGTCCGCCGGTTATGCAAGGGTGAAACAATTGGATATGGAGAAAAAACATAGGGCAACACCTACATACAATAGAGTATAAAATTTACTCTAAATTGTTGAAATGTTTGACTAACATTTTTTTAGCCCACTTTTTTTTGAGGCGCCAGTATTAATTGGTACCGAGATATAATTCTTTTATCTAAAATGTCCACTCCTTAGGCAAAACTACCTGTGATATTATTTGATTACATCTTAATACCAATTTTATTCATTGTTTTGTTCCATCTTTATTGAATATATTGAACTGTGTTTTATAAATAAAAATATTTAACCAATCACATAAATTTTATTTAAAAATATCAACTGCACAAACAAATATCAATTTGGTCCTTCTGAACCCATCCAAAAAACTTCAAAAAATGCAACTAGATTTAATTCACTGATCCAAAATATTTCTTTGAACCTTCTGGGTCTGGTTTGATGGTCTTCTGTCCTTTTCTCCAATTGGCAGGGCAAACTGGAAAAACAAATTTACAACCTGCAAGTAGTACTAATAAATAAACATACCTTCTCCATGTTCCTCTACAAATCGCAGTGCTTCAATAACCCTCAAGGCTTCATCAACAGATCTGCCGATGGGCAAATCATTCACAGTAATTTGCCTTAAAATGCCATTTGGGTCAATAATGAACATGCCCCTAAGAGCAATGCCTTCACTTTCAATCAACACATCATATTTCCTGGAAATCTCTTTATTGATATCTGAAAGAAGTGGGTACCTAATCTGTCCTAAACCACCTTCAGATCTTTTGGTATTGATCCAACCCAAGTGAGAGAATTGGGAATCAATCGAACATCCTATAACTTCTGCATTCAATGCCCTGAAGTCCTCAATCCTGTCGTCTAAGGCAATGAGCTCAGTTGGACAGACAAATGTGCTAAAAGTCACAATTAGTGTTTTATCTCAGTTATGTCAGTTACTACTTACAAGTCTAGTGGATAGAACACTAAGACAACGTATTTGCCTTTGTAGTCACTCAGCTTGATGTTTTTGAAGGTGTTGTTCACCACTGCGACCCCACTGAAATCTGGAGCAGGATGTTGGACTTGCGGCGACGCGAGACAATGGCCTATGTGTTAGCAGAATGTAAAAACTGTTACGTAAATGTTACAAATTCTTACTCATGGAGATTGTTCTGACGGCATTGCACCTGACAACCGGGGCAGCTGATTTTATCAATTGGGGCGCCTAAAATCCAAAAATAATGTTTAATTTAATTCGACCAACTGCAGCATGTTACCTTTCTGATCAACGAAGAAAACAAACTGGCCATTTTAACTGATTTTATTTGAATAACCGGCGGAAAATAAGTGATTTTGCAAGTTACGAAATTTTTGAGGTTAAACTCATCAATGTCACGGACCGGAATGTGATGTAATAAGATTTATGTTGAAGTTTTTAAACTTTTTTACTTTATTGTTGGATGAGAATTACAAGTTCAATTAAAATTAACTTAATGTGTATAAATTTAATATCTTGAATTTACATTTTGTGCTTTATTTTGTGATTACGAATATCATTATTAGAATCCGGGCTCACATGCAACAAAAAAAGGAATCAACATTTTAAATACATTAATAATACATTTATATGATTATTTTTTTGTTACACCATGTGTATGCTAAAAAATATATTTAACAATATTTATGTTATTTATTTTGTTTTAATTACAAACAGTTAACACATATTATTTGTTTATTGATAACCAAATATATATTTTAAAGTTGACTGCTTACACCAAAAGGCTGCTGTCTTAAAACAACAATATCGTTTTATTGTAGATTATTTTTTATTCTAATTAATAAAAAAAATTTATTTAATAAATCATTAAAATATACTTTATGTTAAACCATAAAAAATAAGAGACACTTTTACTGATGCGATCAATATTTAGTTATAATATGAATTATAAAAGCACCCAACTGTGAAAAATCGATTGATTCATGCATAATGAAATAATTCGTCGATGTTTGAACAGCGTGCCAGATATAGCCGTTTGATTTCTATAGAATTATTTGATATGACAGTGTTAAATGATCAGCCCGATTAATTCGTAAACCCGACCTGATAATAGTATCGATTGCGGTTATCACGTTTTATCTATTTTCCCCTGTATTTACTCAGCGACAATAAAATACAGTAGTGCACCTTTGAACAATTCATACATAAGTGCTAGAATCGTGCATGCGAAAAAAATCCGTGTCTGTGAAGCGACAGATTAGATTAAAAGTATTTAGTAGTCCAATTAATGGGTTGGCTAACGAGCGTAACGAAAACACCCGCAGACCGTATATTACGATTATATATCAACGTTAATTTGTTATAATAATATAAAGGCAACTTCGTAAATATACAAACACCCAACTGAAAATATATTTCGCCGCTGTTTGTTGTGACGTTTTCAAGTAAATGTTTGGATTGGGAGATCCAACACAGACTCCAACGATTTAAAATAAATCGATTATTTCCCTCTTTAAACCGTGTACCGATAGTTTAGTGATATGGTGCGGAAATTTCGGTCTCCATTGTTTTCGTCGCGGCGCCGGTTCTGTAACAGTTTAATATGAAAACATGAAATTTAACTCACCCTGTGCCATCCTTGTCCTCGTTACAATATATTCTCAAATCTGTGTTTCTAAAAGACATTCTGGTAAGTTTTTTATTACTAATTTTTCGATATTTTTTAGGTATAATGTTGCTATTTGCACATAAATTATACACAATTTTTCTAGAATCATATCTAGACTTCACCGGATACTGCGGTTCCACTTAGATAAAATTGTCGTTTTAATTATTATTTAATTCATACAATTAACTTTCATATTTATTATAATAAAATATTTTTGAAATAAATGTGTATTTACAAACGGTGGTAACTCACACGTTTGCACGTGTTGACCCTTGCTATACAACTCGATTAAAATAAACAGTACTTTTATTGATAATCAAACATATTTGAGCTAAAATAAATAAATAGAAGCAATAAAATTATGTTCACAAACATACCTATGCATTGTCATCTTCTCTAAATATAACTGTTTGATAAATACTTGACTTAGAATTTTTACAGATAATACTGTTTATAAATGTCGATTAAACGGATTGATATGTTTCAGGCATTTAGATTCTTTCTTAATGACACGTAAACAAAACGACGGATATTTATTTATCCGTTGTAGCTATAAATCTTTCATTTATTTTTGCTGTTGAAAACCCATTGATAAAATAAGTATCAATAGTTTATATTTAAAATATATGGCATATACAAAACGTCGGACCTCAAAATTTACGTAAATGTAAATCATTATTAACTATCGAATGTTTTCGCACGTAGGTGTCAGAAAAAATGTGATCCCGGTGGTAAAAATGATTGAAGTTAAAGCAGGAAAGAATATCTCATTGATCTGCAAGGATTTTCATAGCAATCATCACAATCCTGTTAATAATGGAATCACTTGGGATCAACTGGTATGGTATCTTAAATATTTGTAATATGACTATTAAAATCATAGAGTTTCAGCCTTGCGAAAGCAATGACTATAACGACTGTGATACGGAAAACGCTAATGACATAGGTACCAGCAAGAAATGGAGGTCCTTAAGTGAATTTTCTGGGCTGGGCAACCTAATCATTAAGGACGTTAAAGAGAGTAATGCCGGCCTTTATAGGTGCATGGATAACAGACGCATCAAGAAACTCTTCGATGTTAAAGTTAGAAGTAAGACACATGATATATTGTGGTTTCGCAATAAACTCCAATTTTTGCAGACTTCGACACTTCTTCAAATGACATGAACACGACGGTGGACGACGTGGTAGATTTGGATTTGGTGTACACGCCAGCCTACAAATCCATGCACTTCATCATCAGGTGCAACGTCACCCTCTCGGCTCCTGTGAAAATCATTTGGTTCAAAAGGTGCGAGCAGAACTCCAAGTCGGTACTCAACGAAGACGGACTGTACTATTGCCACATCGTCTCCAACATCACCTCGTACAGTAACAGGGACGTGAATTTGAGCAAGTTGAAGATCTACAACGCCCAACATTCGGACAGTGGGGTTTACGTTTGTGTTGCCATAACTGGAATGGGGAGGTTCGACAAAACTATTGTGGTTGATATTCCGAAAGTCGACGAGGAGGAGGGCATTTCGTTGCTGCTGTTTTTGATACCGTGCGTCCTGTTTATACCGATCTTGTTAGTGTGGCTGTGTTATCACTTTAGAAAGTGGAGGAGCAAATCGATGCGATACATGAGGCCGACCAAAATTGTGGCGCAGCCACAAGAGCGAATTTGAGAGGAGTTATTGTTATGAATTTCTGGTATTTATTCCCTATTGCTGTCCCGAAAAAGGACTGAATATCTCTGTGATTTATATTTTTTAATAAAGTACATGATTTATGTTTTATTTATATTATTTTCAATTATAATCATAAATATGTATTCTGAAAATTTAAGTAAGTCATTTAAATTTCTTGTGAAATTGAAATTTCCTGTTTTAATAACCCATTAGTTTGACTGGTTATTCATAGATGGCGCAATAATAGAAAATGAAGGTATTGGTAAGGATGTCAATAGATGGGACTACTAGAGGAGAATTTGAAAACTTTTAAATATTTAAAAATATTATGAACTTTTTTCATAGTTAGTTATTTAAAATTAAGAGTACTGTCACAAATGTCATTACTGATATAAATGATATGATAAAAATACATACGATATATTTTATATCATCATAATATTAATTATTAAATAAAGTTTACATTTTTCTAAATATAATTGTTTGAATTTGAGGTGTGAATAAATATTAATTATTTAAGTAAACTGTGATAAAGTTAAGAAAAAAAATGTGTTCATAATTTAAAAGAATTTGTTGCAAAAAGAAAAAAACATAAATTAGTTTCCATTGAATGATTTCTGTAGCAGTTTAAATAGAAAATTAGGAAACGGACAAAAAAAAAAGAACAAATAAAAAAGCAAAAAGACAAGTGGGCATAGAAAAAGCGGCATCATTAGAGTCGTGGTTGGCCAATATTGCTACGTAGTGCTTGAAATCGCCACTAAATGTCAAATAAAAGCTCATCGGGCTTTTTACGGTCTACGAGTTGCGGAGCGCCGGTAATAGAAAACGCGAATCAAAAGGAAGTGCCTTTTGTTTTCGTTACTATTTTTAACTTATACCAAAATTGAATTGTAAATTTAAATCCCAACCAATGTGGCGTTCACCCAGCCAAACTTTTAACACGGAATAATGTAACGATCTATTTACCACTGAGCGCACTTTAAATACAAATAAACAATTTTCGTCCGGCAAATTTATATGAATCATTCCACGTATCGAGCGAGGGTCGAGGTCCCAGAGCGACTTTTACAGTCATCTGCGATTTCGGATGGGAAGATCGGTGAATTAATCTGTGCTCGTCTATTAAAAGCCTCAATGGACACCCCACAGATTAACCCGCCGGCTCCGGGGTGGGGTGGCACCTGCCGCAGGAAATTTGAGACGCTGACACACAAATAGCCTCAAGTTTGCTCTCTAATTGTGATTAGAATGTATGGCATTACAAGAGGAAAAACCTAAATTAATTGGTCGCCAATAGTAACATAAACTCTTCTCCGTCCACTCTGTTCCATGACCATTAGTGTGGTACTATTTAAAGATCATGCTATTTATTCTTTCTAGTAAGGCTTCTTGGTTTTTTTTCATAGTTACATATTTTTTGTATTTCCGTGTTCATTTCCCCGTTGTCCCATCAATCCGTATAAAAGTATGTAAAATTTCAATAAAACAAAAAATATGTTGGGGCCGTTATCAAAGTCAATTAATGGTGGCCGTGTCTGGTTATTTATTCCTCCCATGAAATATTTCTTTGTGCGGCGGTTTCCGCGTCCGAATCGGCATTAGCACTGATAAATAATGATTGGATTTGGACCCGACCGAATGACAAAACAATAAAAAGAGAAACGGCCATTAGTCGTTGTGTATCCGAGCATCTAGAGGGCAAACGCTGACACCTGATTGGTCCAGGCTTATTGCGGAGAATAGTAAAATTGTATTTTATGATTTGGAACACGGTCATCCGCATGTCGGGATGCAGGAGAACGGTTGTAAATAGCGTTGTAGCGCGCCACGGCAGTAAATCGTGATGGATTATCCACGGTGTCAGGGCCCCGGATGCCGGCTACGAGCTAAAATATTGACACGGCCATCGATGTTCGTTCGCCGACATCGAGTTTCCTAAATCCATACCTCGTGTTCGATGTACCGCCATACGGAGGACATTAAATGACAACGGATACGTGTCCGCTACATGGCGCCCGAATTTAATTGTCCATACGTGCCATAGGCTAATATCGTTAAACTGGAAACCAATCACTCATATTATTAATGCATCGTGTCTGGTTTGTGACACTTATTCGTACCAAATCAAATTAGATGATAATAGTGCTGACGTCGCCATACTGTTGATGATTTTTCTTTGGGGCCGATACCTCTAAAGACAAAAGAACTGCAGTAATAATCTAAATATACTACGTATCTTTTTGAAGTGGGTAACTTGAATTATTCCAAAAAATGATGATGGCAAGATCATTTAATTAATCTCTCTCAATTTTGGATTTGTGTTTGGGATGGTCTTCATGCTGAAGCACAGGTATTAAGAGCATCATTTCTTCAATATATGGAAGCAAATTGTGGTTTAATACATCCCTGTAAATAAATCAGTTTAAGAGGGTTTACACCAGAAGAAATGAAGTGTATAAAATAATTGAACCGCCACCATATTTTTCATTGTGGGTATAACAAACTTTTTGTGTAGTTTTTCCTCTATAGTAACATAAGAAGAACTATCATTTTTAATAAATTAAATTTAGACTCATCTGTTCTATGGTTCAGTGAATGTGATTCTAAGCAAGTCATATTTTTAGCAGAATTTTTCTTGTAAGTCTGGGGTAAGACATCCCCTAACCATCTTGCCAAAGTCGTTGAAATAATTTCAGTTAGTTTCATTTCCTTCAGGTTAGCTTTCATTTCAGTTGGATTGTTTTTTGACATTCGAATTATCCACTAATTGATTTTGTTTCAAGTTGTTATTGATTTATTTGTCGTAAACTATTAGCCATCTCTTCTTGTTTCTCTCGGTTTTGGTAACGTCGAATTATAATTTTTCGTACACAACCGCTTTCAAAAACAACTATTGGAACCATGTTTTGGTCGTGGCATTTCTCACCACGTTCACACGAAGTCCAAATATAGTGTGATAATGAAAAAGCCAAATTTGTTTTAAAACTAGAATTAGAAAGAAGTAGTTAATGAATAGAATGGGGAAAACATTGACGCCCTGTGGTTGAGTTGAAGCAAACCATTAATAAGACACAACTAAGTAGATTTAGTAATTTCATGGTATCTTAAAACTTCAGCAAAGTCAAAAAAGTGCCGAGGGAGGGGAAAAGCTCCGTTTACCCTCCAGAGGAGCGCGTATACTGAAGTGATAAATCCGGTAGGCAGTGGGCCGGATGAGTCTATTCATATTTATGGGGCCGGTACATGCAGGAAGCAGTTTACCTGAACAATATATCTCGAAGGGCATTCCCACACGAACAATATCGGAGATTGTCGCCATTTTCGCACCGTCGTGAAACGAAGCGATAGACATAATAAAAAACGCTATATAAGGAAAATGCATTACTATTTCGCGTTCGGAATGGGTCCCGCGGGATAGCGGATAAACTCCGCCATATTATTTCGCGGTTCACTTTCACATCCACACAGTTTTAGCCTTAATAACTTTTTCGCTCGGCTGCGTCCCCGCACACTCGAACCCGCCAACTGAAAGGATTTCATCCGAAATACTTTTTAATGGAATGTCTGGCGAAGTCCTCTAATTATTCCACAAAAAAACACCGCGTGCTAAACAAGTCCGCAATGGAAAAATGCTTTGACGAAAAATGTACATCAATCATTTTGTCGTTCGGATGTGCATTGTTATAATTTAGTGGATAAAGGCATGATTTTAAAATAGAATGTTTTTGATTTGGTTTTAATTAAAAAATAAAACCTAAAGGTCGACCAAAAAAATAAAAAAATTAACAGACGACTAATTAATTTTTTTTTTCAAAATTTCTGTTCTCTTTTAAATAAACAATTTGGACTTGATTCTAGATTTTATCTTTATATTATCAAAAAATTGAGTAGTTTTTTGGAACTTTCTACTTTTTTAAAAATGTTTGTTTTCAATTTAAATTTATAAATGAAAACAGTTTTCAAAGTTAATTTTGTAACATTTTGGCTTTAAATATTACTAATTTTTATTTAATTCATTTCTATCTTAAGCTCTTAGCTGTATTATTTTAAAGAGGTTTCCCTAATAAAATTAAAAATCAAGTAGTAACTTAAAACTTTCTGCTTTTTTCAAAATATTTATTCTTAATTTTAATTAATTTTTAAATTAGAAGTAAATACTTTACAAATATTTAAGAAAAAGTTAATTTTGTGTCATTTTGGTTTTAATTATTCTAATTTTAATTTAATTCTTTTTTATCTTAAGGTCCTAGCTATATTGTTTTAAAGAGGTTTCCTTAATATAATCAAAAGATATGTAGTAACTTGAAACTTTCTACTTTTTTCAAAATATTTACTCTTAATTTTAATTAATTTTTAAAATAGAAATAAACACTTTACAAATATTTAAGAAAAAGTTAATTTTGTGACATTTTGGTTTTAATTATTCTAATTTTTATTTAATTCTTTTATATCTTGAGGTCTTAGCTGTATTGTTCTAAAGCGGTTTCCTTAATATAATCAAAAGTTATGTAGTAACTTGAAACTTTCTGCTTTTTTCAAAATATTTACTCTTAATTTTAATTAATTTTTTATAATAGAAGTAAACACTTTACAAATATTTAAGAAAAAGTTAATTTTGTGATATTTTGGTTTTAATTATTCTAATTTTTATTTAATTCTTTTTTATTTTAAGGTCTTAGTTGTATTGTTCTAAAGCGGTTTCCTTAATATAATCAAAAGTTATGTAGTAACTTCAAACTTTCTGCTTTTTTCAAAATATTTACTCTTAATTTTAATTAATTTTTTAAAATAGAAGTAAACACTTTACAAATATTTAAGAAAAAGTTAATTTTGTAACATTTTGGTTTTAATTATTCTAATTTTTATTTAATTCTTTTTTATCTTAAGGTCTTAGCTGTATTGTTCTATAGAGGTTTCCTTAATATAATGAAAAGTTATGTAGTAACTTGAAACTTTCACTTTTTTTCAAAAAATTTACTCTTAATGTTAATTAATTTTTTAATATAGAAATAAACACTTTACAAATATTTAAGAAAAGTTAATTTTGTGACATTTTGGTTTTAATTATTCTTATTTTTATTTAATTCTTTTTTATCTTAAGGTTTTAGCTATATTGTTCTAAAGAGGTTTTCTTAATATAATCGAAAGTTATGTAGTAACTTGAAACTTTCTGCTTTTTTCAGAATATTTACTCTTAATTTTAATTAATTTTTTAAAATAGAAGTAAACACTTTACAAATATTTAGGAAAAGTTAATTTTTTGACATTTTGGTTTTATTTATTCTAATTTTTATTTAATTCATTTTTATCTTAAGGTCTTAGCTATATTGTTCTAAAGAGGTTTCCTTAATGTAACCAAAAGTTATATAGTAACTTGAAACTTTCACTTTTTTTCAAAAAATTTACTCTTAATTTTAATTAATTTTTTAAAATAGAAGGAAACACTTTACAAATATTTAATAAAAAGTTAATTTTGTCACATTTTAGTTTTAATTATTTTAATTTTTATTTAATTCTTTTTTATCTTAAGGTCTTAGCTATATTGTTCTCAAGAGGTTTCCTTAATATAACCAAAAGTTATGTAGTAACTTGAAACTTTTTGTTAATTTAAATTTTATTTTGAATATAGAAGTAAATAATTTAAAAATACTTAAGGTAAAATTAATTTTATAACATTTTTGGTTTTTAATATTACTAATTTTTATTTATTTCTATTAAGCACTTAGCTGTATTATATAAAAGAACTTCCCCTAATATAATCAAAAATTATGTAATAACACGAAACTTTTTCCTTTTTTAAAACTATTTTCCCTTAATTTTAATATCGTTTTGAAAAGGGACGTAAAACGTACAAATATTTAAGAGTATCACTAATTAAATTTTATTAATTTCTTTTTAATTTTAAACTTTTAACTGTATTTTAAGAAGTTTTCTTAATATAAAAAAAGAAAAAGCAATACCTTTATACTTTTTTCAAAATATTTGTCCTTTATTTATGAGAAAGAAAGTAAATACAAACAAATATATAGAAACAAATATTATTAATTTTCTGTAACATCATAAAAAAGTTAAGTAAAAATAGTATTTTCCTCTTAAAAATATTTTTCAGAATTTATAATTATAGGATTGAATAATGAAAATATGTTACACAACCAAGTAATAATGTTGCAATATAGAGCGATTTAAAGCGGTGGGCGCCCTTTAATATCGCAAAGTTAGTTTATATTTTTATCAATGCATATACACACTCTGAAAATATTGCAATTTATGATAAAGCCGCGTTTTATATCCAAGCGCATAATTTGCTTGATATATTAAAAAAGCTTCATAAAAGGGAGCCGCCAGGCAGATTTTTCGAGTAGTGTATTGGTAAAACCATTCATTTGAGTGAAGCGTTTATTTTTACCATTACCGCTATACTGTTAAAAATGGAGTGGAAATTAATAAAAATATGTGCTTTCACTACCCGCTATGTTCCCACTTTTATTATGATGGAGAATGTCACAACTCGCGTTTCGCGTGACAAAATGCCATGGCCGAATTAAATGAATTTGTTTATTTTATGAAATTGTTCTTTATTATAAAAAAAAAATACACGCGGCTTCGCCGCACCCGGATCAAATGAACGTATAATTAAACAACTTGACGTGGAAGCGTAAAAACAAAATAACGAAATAAAAATTGAACAAAGCAACTTTCCTGGTGCTTTGTGCTTTTCGTGCCAACCCCGTCCCCATAATCAGCCAACATTTTATTTAATCAAGACGCATCACAAAACCCAATTGCCAATTGACCGATCCGCGACAAATTGGATTGTGTTGGCGCCATTTTGGAATCGAACAATAGCCGCCCCCCGATTTGCGGGAACTCCCGGCGCCCGGGGCTAAGAAAACGGCAAGTGGCGACGAATATTCGATTAAAAGGGAATCGAAATCGGGACGGCCGTTTGAAAGGGCCGCCGATCGCGTCCGAAACGTTCGTTCCACCGAACATGTTTGATCTCCGCTCAATGGAGGACGTACGACGGTGGAGACGAGAAGCTTTTTGTGACGCGCCCGTTTTATCCCTTTTTTGTGCGACGTTAATTGAACTTCCCATTCAGTGCGTTTTACATTTATATAATGATCAATTTTATCACCGACTTCGGCGGGCCCACATTCACGCGGCACAATGCCTTGCGAAATTACGCAGCCCGACAATTTTTATCCACACCGTGGCGGTGTGTTCGGGTTGCGAAGCTCGGAAGCTCAGCGCGTAGTGATTATGGTGGATGGGTTCGAAAAGTTGTTTGTGCGAGAGGCCCCAGACCACTTCCCCTTCCGACCACCGAAACGTAAGCACGTGGCCACATTTAACACACATTTATATTATCTGATGCGGCGGCTTTATCGCTGCCATCTACATGCCAACATTTTATTACGGCCCGGCATTGCGATGCCAGGTGGTGAACTCATTTAATTGATTTGAGCATCGACTTTTAGGACTGCGTTTTTACGTTGTTGGTTATTTTTTTGTTTCAGGTGGTGGTTCGTCCCCCGAACGCCACGCCACAGTAATTTGAGGTCCGCCGAAATTATCGCGTTTTAATGAAGGGGTAACATTTCTGTGGACAAAGGCAGTTTTGATGGTTGACTCAGTGATGAGCGGACCACCTAGACCACGAACTTTTTAAATAAATAATTTCTTTTTTTCTCCTATTGTATCCTGTGATTTTTTTTTGTTGATCACACATTATGAAGATGGAGATCTACAGAAATTATCCTATTTTATTGAAGGAGATACCCGAAGACCAAGCCAATTTTTGTGATGCAAACCATCTAGTCCTTAGTCTAGATGGTTTTTTATTAAATAAAAGTATTACAAGAAATTTTCTTTCTGTACTATTCTATGAGCATATTGTGTATATCAGTCCGTGTTGTTTTTTTTATTATAGTTATAGCAATAAAAAATTAATTTTGTGTTTTAATGAAGGGGTAACATTTCTGTGGACCAGGCTAATTTTGATGATCACGAATTTACCTTTTTAAATAAATAATTTACCAGAAATTTTCTTTGTTTGTTCTTCTATTAGTCTTCTCTTAGGTTTTGTATATGTTTTTATATTTTGTGAATTAGTTAGTATAGATTTTAAATTATTATTTAAGAAAAGTAATAATTAATATTGGCAGGTACATCATAATAAATTACGAGAAATTTTCTATGTTTGTTCTTCTATCAGGCTTCTTTTAGGCTTCGTATAGTTATTATATTTTCTTAATTAGTTAGTGTAAATTTTTAATTATTTAATTTTTGTGAATTAGTAGTTTTTTAATTATTTTTTAGATAAATAATTAATAAGGGTAAGTACCCACTTGTTCAATATCAATATAGAGAGGTAACATTCTTGTGATTAAAGGGAATTTCAGTAATTAATTAAATGATGCTAGACCTCAATGATCACAAATTTACCTTTTTAAATAAATAATTTATTCTTTTATTAGGTTTCCTTTAGGTCTCGTATATATTTTTATTTTTTGTAAATTAGTTAGTGTAGATTTTTTGTTATTTTTGGACAAATTAATGAATAATGTTGACAGGAACACCCAGCAATATGAAGATGGATGTGTAACATTCCTATGATTAAAGACAATTTTAGTAATTAAGTCAGTGATGCGTAAACCACAATTAACACAAATTTTCCTTTTTAAATGAATAAATTATCAGAAATTTTCTACGTTTGTTCTTCTATCAGGCTTCTTTTAGGCTTCGTATAGTTATTATATTTTGTTAATTAGTTAGTGTAAATTTTTAATTATTTAATTTTAGTGAATTAGTAGTTTTTTAATTATTTTTTAGATAAATAATTAATAAGGGTAAGTACCCCCTTGTTCAAAATCAATATAGAGAGGTAACATTCTTGTGATTAAAGGCAATTTTAGTAATTAATTAAATGATGTCTGACCTCAATGATCACAAATTTACCTTTTTAAATAAATAATTTATCAGAAATTTCTTTTGTTTGTTCTTTTATTAGGTTTCCTTTAGGTCTCGTATATATTTTTATTTTTTGTAAATTAGTTAGTGTAGATTTTTTCTTATTTTTGGACAAATTAATAAATAATGTTGGCAGGATCACTCAGATTCAACATGAAGATGGAGGTGTAACATTTCTATGATTAAAGACAATTTTAGTAATTAAGTCAGTGATGCGCAGACCACAATTATCACAAATTTTCCTTTTTAAATGAATAAATTACCAGAAATTTTCTATGTTTGTTCTTCTATCAGGCTTCTTTTAGACGTCGTATAGTTATTATATTTTGCTAATTAGTTAGTGTAAATTTTTAATTATTTAATTTTTGTGAATTAGTTAGTAGTTTTTTAATTATTTTTTTGACAAATAATTAATAATGGTAAGTACCCCTGGTTCAATATCAATATAGAGAGGTAACATTCTTGTGATTAAAGGCAATTTCACTAATTAATTAAATGATTTTAGACCTCAACGATCACAAATTTACCTTTTTAAATAATTAATTTACAAGAAATTTCTTTTGTTTGTTCTTTTATTAGATCTCCTTTAGGTCTCGTAATGTTTTTATATTTTGTAAATTAGTTAGTGTACATTGTTTGTTATTTTTGAACAAATTAATAAATAATGTTGATGTCCTATGATTAAAGACAATTTTAGTAATTAAGTCAGTGATGCGCAGATCACAAATTTTCCTTTTTAAATGAATAAATTACCAGAAATTTTCTGTGTTTGTTCTTCTATCAGACATCTTTTAGGCCTCGTATAGTTATTATATTTTGTTAATTAGTTAGTGTAAATTTTTAATTATTTAATTTTTGTGAATTAGTTAGTATAGTTTTTCAATTATTTTTTAGACATATAATTAATATTGGTAAGTACCCCCTGGTTCAATATCGATATAGAGGGATAACATTCTTGTGATTAAAGGCAATTTTAGTAATTAATTAAATGATGCCAGACCTCAATGATCACAAATTTACCTTTTTAAATAAATAATTTATCAGAACTTTCTTTTGTTTGTTCTTTTATTAGGCTTCCTTTAGGTCTCGTATATATTTTTATATTTTGTAAATTAGTTAGTGTAGATTTTTTGTTAATTTTGGACAAACTAATAAATAATGTTGGCAAAAACACCCAGATTCAATATGAAGATGGAGGTGTAACATTCCTATGATTAAAAACAATTTTAGTAATAAGTCAGTGATGCGCAGACCACAATTATCACAAATTTTACTTTTTAAATGAATAGATTACCAGAAATTTTCTATGTTTGTCTTCTATCAGGCTTCTTTTAGGCCTCGTATAGTTATTATATATTGTTAATTGGTACCTTTTTAAATAAATAATTTACCAGAAATTTCTTTTGTTTGTTGTTTTATTAAGCTTCCTTTACGTTTCGTATATGATTTTATATTTTGTAAATTAGTTAGTGTAGATTTTTTTTTAATTTTGGACAAATTAATAAATAATGTTGGCAGGAGCACCCAGATTCAATATGAAGATGAAGGTGTAACATTCCCATGATTAAAGACAATTTTAGTAATTAAGTCAGTGATGCGCAGACCACAATCATCACAAATATTCCTTTTTAAATATTCATTTAAATAATAATAAAAATAATTACCAGAAATTTTCTATGTTTGTTCTCCTATCAGGCTTCTTTTAGGCTTCGTATAGTTATTATATATTGTTAATTAGTTAGTGTAAATTTTTAATTCTTTAATTTTTGTGAATTAGTTAGTATAGTTTTTTAATTATATTTTAAACAAATAATTAATATTGGCAAGTACCCCCTGGTTCAATATCAATATAGAGTGGTAACATTCTTGTGATTAAAGGCAATTTTAGTAATTAACTAAATGATGCCAGACCTCAATGATCACAAATTTATCTTTTTAAATAAATAATTTACAAGAAATTTCTTTTGTTTGTTCTTTTATTGGGCTTCCTTTAGGTCTCTTATATGTTTTTATATTTTCTAAATTAGTTAGTGTAGATTTTTTATTATTTTTGGACAAATTACTAAATAATGTTGACAGGAACACTCAGATTCAATATGAAGATGGGGGTGTAACATTCCTAAGATTAAAGACAATTTTAGTAATTAAGTCAGTGATGCGCAGACCACAATTATTATAAATTTTCCTTTTTAAATGAATAAATTACCAGAAATTTTCTACGTTTGTTCTCCTATCAAGCTTCTTTTAGGCCTCGTATAGTTATTATATATTGTTAAGTAGTTAGTGTAAATTTTTAATTATTTTTAAGACAAATAATTAATATTCACAAGTACCCCCTGGTTCAATATCAATATAGAGGGGTAACATTCTTGTGATTAAAGGCAATTTAACTAATTAATTAAATGATGCTAGACCTCAAAGATCATAAATTTACCTTTTCAAATAAATATTTTACGAGAAATCTTCTTTGTTTGTTCTTCTATTAGACTTCCTTTAAGCCTCATACACGTTTTGTATGTTTTGTGAATTAGGTAGTAAAGTTATTTTACATATTTTTTAGATAAATATATAATTAATATTGGTAAATATAACCTAATTCAATATGAAGATGGAGGAGTAACTTTTGTGAGGTTGAAGACAATTTAAGTAGCTAAGTAAATAGTGTGTAAGTGATTTTTTTAAATAAATAGTTTCCCATAAATTTTCTTCTTTTGTTAGCCAGGCCTCGTGTGTGTATGTGAGTATGTTGTGTACATCAGTCGCTGTTGTTTTTTCGACTATTTTTCGGCCAAACAAGTAATTAATATTGTTAGACATACCCACACACAATATGAAGATGGAACAGTAATAATAAATGAAAAATGCGTGACATTCGACATCGAACATTTCCCAATCCAAGCTCATGAAACGCATTTGACTTCATTAAAATAATAACGCCGCAGTCCTTAAAAAGGGCAAAAAGAACAAGCGCACGTTCAAAAAAGGGGGCTACACAAATAAATTCATTCAAATCAGAAAAGAGTAATGTTGTTTTATGGCGGTTATTTTCCTGCATGAAGCGTTAATGTATCTGCAGTATATTTCCTGTTTAAAAAATGTGGCAAACGAAAACAAATCATCATATTTCTAGACATCATAATAAAAGAAAAAAGTAGCGATTTTAAAACGCAGATTATTCTCCTAAAAAAGCTTATAAATCTGAAAGGATCATAACGAATGTTATACATGGTGCTATTCGTTGTTCAGCGGATACAATGCCCAACCGACGCAACAAGCGAACATTTTCAGTTAATGGATCTAGTTGGGTACACCAACACGATTTATATTTTTATACGCAAACTTGTAGCAAGAAAGTGAAATTGAAAATACATCATAGCTAATGCTAATGTGACTGCACATTCTTATAATAGTCTTAAAAGGCAGTTGTACATATTCATAAAAAATAGATTAGTGTGAACGATAAAAGGACAGGATAAAAATTTTCGAACTCGCACCTGTTAATTATCCACTTATCTTGTCAGATCCACTTAGCATCGACCTAACTCTTCTTCTACGCACATGTTTTGAATTAATACGTCCAAGTCTTAATTAATAGGTTAAACAAGATAACTTTCCCGTTTAAAATTCCGTGAATTTATGAACGCACTGGAAAAATATAATTTGTGACTTGAATGAAAATACGCCGGGGAACGAATAATTAAATTCATTTCGTTCCGTGTTTAAATAAAAGGCACACGAGGCATTTTGCTTGATAGATTAGTCTTGAATGAAAAATAAAGGAGACCCGACAATGGTATGGCCGGAAACAAAGATTCAGCCGTTGGATTTTCATAATCAATCTCCGAAGGGAGTGGATAAGCTCTCTCATATAAACACATAAAATATAACACACGCCGAGTTTTAATTACTGCCATTAAAATTGTAATTAATATGGTCTATATACGAAATTAAATATAGCGGAAAACGGAACAACAAAACCAAATTAAATTAATGGAAATTTGTATTTTAATGTAATTGCTTTATAAACTATGATAAGGATTATTAATATTAATTATTAGAGTGAGTTTCGCTGAATGCGCTGCCGGCCGCTTTTGGATTTGCCATTGAGTTAACAAATTTACTATGTATTTGGGCGCAGTCGATAATCACGGAACGTTCAAATGCAGCTTCAGATCAAATTTATGGTACGCTAAAGATTAAAATTGATTTTGGGCCACTAAACGCTCCAGACATTAAAAGCATTGACGTCAACCGTAAAACACTTGCGTGAATTCAGCTTTGCATGCCAAGGTTAAAAACGATAGTATTTTAATTATGTATGTAATCAGCAAAAGTGTTTTATGTTTTAGTTTAATTCTCAGTATGTGTCGTAGGGTTGGTTGCCAGATCTAAAGTACAAGTTCCTCCAAAATTCTAGGTTGGGGGTGTCGTAATTGCTTTCAAGTTTTAAGGGATCACTTATGTTCAAGTACACCAGGTTCTCGAAGGTCGTGGGGTAATTAGTCTTTGGCCAAATTATGTTTTGGAGAAGTTCCTCTCGTTGGGGTGTGGGATTTCTGGAAAACAAGTTTAAATAATCCTGATTTTGTATTATCTAGATCAGCACCTGTATTTGGCAAAGTTGGTTAACAATCTGACATTCCTTCTCCTCATCAAAACATCACTAGGAGAATTTACGGCACTGATTGGGAAAATAAATGGTAAGTCTGCAGCATGTCCAACATCTAAAATTAATTAAAAATGTAACTGAAACACAAAAATTGACATTTAACGGACCTGCATCTGAAACATTTAAGAAGGAACCACCGTAGGAATAAATGTAAAAGTACACCGGGACGTATTTGGATTGAAGCTGGACGGCTTGAGTAATGCCATTGTTAAAAAAAATATCACTGACGTACTGTAAGAAAAAATAAAAGAAATGTTATAAAACCAGATAACTTCTTACATTTGTTGCAGCTGTTCTATCTATAAGTAGTGGATTTAGTCCATAGTATCTTTCAATTTGTTTCCCAATTAGGAATTTCTCCAACGGGTTTGTAACATTTAAGTCACCCACCACAACATTCTCAGGATTTTGAAGGAAGGAGGGCACCATTATGTCTAAAAATTAAGTTAAGACACTCCGGCTTGTTTCCTTTTGCAACACTCACCAGGTAAGAAAAAATAAACATCTTCAGCTTCTTCACTTGTGTGTCCAATCATTAAAGGCACACGTGTGAATTCCCCGTTTTTCACCTGCCTGTAGCTTTCACCGGTAAATATGGCTCCTTCGTGGACTGGTTCTTTAACTGGGGAAAAGTTCAAACCATCCAAGGGATTGTCAAACATTTGAGTCTGTAAAATATCACGTTACCAACTAATCAACAAACTGTGGAAACATACGGCAATAAACTCAGGGCCAGAACATGCTTGTAACTTGTGAGCATCGATCTTCTTAAGACCTTCTTTCAACGTATACGAATTGGTGATGTCCACATTGAGGCTGGCGGCTATTAAAAAGGCAAGCTGTCTGGAGTGCCTGCTCAACGACCAAACGTTAATGCTAACGCCGCTCCGCATCATCGCAGCATAAAACAAACCTAAAAGTCTTGTAGAAAAATCAAAACTATTTGACACAAATGTTACCTCTTGCTGCTGGACTTTGCACCAAATAAGACACCGACACGGAGCCAGCGCTCAAACCGAAGATTGTAACCCTCTTGGGATCACCTCCAAACAAGCCAATGTTTTTTTGCACCCACTTCAAGGCCAAAACCTGATCCTTGAGACCGTAATTACCGGGACTGACCACATCACCGGTGCTCAAAAACCCAAATATGCCCAGTCTGTAGTTCATGGCGACATAAACGACACCATCGGCCAAAAGGGCTTCGGGGTTGTATCTGTATCTTGAACCGTCGCCGTTTATGAAGCCTCCACTGAAAATCCAAACCATCACTGGTAAATTCGACGAAGTGTTCAAAGTGGGGGTGAAGACGTTAAGGTACAGGCAATCCTCGGATCCATCTCCGTTTTGTTGGATGCAAGAACTTCTGTTGGTTAGGGTTTTAAGGACGCCACTCCATTTTTCATTGGGTTGTGGAGGCTGAAAACTAATTTTTGGAAGAATTTTGAGGTGACTGGCTTTGAAATTACCTCGAATCGCAGGCTTCCTAAAGGTGGCTTTGCGTATGGTATTCCTTCGAAAGAGAAGTAATGAGTACCTGGTGCATGTGGATTAGCTTGACTTTTGCCTTCTATTGAACCATCTGGCAATTTAACAATTGGGTTGGGTCCATTCTAAAATAAATTATGACGGTTATTCAACATTATTGGAAACATTCTTACCTTGTCCAAAGCTTGGTTAATGGTAAAGAGTGTAATTAAAACAGTTGCTGGAGATAGCCCCATTTTAATAAACAAATAATGATTTCAAGTGGTCTATTTGTACATTACAAGAGATAACAATAAGGTGTGTGCTATCGTGTTTGATACATTAATTAATTATTTTACCATATTATCGCCGTGCAAAACATTAAAAATTCGTGCAATTTTTTTATTACTTTTATCGTGTCTTCTAAATTGGCCAGACGATGAAGACGGATCAGATAAAAAGCAATTTAAACAAACCCATTGTTGAGACTGGCTATTTGTTTGCTTTACTAATAAAAATAATAGGTAGGAAGGTGAAAATAGATAAAATTAATAGGTAGGGTCAGATAATTAATGTTAACTTCTAGCCCTTAATTACATCAGATCAGATAGAGCCAAATGTTCTATTAAAATTATCTGTTCCGGCCATATGCTTTTTGTGCTCACCTCGCCACGTTTTATCCGGGATTAGGTGTAAGCTTTACAACGGATATTAACTTAAATAATTTCATTTTAATTTAATTAAACGTAAAAGTGGAGTATGATGGGTGTACTGGTTCTGGGCCATTATCGTTGCTTAACAAACGATTTACATTTTAACGAGTCGATATTAATTTTGTTAGGGTAATTTCTATGAATTTTGATAGATTACTGATAACAAATGATTACTAAAATTGGTATTACATGTATCAAAATGGCTGGGAATTATGGTATTATTTGTTTCGGTGTGAATATTCCCTCATATAGAGAATAAAATATTTCTTGCCA
Organism: Aethina tumida; assembly: GCF_024364675.1. NCBI lineage: Eukaryota > Metazoa > Arthropoda > Insecta > Coleoptera > Nitidulidae > Aethina > Aethina tumida. Next base: position 19,620,643 of record NC_065439.1, read on the forward strand.
ATTAAACGCACAAATAATTAAGGGTGAACGAATTAACGCCAACAGAGTAGACTTTATGGTAATAGATTGGGGTTGTCATATGTTTAATAAAGGAGTAAAGAATCACAAAGTGCCACAATGTGCCCATATAAAACCACTTAACTCCTTCAAACATGATAAACTCATCAGTTATTTTATGACATTACATCATAACAGTAATAGTGTGTTTTTTTCGAACCAGTGCACATTCGGCAATAAATGTGGCATTTAATTTTTGACGAGCATTGCCCACATGTGCACCCCACAGTCTCTATTGAGCGATAGAATAATAGAGTCCACCCCCATATAATATTTATGTAGTGCTTTTATATAAAGCTCACAAAGATTCAGTCTGCCCATGCTGCAAATGATCAAGGGACGGCTCAAAGGACGCGTACATCAATTTTCTACTAAACAATGGCTTGACAGAAGTCGGGTATTAGGGTGTCTAACAGGTTTTTAGGGATCTGTTCGCGGACTTCTCATCTCGATATTATGAACTGCAGATCCGTTCTCTGGTCGATTGACGCCTGTAAAGGTATTTACGTTGCCACGTTGCACTCACCTGCATCCAGTTTAGGAATGACTTTTGATGTTGTTGCCATGGAAAGATGTAAATTTGTCAATTTAGATCTTTCTCAGAAAAACTCTCTACAAAAAATATAAAATATTTAGTAAAAAATAACGACAGTAACATCTCAAAATGGACTCATTTGTGGAAATGCTCCTGGGCAACAGACTCTCCATTGATTTCGAAAAAGGTACACATTCCAGAATATCTAATGACAATTCTAGTTACACCTATTTTCAGATTACTTATGGGGAGAATCAGCTTCCTTTATTACATTGAACGATTCAGCCTTGATGGGTGCATTCTATGAACCGATCCACGAACCCGAAGTATGCAAGAAGTATTTGAAAAAAGATATTTATGCTGCCAAACTTGTCGATTCTATTGTTACGAAAAGAGTTGCGGGTATTAATAAATATTTGCAGCCTTATACATGTATTCATAATGGTGTTTTTAGAACGTGACATCTATATCCCGCATCAGCCAAGTCCAACGCCAGTGGAAGACTTACATCCTAAAATCGACATATCAATGTGGCCAACTGTGGAAATGATGAATGTTGATGTTGGTGCCGACACAATAAGGGAATATATTAATAGGATGAATTTCAAAGAAAACTGGCAGTTTAATATATTCTTCTTGAGAGACACTGAATCCCCTTTGTGCTCTGAGTACCAATATGAAGTAAGAGGCAAAAGGATTTAATAATTTGAATATATTACTTTCTTTGTGCTGACAACAATATTTATTTTCATTCAGATATTCAATAAATAGATTTAAGTTTCAAAGTTGAGATATTTTTGTTTAAGGTGATATTTTCCTTGCCGACAAACGAATATCCAATTGTACAAGCTTATGCTAGTGTATTTTTCTTTATACAAGCTTCGAAACTGAAAAGAACCGATTGCAAAGTTGAAGTAAGTGTCAGGAAATTTTTAAGGACAAAACTTTTGAAATCATTCTTGTTTCAGGTGTATTATTGTTACGAGAATATGAGACTAAGTAGAAATGCAAAAATAGATAAATTCCAAGAATTTTGGCTCAATCTTATACTGGACTGCAAGATTAATTTCTTTAAAACCTTGCGATTTTAATGAAATGATTATACATTACCTCAATATACATTTTTAACATTTAAAAACGTTATTTGATACCAAGGACTGTTGCCAGATTGACTTTGAATACAAAATGTTGATCTCTAAACATTTTTGTATATGGCATTAATCACTAGACAACTAGATTATCAAAAATTTGATTCTGAGAAATACCACATTACTATTGTAAATAGCAAATATAGGAACATACCTCTAAGTACCTTAAGTACTAAGTACTCTTTATGCACCAAATAAGACACTGATACAGAACCAGTAGTTCAACCAAATATTGTAACCTTATTGGAAACTTATCCAAAGCATGTAATGTTTTTTGTACCCAATTTAAGGCTAAAAGCTGACCCTCAAGGTCATCGTTACTTTGATTGGCTAAATCACAATTGCTCAAGAACCCATATATGTAGTTCATCAAACGACACCATCTGCTAAAAAATGTTTTGAGATTGTATCTGTATCTTCATCCATCGCCGTTTATGAAACCTCTTCTATGAAATTAGAGCAAATGTTAAGTTAAAGTTGTTGTGGAGGCTGATAATTAATTTTAAAAGTATTTTTGGGTGATTTACCTCGAATTGCAGACTTGGTTTAACTTGACTTCAACCTTGGTTTAAAATGTCTAGCAATTTAAGAATTGGGATGAGATGGTACTAAAATAAATCATGGTGGTTATATAATTTTTTTTTCTTGTCCAAAGTATGGTTAATGGTGAAGAATGTAATTAAAACAATCGGCGAAGATAGCCTCATTTTAATAAACAAATAATTATTTCAGGTGGTTGTGCTATCGTGTTTGATACTTTAACGAATTATTTTATCACATTATCATTGTGTGTCCTAACCTCAATATATATTTTTAACAGTGCAAAACATTATTTGGTTCTAAGCATTGTTGCCAGATTACCTTCGAGTACAAAATGCTGATCATTAAAAATTATGTGTTCGTGCGGCCTCAGTCGATCGGTAACGAAGTAGAAATGCAAAAATAGATAAATTCCAAGAATTTTGGCTCAATCTTATACTGGACTGCAAGATTAATTTCTTTAAAACCTTGCGATTTTAATGAAATGATTATACATTACCTCAATATACATTTTTAACATTTAAAAACGTTATTTGGTATCAAGGACTGCTGCCAGATTGACAATGAATACAAAATGCTGATTTCTAAACATTTTTGTATATGGCATTAATCACTAGACAACTAGATTATCAAGAATTGGATTCTGAGAAATACCACATTACTATTGTAAATAGCAAATATAGGAACATACCTCTAAGTACCTTAAGTACTAAGTACTCTTTATGCACAAATAAGACATTGATACAGAACCAGTAGTTCAACCAAATATTGTAACCTTATTGGGAACTTATCCAGAGCATGTAATGTTTTTGTACCCAATTTAAGGCTAAAAGCTGACCCTCAAGGTCATCGTTACTTTGATTGGCTAAATCACAATTGCTCAAGAACCCATATATGTAGTTCATCAAACGACACCATCTGCTAAAATGCTTTGAGATTGTATCTGTATCTTCACCCATCGCCGTTTATGAAACCTCTTCTATGAAATTAGAGCAAATGTTAAGTTAAAGTTGTTGTGGAGGCTGATAATTAATTTTAAAAGTATTTTTGGGTGATTTACCTCGAATTGCAGACTTGGTTTAACTTGACTTCAGCCTTGGTTTAAACTGTCTAGCAATTTAAGAATTGGGATGAGATGGTACTAAAATAAATCATGGTGGTTATATAATTTTTTTTTCTTGTCCAAAGTATGGTTAATGGTGAAGAATGTAATTAAAACAATCGGCGAAGATAGCCTCATTTTAATAAAACAATAATTATTTCAGGTGGTTGTGCTATCGTGCTTGATACTTTATCGAATTATTTTATCACATTATCATTGTGTGTCCTAACCTCAATATATATTTTTAACAGTGCAAAACATTATTTGGTTCTAAGCATTGTTGCCAGATTACCTTCGAGTACAAAATGCTGATCATTAAAAATGATGTGTTCGTGCGGCCTCAGTCGGTCGGTAACCGTTGTTAATTGGCGAAGTATCCCCATAGCATTCCCATAAAACCAGCGGGAGCGGCTGCGGCCGAAATCGACCATGTTTGCGTTTGCCGGGGACGCGCATTAATATCGTCGGGGGGGCCGGTGAGGGCGCCGGGTCCCATGGCAATCTTTAGAGCGTAATTAAAACCCAGTGTCTATCGGCCGGCGGGGCAGGTGGCGGCTGCGGCTGCGGCGGCGGCGGTGGCGGCGCTGTCGAGATATCCGTCCGTCGAAAATTCGCCCGGCCATTACGGCGTGCGCTTAAAGTGAGCCGGGCTTTGCGGCGGTCCTGTTTTGTCCCCCGACACCGATAAATTAATCAAGAATGCCATGACTGTTAGTGGTGGATCGTTCAAAAGCCGCCTACGTGATTACGGATCCCCGGCATTGCCAATGTTTTAGAGCTAAATTATTGGATGGATCCGAGCGCGTTCCCCCGGTGTCGGTCCCCACCGTGCGGGGCGAAACGCGATTTCAATTTTTCCGCTGTCACGTCGATGTGTTTTTGTATCAGGGGGTCGTTTGTTCGCTTCCTCTTAGGCGGTACGTCTTGTCTAACTAAATATCAGATCATCTAAAGAAATATCACTAGTTGTCGGACCAGACAATTCTTTCTTAGCAGAGAATATTTTAGAAGATTTTAAGAGTTTAATTCAAACCTTAATTTAATATCTAAAAACTTTACATTTAAATAGACTCCATTTCCAACTTTGATAATGATTTTATATCGAAATATGACATTTCATGCAAATTTCACATGTAAAAAATTGTGATATTTTTAATTGTACACAATAATCAATTTTCCATTGATTTCTTTTAAAAATGCATAATTTCATGAACCCTAAAGAATTTTTACCCGATTCACTTTCACAATTTATTGTTTGATTATGTAAAAAAAGCAGTAAAAATAGTAAACGAGACGTTAAAACTGTCCTCTATTGTGTAAATATTATAGGTTTTTTTTGTGAGTATATCAACTTTCTAAGTAAAAAACAATGAAAATTTTTTAGGGAACTTAACTTAACACCTTTAATTTTCGTCAGCAAAATAAAATTGAACAGATGATAAAAATAGACTTTATTAGAGATAATTAATACCACACTTTCCATAAAAAATAGTAGACAGATTTACAACATTTCATTAATTATTTTATTATTTTATTATTTTATTATTTTATTATTTTATTATTTTATTATTTTATTATTTTATTATTTTATTATTTTATTATTTTATTATTTTATTATTTTATTATTTTATTATTTTATTATTTTATTATTTTATTATTTTATTATTTTATTATTTTATTCTTTCCATTAAAAAACGTTGATGGTGTCCATATGATACTGGGCAATTTGTCACATGCAAAACTCTATGGCAAACAACATTTTATATGGTTTTTATTCGAAATCTATATCTTGTTCTATTTAAAATTTATCAGGGGGAAACTCTTTACGACTTTACAGTATAATAAAAAAATATTAACGTTTGAAGTTCACTTAATTTATTATGCCTGAAGACATTTAAAAAATTGATATGGATCTTTTAAATAATTCAAGATGCCACAAATTCTATCCTAAATTATAAGTTAGATTATATATTTTTTATCGAGAATTACATTTGGCAAACTGTAACGAAAAATATTAATACCTTAAAAACTATTGATTTTATGTGTAGATCTGTACTATGCCATTTTACATACTATTTAAAATTATATAAATACGTATAATTTAAAAATATATAAATATACTGGGTGTCCCACTTGAAATAATAAAGCCACCTTGAGGATAAAAAACACATTGTTATATAAGCTATACAAAGGCAAAAACTTTTTGAGAAATGTTATTGTTAATTTTATTAATATTTTATAACTTTTTAACCCAAATTTCATCGCAAGAGGTCAATCGCCAAAACAATTATTCGTGCAAATGTCCAGTCTGCGGCCCTCGACCCAATTTAACAATACGACATTCGGCAATAAACATGAGCAGTTAAATGTTTGGCTCGTGTCCATTAGGCGGCATTATCATATGTAAATTTGAAATTATCAGCGTCAATTAATTACGAAAACGGATCTCTTAGTTAGAACGTACGAGGGTCGAGTGCGGTCCTTAATATTAATGACATTTTACGCATTGTAAACTGACCATGTAATTTATTTCCTCCATAAAAAAAACCCGTAACGGGAGTAAATTTTTTTTTTAACATTTCGGCCGTCCGAAAGGGTTGAAGGCGCACGGCCTGTAACGCTTTTTAAACGCTACGCGTATCCGGTCCGGAAATTTATCGCCGATAGAGCGACGTTCGAAAAGATTTCGATCTGGTGGTTTTAGTTTCCTAGGACATAAATTACCACCCGCGGATTAAACCCTAAAAAAATAGCGGGACGGATCCGGCCCTGGTGCCGGGGCCCCGCCATTAAATCCGAGTACTTAAGGGTGATAATACCGAAATGAGAGGAGAAGTCAGATTAAATGTGTCAAAGAAGGTTTAATTTTCAGGGAAATTTTAGCGGATTTTTTACTGTAGGGTTTCATACTTTGTATGAGAGAGCAGATTAGTGTAGGACGGGGCTGAATTCAGCGAAATGGGTTTTGTTAAGGATATCTCTGATGTCTGTTCATGATTTTGTTCTCGCCTAAATGACTGTGAAGCTGAGAGCACGCTCGGAATTATAATTAATATTGCGATACACAACTTGCATGCTTTTATTCATTCCGCTACTCTCTTTGTGTCATGTGCCTGCTTGTCTTTTTCATAATTTTTCTGCCTTCTATACGTTTTACTCCTTTTTACATGTGTACGTCGTGTGTAATTTAATGCTTCATCAATTCAATTTCTATCTGTGCATTTCGATCTTCTTTATTCTCAACTCTCTAATCAATAAACGCCAATGGGATGCATTAACGAACACGCGACAGAACTGTATTCATGAATAACTGTAGTTATAACAGTGTCAACATTTATACTTTACTTGTTCTGTCCGTCATTCTTCCACATTATTTATTGTACAATAAATAATGTGGAAGAATCTCACGATAAATGTACCCCTTTTCCCTTTTAATTCCAGAATTATCAACAGAAGTTAAATAAATGTTTAATTTTTAATATTTAAATTCAATACACATATTTTGTACTTTTCAATAAGTATAATTTTTGTGAACAAATTTTTTTAATACATTTTTTGCATAATACGCAAAACATTTCAAATTATGAAAAATGGCTCGGACTATCAAGGAGCTAGCCACCCCTGATATACAACATTACTTTTCCATTAAACTATTTGAAAATATCAGTGTAATATATTATGTAACTTGTATAAAATATGTTGTGTATTATTTCGCTTGTTTGAGAATTCAGTAACTAAATGCTTTTTAGTATTTATTATAGATATTTTAAAATATAGTCATACTTTTTAGTTGTAAGCAATTGGGATAATAAATTATTATCTGATCATTGGTCATGATTTCACTCTTTTTCTACACGAGCTTCATCACAAATCAGAGCAATTACTATATATATACTTCATTGTCAAATTGCCAAATTGTAGTAAAAGTCTGTTAGTGTAACGATATACACTACTTTGATTGATAATAAACAATCAATTTTTTTGGTAAAAATTTATTTATTTAAATTAAATGCTTAATTTTAAGCAGTAAAATAACATTTATTTAATAAAATTTTTAGTTTTCAGCAGCTAACTGTAAAAAATATCTAAAACTTTTTCGGAGATAAATTATAGGAAATTGAATTCTCTACAAAAAATGTCCTATAAAATTTTCCCATAAAGTTGATGGTTGCGTCAGAAAATGAGAAAAATGTCAAATTTTTAAATCAATCCAACTTTAATGTTAAATAACTTTTGAAAAAATGAATATATCAAAAAACTGTAAGAGACATTTTTTGTAGAGCGTTAAATTTTCTATTAAAATCTGTTTTGGTCATTTTGAAATATTATCTCTAACGAAAGTTAAAAAATTTTAAAATCCAAGAGAACACCGTTCCCGTCTTATTTAAACAGGAAATTAAAATTTACGATTTTTTTACCATTTCCAACAAAATTTTCGATATAAATAAGAAAAAAACAAATTTGTGGATTTTTTTGAAACAGTCTAATATATATTGTTAAATTATTTATATATTTAATAAAATTTATGTATTTTAAATTTTGGTTTATATTTAGTTCTTTTATTTCATCTATCAAAATATCAAATATAAACGCACAAAATGTATTATATATAATACGATGTAAATTTATAAATAATAATTTTATAATAATATAATTATACTACTACTCAAAAATTTTTAAATTTACAGAAGTGTTCTACAATTATTGCGTTGAGATGGTCACACAAAATTGTTACTTACTAAAATACAAATAAATGTAAATTTGGGGATAATTTATGCGAACCCGCTTGTTCAGGTCGCAAACGAAACTCGACCTTAGGGTGGTAATGCCATTCTGCAGCCGACTGTACACTCATTACGGATACCTTAGTTTTGTTTCATTAAAGTTTATCACATCTGGAGGAAGCTTTGCAACTAAATGACACCGGGCATCTGGTGAATAAATTGACGTCATAACTGTGTAACACCAGCATTTAAAACGTGCAGCAAACAACGACAAAAATCGTTGGTTAATTTTGCGAAAGCTCGCAGATGGCGATCATTAGGTGCTAAACGAAGTAAAAAAGATAAATGGGCCCGACACGAAGTTTCTGAAAACTTCGGCGAATCGAAGCATAACGAAAACAATCAATCAGATATTTAGAATTGTAGAATTTCGTGATTGCTATCGGGTTGGATGGTCACCACACTTAGGACCACACATCGGCAGATGTCATTAATTATTTTCAATTTTGCCCACTAAAAACTAAAAAATATTGTAACTGGGCATTTTTTTGCTGCCAGTTATTACTTGTTTGATTGTTTCACCGCAATTACATACATTAACTGTAATTAAACCCAAAGGAATAATTAAAAGCTACGCCCTTGTTGATTATGTTATCTGGAATTTTAATGGGGTTTATCAGGATATTTTCGAATTAATCATTTTTTAATTTCCAGTTGTACGAAGACTGCGTACTCCACGAATTGTGGCCCGATAATTAAGTTATTACTCACTGATGGAAAGTCAGTAATAAAGTAATTAACGAAATGCAATTTGGTAACTCCCCAAGGAGTTAAAAACTGATATTGAACAATGTCTATTAAGGGATGAAGCGTAATGACACGTTCGTTTTGTTTGCTGTCATCAGTGACAATTCAAAAAAAATACATCAGTCATTATAAGTACCTGAATTTACCCCTCCAAGTAGTACAAACTTGAACCAGTTTACGATGTTCAGAAGCATTTCCGAAATTGAAGAGTTCAAAATGCGGCGATATACAAGCAGCAAATCGGTACAGTCCAAGCTGTCGGAAGCAAGCAGTGAACGAGACCGTAAACAGTCGAAGAAAATCATCATTCATCCTCCAAGATTGAATGTGGAACTTTACATCATTAATGATCACACCAGATATTTCTTGCACAAGGGAGTCTTTCCAATTTACAAACGAATCATATATTTCAAAAGAGCCTTACAAGGTTGTCTGAACATAGCTATCAACTCAATCAGTGCCATAGTGGACAATGAGTTCGTCGAAAATACCAAGAAAATCATCGACTTCCCTTACAACAAGTGTCTGCAAATAGAATTTCTATTTAACAGATACCTTTGCCCCAAAGAATTAAGTGAGGCTCGCACCAAAATTATCATACACCTGCATAGGAAGAGGCCCGTCGAAAAACGAATAATAGTGGAAATATCTCCGGAGAAGGCTGTGGAGGTCAGCATAGTCGATAAGACGGTAATGAAGCCGAACCTCGGCGGTTTCAAGGATATAAATACCGACATTGAATACCACCACGCTTACTCCCAAACTGGACCTCCACCTCCCAAAATTGAACCAGAACAGTTAAGAACTAGGGACGTGCAAACCGAATTTATGAGGAACCGGAAAGTCGTACAGAAGTACAGTCGAGCCCAACAAACCTGCACGAAATCTTTGTGGATGAATTCGGACAGTGACCAACTCAAAAACAGCTTGCCATATGTGACTTCCGCGGTGTACCGTAAACTGTTAAACATCGAAGGAAAGGTGATGTTCATTCAGAAGTGCTACCACGCACATATTATCCGCATCAAACTCTTCGAGCAAAGTGTCGAATACCACAAGAGACGCACGCTGGAACAACGGAGAAGATGCGAAGAAAAGAAGGAAATAATGGCCAGGAAGTGCACTTTGCTGATTAAAATCAGCACACCAATCAATCACGGCGACTATGCGATTTTATATTCTTTGGTGAACAAATGGAAGGAGGCCGAGACCAATTACATCAACAGACATTACTGCGGTCCTGCCAAAATTGTACAACTAAAGGCCCTGCTGGAAAAAGAGTTGGAGATTTTGAGCAGGATGAAAACACTTGAGAACAACCACATGGAGGACGCTACGACCATGACTTATTTAAAATTCTTCAGAACCATCGGCGAACCGATTAAATGGTACTCCAGGAAAAATGGTCTGCCGCACACCTTGGACACCCTTCAAACGCAAGCTGCTAGAAGATACATAGGACTGATAACCAAAGTCATAGGCATCGGTAAGGTGTCCAAGGAAGAGAAGTTGCTGATTTACAAGGAAGTACTGGATTACCTCAGAAATCACTATTGCGAGGACGCAATGGATTTGCGCATCAGATTGAACAGAGTCTGCGTGATGATTTCCAGGGACATGCCGAAGGATTCGTACCTCATCGAGCAGAAGATCATCGAAGAGTACTTGGTGAATCACTTGAAAAATTACTCGTGCAACGAAGGCATAACGTATAGAATGGACAAGTTAGCCGAAAATCGGTGGCGTCACAATCTTTACAGCTGCATCTCCTGCCACAAGCTGGTCACCATGGATGAATGTGCGATAACTGGTAAAAGTTTGAAGCCGAAGTTCTGCAAAGTTTGTCACAGGTACAACATGAGCGAACCGAAAGGCGACATGTGCCCGTATCAGTTTATGCTGCAGGACATAAGAAAGTACGAGAAGCTGCACTTCGGTAAATCCATCATGGCTTATATACTGCGTGACAAGGACATACAATACATAGTAGACAAGATATGGAACGGACACTCATCCGTCTCTGAGGAAAAAGATTTGTATAATTTGAAGTTGGTGAGGTTCTACAGGGACCAAGATTGGAGTCCGTGGAACTGCATCCTACTGACGCACAAGGAAGCTCGTGCACATTTGAAAATTGTAGACCTTAAGACTGTCTACGATGAACAGTTCTTGAATAATGTCATGAGCAAACATTGTTTGGCTAAATATTATTACAAACATATCCTTTTGATCAACGAACGATTCTTTGAGAAAGTTGCAATCAATCCTAGATTGGATGGGGAGATGGAGTACTATGAATTTGAGAGAATTTCTCCAGGAATTCAGTTATTATATCAGTGTCACTGATGTTATTATTATTATATCTATATATGTATTTTTTTAAGGGACAAAATATATTGATAGGGAGTAAGATGGCTTTGATTTACTATTGTTATGCTTGTCTCACTTTCTGACCATTTAAGTCAGATGAACTGGTGTCAGAAACCATTTTGAGTAGTTTATGTTTATTCAGTGTTATGGGAAATGATCGATGATTTGCTGCGTTATTAGTGTCTTCAGGTTCATTTTTTATCAAGAAATTTAACTATTTAAGGGTGCCTGTAATCGGAGTAGTTTTGGGGTGGCTTCGTACGAAAGAAAGCTCGTTTTAAGGGCTTTTATCCGACGTCGTGTAATATTACAATTGGAACGTTTCATTATTAGGTTACAGCCATCCGAATCAGTGGCGAGTGAGTTTCGCCTCTATTGCGGACGTAAATAGGGAAGGCAGTTGTCCTGACGTGTCGGGTTACGTTAAAATACATTTTTAGTGACATTTGTCGGGCCGTTTTTAATGCCAACTTTACATAATAGGAGGCCGAACATTGATTGTTGTTTTTTTCCTATCAAATTAAACACGATCTTTTTTCCCGTTTATTTTTTTGTTTGTTGCAAACAGAGGTGTCGAATTCGACACTTTTTATTGGATTTGTTTGGAACGTCTTTTTTAAATTATCTCGTCGATTTGCGCCTGCAGATGTTTATTTAGTTTAAGGCGATTATCGGATGTTTGCGACACAATAGAAAACATTTGAAGAGACGTTCTCGATCGAAATTACTTTTTAAATGAAGTGGGCACAATTGCGGAGCGCCGACGAAAAAACTTAATTGAATTGGGATTACGGCACATCTATAAAATGATTTGTAGCGCTCTCGAATTTATAAAACATAAAAGAACTTCAATTTTCTTTAATATTATTATAAAAACATCAACCGTCATTTTTAATAGTACTTCAATTGTTTAGTGATTAGTCAAAGTCATAAATAAATTTAATACTGTAAAATAACATATTTTATTATTCATCACAATCGACAAAGAGGTTCTTGTGCCCCTGTTAAAAATCTCATCTAGCAAAAGATCTTCCAAGAGTATTTAGTGAAGCACTTGAAAAGTTACACCTGCAATTAAAGTATAAGAATGCAGGATGGACGAGTTAGCCGGAAATCTTTGGCTTACAATCTTTTCAACTATACATCCTACCCTAAACTGTTCACCATAGATGAATGGAAGATAAGGTGAAAGTTTGAAGCTCAAGTTCCACTCTTCTGTTTCTGTAGATAAAAATTTGTACATGATGGTATCGAGTACCACAACTCTGGAACAACGCCGAAAATATGAAGAAAAGAAGGAAATAATGGTCAGGAAGAGTACATTGCTTACCAATCATTCTTGGTCAATAAATGGAAGGAGGCGGAGACCTATTACATCCATAGACATTATTGTGATCCTGCCAAAATTGGATAAAATCACTTGAGAACAACCACCAGAAGATCATCGAAGAGAATTACTCGTGCAACGAAGTCATAACATATAGAATGATTACGTGACAAGAACATAATGGACAAGATATGGAACATCATCTTCCGTCTCTGAAGATAAAGATTTGATTAATTTGAAGTTGGTGAGGTTTTACAATGACCAGGATGAGAGTCCGTGGAGCTGCATTCTACTGTCGCACAAGAAAGCTGGAGCATTTGAAAATTGTAGATCTTAAAACTGTTTACGATGAACAGTTCTTGAACATTGTTAAGAGTAAATATTGTTCGGCTTCCTTTGGGAAGGTTACAATCAATCCTAGATTGTATGATGAGATGGAGTACTACGAATTTGAGAGTATTTCTCCTGGAATATGAAATTTCTTCAAACATCAAAAACATCATCGGTCATTTTTAGTAGTACCATAATTGTTTATTAATTAGCCGTCGTCATAAATAAATTTAGTACCGTTCTACGTGTGAACAATAAAATAACACATTTTTATTATTCCACACAAATGACGGAGGGGTTCTGCACGTCAGTTAAAAACAAATATCGTAACTGAACCCGGTCATTAAATTTTCGTTTAGGGGCGTGAATTTCAAATGAGGCCGGATCATTTTCTTGATTTATGTCCTTTTACGCCTTCCCGCCGATCCAGCTGATGATCTTTATGTAAATGCCGACAAAATATGTTAATGATTTTATTTAAAAACAATTAATTTACATTTTTATTATTTAGGTAAATATTAATTAAAGATAGTGGTTTACCAGCGAAGGGTACGGTCGTCACTTTTGATGCGCCAGCACCGTTATTTAAATTCATTAAGGCCAGTCACTCATTACACGCTTTAATATATTAATTAAATTTCGATCACAGGAAATACCGACGGGTAATAAAATAATTGGTCGAATCGCGACGGCGGAAAATAAAGGTATGGCAGAGCATATGAATGTGGATTAATTGGTCGTGTGCGATGGGAAAGAGAATGAATAATAAGAGGGAAAAGCCGGGGGGAAGGATGGATCAAAGTACACGGTTGCTACGTGACCATTGATTGATGTGATTTTAACACACTCATTAGTTCGGCAACACGATGCGAACGTCTAAATGGCGTTAGCCGGTGTCATCGACGGTTTTCACAGTTTCGCGTATTTTGTCTGCCTCACAACTATTTCTCTGCAACGCTGTATATCTTGTATATTGTATTACGTTACTCTATGACCCAGGTAAATTAATACTTACATAATTTTTTGATAAAATTGTTATTGTGAAAGCTAAAAACTGAGAAGCCTCATAATTATAAAAATATAATCACTAAAAGGAAATTTAAAATTATAAAGTATTAAAAATATGAAATTAAAAAATATGGACAAAATATAATTAAACGAAATTATGACGTAATAAACTAGCTGGATTTAATAAATATTAATTAAAAATATCCATTAAATAAACCAAATAAAAAATGGTAAAAACTGTAAAAACAAATAAAACAAAATTAAAATAGGACAGGATACTAAAAGAAATAAAAAAGATAAAATCGTTAAAACTATAAAACAAAACCTTTACTTTAAAATATAATAAATATGTATTTGCAAAAAATTAAAAAAATAATTAATTGTAACAAAGTACTAAATATGTAAAAATAATTTAGAAAATAATATTCAAGTAAAACTTTTACTTCCTTGCAATTATTTGTAATAAAATATTAAATTAAAATTCGATTGACGTTAAGTTATAAATAACCTATAATATATTTATGTCTATGTTATACTTTACAATTGTTTTTTTGCTTATTTGATTATAAAGTTTGAAAACTGAGGAATAAAAAAATAGATATCGGACATGGACAATAATCGATTGAAAAAACTACTATTTTCGAACGAATCAAAGTTTAATATTTTCATGATAGTGGACAGTTTGTTCATTGCCCTAAAAACAGTAGACTTCATTTAAAATATGTTACAATAACTATAAAATTAAAAATAGTGTTATGATTTGGAGTTGTTTTTGCATTTATGGTATGGGCCCGATTTACAAAATGGATCAATTTGTTTGAACAAATCAAAAATGTTTGGAACAATAGAGACGGGGAAATAAGGGATATTGAATGAAATATTAGGCCATATTTTTTATGAAGAGTCTCAAATTTTGTCCAAATATAAATTGTTAATTTTCTGGTTTTATTTTTTTATGTTATCGTTAACGTGACATGTTTCGACAATAAATAACATAAAATATATATGTGTTTTATTATATGATGAATAAATATTGTTTAGTATTTAACAAAAAGAAAGTCGCACTAATTTACACAAATTAAATAAAAATGTGGTACATACAAATACAAGTAATTGTTTAAAATAAATTATAATGTCAAAATATAAAGAAGATAAAATATTTACTCGTAACTCTTAATATATTTCTTTCGCAAGTACATATAAAAACATAAATATAACGATGTTACGAAAAACGTAAAAATTTACTAATAAATATTAGTAAATACTAACACTAAAAATCTCAAAAATTCGTTAGAAACGTGAGAAATCATTAAAAACGTAGTGACCAATTCCATAAAATCAATACGATCATTTTCCATACGATCAAAATCCATACTGATCATTTTACATACAGATCAAAATACACAATGATCATTTTCCATACCGATCATTTTCCATGCCGGTCATTTTCCATACCGATCAAAATACATAATGATCATTTTCCATACCGATCATTTTCCATGCCGGTCATTTTCCATACCGATCAAAATACATAATGATCATTTTCCATACCGATCATTTTCTATACCGGTCATTTTCCGTACCGATCAAAATACATAATGATCATTTTCCATACTGATCAAAATACATAGTGATCATTTTCCATATCGATCATTTTCCATACATCAAAATCGTATTTTTTGGATTTTTATTTTTTTACATACTAATTTCATGAAAAATCATTAAAAAAGTAAAAATAAATAATTCTAATTCTTCCTGGATTCCCAAAATATTACTAAAAACGTAGTAATAACTAAAAGACATAATCATTTTATTAAAAGAACAATTCTTTTTAATTTATTTAAATTAATTTTATGATTAACCAGCTATACCCGCGACTTTGTCCGGGAGGCGCCCGACGTGACGGCCCAGTGGTGGCATGCGCCTGAGCTGCGCGTGGTACTGGACAGTACTTGGACATTGCAACATTACTTAATTTTTCTGAAATAAAAGAATTTTTCTAAAATAAAAGTAGCCTAAGTTAGTCCTTATTACATCAGCTACCTGCCAATAAAAGTCCAGTCAAAATCGGTCCAGCCATTTCAGAAATTAGCCGGAACAAACAGACAGAGAGACAGAGAGACAAAAATTGTAAAAAATGTTATTTTGGTGTATGTACCGTATTTATATTCATATGCATATACTAAAAAATTGATTATTTAGTAAAATTGTGATTAAGAAATTTAAAAACTGCTGTAATCTAGTCAGATTTAATGAAAATGAAATAAAAATATTCCTTAGACCAAAGAAAAATAGTAAAACAAGATATTAAAAGAAATGAAAATATTGGGATCAGTAAAAATATACATCATGTAAAGCGTAATTTCTAAATAGAAGAATGTGAATAAGGAGATTATATAGAACAACAAAAATTATTACGAATATGTATCAAAATAAGTAATAATAATAAAGACAAAATTCATTTAGAAAATATGGTGGAGAATGGAACTATAAAAATGTGTATTATGTAAAAAAAATATTGAAACTAATATTCTCATAACATATAGGATATATTGGATTAATATTTGGGAGCCACTAAAATTTAATCCAACGTTTACATAATTAGTAACGAACATATGCCAAAATGAAATGAGATTTTGAATAAATAAACCCTGTGATTTGCAATTTAATCGAGACCATTTTCGACTATATAAAACATATGGACAATTTTGCTAATTGCAAACAGTGCACCTTCTAATTATAAACAATCCGAATTATTTTCCAGGTCAATACTAACTTAAACTGGATAATTGAATGTGTTTAAAATGGTGCGGCGGAGCGATTCACTGGATCCTGGTCGATTAGTTTTTAAAGGTTTCGCCTGCCCTATTCATTCTGCCTTTGTTTCAAACAAACAATATAGCTAGACGTATTTGTATGTTTTATATTACCCCCCTTTGTTTTTTACAAATTTTTAATTGCGCTTTTTCGTTGCCATTGTATTTTTAACCATCACATTTTTAATGGCTGCTACATTTTAATTTCAATGAATATAATTGCTCCTCCGACCAAACAGAAAATAATGAAGAAGTGAACGCCGCTCCAGATAATTTTTTTTTTCGTTTTTTCAGCTCGCCGCATTTAGTTCCAACCAAACAGAAACATTAATCTATTTTTGCGCATTTAATTTTCACAATTAAGCTCACCCTTCGCGGACCATCCATTTTATTTAACGACGTATTCAATTGAGACCGATTTTTATTTTGTTCGGATCCTTATCTCAGATATTGGTAATTTGCAAGAACAACATGCCCGAAATTGCGGCGTTATCCGTAACAGATCGGACGATGTTGCCAATAAACAAATTGCAGACATTGTTCACTGTTTAATGTAAACTGACAGATAAAATTTCAGTTACACCTGTTCGGGCACGCGTGATACCCGATGTCGATGAACTTCGACAAAAACCATTCTTGGTTTAATCGCACGTATTTAATCTGTCGTCTTTTGCGACACGTTCGCTCCAGTTATTTTCAATGTATCAACCGTTTTAATGTAATTAGCTTATCGCCGCTTTTATATCGGTTATTATTCGTTTAACGATCGTTTTGGGTACAATTAGGTGGTGTAATTAAAAAAAAAATGTGTGGCGCTTGGTGAGAAGGACGTGATAATGTTGGACACGAGCAAATTAAACTAATTACTTTTTATGCACAAATTATGAAAACGTGAAATAAAAGTTCTGTTCTATATGTGTAACCTTTGTAAATTTACCATTCGATAAATCAACAATTTTCAAGAGTTCTTTTGTTTCAAAGGTAAGAGGATTCATATTGGGAAATTATTTCTTTTCTTTCTTTAATAACCATTTAATCACCTTAGTAAGTAAATAATTATATTTCTATATATTAGTTGAAAATTAGATATATATCTTTTAATCTATCTAAAATAAACTTGATTAAAGGAACATTAAAAAAAAATTTGGTAACCAAGTTCAGAATTTTATAGAAATTTTGTACTGAATTTAAAATTATAAGTGATTAAAACTAAATTATGATATAATAAACTAGTTATAGGAGAATTAATAAATATTATATTAATTAAAAATTGTCTTCCATATAACCAAATAAAAAATAGTAAACCCAAAATTAAAATATAGTAGAACGGTATAATGAAATTGATAAAAACAAACCCGAACAACTATAGATATAAAATATAATTATTAAAAGAATTGTTATTTCAGAATTTAAAAGAAATTTTATAATGACTTATTATATTATATATATTTACATATAAACAAAACAAAAATAAAAAATATGATCATAATAATAAAAAATTTATGTTAAACAAAAACAAAATAAAAAAAAAATTGAAAATTTAGAAGCATAAAAATATAATCATCAAAAAAATTAAATTCGTAATTTTATAGAAATTATGTATTGAATTTAAAATTATAAGTGGTTAAAACCAAATTGAAATATAATAAAATAATTATATTTAATAAACATTGTAAAAAATGTGTGTAATAATAAAAAATGGAGGACTTCTTATCATAAACATTCTTTTAAATTATTGTTTTTTATAGTACTGATATTTTAATAAATTATGCAGTAGTTCCCTTTGTTCCATTTTATAGAACAATATAAATTGATTGGAATAAAAAATAAAGATAAATCATCAATTTTCAAAAGTTCTTTTGGTTCAAAGCTAAGAAGATTCATATTGGGAAATTATTTCTCTTCTTTCTTTAATAACTATTTAATCATCTTAGTAAGTAAATAGTTTTATTTCATATATTAGTTGAAAATTAGATATATCTTTTTTAATCTACCTAAAATAAACCAGATTGAAGGAATTTGGTAAACACGTTCAGAATTTTATAGAAATTTTGTACTGAATTTAAAATTGTAAGGGATTAAAACTAAATTATGTGATAATAAACTAAAGTAGAATTAATAAATATTATATTAATTAAAAATTGTCTTCCATACAACCAAATAAAAAATAGTAAACCCAAAATTAAAATATAGTAGAACGGAATAATAAAATTGATAAAAATTTCAAATCCTAACAACTATAGATATAAAATATAATTATATAATATAATAATTAAAAATAATGAAATAAATAAAATTTATGTTAAGCAAAAACACAAAAATTGGTCAAATAAAAAAAATTGAAAATTTAGAAGCATAAAAATATAATCATCAAAAAATATATATTGGGAAATTATTTCTTTTCTTTTCTTTAATAACTATTTAAATATCTTAGTAAATAAATAATTTTATTTCATATAATATTTGAAAATTAGATAAATCTCTTTTAATCTATCTAAAATAAACTTTATTGAAAGAACATCCAGTTCAGAATTTTATAGAAATTTTGTACTGAATTTAAAATTATAAGTGATTAAAACTAAAATTATCTTCCGCACAACAAAATAAAAAATTGTGAACCCAAAATTAAAATATAGTAGAACGGAATAATAATATTGATAAAAACTTCAAACCCGAACAACTATAGATATAAAATAAATTATTAAAAGAATTGTTATTTCAGAATTTTAAAGAAATTTTATAATGAATAAACATATATACATATATAAAATACAAAATTAGAAAATATGACGATACTATAATAATAATAAAAAACTTATAAAATAAGTTAGTTGGATTTAATAAATATTATAATTATTAAAAATAATGAAATAAATAAAAATTTTGTTGAGCAAAAACACAAAAGATTCGAAATAACAAAAATAGGTCAAATAAAAAAAATGAAAATTTAGAAGCATAAAAATATAATCATCAAAAAAATTAAATTCGGAACTACAGAAATTATGTATTGAATTTAAAATTATAAGTGGTTAAAACCAAATTGTAATATAATGAACTAATTAAATTTAATAAACATTATAAAAAAGTGTGTAACAATAAAAAAAATAGAGGACTTCTTATCATAAACATTCTTTTAAATTATTGGTTTTGTTTCATTTTATAGAATAATAGAAATTGATTCAATAAAACATAAAGATAAATCAATAATTTTCAAGAGTTCTTTTGGTTCAAAGATTTGGAAATTATTTCTTTTCTTTCTTTAATAACTATTTAATCATCTTAGTAAGTAAATAATTTTATTTCATATATTAGTTGAAATTTAGATAAATATCTTTTAATCTATCTAAAATAAACTTGATTGAAGGAACATTAAAAAAAATTTGGTAACCAAGTTCAGAATTTTTAGAAATTTTGTACTGAATTTAAAATTATAAATGATTAAAACTAAGTTATGAGATAATAAACTAGTTATGGTAGAATTAATAAATGGTACATTAAAAATTGTCTTCCATACACCAAATCAAAAATAGTAAACTCAAAATTAAGAGAGTAGAAAGGAATAATAAAATTGATAAAAACTTCAAACCCGAACAACTATAGATATAAAATATAATTATTAAAAGAATTATTTCAGAATTATTAAAAAGAAATTTTATAATGACTTTAAACATATTTACATATATACAAAACAAAATTAAAAAATATGACGATAATATAATAATAATAAAAAACTTATAAAATAAGTTAGTTGGGTTCAATAAATATTATTATATAATAATAATAACTATTTAATCATCTTAGTAAGTAAATACTTTTATTTCATATATTAGTTGAAAATTAGATAAATCTCTTTTAATCTATCTAAAATAAACTTGAATTGGATTGAAGGAAAATTAAAAAAAATTATATAATAATAATAAAATTATAAAATAATTTAGTTGGATTATAAAATATAATAATAATTAAAAATAATGAAATAAATAAAATTTATGTTAAACAAAAATACAAAAGGTTGAAACAACAAAAATTGATGATGATGATGAAAATTTATTCGAAATTTTATAGAAAATATGTATTGAATTTAAAATTATAAGTTATTAAAACTAAATTGTATAAAAATAAATTAATTGGATTTAATAAACATTATAAAAATTAACCATTATCTTACATATAACCAAATGAAAAATAGTAAAAACAAATTTAAACTATAGTAGGACAGAATAGTAAAATAAAAATTTACTAAGGTAAGTAAAAATTGTAAAAAAATTCCAGTTGGTCCTAAATATTGGAAAGGTCTTCTTTGCTTCAGTTATGGAGCTTATCAAAATGTGTGTAATAATAAAAAAAATATAAGACTTCTTATCATAAACATTCTTTTAAATTATTTGTTTTTTATAGTACAATAGAAATTGATTGAAATAAAAAATAAAGATGAATTATAAATTATCCTAGAATAGTATAAATAACAATAAGAACATCCTTTCAAATTATTTGTTTTTTATTTTCGACAATTTGTATAAAATGTTACAGAATTACTAATTAATGAGTAAGTATACAAAACTTAGTAAGAATATTTTTTTAAATTATACAATTGTTTAGTTGAAGTTTCAGCAAAAAAAGATCAGGAACACTCTTTCCTTCAGTTTATTCAACAAAATAAAATGATTGAAATGATTAGTTACAATTCATAATGTAATACGGAGGGTGTAATCGTGTGCAATTGAATCGAATTTTCCGAACGGTTGCCCCAGACCGAAATGTTAATCAAACATGCGGAGGACACGGTGCAGATTGTGCAAAGTGGCAGCAACCAATGATGTAATAAAAGTTAATATCCAATTGAAACGTGGGGGGAAGCCACTCGAAGAAGTGAATTGGTATTATTCGGATGGAGGAGAGTGAGTTTTTCCCTTTTTTGTCGTCGACGGGGAGAGGGAGGTCGGTGCGCGCGTTGACAGATAAAATCTAGATGTTTATCGTGCGGCCTGCAAGGGAGGGCAACAAGGCATGTTAGCTAATATGAGGGGTCTATTAAATGATTATCTAAGCAAACAAAAATCATCTATTTAATTAGAAACGAGCGCTCGCACCGGAAACCCGGTATTTTGGGGGTCGCGTGTCCCATCGCGTTTCGACGTTTGTCGTAAATGTGAATTTAAATGGGCGAATTTTCAGCTTTTGTAACGCCGACGGTTATTTCGAAGATGGAATTTCACGATGATTGGGAGCGATCGTGTGACTCAATAATCAGTTAATTAAATTGATCGAAAAACGGCAAAGGAAAACATCAAAGGACCAGGTTAATCCTGGCTCATTAGTTAACTGGAAACGGCTCAACAATAGAATGTTGTCAAGCCGCACTTTACATAATAAATATAATTGCCGTGGTGGGTTGATGATTAATGTTGCCTGCTACATTGTAGCACCCCTTGGAAATACGTAAACCACCGATATCCGAACATGGATATATGTCACATGTTACATGTGATTGTAACAAATTACACGAATTATTGAGTTGCTAACTAGGTCTGTACTAGTACTATAATAATTTCATAATTCTTCCACATTTTTCATTGCAATCATTTTATCATATTCAACAGAGTGAAGCAAATTATGGTTCCATTTAAAAGAATGACCTTTAAGGCATCTGTTTTCTGATGATTTATTCTGTATTAATGATTTAGTAACTTGGTAATTTTTACACAAGTTGTCTAAAACTGGAAAACAGTGGTCAAAATTTGAATTAATTTTTAACTTTGGATAACTTTATACAAAATTTAATTTAATTAAATTAATATTTTTACAGATTGTTCAAAAACAAGAAATATACAAGTTCAAAGAATGTTTTTAATATTATTTGTTTTCTGTTGACTTGTTCTATTAGTATTACTATTAGTATCATAATAATTTTGTAATTCTTGTATATTTTTTAAATCATTTTATTATGTTCTTAAAATTGAAACACATAATGGGTTTCTGAATTTTGTACAAAAAAAAAATTGTTGTCAAAATCCACTCAAGTTATTCAAAACTATAAAACGAATAGTTTAAGAGATTATTCTTGATGTTATTTGTTTACTGTTCCTTTATCTGTTCTATTACTGTAGCAATTTTGTTATGTTTTAAACAGATTGTTCAAAAACAAAAAACATACAATTTCAAAGAATGTTTTTAATATTATTTGTTTACTGTTGACTTGTTCTATTAGTATTACTATTAGTATCATAATAATTTTGTAATTCCTCTATATTTTTTATTCTAATCATCTTATTATGTTCTACAAATTGAAACACAGAATGGGTTTCTGAATTTTGTATAAAAAAAATAGTTGTCAAAATCCACTCAAGTTATTCAAAACTATAAAACGAATAATTTAAGAGATTATTCTTGATGTTATTTGTTTACTGTTCCTTTATCTGTTCTATTACTGTAGCAATTTTGTTTTGTTTTACACAGATTGTTCAAAAACAAAAAACATACAAGTTCAAAGAATGTTCTTAATATTATTTGTTTACTGTTGACTTGTTCTATTAGTATTACTATTATTAATATAATAATTTTGTAATTTTTCTATATTTTTTGTTCCAATCATTTTATTATGTTCTACAAATTGAAGCACAGAATGGGTTTCTGAATTTTGTAAAAAAATAGTTGTCAAAAACCACTCAAGTTATTCAAAACTATAAAACGAATAATTCAAGAGATTATTCTTGATGTTATTTGTTTACTGTTCCTTTATGTGTTCTATTACTGTAGCAATTTTGTTATGTTTTACACAGATTGTTCAAAAACAAAAAACATACAATTTCAAAGAATGTTTTTAATATTATTTGTTTACTGTTGACTTGTTCTATTAGTATTACTATTAGTATCATAATAATTTTGTAATTCCTCTATATTTTTTATTCTAATCATCTTATTATGTTCTACAAATTGAAACACAGAATGGGTTTCTGAATTTTGTATAAAAAAAATAGTTGTCAAAATCCACTCAAGTTATTCAAAACTATAAAACGAATAATTTAAGAGATTATTCTTGATGTTATTTGTTTACTGTTCCTTTATCTGTTCTATTACTGTAGCAATTTTGTTTTGTTTTACACAGATTGTTCAAAAACAAAAAACATACAAGTTCAAAGAATGTTCTTAATATTATTTGTTTACTGTTGACTTGTTCTATTAGTATTACTATTATTAATATAATAATTTTGTAATTTTTCTATATTTTTTGTTCCAATCATTTTATTATGTTCTACAAATTGAAGCACAGAATGGGTTTCTGAATTTTGTAAAAAAATAGTTGTCAAAAACCACTCAAGTTATTCAAAACTATAAAACGAATAATTCAAGAGATTATTCTTGATGTTATTTGTTTACTGTTCCTTTATGTGTTCTATTACTGTAGCAATTTTGTTATGTTTTACACAGATTGTTCAAAAACAAAAAACATACAATTTCAAAGAATGTTTTTAATATTATTTGTTTACTGTTGACTTGTTCTATTAGTATTACTATTAGTATCATAATAATTTTGTAATTCCTCTATATTTTTTATTCCAATCATTTTATTATGTTCTACAAATTGAAGCACAGAATGAGTTTCTAAATTTTGTACACAAAAAATAGTTGTCAAAATCCGCTCAAGTTATTCAAAACTATAAAACGAATAATTTAAGAGATTATTTTGGATGTTATTTGTTTACTGTTCCTTTATCTGTTCTATTACTGTAGTAATTTAGTTATGTTTTACACAGATTGTTCAAAAACAAAAAACATACAAGTTCAAAGAATGTTCTTAATATTATTTGTTTAATGTTGACTTGTTCTATTAGTATTACTATTAGTATCATAATAATTTTGTAATTCTTTTATATTTTTTGTTCGAATCATTTTATTATGTTCTACAAATTGAAGCACAGAATGGGTTTCTAAATTTTGTTAAATAAAATAGTTGGCAAAATCCACCCAAGTTATTCAAAACTATAAAATGAATAATTTAAGAGATTATTCTTGATGTTATTTGTTTACTGTTACTTTATCTGTTCTATTACTGTAGCAATTTTGTTATATTTTACACTGATTGTTCAAAAACAAAAAACATACAAGTTCAAAGAATGTTTTTAATATTATTTGTTTACTGTTGACCTGTTATATTAGTATTAATATTAGTATCATAATAATTTTGTAATTCATCTATATTTTTTAGTTCAATCATTTTATTATGTTCTGCAAATTGAAGCACAGAATGGGTTACTGAATTTTGTACAAAAAAATAGTTGTCAAAATCCACTCAAGTTATTAAAAACTATAAAACGAATAATTTAAGAGATTATTCTTGATGTTATTTGTTTACTGTTCCTTTATCTGTTCTATTACTGTAGTAATTTAGTTATGTTTTACACAGATTGTTCAAAAAAAAAAAACATACAAGTTCAAAGAATGTTTTTAATATTATTTGTTTACTGTTGACCTGTTATATTAGTATTAATATTAGTATCATAATAATTTTATAATTCATCTATATTTTTTAGTTCAATCATATTATTATGTTCTGCAAATTGAAGCACAGAATGGGTTTCAGAATTTTGTACAAAAAAAATAGTTGTCAAAATCCACTCAAGTTATTAAAAACTATAAAACGAATAATTTAAGAGATTATTCTTGATGTTATTTGTTTACTGTCCCTTTATCTGTTCTATTACTGTAGCAATTTTGTTTTGTTTTACACAGATTGTTCAAAAACAAAAAACATACAAGTTCAAAGAATGTTTTTAATATTATTTGTTTACTGTTGACCTGTTATATTAGTATTAATATTAGTATCATAATAATTTTATAATTCATCTATATTTTTTAGTTCAATCATATTATTATGTTCTGCAAATTGAAGCACAGAATGGGTTTCAGAATTTTGTACAAAAAAAATAGTTGTCAAAATCCACTCAAGTTATTAAAAACTATAAAACGAATAATTTAAGAGATTATTCTTGATGTTATTTGTTTACTGTCCCTTTATCTGTTCTATTACTGTAGCAATTTTGTTTTGTTTTACACAGATTGTTCAAAAACAAAAAACATACAAGTTCAAAGAATGTTTTTAATATTATTTGTTTACTGTTGACCTGTTATATTAGTATTAATATTAGTATCATAATAATTTTATAATTTATCTATATTTTTTAGTTCAATCATATTATTATGTTCTGCAAATTGAAGCACAGAATGGGTTTCAGAATTTTGTACAAAAAAAATAGTTGTCAAAATCCACTCAAGTTATTAAAAACTATAAAACGAATAATTTAAGAGATTATTCTTGATGTTATTTGTTTACTGTCCCTTTATCTGTTCTATTACTGTAGCAATTTTGTTTTGTTTTACACAGATTGTTCAAAAACAAAAAACATACAAGTTCAAAGAATGTTTTTAATATTATTTGTTTACTGTTGACCTGTTATATTAGTATTAATATTAGTATCATAATAATTTTATAATTCATCTATATTTTTTAGTTCAATCATTTTATTATGTTCTGCAAATTGAAGCACAGAATGGGTTTCTGAATTTTGTACAAAAAAAATTAGTTGTTAAAATCCATCAAGGTATTTAAATAAATAAAACGAATAATTATTCTTTATTTGTTTACTGTTCATTTGTCTGTTCTATTACTTAGTAATTTTGACATTTTTTACACAAATTGTCCAAAAACAAAAAATGATCATGTTGTTCTGTAATAGTATTATAGTAATTTTGCAATTCTTCTATATTTTTTATTTAAATCTACCATCGATGTTAAAAACGAATAATTTAAAACATGTTTTTAATTATATTTGCTAGCTTCGAACTAAGTTCCATAAGAAATTAAAAAGTATGAAATCAAAAGCCATTGAGTTGTGTTTCATTTAATACAACTGTTCTCAATTCATCATTCACAATACGAAAATCGTACACTTCTGCAGTGCACGACCTTTAATCAACCAGTAATTATTTAGCGCCAATTTTCACACATACTTCTCGCACAATAAAACCGGGCCACCATATAATTTAATGAAACGAATTGTTCGGCCCCAAACATTCGCATTGTGATCAGTAAAACGGGAAGGCAGTAGTTACAGGATTAAATATTAATCCGGAACAAAGGCCACCCGTTAGTATCGGGTTGGATCACACCCCCTGTTTCGAAGCCTGTTGAAGAGAGTTGAAAAAAAAAAAAAAACATATCATTGAGTCCTCGCACAATTGCAGGTCGCCTTCGGAGCGTTGGTTTACAATTTTAAGTTTCAAAGTGTGTTAATTACAACTTTACATTTGTAAAAACCACGGGTGTCGTTTCTGCTTGAGCGGACCAGCGCGGTGTTGGTGGATGTTCGGGTGGTGAGCGAAGTCGAAACTGCCTGGGGCGCTGCCAGACAAACATAATAACACAAATAGTATAATGCAATTATTGTTGTGAAGTTACGAGGAACGTGCTATTATATTTTCGGCCCCCGAGGCGACAAACAACTTATAATAATGTACGGTCGGAAAACGTTTCGTGGAATGTGTGCTAAATGAAATAATTAACTCTAATTGACTAACCCCATTTCCTTGGCAGGGTATTAGTGGTATGATCATTGTGGAAATCTGGCAAATGGAAAACTTCTAATGCTACTTACTCGACACTACTAATTAAGTAACATTCAAAGGTTCCAGACCTGAGGGGCACAGTCGGTTGCCATTGTGCCGGCCAGATTTAAAAGCTTGGGAAACAATGTCCAAAGTGTGGAGTCAGGTATTATATGGGGATGAAAATGTAGAAGTTGGTTAAAATTATTACAAGGGTTTAAGAAAAAAACATGAACGCGATTGGATGGAAGAGGTACAATATTGTGGTGTTTACCAGAAGGCATATTGAAAAGCTGAAACGAAGGTTGAAAAACAATGATTTTAAGAGATGGAAAGTTTTACTCCTTTGGTACTTATAGGTTTATAAAAACATGTGCAGCTTGCAACTAAACGTTGAATAGAGTTAGTTTTCATTGTTATATTGTTTTCGTCAAAATTCGAATAGAAAAAGCAACAATGTAAATTTAAAACAAAGATTTGTATGTTTTTCTGTTCATGTTACTACAATAAAATGATAATATTATTATTTTTGATTTCTGGTGAATAAAAAATATTAAAACTGTTAAAAGTAATCAAATTAAAATTGATAAATACAATAAATGACTATAGGCTTATTCCATTTCTGTTTATATAATAAATGAATTTTTTCATAGACATATTTAATTTAAAAACAATATTTAATTAACAATAAATAAAAGTTTGGAAAAATTAAATTTTACAAAATATCTTATTTTTATTGGTTTTTATTCATTAATATTATTATTTTTGATGAATAAAGTTATTGAAAACTGATAAAGGTAAGCAGATTAAAATTGACATTAAATGATTATGGGTCCATTCCATTTTTTTCTACATTATAAAATGATTTTTTTCTACGGGTAAATTATTTGGAATTTGTATAAAATCCTTAAAAATAAACTAATCTAAACTGTTTTTTAAATGTGTCAAATAAATTACTTTTCTAATTTATATATTTGCAAGAATATTTAATTAATAATAAATAATAGTTTGGAAAATTAAATTTTAAAAATACCTTATTTTATATTGAATTTTTTTCACAAATATTAATTTTTTTGATGAATAAAATTATTGAAAACTGATAAAGGTAAGCAAAATTGCAATGTTAGTAATAAATAAAGGGTTTGAAAAATTAGAATTTTAGAAAATGTTTTTCTATTGACTTTTTCCACTAATATTGTCATTTTTGACTAATAATTTTTGTATAAATTGCTAAAAGTAAGCAAATTAAAACTGATATATACAACAAATGACCAAAGGCCTATTCTATTTCTTTTAAAAAAATAATACGAATTTTTCCAAAGATATATTAATTCAAATGTGGATAATACCACTAAAAATTGTCGAATCTAAACCGGATTTTTTTTAATGTGTGGAGTAAATCACTCTTTTAATTTACAAATTTGTAACAAGTTTTAATTAACAATAAATAAAAAAAAAACATTTCTTATATTTTTACTGAATTTTTTCATTAGTATTAATATTTTTGATCAATAAAAAATATTGAAAACTGTTAAAAGTAATCAAATTAAAATTAATAAATACAATAAAGGCTTATCCCATTTCTGTTTATATAATAAATTAATTTTTACATAGATATATTTTTAAACGTGCATAATTTTTAATTTAAAAACAAAATTTAATTAACAATAAATAAAAGTTTGGAAAATTAAATTATACAAAATATCTTATTTTTTATTGGTTTTTATTCACTAATAAGCAGATTAAAATTGATACGTACATTAAATGATTATGGGTTTATTCCACTTTTTTCTAGAGAATAAAGTGATTTTTTTCTAAGGGTACATTATTTGGAATTTGTATAAAATCCTTAAAAATATACTCTTTAATTTATAAATTTGTAAGAATATTTAATTAATAATAAATAATAGTTTGGAAAATTAAATTTTACAAAATACCTTATTTTATATTGAATTTTTTTCACAAATATTAATATTTTTGATGAATAAAATTATTGAAAACTGATAAAGGTAAGCAAAATTGCAACGTTAATAATAAATAAAAGGTTTGAAAAATTAAATTTTATAAAATGCCTCATTTTTCTATTGAATTTTTCCACTAATATTGTCATTTTTGACGAATAATTTTTTTTATAAATTGCTAAAAGTAAACAAATTAAAACTGATATATACAACAAATGACCATAGGCCTGTTCTATTTCTTTTTAAAGAATAAAACGATTTTTTCCAAGGATATATTATTTCAAACGTGCATAATATCACTAAAAATTCTATCTAAACCGATTTTTTTTTAATTTGTGGAATAAATCTCTCTTTTAATTTACAAATTTGCAATAAGTTTTAATAAACAATAAATAAAAATATCTTATACATTTTATTGAATTTTTTTCACTAGTATTAATATTTAATTAACGATAAATAAAAGTTTGAAAAATTAAATTTTACAAAATATCTTATTTTTTATTGGTTTTTATTCACTAATAATATTATTTTTGATGAATAAAGTTATTGAAACATATAACATGTACATTAAATGATTATCGGTCTATTTCACTTTTTTTTTTAGAGATTAAAATGATTTTTTTTAAGGGTACATTATTTGGAATTTGTATAAAATTCTTAAAGATATACTAATCTAAACTGTTTTTTAAATGAGTCAAATAAATTACTTTTTTAATTTATGAAATTGCAAGAATATTTAATTAATAATAAATAAAAGTTTTTTCCACTAATATTGTCATTTTTGACGAATAATAGGCCTATTCTATTTCTTTAAAAAAAAAACGATTTTTTCCAAGGATATATTATTTCAAACGTGCATAATATCACTAAAAAATTTGTATAAACCGGATTTTTTTTAATGTATGGAATAAATCACTCTTTTTATTTACAAATTTGCAACAAATTTTAATTAACAATAAATAGAAATATCTTATACTTTTTATTGAATTTTTTTCACTAATATTAATATTTTTGATGAATAAAAATTATCGAAAACTGGGAAAAGTATGAAAATAAATGATTATAGCTCTATTCCAGTTTTTAGAGAATTAACATTTTTTTCCATGGATTTATTTATTAGATTAAATTAGATAAATTTTACTATCATCAAAGTATAAAATAACCAGACTGGATCTGTCGATTTGGAATGAAACAGCCCATTTTTCAAGTATACCTATAATAATATTTTGGCATCACATTAATAGCGGCCAAAATTGTACGTGCTAATCAAAATATTATCCGACAACGTGTTCCTTGACCCGAACCATATCTTGTCCATTATCGCTGATGACAATCGTGGTTGCAATTTTTGTGGGCTAATTAAAGTTAATGCCGTAATTATTTTTTTCGGTGCAACTGTCGAACATTAGAAAATCCACGGGTTTATATTATAATTAATTCGGCCGTTAAATAATATTCTATCTGACGTATCTCTAATTTTAATAATTCGTATTGCTGGCCCAGACCATGTTAAACTGTTCATTTAGATCCGATGCGATAGTCTTGACGCACGAACAAAAGACGAAAGAGAAAGAAATTAAAAAAAAAATTCAACCCCGCCTGACAATGAGGCGCGTACATTAATTAGTCATGTTTATTTATTTATTTATATACGGGCGTAATTAACTTTTTCCTGATTACTTTGGTATGACTAAATAGTGTATGTACATCTCATAAATATAATTTATATAACTTCTTACAAAGTTATCAGCAGTTACTGAAGTGCAATTTATAGTATTTTCAACTAAATTAACTGATACAGGGTGACCCATATAAAACTTACTAAAGAACATTACAATTAGGATAATATTAGAGAATATAATCGATATAAAATAAAATATTTTGCACAATTTAAACTTTCAAATTTATTGTTAAACAAAAAAAATATTTTACCGAATTGTTTTACTGAATTGTGACTATATACCTATGAGGACCACATATCATTTTTAATTTGTGTACATTTATCAGTTTTCAATATTTTTTATTCATCAAAAATATTAATGAAAAATAAGGTATTCTGTAAAATTTTATTTTCCAAATTTTTTATTTATTGTTAAATAAAATTTTTTAAACAATTTTTATCGAATTATTGCAAATTTATAAATTGGAGGGACGATTTATTTTTAACATTTAATACAATTGATCCAAATTAGTTAATTTAGTATGATAGTTTGTACGTTTGAACAAATATATTCAATGAAAAAATGAATTTATCCTCTAAAAAGACAATTAAATAGCCATTTATTGTATAAATTAATCTTATTTTGATATGATGTAAATTTTCTTTTTTTACTTTTAAAAAAATTATAAACAATATTTACTGTAAATAATTAAACAAGTTATTTAATCTAAGCATAGAAAAACCTAAATTGATTGATTTGTACTTAAAAAAAATGTATTCATATTTTAAAAAAAATAGGTCAATAATCATTTATTATTTAAAAAAATATCCAATACATATCAATTTTAATTTACTTATTTTTACTAGTTTTAATATTTTTAGTTATCAAAAATAATATTTTCATTGAGAAAAAATTCAATAATAAATAAACAATAAAGTAAAAAATTAATTTTCAAAATTTTATATTTTTAGATTAAATAAAAAAATTTAAACAATTGTTACCGAATAATACAAACTTATATGTTATTTTTATTATAATAATTACATTAAAAAAACAGAAATTTATAATAATGTTATGTACGTTTGAAGTATTTCATTAGAAAAAATAAATATTTTGAAAAATTTTCTAAATTTTTTGATTACTGTTAAATAAAAAATTATGAACAATATTTAATTGATTTAAATTTGTGAACTAAACAAGCGATTTATTCTAAACACATATTATGTGTTTATTTGAATAAAATTGTTAATGAATTCATATTCTAAAAAAATAAATAAATAGGCTTATAATTATATGTTGTATAAAAATTGAATAGAAAAATATATATAAAATTTAATTCCTCACATTTAAAAAAATATCCAGTATATATTAATTTTAATTTACTTACCTTTACCAGTTTTCAATATTTTTTAGTTTTTTTTATTGGAAAAAAGTTAAATAAGTAGAGTAAAATTTGAAAAATATATCAATGGAAAAAATAAATATTTCGAAAAATTTTCCAAATTTTTTGTTTATTCTTGGATAAAAAATTGTAAACAATATTTACTTAATTGTTTTAAACTTGTAAATTGAACAAGTAATTTATTCTTAACATATGAAAAATACAGCTTTCTGTGAGGCAAATATGTAAATTTAAAATGTCATTTATTATGAAAAATTCGATTGAAATTATTTATTTTTCTAAGGATCTATTTATTCCCTAGAAATAACAGTTTTACTTTAGACCTACTTTTACCAATTATTCAATATTTTTTATTTATCAAAAATAGTCAAATTACAGGAAAAAAAATTATTAAAAAAATATGACATTTTATAAAATTTAATTTTTATCATTGAATGACAAGATATAAACAAGTTTTGTCTAATTGTTTATAATATTTTTGCTCCACCTATTAAAAAAAATCTGTTGATATTCGTAAATATCTTATGATATCATGTATTTTAAGTTGTTTTACCAGTTTTCAAATATTTCGTTATCAAAATTTTTAATTTTTCGTCAAACGTCAAATGAATGAATCTGTACTCAAAAATTAAACACTGTATGTATAAGGTATTAAAAGACCTTTTCAGTGAGGTATCATGAAACCCTCATTATCAATTGAAAAAAATTGTGATATGACATCTTCATTTAAGAGATTGAGTTTTATTATGTTTTTTGAATCTAAAGTTCTCTACTTAAAAAAAAATTGGTATTTTTTTGAATTTTGCCGCAGCCTGTTATACCTGACGATACGTTTTAAATGATCATCTTGTAATATTTTCAAGTATGAAGTATAGTCGAGGATTTCCTTATTTGAATCTTTGCAGATTGCATAGTTTAGGTAACTGATAAGGTTGTATTTCAGGTGGTGAGGATGGTGTGTCGACTCTCCTTAATGAGTAGTCCTAACCCAGCTTTGTGTATTCAGTTAGTAATCTAGGCAGTAATAATTGTTGGTGATGAAGCTTTAGGTTAGATTTCCATGATTTTAGTAAAGGTTTGGATGCTTTGAGTTTGCTTATCAAATTATTTAACGGTTGTTTCTGTCTTTATGCCACACTTACCTGTGGTTATTGCAGGATTAAATAACTTTTTTTGACAAGTCTATTAACTACTCCATATCCAGTGATATCAATGGGGCTCCAGAGAAAAGTGATTTTGTTTGTAACAGTTGGATTTTCAACATTTGGATGTCCTTGCATTGATGCTGCACCATAGGCTAATACATTAATATTTGTTAATTACTCGTGTTTTATTTATTTGCGTGCGTAATTAACTTTTTCGTTATTACCACGGTATGATTAAACGTTACACAACCCATAAACAACGCACAATATTGTAATATTGTTTGTTTAAAATTAACGTTTTAATCAAAACAATGAAAATATAATTACATTGTGCATAATTGGGGGAGAACGCATGCATTAATTAATCAGCGGCGTGTAACACGATCTGAATTTGTTGCCGGGACATATTTTATTTAACTGGCCCGGCTTTTCGCTCTCCCGTCCCGAAAAATATGCATACGTTCAAAATCGATAGGCGAGGATGCCCCGTTGCCGAGGAGTGAGTGAAGGAACCGACCGAACTCATGTAATTCGAGTCCACACAGTCAGTCAATCCCCATTTAAAAGGCGAATTCAAAAACGGCCATCCGCATTGTGATTCTCTCCCGGTAGGTACCAGATGTGCTGTAGGGACATGATTAAAGTTAAACTCGAATTAAAAGCAATCGTTAATCTGCTAAGAGATTTGATAGTGACAGATAAGTTCAATTGTACGCCAATGTTGTTCCCCCATCGGATCCAAATTGTTATTGCCTCGATTTTTAAATGCGTACACACAAAGGATGATGGGCCCGACGCGACAGAAAGTCGAGCAGTAAATAGTTTGTACATCGTTTTCATTTTGGGCGTTTTAATCAGCACAACGATGACAGTTTTCGGGGTTATTATTATGATATTTATTGGGTAACATAAGAGCAATCATCCGTCAAATTGTAACTTTATATTGTGTGTTGTAATCAGGACAACAATTTTCGGATCAACATTTGTTCAATTTTGCCACGAATTTGTTTTATAAATTGGCCCAATTTTGTTTTTGTTTTGTTGATTATCACCATCTTTTGAAATGGTTGAGTATCGATTGCAAATAAATTTTGTTATACTAATTTGTAACAATTTTTATTTGTGTTGAAACGGAAAAATAAAAAAAATATTATGAAAATAAAAGAATTTATATCTTGATTAAGTTAAATTTATTTTGATTTTTGGATAGTTTTATGTAATAAATTCATCCAGTAACAAACATTTTAATTTGGTTTAAAACCAAAACAGTAACAAACGATTTTTTAATATAGAAGTATAAATTGTTTCAATTAAAAATGTCTGCTGAAAAAAATTAAATTAAAATTTATTCTGTTTTTTTGTTTTTTTTATTGGCTTCCAATAAGTTAAATATTAAACTAATGTAAAAAACTAACAATATGCTTTTTTTGATTTGTTTTATGTATATATATATATATATATATTATATATTATATATATATATATATATATATATATATATATATATATATATATATATATATAGGATATAAATTGTGTTAATTAAATATTTGTTCTGAAAAAAATAAATCAAAACTTATTTTGTTTATTAAAAATTGATTTTAAACAGTATATGATATCAAAATAAAATAGAAGCTTTAATGATTATTTTTTTTGGAAAAGTAAGTTAATTATGAAACTATTTATGTCTTAATTTGTCCATTAAGAAAATACTAAATTGATGTATGTAAAAAGTTAATAATATACTTTTTTAATTTGTTTTTTGAATACAGGAATACAGGAATATAAATTGTTTTTAGTAAAAATCTGTGCTGAAAAAAATAAATAAAATTTAATGTCTTTATTAAAAATTGATTATATATGAAAAGAGTGCAGTAACTGGGAATTATAAAAATTTTACCTTATTTTGCTCAATAGAAAAATATTAAAGCGATGTAAAATGTTTACGATATATTTTTTTAATTTGTTTTTGAATATAAATTGTGTTTACTAAAAATCTGTTCTGAAAAAATAAATTAAAGTTTATATTATTTATTAAAATTTGATTTTTATATAATATATGAAATAAATATGAAGTAGGAGCTTTAATGATTAATGTTTTTTGCAAAAGTAATTAAAGTAATTTTGAAACTACAACAATTTATATCTTAATTGGTCCAACAAGTAAAATATTAAATTGATGTAAAAAGTTAACTTTTTTAATTTGTCTTTCGAATACAGGAATATAAATTGTTTTTACTAAAAATCTGTGCTGAAAAATATAAATTAAAATTTGTTTTGTTTATTAAAAATTGATTTTTAAATAATATATGAAATAAATATAAAGTATAAGTTTTTTTGGAATAGCTTAATTAATACATCCAATAAATAAAATGTTAAATATTTGTTTTATTAAAAATTTGTGTTGAAAGATTAAATTAAAATATATTTTTGTCTATTGAAAATTGATTGATTAATGATTTTGTATGATTTCTTGAAGAGTACGTCCAATGACAATAATTTAAAATTATTGTAAACAGTCAAAATTAAATATTTTTAATTTGTTTTTTGAACTAGAAATTATGAATATAGTTTATGTTTACTAAACATTCTGTGATGAAAAAAAAAAAAATAATATTTTACATATTTATTAAAAACTTATACATTTTTAATGTTAAAATATGTCATTATTTTAAACTTTTTGTGAATACTAAAAAATAAAAATTTTAAATTTATTTACGCTAATTTTAAACATTCATTGTGTTTTTTAATTAACATTGCACAAAATATTATTTAAATACTTTAATAATTCAAATCAACTGAATAAATATGTTTTGCAATAAATTATTTAAATTATTTTATTGACTTTTCATATAAACAAAATGTTCATATGTAAAGTTTTATAAAAAAAATTAATTATGTATGACGCACAGTCATTTATAAATGATAAATGTCATAATAAGGATGTTAAAAAATAGAACAAGGTTTAGTTTGTATCCATTTATTTACTGGTAACAACGATTTTTTACTACACAATTATACATTTATTATCAACTAATTATTTTTTGGCATATAGGTAACTGTGGTAGCTGTTACAAACTGGAATATATACAAGTAGCTACATAAAGTAAATAAATAATTTAATATAAATACGGTATTTACATAAAGCATTTCTACAAGTTCGTACACTATATATTTGCACATGAGACAACCTCAAAAACCAACCAATATGTACATTAAAGCAAAAAGGAAATAAATAAAACAAATACAGCGTTCACAATCCTCGTTAAACGAGACACGAATTTACAAGTTGCACAACGGCCCATCATCACCTTAACGCCTACGCACTGACGAAACCTCATACCAAACCCGACATCGGGGGCCTGTTCACCGGACTGGCGGGCAAATTGTGCACGGCCGCGGCGACGGCGGCCTGATGGTGGTAGTACAAGGAACTGGGATAGCCCGCCGTGCTGACGACGGGTGCACCGCCGCTGGGCGGCTCCCTGCTCGCCTCCAACGGATGGTGCAGACTCAAGGGATGGTTCTGGTCGAAGGGGTGGCGCATCGACGTGTTGGCCGACTCGTGGTACAGTATTGGCACCCGCACCAGACGTTGGGCCGCGTGGGCCATGTTGGCCGCCTCCAGTTCGGCGGCCAGTTGCCGTTTCCACTTGTTCCTGCGGTTCTGAAACCAGATTTTGACCTGGGTCTCGGTCAGGTGGAGGCTGGCCGCCAGGCCGGCCCGTTCGGACGACGACAGGTACCGCTTCATGTCGAACGTCGACTCCAGTTGGAACACTTGAGATCGGGAGAACACCGTTCTGGTTTTCTTTTTCCGTTTGTTCGCCAACGAACTGCCCGGACTCAGGCTGGAGCTGTTCACTTTCTTGTCCTTGTCGTTGTCGTAGTCGCTCTCGTCGTCCTCGATCTCCTCGTCGATGACCATGTTCTCCGAGTCCCTGTACGGCGACTTGGATCGCATGTAGGATTGGTCCAGGAACGCGGGATGGGAGGTGGGCAGGCCGCCGTGGTGCGAGGGGCTGCTGGCCGGCGATCTTTGGTGGTCCGATGGGGATGATGGTCTGGACGAGCGGCTCGTCTCTGTGTTGTTGGTGGTGTTGTGGTGGTCGCGTGGCGAGGCCGGAGGCGATGGCTCGTCATTTGTGGAACCGCCTGAAATATCAAAAGTTCATTAAAAAATCAGAATCATGGTTTTAATCAGCACAACGATGAGAGTTTTCGGGGTTATTATTATCATATTTATTGAGTATCATCCGTCAAATTGTAACTTTATATTATTTTCGGATCAACATTTTTTCAATTTTGCCACGAATTGTTTTGTAAATTGGCCCAATTTTATTTTTATTTTGTTGATTATCACCATCTTTTGTAATGGTTGAGTATCGGTGCAAATAAATTTTGTTATACTAATTTTTATTCGTGTTGAAACGAAAAAATAAAAAAAAGATTATGAAAATAAAAGAATTTATATCTTGATTAAGTTAAATTTATTTTGACTTTTGAATAGTTTTATGTAATAAAATTAACAAACGATTTTTTAATTCGTTTTTTAAATATAAATTGTTTCAATTAAAAATCTCTGCTGAAAAAAAATTAAATTAAAATTTATTCTGTTTTTTATTTATTTTGATTGGCTTCCAATAAGTTAAATATTAAATTAATGTAAAAAAATAACAATATTCTTTTTTGATTTGTTTTATGAATACAGGAATATAAATTGTATTAATTAAATATTGGTTCTGAAAAAAATAAATTAAAACTTATTTTGTTTATTAAAAATTGATTTTAAACAATATGTATGTAATGTAATAATGTAATGAAATTACAAGAGTTCATTAAAAAATCAGAATCATCGAAAATACTAAATTAATATTTAAGTTTATATGAAAAAATATTGTGATTTAAATGTTTCTTCTTGTGTTAAGTAGAATGTTAAAGCTTTAAATTTTATCCGGAATATACTTTTATAATTTATTTTAATTTGACCACTCTTTAAAGTATGTATGTTGTTGTATAAATTGAGGTAAAATAATCATGTTTAAACTGAATTATTTACTTAACATAAAGCTTAATAACATAAAATTTAACGTAAGTAATTAAAGATTTGTAGTGTTTTCAAATATATAACTTGGGAAACAGTGTTGAAAGTACTTTAAAGAAGGTTCCTTCAAATTTAATCACTTTAACAAATTCTTCTAATGCTTTGAAGAATATTAAAGCTTAAAAAATAATCCAGAACACATTTTTATAATTTATTTTATTTTAACCTGCCTTTAAAGTGTGTTGAAAATAAATTGAGGAAAAATAATCTTGTTTAAACTAAATTATATTATTTTACATATAATAATTTAAAAAATTAAGTAATTAACAATTTGTATTATTTTCAAATATACAACTTAGAAAATACTTAGAATTGAAGGTATTTTAAAGAAGGTCCTTTCAACCACCTCTTACCTTCTGAAGAATGTTAAAGCTACTAGTGCCTTTAAAGTATGTTTAAAATAAATTTAGTTAAAATAATGATGTTTAAGCTAAATTATTTTTTAACATGAACAAATTTAAAAAAATAAGTAATAAGTAATTAGTGTTTTCATATATATATAACTTGGAAAATACATAGATTTGAAAGTAATTTAAAGAAGATCCTTTCAAATTTGACCAGACAGATTATGGTTTGAACATTTCTTTTCGTATTTTGAAGAAAAAATATCCACAACATAATTTATTTTATTTTGATCTGCCTTTAAAGTATGTTTAAAATAAATTGAGGCAAAATATAAAATAATCTTGTTTAAACTAAATTATTTTTGTATGCATAGCTTAATAAGAAGCAAATTTAAAAAAAGTAAGTAATTAAGTATATGTAGTGATTTCAAATATAAAACTTGGAGAAATCTTAGTTCTTCAAATTTAACTACTAACTTTATTTTAAATTTAAATATTAAAAAATGAGTAATAAAGGATTTGCAGTATTTGTACTACATGGAAAATACTTTTTAATTTAAAAACACATATAGTTTGAAGACTTTTTCTTGTGCTTTATTTCTTCTATTTCAACAACTTATTCACGGTGTTCTAAGAATGAAATCTTCTTCAGCTTATTTATTTACATTCAAACAGGCAATCAAATTGACTGTCCAAGCCTTAAAAGTGCCTCATTTTTAGGGAAATACAATTAACCATAATAAAATTTGGTTGGGAAACACAACACCGTTTAGCGTTTCTTTTTTTTTTCGGATTGAGGACGCGTTTCGGCAGCACCGTTCCACCTCGACACGTAACCGGCTTCGCGAAGCCCCACGCCTCAAGTTTGTGTCAAATCGTCGGTAAGCCCTAGTAGTGCGGATCGACGGCTACGTCGAAACAGCAAGCAATCCTCCCCGTCGAACAATAAAAACGGACCGTGCTCCTTAATCAGCTTTTGGCCAGGATTAAACTTGATTACGCAATTCGTTTTTAAAGACGGCTTTGAAGACGTGCAAGTGCGACGGCAATTTGCTGCAATTAGATCGCTTTCGACGATTGCGATTGTGTGTGTTGTGTGTGTCGGGGTTTCTATCGGGAGTAATTGCGCCGAATTGAATTGGCCGGTCGGCTTTTTGATTTTTGCCATTTTTTTTTTTTTTTTCAAATCGTATTTTAAGTGAATCGATATTCGAAATGCTGGTAAAAATTCCGCAGATTAATTACGGCGAAATAAATAAAAAAAAAAAAAAATCGGGGGCTTTTTGTTGACATGAATTGGTTCGTAATTTGGCTTTGGTCGGGCCGTTTATCGGTAAAAATCAAAATTAATTAAAAAAAAGTTCCCGCTGCGATGCAAAACATTATTCGATACGGTCGACGGGTAAAATTGATTGTTTTTAATCGGTCGTCGGACCGTAATGCGAAACGTACCGTTCGGACTGGGTTTTTCCAGGGGAATTTGCGACGGTATCCTGCCCCAATACCAGGGCAAAGTTCTCGGGTCGGAACCGCCGCCGCATAGTGCCGCGTATCTACTGCTCGCCGCCGCCAGGGCGCCGAAATGGGACATCAATCCTAATCTGTAACAGAAAGACATAGTTGTAAAGACTGAGGAAAAAACTCTTCATTTTTTATTGTGAATAAAATCTATATTCATTTTTTTTTCATAATATGAATTAGAATTTAGCAATTGTTGGTTTAAATTAAATTAAATTTAAAGGATTAGTTGACCAACAAATAATCCTTCCTGTGATTTGTGACTTAATGGTTATAAGTGAATAATAAGAACTAGAGTTGAGAATAACCGGATTATATCAGTAACAGACTATTCACTCGAATAACAACTAATCGCTTATTTAAGTTACTTTTCATACGATTGATGTTAATCGTCAGTTGGTTTTCATTAATGAGGAAATTAGCCGACTAATAAATAGGTTATGTGACAAAATTGATGACTAACAACTAACCAAACAAGTAATAAAAATCACTAGTATATAAATATATTATTCGGGATTTTTAAATAACCTGACTTGTGACTTCTATGTGGTAACTGATGATGATTTATGAGAACTAGAGTTGGGAATAGCTGGATTATATCAATAACTAGCTATTTACTCGAGTAACAACTAATTAGTCTATTTAAATCAATTGAATACATGATACTGGTCAATTCTATTAATGTTTATTTAAGTTACATTTCATACGACTGATGTTAATTGTCAATCGAAAAATCCAATTTCATTAATGAGGAGATTAGTCGACTGATAAATATTTTATTATATGGTTTTTAAAATAACCTGAATAAATAGGTTATGTGACAAGATCATGACTAACAACTAACCAAACAAGTGATATATATATATATATATATATATATATATATATATATATATATATATATATTATTCTATATTTTGAAATAATCTGACTTGTGTTTTCTAGTTATGACTGATGATGAAACTGATTTATGAGAAGAGTTGGATTATATCAATAACCGACTATTCACTCGAATAACAACTAAGTGAATAACCAACTGACTAATAGAATTTATGATAACTGAAAGAAACTGACGATATAATTCAAGAATGAAAACTATGACTTGACTGAAATTAGTCGTAAAAATAATATATGTGTCGAGTATCCAATTTGTTCGGTTTACGCATCCACCATTATTTAAAAAATGCTTTGGGCAAATTGATTATGTGTAAAATTTGTATGAAAATCTATAATAAAATTTATATTAAAATTCATACCAATTAAAATATTTGAAAATAAACCAATTGAAATGCATGTATGTTAAAAATGTTAAAACAATTGTTGATAGACAAACTCATAATGTAAAATATATTAATTAAACTGTTATTCATGTCGGAATAAAAACCTTTAAAAATATTTTAATTTTATTAATAAAATGTTATTAATAAAAAGTTAATTTTTATGAATAGATATCGAGACGAAAAATGTGTTAATATTAAAAAAATAAGTTGATAGACAAACTCATAATGTAAAATATATTAATTAAACTGTTGTTCATGTCGGAATATAAACCTTTAAAAATATTTTAATTTTATCAATAAAATGTTATTAATAAAAGATAATTTTTATGAATAGATATCGAGACGAAAAGTGTGTTAATATTAAAAAAATAAGTAAGTAAATGAAACTCGATACGGAGAAACCTCATAAAATATTTAAAAATATTTTAATTTTATCAATAAAATGTTATTAATAAAAAGTTAATTTTTATGAACAGATATCGAGACGAAAAGTGTGTTAATATTAAAAAATTAAGTAAGTAAATGTGACAGTTCCTTAGAACTGAAACCCGATGCGGAGAAACCTCATAAAATCGGTCGCCGTCTATTTGTAAATCAATAACCGGAATAATATCGATAGTTGTTGCTTGTTGTTACATCGCAGTGGAATCACCCGACGATTCGTTGATCGATACAACGTAAATTCCCTGCGGCAATCTGCTGCGAACTAAAGTCGATCTCGCATTAAATTTGCATCAACTTAAGTGTTTTTCGTCGAGGAGAGACAGGCCCGAACTTGAACAGCGGAACGAGATTTTGAGACTTCCGCCGAATTCCCTAAGAAGCTTAAGGAACCTGTTTAAGTGGCCCGATATCGGCTACATGATCAGCAAATAACGTTCGATGTACAGTTTTGTGTTTCATTAATATTTAGAGGCGCCTAGCTTGCTCCGCTCACTCCCACTTGTTTATTTCTGCACTTCCGGCTAGAGAATATCTCGTAAAACGGATGTATGAGAAGTATACACGCTTATACGTACTAACAACTTCTTGTTTACTTTGAATATTCAAAAAAAATCAACCAATCAAAAGAAATTATTACTTTAATAGTTTATTTTATATTTACTGAAACATGACATGAATTAAATTTATATTATTTTAGTTAAAAAGGTATAATTAATATGACATAAAAAATTTCACAATTTACAAAATACTTCTTTGAATTAATATGAAGATCTTTATAAAAAAATAACCAAACCACAACAAAATTTTAGCACAAAATTTTATAAATTATTTTAGTTTCAAAATAAAATGTGAATTACCAAATATTTCAATGTCTACATTTGATAAAAATATCAAATAAAATTCTCTATAAAAGTAAATGAAGAATGAATTTATTTTCTAATAATTTTTTTATGTTTTAGATTCTACATTATGTTATCAAAAACTATTCAAATATTATTATTTAAAAAATATTCCAATAATATGTCAGTAAAATCTAATTTAAAGTTAAACTTCTAATATCAAATAATACAAGAAGAATATTTTATAATATTTGAAAGAAAATTTATGAATTAATAATTTAAATTTGATAATAGATTCTAAAAATACATCTCATAGTTCAACAAATTAGATTTTATATCATAATATATTTTAATTAATATTTATTTAAAAAGAGTAATAAAATTTTAAAATTTTTCTAGGACCTAATTTTATATAAAATAAAATCATATTTCAGTAAAATGCTGAAATTAAAATTAAAAACAAATTAAATTTATTAAAAACAGAAACGTAATATTCTTATTTATAGAATTATATATATGATGATTTAATAATAATTTGAAAAAATGTATTAAATCAATTAAAACATAAGAATTAAATTCGTCTTGTTAATACGATAAGATTATAAACACAAAAACAAAACTGAACACAAGAATCATTTTAGGATAAAAGTATAAAAACGAAAGAGGCTCAACGGAATTTTTTTTAATAAAAAAGAAACACAAAAATTGTCTTGGAATAACCCTCGTGTCGGTTATGTTAATAATTTAAGGAGTTTAAAATCTCCCTTAAAATGGCCGTTTTCCCCCCAGCAAAGTAAAAAACTTTCGCAACGGCGAACTCCCAAGACCCGAAGAAGTCGAATATAATTACTTTTAAACCGATATGCTAATTATTATCAAGCGTTCTTAGAAAATTAGTCGTTACAGTAATTGGTCATAAAGTAATGGAGGTTTTTGGGGGGCGCCGCTGCATCCGGTTCGTAATTATAAAATTAATTAATGCCGATTTAATATTGTGATCAGGCACACATTCGCATACACTGAATACATGTAATAATTGAAAATCGCTCGAAATTAAAACAAACTAATATTAAAATTTCAGTATACATTACGTTATGGCAAAAAAGATGCACGGTCGTATTTTAAATTAAATTTAATATGTCGAACGAAAAGCGCATTCCCCATTTACAACTGCTAATTAAAAACATTAATTCAAAT
Source organism: Aethina tumida (assembly GCF_024364675.1). Taxonomy (NCBI): domain Eukaryota; kingdom Metazoa; phylum Arthropoda; class Insecta; order Coleoptera; family Nitidulidae; genus Aethina; species Aethina tumida. The sequence continues at coordinate 19,664,904 of NC_065439.1, forward strand.
AATTTGTTTTATAAATATTTTCCATGCGTAATTTATTAAAATACGGGGCAGTGGCGTTTTTGTCGGTCGACGAATAAATTCATTTGTTTTAATTTATTTTCCATGTTGAAATTCGTACCAATGAAATACAAATCATTATATTTATTGAAATACAAAATATTATAAACGACCGGAGTCGAATCAAGCCAATAATTATGTGCAGACATTGTGCAAAACACCGGGATTTATTCCAGAGTCGGGGTAAAACGGGGATTTCGGAAACAAAGAGACGTTAAGCAGGTAAGATGGATAAGTAGACGTATGACGGGATCATCTCCTTCTAATCGGTTCGAACATCTCGACATCCATTGGATCCGTGTTCCTCAGTCGAGGATGAAACAATCCTGGAGGGCTTCTGTCTGTATCGGCCGAAACTAAGATATCGTCCTCTTTGGTGAGGCAATTTAGGGTGAAATTTAAGTTATTTGGATGTTACTTAGAGGCGTTCACAACTCTTTGCCTTTTCTTTGTGTCATTTCTATGTTATCTTAAATACAAATTAAATAAATCCTTTTCAATTTCAAGTTTTATAATCATTATTATATTATTTTTTTTGTACATTTTGAGATGATGAGATTAGAAGAAAAAATATCCATCCATTTAACCAATAATAAAATATAATAATAAATAAATTAGGGTCTCATACATTTATAAGTCTATTTATTAATTTCTTGGGGATTACTAATTTTTCAGTTAATTAACCATGATTTATTTTAGGTATTTAGGGTGAATATTCTATAAATATAAGGAATAATTTAAGGATATTAATCAGATATTTTTAGACAAAGTAATTACACATTTTTAAAAATATTTTCATTTGTTTTACATTAAAAAAAAAATACATTTATTTATATATATTTTAATATTAATATTTTAAACTAATATGTTTAGTTATAAAAATATATGTATTGCAAACAAATGTGCAAAATTTACTTAATTATTAAAAACATATATATGTTTTTAATTTTGTATTTGAAAATTTTTAAAGTTTTAAAAATATTATTGTAAATTTTATTAACAAAATTGTCTTAAAATATAATAAAATCATTTAAATCAAATATTTAAACTAAATTTAATATTTGTAAATCTAAAAATGTATTTATTTATGTTTTAATTATTTTTCTTGAAATACATATAATATAATTTAATAATATAATATAATTTAATAAATTAATTGAAACCTAACACTGGTGACAATTATTTCTTTATTATTTCTTTGTGCATGTTATGTATTTTTCTGTAAAGATTTTATTAAGATTTATTTAAGTTGAGTTTAGAAATTAAATAGCATTTTTTTATATTTTAATAAATATAATTTTTAAGATATTTTTATTTTGTTCTGTTAAAAAAGATTATTTCTGTTTCTTTTAACATTAATATTTTACAATAGTATTTTATAATTAAAGAAATATATATATTTTTAATTTTAATATTTTAATATTAAAATATGTGTATATTTTTATTCTGTAATTTAATTTTGATAAAAATTTGTTAGTGTTTAAAATATTATTGTGAGAAAATAGTATTATGAAAAGTAAAGTAAAAGTAAAATATTTCCTCAAAAGTAATATTTTTGTTTATTTAAGTTCAACTTTAATTTATTATGTCAAATAAGAATGTATAATAATTTTTATTATCATTATATTTATATTTTATAATTGTAATAATAATTTGAGAGAAAATTGTGTTAAAAAAATTAAAATAGGATAAAAACATTCTAACCAAATATTAAAACTAAATATCTTATTTGGAAATAGACATAGTTAAAATAAATTAATTAAAACATTGGATACAAATATTTTTTCATTATTTTCGTTGTTTTAAGAGTATTATTATAATAATTTTAGTTAATATTAATCTTGATTTTTTTTATTTATAAAAGATTTAAAAATCTTATTATGGTAGAAAATTGTGTTGAATAGATTAAAATAGGATAAAAATATACAAACCCAATATTTACACAATTTTTTTTGTTTTAGAAATTTGACTCGGAAAATATTTGTTATATTGTTTTTCTATGTAAATTTTTTATATATATTTCTTTCCTGAACTAAACCAATTTTAAACATTAATATATACTTTTTATTAATTTAGATCCAGAAAAGGAAAATTGTGTCTGAAGCTATGTAATCTCTAGAAATTGTTATTAAAATTTACAAATTTTTACGTACGTAAATATGATAATTTTTTTTCAATTTATTAACGAATATGGTCAGATTTTAATAATTTAAAATCAACGATTATTTTAATAAATTTTGACTTCGACTTAAATCCAATAATTAGCTATAAAGCTAAGATTAGCTGGCTAGCTTGTTTGATTTAGTTACATATTAGAACTGGTTGCTTGTTGCGATTACTTTTAAATTTCTATTAATTTTGTTGAAGTTTTGCTTTAATTCTCTAAGTGACTGTTTTTTCCATTTCAACTAAAGGAGAAATACAAGAAGCAACAGTCGAATTACCTTGACAAAACGGCATTGTCCGAAGTGGCCGACAGCCCGTTGTCGATGACGTTCTGTCCGGCGAAGCCGTTCTTCCTCGCCGACGGCTCGTTCCTCGAGAGGATACTCGAGATCGAAAAATTGGTCGAGGCACCGGAGCTCTTCTGCGTCGCCGACGACTTCGACGACAGCTCCTTCTCGTTCTTCTCCTCATCGTCGCTCGTCTTGATCACCGGGAAACACGTGATATTCTGGCCGCGGTTCAGGATCCGGTAGCCGTCCGGCTCCGGCGAATTGTTCCTGCTGCTCGACTCCGGACTCGAGACCACATTAACTTCGATGTCGCGTACCGGCGAACTCATTTCTACAAAGTTTATTTACGTCGGTCTTTGGTTACCAGTCGGTCGCATCAAACACTGCACACTACGTAGACAACAAAGTCGCACCGGACACACAGCACCTAACCGAAAAAAAATGCCGCGAACGGGAACCGCGTGTCGGACCCCCAAAAATAGATTATAAAATATCCGGCGGGCCGTTAGATTGCCTATGACGGAGTATCGTCCGTAAGTGCTTAGATTGTGGCTCGTAGGGCGAAAAGGGCGGCGAAAATGTGGACACACCCTCTCGGCCGCCAGATACACACCCCTAACTTTACCTGACGGCGTCGCTCTCCGTCGCGCCCGTCCGCCACGTCCGACCACCCTCTCGCTCGCACCCTTAACGGTTTTATGTTAAGAACCTCGTTACAGGAATTTTACACATTCCGCTATGTGCAATTCACTCGGATGCCGTCTTCTTCCTCATAAGCCGGTCCTCTTTGTTGCCCGTCTACCGACTTATCACCCCTAAAGTGTCGTTTCTTGGTACTCGATTTCGTCCTGGATGGGCTTACGTGTGTTTACAAATAAGTTTTTTTTTTTTTTCTTTCTTTTAATCTGTTTTCACGACGGCACCGCAATATCGGCGGATCTGGTTGAATTAGCTAATTTGTGTTTGCGTTTGATTATTTGGTATTTTTGTGATTGTCGCCTCGGCTCCAATTGGAAATCAATTTATATAGTGAAGACCGAAAATTTATTTTCTAAATTAACTAATATTTAAATACATAATTTTATTTATTCGGTCCTGAAATTTTATGCAATTCTCTTTTAGTTAGAATAATAAAAAATCATAACAAATATCGTTTTTAATAATTTTTAAAAGTGTAATGGTTTTTAATTAATTTATATGTATTAACATATGTAATTATATTTATAATATTTTTTTTAATATAAAGAAATATTGTAAGTAACATTTGGATATTAAAAAATATATTTTTCTTTAACACTATGCCTTTCTTTGTTTTCAAATGATTTAAGACGTTTTATCACAAATATCATTTATTGATTTTTTAACCAATGTTGTTTTTAATAATTATTAAATTATTAGAAAACTGCTTCCTCAATTATTTTTTTAATATTATATTATGTTTAAAAATAAATTATATAATTTTAAATTTTGAGGTATTGTATAAATATAAAATAATAATATAATAATAAGAATAATAATAATATTTCATATTTATTCAATATTATTATTATTAATAACGTTTTTTAATAATTTTTAAATGAGTAGAAAATGCTTTTTCATTTTTGTTTTTAATATTAATTTATGTTTAAAAATAAGTTATACAATTTTTAAATATTAAAATATATGAATAAATATATAATAATTATAATAATAATAAATTTGTATTTTTTCTGTATAAAGAAATTTTTTAAATAATTTTTAAATATTAAAAAATATATTATTCTTTAATAAATATATAATTTTATTTGTCGCCAATTTTTTTTTATATTATTCAACATGATTGAAATAAATATTTTTTTCTAAAATAAGTTTAGAAATAAATTGTTTTAAATATTTAAAATAATATATATACAGTTAATATTGCATTTTAAATTTTATTTTTTTATACAAGGAATTATTTAATGATAAAAAAATATATTATATTTTATTTACTATTTTTGTGTGTCGTTGTCGTGTTCTACTTCTCTTCTTTAAACCTTTAAATAATTTTAAAATAGGTAGAAAAAAGTTTGTTTAATTATTGTAACTTGATATGTTAATAATTTTTTAAAAATTAAAATAATTTAAATTTATATTTGGATATTAAAACTTACAGGTACTTCTTTTTAACAAATTGTTTCAATGATAGAAGACTTTTTAATTTTTTTAATCGTGTTTAAATATAATAATAATAATAATATAAATTGTTAATAAATATTTTATAATATTAAATAAATAAATTTGACATTGAATTTAAAATTTATTTATTTAGTATAAATTAAGATATTAATGTTTTTGAAATTTGAATAAATGAAAATATTACTAAATATTTATTAGTATTTTATTTTATAATATATTTTTATAAAATATTTTTTACAAACATCTGATTTTTTCTTAAGATGAATTATTCTTCGTACAGTATAATTAAACTACATAATTGTAATTAAACAATATGTACTTAAATTATATTTATTTAATTTTATTAATCAGAAACATATTTAATAAAACAACATAATTTCCACAAAGTACTTTACAAATAATAGTCAATCAATTAGACAGTATATTTTAATGTAAAATTTGAATAAACAATAATTCATAACATCAAATATTTACAACTTATTTTTTTATTAAATTCAAAAATAAACTAAATGCTAAATAAATTATGAATTTTATAGAATATTTAACAATAGTTTGAAACATTTATATAACAAAATATATATATATAATATATATGAATTATGTACAAAATGATGAAAATAAATGTTAGGTCTTAAAAAATTCAATTATTTCATCAAATCAATAAATATTTGGTAGTTAAACAATTCTTTAATCTATAAGCATAATAATTAATAATACATTGTAAGCGACAGTAAATATAAATTATCATTTATCAAATTAAATGTATACATAAATTTATCACCGAATACTTGCAAAATGTCTAATGACATTATCAGTAATAAAAAGGAAATAAAAACATTTTTAGAACAATGTCTCCAAATAAATTCCCCAGAAATAAGAGCTTAAAGATTAATACGACATAAATTATATATAAAATTGTACCTATTTATATGATAAAATATGCAAAATACAATTTTTAGCTACTGTCTTCTCTTACAATACTTATGTTTCCATTTATTATAATAGGCTATTATACTGTTCTTGGTTAAAACGCGATATTGTTTTATTTATCCGCATCTTCATTGTTATCGTTCTTGCTTTTAAACACGAACATGCTTTATTTGTGGTTGTTTCATTAGCTATAATAATTTACTGTTACACACAAACTTTCTTGGCCCGAATGTTTCATTGTATTATTCTGTATTTTATCATATTTGTCTTGTTTTATTTATTGTGAATTGAAATTGGCAATTAAATTTTATTTTGGTAATATATACGGAGAGTTCCGAAAAAGTCCCTCCTCCCTCTGTTAATTGTAGAAATTTGCCACAAAGTTTTTGCTGTTTGAAGTGGAATGAATAGATTAATTACAGAGTTATAAGTTATTATTCATTTAATGTGTTACAAAAAAATTGATTTTCATTCTAAACAAAAAATAGGTATTACAGTTCAATATTTACATAAACAACAATTTTAATATCTCATTTATTTCTAAATATTATTATTAGTCCAACAAGCTTATAATAATTATTAGGGGGGAAAGTTTTAAAATCTTACTCTATATGTTTATTGAGTTTCACTTTTTACTGAATAACTGTGATTTCAGATTTTGTTATTTCCCTTTGGAAATATGTAAAAATATTCATATAGAAATTTCTTTACCTCCAATTATTCATTGTATTATTCAGCATTTTTTATATTTGTCTTGTTTCATTTAACAATGAAAATAGCAATTAAATTTTATTTATTATATACAGTGAGTACAGAAATATGCCACAAAGATTTTGCTGCTTAAATTGTGGTTACAGAGTATAAGTTATTATTCATTTGTAGTGTTAAAAAAACTATTCAATGTGTTTTATTAAAAAAAAAAATCGATATTCATTCTAAACAAAAAATAGATATTATAATTCAATATTTACTTAAAAAAAAGCTTTAATGTGTCATTTATTTCTGAATTGTTTGTTGGGTTTATAATAATTATTAGGGCTAGGAGAACCTTTTGCGACATCACCGTATGTTTATTGAATGTAATGGATTTAACTTTTTACTGAGTATGTATGATTTGGGATTGTGTTATTTCCAATTGGAAACGCTTCCTCAGTTCCAATTGTTCATTGTTTTATTCGGCATTTTTTATATTTGTAATGTTTCACTTCAAAATTGAAAATAGCAGTTAAATTTTATTTATTATATACAAAGAGGTCCGATAAAGTCCCCCATCCCTCTGTTAAAAGTAGAAATTTACCACAAAGTTTTTGGTGCTTAAAAAGGGGTGAGTAGTTACAGAGTTATTATAAGTTATTATTCATTTAATGTGTTAGATAAACTTCTAAAAAAACTATCGGATATAAATACACTCAAAAATCTAATATTACTTGCATAAAGAATAGATATTATTGTTTAATATTTATATAAAAAATAGTTTTAATGACTCATTTATTTCTGAATTGGCATATAACAGTTGTTAAGTGGGAACAAATGACGGAGGATTTTCAGTGTTTATTACAAAAATAGTTTAATTTTCCTAAATAAAATAAATATGACAAAAGAAAAGCAATAAACATATTTTTAAATAAAAAGTTATGCAAATAGTATGTTATCAAGGAACCATATTTTTGTTAGATAGTGTACCTTATAACTTGATTAATTTCACACTTGAATTTAAATAGTGTTTTCTGATGAAAGTAAATTTAATTTATTTTCATTAGATGAAATTCGATGGATTAGACGTCCAACCAACAAAATGTTTGACCCTAAGTACACCAAGGGAACTATTAAGCAGCAGGTTGGAGGAATAATGGTGTGAGACTCATTTGGGTTTGGAACAATAGGATAGGTTTCAATATTTACACATCCTTGCCAATTGTATGCTGCTAAAAGCTGAGAAAAAGCTTCCAATAATGTGAAATCTTATAAAGTGACCAGCCTAATCTAAACCCTATAGAAAATCTATGGGACATGATAAATCATAAAATGAGGAAAGCTCAGTCAGGCAAATTTCAAAACAGACATGAATTGTTTGAAGCTAATTATATTATTTGAAATTCTGTTTATAAGAAAGAGAGTGATAACCTTCTTTATTCTATGAAAAGAAGATGTCAAGAGGTAATAAAAAATAATAGATATGCTACTAAATTTTAATCAAAAATATTAAAAAAGGTAGGTATTTTAATTTGTTATACCTTTGACTTCTTGTTTTATATTATAATATTTTTCCTTTTTATTAATAAAAGGCTGTATAAATATTGTTTTTAATTTCACTAATTTAAATATACAAATGCGTTTAGAATATTTTCTTAAAAATAAATTTGTTGCTTTACTTATGACTGGTACTGATTATGATTAATGTCAAAATTGTATAATTTATTTTCAAGTGAAATTATGGAAAAATGTTTATCAACCATGTAGGCGACAATAAAGACCGGAGTGAAACGAACCGTCAGCGATCGGTGCTTGACGAACGCAAAACGGCACCGATAAGGAGCGAGAATGAAACGACGAGCGGTGGTGGCATGTAAACAGTAAGGGAAACACAATGAAGCTTTGGCCATTTATCGCTACACTATACTGATCATTTCACTCCACAAAGACGTCAAACGTTGCGCTCATAAAGTAAATATTGACTTGAAAACCTCAGATGCGATTGGAGGGCGGCAATTTCGAGCCGGGGGGGTGGCGGAACGCGCGGCGCCATTGGCCCGCCGCCCCGATGGTGGGGGACCGGGCCGACGAAGTGACAGAAAATCATACCGGGGGAAAAGTGTACACTGATTCCGTCGATGTTTTTGCCCTCTCTCGGATTTGTACCCTCTCAATCATTTACAACTTGTGCGCTAATTCACCGCAAGATTACTTGAATATCTTGTGTTCGCCGCACAGCCGCCCCCACCCCCATTCACGGCCTCGCGCCACCCCGTGAACGTCTTTCGACGCCGTTGATTTATTTAAATACGGGGCTGTAATTAAGATGTCTCACTTAGCGACTAATACCGTCGTTGAATTATTGCTGATCTTGTTTGCGTCAGCTTCGCAGTACGCTGTCGGATTAATTAAACGTCTGTTGTGTTTTATTGAATGTTATTTGTTTTGTTGCTCCGCGTAACTGATTCGATGTCAATTGATGTAGTACATCTAAAAGGGTTCTGCACATAACAGAAAGTTTAAATATTTTATTTTAAAAAATTATAAGGAGATTAAGTAAGTAATTTATTATATAATATCATACATGAATTGAGGACCCAATAAAAAATTATTATTCTTATATGTTAACGTAATATTAATTACGTTAATTATTACAGCTGAATTTAAAGTAGTTCTGATACTGTTATATTTTTTTTAAATAAAATTTCTTTTATTTATCTTGAACCCATTTTTCTTTTATATTTCTCTAATAAATTACTTCCTCCTTTTAATTTAATTCTATTATTAAATTAAGTTTTAAATATTGTAATGGAAGAATAGAAAAATATGTTGTAATACCTCAAAAATAATTTCTTCAATTGTACGTTTATTATTGTTTATTAATAATGAATACGTACTACGTAATATTAAAGATTACATAAGAATTGAAAATAGTCTACAATAACCATTATTTTATTTTAAATAAAATTTCTTACATAAGTACATTTTTCTTTCATATTTCTCTAATAAATTACTTCTTCCATTTAATTTAATTCTATTATTAAATTAAGTTTATTATATTCTAATGGAGAATAGAAAAATATAACACCTCAAAAATAATTTCTCTAATTGTACTTTTTTTATTAATAATTGATTTGATTTCCAAAAGTAGTCTACAAAAACCATTATATTTTTATAAGTAAAATTTCTTATATTTACTTTTAACCTAATTTTCTCTTATATTTTTCTAATAAATTATTTCTTCCATTTAATTTGTTCGTATTGTTTAAATTACTTATATCAAATTAAAATATTAATAATGGATGAATAGAAAAAGTATTTTATTATCTTTGATTTGGTAGATATATATTTATAAAATTGCCTCTTCAAATTATATAGTCAAACTTCAAATTTCACCATATGTATTTTTTTAATAATATTACTTTATTTCCAATTTTTATGACATATTTAATTATACAGATCGATTATATATTTTTTTACTTGTATTTCTTTAATAAACATCGTAATATAAGAGATTACAACTGAATTGAAAGTAGAAAAACCGTTATACTTTTTTTAAATAAAATTTTTTATATTCATTTTTAACCCATTTTTTATGTTTCTCTAATACATTATTTTCTCCATTTAATTTATTTGTATTATTAAAATTACACATGTCTACTTAAAATCTTTAAATGGGAAAATAGAAAAAGTATTTTATTATATTTAATTTGGATTTTATTTATCTACAAAATCGTCTCCTCAAAGTTTAAAGTAAAATATCAAAAATATTGTCACCAATTTTATTTGTTTATTGTCAATTTTTTTAACCCAAATTTATTTCCTCATTTTTATCTTGTTCACAATAAGGCACGTTGAAATTAATTTTAAATTTGTTTAATTTAGGAAATTCAAATTATCCACTGTAAAAGACACACATATTTCTCTAATAAATTACTTCTTCCATTTAATTTAATTCTATTATTAAATTAAGTTTAAAATATTCTTATTGAACAATAGAAAAATATATTGTAACACCTCAAAAATATTTTCTCCAATTGCACTTCTTTTCTTAATAATTGATTTGATTTCCAAAAGTACTCTACAAAAACCATTACAATTTTATAAATAAAATTTCTTATATTCACTTTTAACCTGTTTTTTTCTTATATTTCTCTAATAAATTATTTCTTCTTGATTTGATAGATATATATCTATAAAATTGCCTCTTCAAAATATATAGTAAAACTTCAAATTTCACCATATGTACTTATTTATTAATATTACTTTATTCCCATTTTTATGACATATTTAATTATACAAATATATTATATATTTTTTTTGTTTCTATCTCTTTAATAAACATCGTAATATAAGAGATTACAGCTGAATTGAAAGTAGAAAAACCGTTATAGTTTTTTAAATAAAATTTCTTATATTCATTTTTAACTTATTTTTTTATATTTATCTAATAAATTACTTCCTCCACTTAATTTATTTGTATTATTAAAATTACACATGTCTACTTAAAATCTTTAAATGGGAAAATAGAAAAAGTGTTTTATTATATTTAATTTGGAATTTATTTATCTACAAAATCGCCTCCTCAAAGTTTAAAGTAAAACGTCAAAAATATTTTCACCAATTTTATTTTTTTATTGTCATTTTTTTAACCCAGATATATTTCCTCTTTTTCACAATAAAGCAGGTTGAAATTAATTTTAAATTTGTTTAATTTAAGAAATTCAAATTATCCACTTTAAAAGACATACAATCGTTACCAAACTACAAATAAATGAATCAGTAAATATGTTGGTCCTTTGAAGGATTAATTATCGTCAACATGGGACGGGATATCGAGTCGATAATTAGGGAGCGAGTTTAAACCATCGGCTGCGGCCAATCCGATCTTTAGTCCGTCGAAGGTTAAAACTGACCTGCCAGCAATTAGGTTCAATCAGTGGTAATTGATTAAGACCACGGCTAAAGTTGCAAACTATCTATTTGATCGATCAGCTAACCTCCAGTCCACTGCACCAATATTAATTTAACGTGCGTCGTTTCGAAACTTCATCATCCCGTCTTCGGACCACATTAAAAATCAAAATCCTCTTTATTTATTCACCTATATTCACGTTTATTGGAATCGTGAGTCTTTGTCGGACATGCCGAAAGCGTACTTTTCACAGAACACTTTTCGACCATCAATCGAATTGTGAACTGTGAGAAACGGCGTTAAATGGATTAAGTTCGATGGAACGTCGAGATGCGATTCGCAAACCTAAAAGGTGAGTCCGGTCGGCGACGGGTCCTTGAAGGTGTACTTAAAACCTCAGTAGCTGACACAAAAGGCGACAATGCCAGTGTTTTGCTAACTAACGATCTCTTATGCACGCTCGGTTTGCCAACAGCCGTCCATTGTCTGAGGGGATTATGCGATTATCGGTACTCAACAAGTACGGAATTCGCACTTCTCAATGTGTGGAACGGATTATGGGCTGCACGTTCGGCTACCACTTATGAACAGTTCATTGGCTATTGTGCAACACTCTACTGAGATGATCTCGTTTCGGGGTTTCCTGGAATTCCTATATGAATACGGCAAGTCACGACATTTTAATTTTGAAGAACAAACAAGATAAATAAATCGTTTTATACATTTTGTTTTCTTCTGTCTAATCAAATAGACTTTTATTTGTATGTTTTGACCAGCTCATGGCATAAATTAAGATTATTGTAAATTTTGTTTTTATAAATTTTAAACGAGAAAAAAGATAATGAAATTTGTGTTTAAAGAAAATATATTAATTTTTTTATTCTGCTTTGAATTCAGGGTTTCACGATAAGTTGTTTATTAGAAAAATACAAAAAATGCATTATATTAAAAAAATCATGGTTTTTGTAGACTGTTTTCATTTAAGCTGTGTTCTTTTACAATAAGTTTCTTATTAGAGAAATATAAAAAATATATTAAAATCTTTTTGTGTATTTTAATATCTGTTTCATAAAAAGTGGAAATATTATTCATAAAAAAATAAAATTAGGAAATTATTTTTAAGGTTTTATTATATATTTTGGGGACGTAATTTTAGAGATAAACATACTTTTTCTATTTTTCTATTAGAAAATTTTAAGCTGACAGCAATTTTGGTGAAAATGTTTTTGACGTTTTACTTTAAACTTTGTAGCTAAATAAATTCCAAATTAAATATAATAAAATACTTTTTCTATTTTCTCATTTAAAAATTTTAAGCAGACATGTGTAATTTTAATAATACAAATAAATTAAGTGGAGGAAGTAATTTATTAGAGAAATATAAAAAAATAAGTAAAAAATAAATTTTATTTAAAAAAGTATAACGGTTTTTCTACTTTCAGTTCAGCTGTAATCTCTTATATTACGATGTTTATTGAAGAAATACAAACAAAAAATATTTAATCTATATGTATAATTAAATATGTCATAAAAATTGGAAATAAAGTAATATTAATAAAAAAGTACATATGATGAAATTTGAAGTTTTACTATATATTTTGAAGACACAATTTTATAGATATATATCTACCAAATCAAATATAATAAAATACTTTTTCTATTGTTCCATTAAAATATTTTAAGTTGATATGAGTAATTCAAATAATACGAACAAATTAAATGGAAGAAATAATTTATTAGAGAAAATATAAGAAAAAAACAGGTTAAAAGTGGATATAAGAAATTTTATTTATAAAAATATAATGGTTTTTGTAGACTATATTTGGAAATCAAATCAATTATAAAGAAAAAAAGGACAATTGGAGAAATTATTTTTGAGTTGTTACAATATATTTTTCTATTGTTCAATTAGAATATTTTAAACTTAATTTAATAATAGAATTAAATTAAACGGAAGAAGTAATTTATTAGAGAAATATGTGTGTTTTTTACAGTGGATAATTTAAATTTGCCAAATTAAACAAAATTAAAATTAATTTCAACGTGCTTTATTGTGAACAAGATAAAAATGAGGAAATATATCTGGATAAAAAAAATTGATAATAAAAAAAAATAAAATTGGTGACAATATTTTTGACATTTTACTTTAAACTTTGAGGAGGCAATTTTGTGGATAAATAAATTCCAAATTAAATATAATAAAATACTTTTTCTATTTTCTCATTTAAACATTTTAAGCAGACATGTGTAATTTTAATAATACAAATAAATTAAGTGGAGGAAGTAATTTATTAGAGAAATATAAAAAAACAAGTTAAAAATGAATATAAGAAATTTTATTTAAAAAAAGTATAACGGTTTTTCTACTTTCAATTCATTTGTAATCTCTTATATTACGATGTTTATTAAAGAAATACAAGTAAAAAAATTTATAATTGATCTGTACAATTAAATATGTCATAAAAATTGGAAATAAAGTAATATTATTAAAAAAGTACATATGGTGAAATTTGAAGTTTGACTATATAATTTGAAGAGGCAATTTTATAAATATATATCTACCAAATCAAAGATAATAAAATACTTTTTCTATTCATCCATTAAAATATTTTAAGTTGATATGAGTAATTTAAATAATAAGAACAAATTAAATGGAAGAAATAATTTATTAGGGAAATATAAGAGAAAAATAGGTTAAAAGTGAATATAAGAAATTTTATTTATAAAAATATAATGGTTTTTGTAGACTACTTTTGGTAATCAAATCAATTATTAAGAAAAGAAGTACAATTGGAGAAATTATTTTTGCGTTGTTACAATATATTTTTCTATTGTTCAATTAGAATATTTTAAACTTAATTTAATAATAGAATTAAATTAAATGGAAGAAGTAATTTATTAGAGAAATATGTGTGTCTTTTACAGTGGATAATTTAAATTTTCCAAATTAAACAAATTTAAAATTAACTTCAACGTGCTTTATTGTGAACAAGATAAAAAATGAGGAAATATATTTGGTTTAAAAAAATTGACAATAAACAAATAAAACTGGTGACAATATTTTTGACATTTTACTTTAAACTTTGAGGAGGCGACTTTGTAGATAAATAAAATCCAAATTAAATATAATAAAACACTTTTTCTATTTTCCCATTTAAAGATTTTAAGTAGACATGTGTAATTTTAATAATACAAATAAATTAAATGGAGAAAATAATGTATTAGAGAAACATAAAAAATGGGTTAAAAATGAATATAAAAAATTTTATTTAAAAAAAGTATAACGGTTTTTCTACTTTCAATTCATTTGTAATCTCTTATATTACGATGTTTATTAAAGAAATACAAGTAAAAAAATATATAATCGATCTGTATAATTAAATATGTCATAAAAATTGGAAATAAAGTAATATTATTAAAAAAGTACATATGGTGAAATTTGAAGTTTGACTATATAATTTGAAGAGGCAATTTTATAAATATATATCTACCAAATCAAAGATAATAAAATACTTTTTCTATTCATCCATTATTAATATTTTAAGTTGAAATAAGTAATTTAAACAATACGAACAAATTAAATGGAAGAAATAATTTATTAGAAAAATATAAGAGAAAATTAGGTTAAAAAATTTTATTTATAAAAATATAATGGTTTTTGTAGACTACTTTTGGAAATTATTAATAAAAAAGTACAATTGGAGAAATTATTTTTGAGGTGTTACAATATATTTTTCTATTCTCCATTAGAATATATTAAACTTAATTTAATAATAAAATTAAATTAAATGGAAGAAGTAATTTATTAGAGAAATATGAAAGAAAAATGTACTTATGTCAGAAATTTTATTTAAAATAAAATAATGGTTATTGTAGACTATTTTCAATTCTTATGTAATTATTAATATTACGTAGTTTACTAGAGAAATACAAAACGAGTCATAAAAACTGGAAATCAAAATTATCATTAAAAAAAAACAATAAATAAAAATAATAAAACTACCGCAATATAATTGGTATTTTGATGTTTTAAATAAATCAAATTATCCACTTCAAAAGACGGGCAGAGATTTAAAATTATGCGAGAGAGAGAAGAGATGATACGAGAAGAAATTAAGCCAATTAAAAAGTTTTACTTCCTGAAGCAGCCGTTTTCTTTGATGACCAACCAATTAGTTAGTTATACATTTCAGATTGAAAAGTATTATTTGGCAGCAAGAAAATAAGATTCAAAGTCCTCCCAAGAAACTAATTTGACGTTCCCGTTGACGAATCACAATTACATAAAGTATCCTTTGATTGGTACAAGAGTTGCGGGGCTTTGTGCACGTATCAAGCTCATTTAGTAGTGAATGGCGTCGGCCGCGGGCAAATAACTGCGAGCGGAGCCGATGAAAAGAGGAGAAAGACACCGGGCAAGTAAGGAGATGATTTAAGGAGATATCTTTTCAACTCCCCGTCAACTTTCCAACTATATGAGGAGGACATCAAAAGTAAAATTAACGGAATCGCCGTCCGTTTTGTGTCTTTGATCATGTCTGAATAGAGTGCAGGAAATGAATCCATCATCTACATCTTTTTACAAATTATCCATTAAGAAGCGGCTCATGCCCAAATTAAAATGATTAGATGGAAATTCAAAGACGAACTCCGCCGGCCATCAGATTATTATCTTATCTTTTTACGGTTTTTATCGGGAAAACTTATTCGCCCTGAACGTTATCTAATTTCAACTTTCCGTCGACGCTACTCGTTTATCAATTTAATTAATCCTCTCCAGTTGCTCCGCATTAAAACGGACATGCAAGAAAATCAGTACCATAACTACCGGGTGATCATCCGTCCATTTGATTTTCACGTCGGTCCGCGATGTATAATTTTAAAATTTTCGTCGTGGGGTTGATTGGGGCGTAAAATAAGTCTGTCTAAATATCGAATTACCGAAGTGTTAAAATATTAATTCCCCCGATATGTTTTGGTATTCAAATGGCCTCCGCGACGGTCCGGGGACAGATAATCAAAACTTGTTATTTCCCCAAAGAAATCAACTCGCCGCCACGGTTTGCGGTCGCGTTGCCGATCCATGTTTATATTAAACGTGAGTTGATTTTATTATTATTTGAGCCTTCAGCCCGAACATAATGAACTGTCAATGTTCTTGATGTTCGGTGTATTTCGGTGGTTCGACGCCGTTTTTTTACCGGTTTAATTAAATTTATTTCAGCTTATTTAAATTCGGTGTAGATGAACTTATTCGAATTAGATTTTTTGTAGCAATTTGAGTGTCTGGTTGTTTAAAACTTTTTTATAAGAAATTTTGCCACAAATTTTACTTTTATATTTAATAATAGGTTATTTGATATTTAAGAATAGTCAAATAGACCTAAGAATCTTATCCAAAAACTTAATATAAATATATGTGATGTATAGAAATTATATGTATATTTATTTTTACTTTTTATCCTTATTCAGGAAAACCGATTTGATGAACTATAATTTATTTTATAATTAAACTCTTTTTAATAGGATATTTTATTATATTTAAAAAATTGTGAAAATAGATCAGACAAGCTCTTCAAAAGCTTTATTAATATAAATAAAAATGATAAATAGAAATTATATGTATATTAATTTCTATTCTATTATACTGTTTATCCTTATTCTGGAAAGTAATCTGGTGAATAATTATAATAATTTATTTTGTAATTAAAGTATTTTTTTAATATGATATTGCAGATTATAGAATTGTAAAGCTAAGAAGTTCTATGAAAGCTTTAGTAATATAAATAGAAATGATTATGAGAAATTATATGTTCATTAATTTCTATTACACTTTTGGAAGTGGTTTGATGAACTATAATTTATTTTATAATTAAATTATCTTTTTAATACATCTATTTGAGATTAATGAATTGTGAAAATAGAATTCAGAAGCTCTATGAAAGCTTAAGTAATATATCTACTTTTTATTCTTATTCTGGAAAGTATAAGACTTTTTATTTTATTTATTTTTTAATTTAATTATGTATTATTTTTAGCTTTTATCTTTTTATAATTTATTAAAATTAAACATTATTAAATTTAATTCATGACAAGAAATTATTTGAAAATGTAGATCTTAGAAAATTAATAAATGTTATAATTTTACAATACATTTTTATAAATTTATGTTATAAAAATTTTCTGAATTTTTAATTTTTCATCATTAATAAGGATGTAATAATTTATAATAATGTACTTGTAATAATTTATAATAATAATAATAATTTATCATCATTAATAAGGATAATTAATTTATAATAATATAATCTAGCAATAAATCTATTTTATTATTTTTACATGGTAGTTAAAATAATGATATACAGATTTAATTCATTATTGTATTTTAATTTTTAATTTTAATTTAACATATTTATTCGTTATTATTTTAGTTTTAATTTGATAAAATGTATTATTTTTAGCTTTTTTTATAATTTATTAAAATTAAAGATTATGAAATTTAATTCATAAAAAGAAATTATTTGAAAATGAAAATCTTAGAAAATTAATAAAAGTTATAATTTTACAATATATTTTTATAAATTTGTGTTATTAAAATTTTCTTAATTTTTAATTTTTCATCATTAATAAGGATAATTATAAGAAATTGTAATAATTAATTTATAATAATATAATCTAGCAATAAATCTATTTTATTATTTTTACATGGTAGTTAAAATAATGATTTAATTCATTATTGTATTTTATTTTTTAATTTTAATTTAACCTATTTATTCGTTATTATTTTAGTTTTAATTTCATAAAATGTATTATTTTTAGCTTTTATCTTTTAATTTGATAAAATGTATTATTTTTAGCTTTTTTTATAATTTATTAAAATTAAAGATTATGAAATTTAATTCATAAAAAGAAATTATTTGAAAATGAAAATCTTAGAAAATTAATAAAAGTTATAATTTTACAATATATTTTTATAAATTTGTGTTATTAAAATTTTCTTAATTTTTAATTTTTCATCATTAATAAGGATAATTATAAGAAATTGTAATAATTAATTTATAATAATATAATCTAGCAATAAATCTATTTTATTATTTTTACATGGTAGTTAAAATAATGATTTAATTCATTATTGTATTTTATTTTTTAATTTTAATTTAACCTATTTATTCGTTATTATTTTAGTTTTAATTTCATAAAATGTATTATTTTTAGCTTTTATCTTTTTATGATTTATTAAAATTAAAGATAGTGAAATTTAATTCATAAAAAGAAATTATCTGAAAATGAAAATCTTAGAAAATAATTTTACAATACATTTTTATAAATTTATGTTATAAAAATTATCTGAATTTTTAATTTTTCATCATTAATAAGGATGTAATAATTTATAATAATATACTTGTAATAATTTATAATAATATACTTGTAATAATTTATAATAATAATAATAATTTATTTTTACATGGGAGTTAAAATAGTGATGTACAGATTTAATTCATTATTTAATTTATATATATATATATATAGGTATCATTTTAGTTTTAATTTTATAAAATGTTTTGATATTATTGAATATAATTAACGTAATTAATAATAAAGATAATATGTTAAAATATATTGTGAAAATAATAGAAAATTCAAATATGTAGGCTTGCTGGATCTTGGCAACACGCCACTTATCATAGGAGCCAAACTTTTCAATGTACATGAATCAATTGACACCCTCATTCTCCCGATTTATCTATCCCAGACTTTTTTTGTGAAAATTGAAATTAATGTGACTATATCATCAAAAATTAAATCATCAGAAATAAAATACAAATATGGTGTATATAAAATAAATATTTCCCACTTTATGATTAAATTCACATTTTTAATTAAATTTGGGTGATCCCTTATTATTGAAATGACCACTTTTATTATAAATTAAATCCCCAGAGTATATTTCGACATCGGCCAACAATAACGGCTAATCCCCCATGCTTTGTAATTAGCCATCGAGGATTTCCATTTTTATGGAAGTAAAGCAAAGTGCACCACCGTTCGGTGGGTAGGGAGGAGTATCATTTCGCAGTTCGCGACTAGACAAAACTCTAATGCGAAGTAGGAGTTCTGTCGGAATATAAAAGACGGATTACTCGGTCAAATGTCAAAGAAGAACGCTCCGATATATTCGAGACTGATTAAAAACCGACTTCAAAGCTCGGTCCCCGTGCTGGGGTAAACGACAATCACGGCCAACAATCGTTCCCCAATTTATTCACCATTGTTGTCTTTTTTCAATCGATATCCATTCTTATTTCTTACAGATTCATTTGCCGAACGTACCAACGGCCAAGAGGAGGGTGGGAAGATGCATTTTCAATTCCAACACTGCATAAGTTTATCGCGTTTATTAAGTGCAAGTTTAATTCGGGTAAAATGCGAGAAGGAATCGATGCCGTGGAGACCGTGCCTTTATCTGGCTCGGGGTTCCTTTATTTTTACACTGGAGGCCTCGAGTTATCAATAATTGGTTCGTAATATCGGCTTTTATTACGGGCAGAAGTTCGAGCAATTATTGGAATCTGTTTTATGCGGGACGATTCACTCCCCACCTCCATCCCGGGCTCTCTTATTTTATCAACCCCTAAAGCCGATTTTCATTAAACAACCCAAACAATACAAATTACTTAAATGGTTTTCCCTTTTTTTTTTTGGTTGGCGGTTTTGCTTTATTTCCAGCAATCCCGGTAAAAACACATCGATTGTTATGTAAGTGGGTACGGTAAAGGACTTAAAATAAGTGAAAGAGCCATTTATCCTTAAAACGGTCTGAAATGTAAATCGTCGGAATCGGCTATAAGCTTTTGCTTGCGTACTAAGCACTCCACTTCAGTCTTGCCACTTTTGAATTCGCGCTTTACACTTCCAAGGTACTTTACCGTAATGCCTCTAATCTGTTCTATAAGCTCTTTTTAGCACCTTAAGTGCCTCTCAATTATGACTAAACAACGACAAATACCGTCCTTATGTCAGATGCGGTTAAGGGCCCTCCATCCTTTGCAACTATTTGTCAACATTTACTGAGGATTACCGTTCGAGTGTAAGACATTAACAATGAGACTGTTTAGAATGCGACCTTCAGCCTGGGAATTGTTTGGAATGAATATTTTGTGTAATTTGCGGTTGCAGGCCGGATCATAATGTCATTGTGTCTTTCGGTAATTGACCACTAAATAAGATAAATGTTTATTATCCACAATTTTAATCCTTTCAATACAATGGTCTTGTATTTATTGTACTTACATTGTGTACAAGGTTTTGATAAACAATTTCATGTTTACCTTTATATTTGTTCCTTGTAATTTGGCATTCCTACAAATCGATAATTCACCGTGGAAAAATGGTCCAAATGACAGATGATATTTTCTGACGACACATTTCCGTTTCCACTTAACAACCCGTTATTGTCGCAAACCAGATAATTACCCTTAATCGTTTATGCAGATGTCCGGATACGTATTCCATATTTTTCGGTTTTGTGATTGGCGAAATACATAAAATTTAACATTAAGGGTGCACAAAAGAATGTTTATTGAGGCCGAATAATGCAATTTGATCTGGTGGACTTTCGGAACGATTCCGGCTTTGTTTATGGTTTTCGGTTGTTCAAAGACGCCGAACGCCGATTATTTGAAATGGACTCCCGCTGTTATTTTGGGATTTTTTTAAACGTTCTAGGTCAGAGTAAAAATATTCTTTTTTATTTCAATTTGAACATATAATCTAATTCTAAATATTTGTAATCTTTAATTTTCAATCAAGATTTTTAAGTTATAAGGTTTTTAAGTTTCAAGACGATAAAAATAAGAAATATTATTATTATTTTTATAAAAATAAAAAATTTCAAAATAAAATTATAAAACTAAAATAAAAATTAAAAATACTCAAACAATTTTTAGTGGGTCAGTTTATTACAAAATTTAAAAAATATACAGATTTACTTGAATTTTAGTTTAGTTTTATGTTTTAATCTAATTATTATCATTTTATTTTTTTTATTTTAACTTATATGTAACAATAAAAATAATGAAGGAAGGAAAAATATTAATATTCTAAATGTTCGTAATTTTTAATTTTCTACCATTTTTAAGTTTCAAGGTTTTTATGTTTCAGGACGATAAAAATAAGAAAAATTGAAAATAAAATTTTTACAAATTAAAAAAATTACTCAAAATTTTTTAGTAAATCAGTTTATTACTAAATTAAAAATTGCCGATTTATTTAAATTCAAGTTTATAATTTAATTTTTTGTTTTTGGAATTTTTAAGTTTTTATCTATTTATTATTTCTAAAAAAATTATGGTAATTCAGTATAATAATAATGTCTAAACAATTATTTTATTCAAAATAAAAAAAAAATATTTGAAAATATAAATTTTAAAAATTTAAAAGACAAAAAAATAATAAGGAAATCAAATTTTGAATTTTTCCATCAAGATTTTCAAGTTTTAATCTAATTATTACTTAACATATTTATTTATTTAATATTTAATCAAAAAAAAAATTATCATTATTATCATTTTATTAAAAATTAATTTTTCAAAATTAAAAAGGAAATCTCAAAAAATTGAAATAATTTAGTACAATAATATAATTTTATCAAAATTAAAAATAATAAGGGAATCAAATTTTGTATTTTTCTATCAAGATTTTCAAGTTTTAATCTAATTATTACTTAACATATTTATTTATTTAATATTTAATCAAAAAAAAAAAAAAATTATCATTATTATCATTTTATTAAAAATTAATTTTTCAAAATTAAAAAGGAAATCTCAAAAAATTGAAATAGTTCAGTACAATAATATAATTTTATCAAAATTAAAAAATATTTAGAAATAAAATTTTAAAAAGTTAAAAAAAAAATGTGTAATAATTTAATTTATTATATAATAATTAAATGAAATAGATTTTTAGAATAGATTAGAAAATAGATTTTAGAATAGAAATAGATCATTAAGTTATTATCTAATTCAATGTAATTTTTCACCAACATTGATAAGAACAATTTCAAATAATAAAGTAATAGTCAAAGGTATAAATATGTTTTTTTACATTATTTATTGGTATTTAATGAGTTTTTATATAATGAAAATTCTATATAAAAAGTTATTTACCCAATTGTTTAAAAACATTTCATAATAAAACTTACAACGTTTTTGCTTCATGTCATATTATGAATAACTTTTTTAATTATATTTCTACATTTTCTTATTAAATTATATATATATATATATATATATATATATATATATATATATATATATATATATATATATATATATATATTATTTAGAAGTTATTAGTTATTATATATTTTCTGTACTGAAGCAGTACGTTGCAGAACGTTTGGTGAAGATACTGTTCAAAATAAACTTACCCAAAAGATGTTAATTACAATGGTGATCAAATTTGAAAATGAACAGTAAAAAATCATTCATATCAATCTTACAAGATAAAAATAGTAATATTTTGATCTTTTATTTTTTGATTTTTACCAAACTCAGCATAAAACTTGTTAATTTAAATAAACTGCATTAAAACCAAACATATTTGAAAATATTGTGCGAAACAAAAATATAAATGAATTTATATAGACATCCCCTCGAGTGGTTTATCGATTATTGTTGTTCTTCCGTGTTCCGAAATACTAAATCCGAATATATGAGCGAGAACTGCGTAATATATCAATGTAAGTTGGGAGTAGATAATATCTCATTTAGATGAAAGCCTTTATCAATATCAATATAACATGTTTTTAAGTATTCTCCGGTTTTTGAGGTTCTTTATAAAAGCCGAATTTGATGAAAGCATCGGTTTACAAGTTCATATCAGATGTAGAGAGATAAAACTGATTGCCTGCCGAAAATATCCATATGCCGTCTATTTAAGCATACAATTCCCAATATAAAGGAATAAAAGCAAGGGATGAAACCAAAAGGGATATATCAATATTGATTTGAAAATATTCTTTTTGAAACTTGGGATTGTGAAATATTAGTTGGTTTAGAATGATGAATCTCGTTTCCATCCTACATATGGCACATCCCTTTTACCCGTTTTATGTAATCTTTGTCGCTACGTGTGGAACGAAATTTTGGTGGGCTTTCTGAAATTACCAGTTTTGAAAAAAAAAAGGTATTAAACGTAATCGACGGAGTTGAAGACTAACCGGGCGGAATAACGCAGTTATGTTACCAGGCATTTATTCCGCTTAAGCGGTCAGAAATTATGGGAAAATTTGCCGTGGTCAAAGTTTTGAATCGGCCTTCTGCGCCAAGTGGAAACTATAATGTTTTAACTTGCATTTCACGGCCGTCGGACAAATACACCGGAGATTAAACGGATTACGGGAGGATGGTTATTTTTCGGTAGTTTTAACATGTTAGTGGCGCCGTCCGGAGCTGGCGCCCGGTTATTGGGAAACAAAACGAACGTCGGTTTGCGACGATTGCATTACGTCCGCCCGACGAACGGGCACAACGGAATTACAGCAAAAGTGAACCGAGTGATTGAATCCGCAGATGCTATCGGGATGCGGATCGATTGCAGGTAATTGAGGGAGAAATTAACGTGCACCTAGCCGGAATTAAGTCCGTCTGAGAGGACTGGCAAAGCTCCGTTGGTTTTTTTACAGGTGTCGACGGCTAAAGTACGTGTCGCAGAGCCGTGATCTTAGAACAAATGCGCGAGAACTGTGGGCACGTAATGAATATTCAAAGAGCCGGGACGAGGAAAAGTAGTGCACAATGCACGGGCGAATCGTCGCTCGGCACCGGCTAAAAACACACACACGTATAAAATATATAAAGCAGTGGCAAGTATAAAGCTACAAAGGGAATAAGCACATTTCAATGTAAAAACCTTTAGCGGGAACGTCCATGACAGCGCAAATCTCCTAAGCCCCGGGTTTAGGGCGGAAGAAAGACTGCTAATAGAGCTTTTCCGAAGCTTTTACCGCCGCGCTGAAACCCAATTCATGATCCAATAACAAAAGACAACTATATTACCGACCGCTCGGACAAAGACCGTCGCCGACGTCGGCTGGATCACGCCGTTTGGGTCCAGATTGGATCAGGGCGACGGCACCGCGCCACCCCCGCTCGCCGTTAGTCAGATAAAACGGGGAAACTTTTAAGGTGATGCGATTTCCGCGCCTGATTTTATTAGGCTGCGATTCGGTGCGGACAACGGTGTCATGGCCCCGTGTCGACGACGACGTATTGGGAATACGAGTCTCGGTCATTCCGACACGGATTTATGACAATTGGAATTTTTACTATTATTACTATGATTTTTACTATCTAGAACAAAATTATATAATTTATATACACTTCAATATTCTTAAGAAACGACGAACAGTATGTCGAAAGCCGTACAATTAGAGGTAATAAAGCTTGACAGTTCCACGTACTGCTGATTATTATAGAACAAAATTATACAATTTCAATATTCTCAAGCTACAACGAAAGTATATCAAAAAACCAGTCTTAAATAGAAATTTAAGGAACAATAAAAAATATAAAAGTGATTGATTATGTATCTTATTACCTGGAATAAATATGAAATTTATATACATTTGAATTTTCTTAACAAGTAACAAAGGTAAATACAAAATTTAGCGTATTAAGTCTTAAACAGTCAAATTAGAGGTAATAAGTTTTAAAAGAGTACCACAATGAGCAATTTGGTATTCAAAATTTCAACATCTAATGACCACGGAGTACCACGGAAATATGATGATGTATTTCCATTATACATACATATGAATCATTTTGAAAAGTAATGAAAGGGTATCAAAAGTTTAGTTGATTAAATATTGAAAAGCATAATAAGCAATAAAGTTTAAAAGAGTAACATGATGGGCTGATTATTAAGTATATATTATATATATACGACGAAGTTAATCACAAAATTAATTTAAATTAAAAAGTCTTTTAGTTATTTCTTACGTTTAGTAAGTAAAAAAAATAAAAATCCATAAAGTTATTAAAGTGAAACTATGTAATTTAATCAGTATGAATTTAATCGTATGGATTTTAATCCTATAGATTTTGATTGTATGGAAATTGATCGTATCGATTTTGATCGTATGAAATTTGATCCTATGGAAAATTATCATATGGATTTTGATCGTATGGAAAATTATCATATGGATTTTGATCGTATGGAAAATTATCATATGGATTTTGATCGTATGGATTTTAATCGTAATGAAAATAATCGTATGGATTTTGATCATATGGAAAATGATTGTATGGATTTTGATCGTATGTATTTTAATCATACAGATTTTAAACATATGGAAAATGATCGTATAGAATTAGGTCACTTAGTAATTTCTCACGTTTTTAATGAATTTTTGAGATTTTAGTAGTTTTTTACGTTTTTAGTAAACGTTTTTTGTAACATCGTTATATTTATATATACCCAAAAAATTTCGAAACTAAATTGTTCGAGAGGACCGAAATTTCTTTCAATTTTGCTTTCACAAGAAATTTATTTCATAATAATTTTCACATCAAATTTTTATAATTAATAATTTTTTGGTTATAGAAGTGTAATAAACAGCTTGTTATTAATATTATTTTATTAAAAAATACTTTGAAAATGAAATTATTAAAAATTATTGAAAATTTCAAAAAATTGAAATAATTCAGTAGAGTAATAAGATATAATGATAATTATTTTGTCAAATTAAAAAAAAATACATTAAAATATGTGTAATAATTTAATTTATTATAAAATTATTAAATAAAATGATTTAGATATAATAAATTTAATTTTTTAATATAATTTTTGGAATATTCCTTGAAGATTTTTAAATTTGAATCTATTTTGTTCTATTGATCATTTTATTTTGTCTTATATTTGAAGGTATAAATAAATAATAAAATAATTTAACAAAAAAAAAAACATCTAAATATAAATTTTATAATAAATTAAAAAATAAAAATTTGTAATAATTCAGTTTATTACAAAGTTATTAAAAAATTAGAATGGGTTAAGTTAGGTTAGGTTAGTATATTAATAATATATAATAATAATTATTTTACCAAATTTAAAAATGTGCAATATAATATATAAACGTATGTAATTATTATAAAAATATGAAATAATTTTTGAACTTGACTTTCTATCAGGATTTTTAAATTTTATTATTTATTATTTACCATTTAATTTTTGGTTTTAACTTATATTTGAGGATAAAAATAATAATAATTGTTATTATTTTATTAATAAATAAAATTTAAGTTTGGTTATAAATATATTTTATCATTTTTTATATTAACGTGTTTTAAGTTTAATTAAATTATTTTAATCACTTATTTCTTTTTTATTTTTAATTACAATTCAATTAGTTGTTTTTTTAATATTATCTAATATAATAAGAAAAATAATAACAATAACAAAATTGAAAATAGATGACATCTTGGAAACTTGGGAAAAACATTAAGAATATGTACGGATATTTTTCATCCTAAAGAATATACCATTGTTATAAATTGTAGATGTGAAAGGAGCATCAAGAAAATAAACGAATAATTCTTATCTTAAAAAATATCCTTCAGTTTGATAAATTCTAGATGTTCTCTTCTTTATTAAGTAGATATATTTGAAATAATAAAAAAACATTTGAATAAACTGCTACTTTTTTATTATAAATTTAGAATCTCTCCTCCATTAAGTCGACACGCATAAAAAAATAGATAACATCTTGAAAATGAGCGGGAAACATTAAAAGTGTAGTTTTCATCCTAAGGAATATATAAATTCTAGGTAGTCTTCTTCTCTTCATTTCATGTAAAAATTAGAAGAAAATTTTAAGAGAATAATCAAATAGTCTTTCTTCCATTAAGTTAACACATTTAAAATATATGGAAGAGGCAAAAACATGAAGAATACGCGAAGAAAATAAATAGATTCTTCTTATCCTGAGTAGTTTTATAAATTCTAAATTCTTTTTTCTTGATTGAGTAAATACTTTTAAAAAGAAATAAAAATTCATTCAAAAAATAAACGAATACTACTTACCTCAAAGGTATTCTAAGGAACAGACTAACTTAGTTTTTGTTGACAAAGATAAGATAATCAAATAAAAATCACTTAAAATTATCAACAATTAATCAAAACAATAGTTATTGGGTAATAGTTTACACTCTATTTATATTAAATAATTGCAGTAAAGATAAATTACATATGAAAACATTGAAAATAATTCTAAGAGTCGTATATGAAATGTTTGAAAGTGCGACATAAAATAAAGGCGACCTAATGGCAGTAAAGTCTGTAAAAATATTTATTAAGGATTTATCACCCGACGTATTAATCGAATCGCGGCTAATCCCGTCGTGATAAAGTCGGGGAAGGTCCCACCTCCCTTAAGGGTGATCAGCGCGGTAGTTAGGGTTAATAGGGCCCCGCAGTATTTACTACCTTGAGCCTAATAGTGGTGGCAGGACAGGGCAGGAGTCCCGACAAATTGCCGCCGTCCTTCCTGCCCGCCGATCGGCAGGACTACGCCGTCCGACTGCACACATAAAAACCTTAATAGACTTTTGATGTGCGCAGTGTGTTGGCACTGCCTCTAACTAAATCACCGATGTTGACAAAATAAATGAATGGTCCGGCTTTTTTCCCCGCACATTACATCAAATAAAATGATGGTCCCGCTTGTTTTATAGCTCGGTTTTATTTTATACGTCGCCGCGTATGAGCCGAGCCGTACGCTCCGCTTCCTGCCACCATATTAATTTCATTCCTAAATTATACGACTCTTTAACAGCAAAATGGACGGTTTTAACTTAATTGGGTCATTGTAGGACTTTAGTTTTATTTCCAGTCGCTGAACGAATATCGCGCACGATGCGGGAATTAAATTATGGCCTTTAATAGACCCATTACCTGAAGAATAAATATTTATGTCGGATGCAATGGTTTTATGGCGACCGTCGCTTTTATTGGCATCGTCAAAATTTTCCATATTGCATTTAAACAGACATGGAGAATCATAAAGGTTCATCAAATTCTTAAGATGAACCAATCAAAGTATAATTAATTAGTGGGCCCATAACTACACCCACCCTTTATTTTATAACTGATCATCATCAGACCTAATTAAAATTTTGAATAAATTAAATAAATGATCATATAATTTTATTATATTTTAATCTGTATTGTTTCTAACTGGACTTCTTAAGATTTAATTAACTAGACTAATTACTTTCGCTACTTTTTAAGAATAATTAAAATAAGTAAATTACATAACTCTTAAAGACAATTTTTATTACTTCAATCTGGACTTCTTATAACTTAATTAACTAGACTTCAAATGTAGTTCAGTCTTAAGTAGAAATTTAAGGACCAATAAAAAATATAAAAGTGGTTAATTATGTATCTTATTACCAGGAATAAATATGAAATTTATATACATTTGAATTTTCTTAACAAGCAACGAAGGTAAATAAAAAATCTAGCATATTAAGTCTTAAACAGTCAAATTAAAGATTTAAAAGAGTACCTCAATGATGTTTCAACATCTAATGATCACGGAGTACCACGGAAAGATGATGATGTATTTCCATTATACATACATATGAATCATCTTAAAAAGTAATGAAAGGATATTAAAAGTTTAGTTAAATAAGTATTCAAAAGTATAATTAAAAGCAATAAAGTTTAAAAGATGACATGTTATTTAAAATAGTAAAAGAATATTTGAAAATGAAGTCCACATACCAACAAAATAAACTGTTACTCCTCAATTATTTTTATTATTATTAATTTTATTTTATTAAAAAATCTTTTGGTAATGAAATTATTAAAAATTATTGAAAATTTCAAAAAAATTGAAATAATTCAGTATAGTAATAATATATAATAATAATTATTTTATAAAAATTAAAAAAATACATTAAAATATGTGTAATAATTTAATTTATTAAATTAAATTATTATATAAAATAGATTTACAAATAATACATTTAAGTGTTTAATATTTTTTGAATTTTCCATGAAGATCTGTTTATTATTAATCATTTTATTTTTTATTTTGACTTATATTTGAAGATAAAAATTGTTGTTATTAATTTAATAAAAAATTTAAATATAAATTTTATAATAAATTAGGTATAAAATTTTGTAATTTATTACAATGTTTTTCAAAAATTAGGTTACCAAATTTAAAAAATGTGTAATGTAATGTATTAACGTATGTAATTATTATAAAATTATGAAATAATTTTTTGAACTTTTCATCAAGATTTTTAAATTTTACTATTTATTATTTACCATTTTATTTTTTTATTTTAACTTATATTTGAAGATAAAAACTCTTAAAGGCAATTTTTATTACTTCAATCTGGACTTCTTATAACTTAATTAACTAGTCTTTTCATATAAGTTGATAGTTTTTAAAAAGATTCAAATGTAGTGAAGTAGAGCCATAATAAATCTTCCCAGGGACTCTTTAATTTTTATTACTTCTACCGGGACTTTTTAAAACTTAACCAAACAATTGATATACTCTGATGCGTTCATAAGAGGATTGAAATGTATATAAATTGTATAAAATTGTTCTGATAAAGTAATGCAATAATCAATGGTACTATTTTAACTTTATTGTTTCTCACTGGACTTTTGATATATTTTTGTTCCTTTTTAAAAAGATTTAAATAATTTTAAAGTGGACTCATAATCAGTCCTTTGTAGTACTCGCTTAATTTTTATTATTTGTACCTAAACTACTTAAAATTTTATTAACTAGACTTTTGGTATATTTCTACCTTTTCCAAAGAAAGTTGAAATGTATATTAATTATATAATCTAGTTATGAGTAATAAAGTGAGGCTACAATCAGGCTCACATTACAATTTTAATCTTCATTGCTTTTAATTAGATTTTTTAAGATTTAATAAGCTATTTTTGATCCACTCCACTTTTTAAGAAGACTCCTTCCATAGTTTCTTTTAATTATATTCAACTTTAACTTAATTAATTAGATTTTTGTTATATTTCTGTTGTGACCTAAGAATTTTGGTTAGTTAATAAATAAGAGAAGAGCATTTAAAATTTACAATACTAAAATATCATCAGCTTATCTTTCGGAGCTCACGTTTTTCAAATGTTTTAAATATATCTACTATTTACTTTGTTCATTTTTTAACTTATCTTCTATGTTTTCACTTTTCCAAATAATTTAAATATGTTTACTTAACAGAGCAGGGAACATCTAGAATTTGCAGTACCGAAGATTTTCCTACCATCTTTAACTTTTAATGATTGAGAAGTTCAATATTATACAGAAAACATATGAATTATTGAGTTGAAAATAGGGATTTGAATGATCCAACATTGGCACCATGATAATTTGATGTACACACTCGGTTGTTGAACATTAATAGTGGATCACGGCTGGAAAGATCCTTTCATTTAATGCAACCACATTCGCGGGCTCAGACCGCAACAAAGCCAATAATAACACATTTCGGTATTTTTCGAAAATCACCTAAAATCAGCCATAACTTAATCTGACCACAATGGTTCCGAGAAAATTACTAGCACACCACAATAGATAAGCTCATTACACATAAAAGCCCTTGAATATAATACAATTTCTGGCACAAATGGATCGGGATGGACGTTACGAAAGTTAAATAAGACACGTGTGGTGTATGAGAGCTACACCAATTAGTAGGTACGGATTTTATGTACGGGGGAGATACACATGAGAACTGAGGGGCATGATCTGTTTTATTAGTGTCGAGGCAACAGCTAAGTAAGACCTTTGTTGCTAAATTCCCTCTTTCATTCGACCATTTCAACCGTCCTTGACGTTGTAATGAGCTAACAACACTAACGTGGACTCCCCATGAGAACATATCTTAGTCAGATGAATAATCGTCGGTTGACTGACATACCAGGTACCATTAGACACATTTCTGAATGAAAAAGAGAAAGTTGGAAGTGTTAAAGACATATTCGAACTGGCCTGCAAGCAAATAAAACAGTCTGCAGTGGTTCCACTATACATAGTTGTTTATTTAATGATTAATGTAGTAAACATCACGTGTCGTAAATTATATCTACTGGCAATTCAAATGTGAATTTAACCTTGTTTATCAGTTGTGAACCTAGTTCGGAGCGTGGAATGGATTTTTACATGTGTATATTAAAATGTTTTAATAAAACATGCAAATAGTTGTTGAATATGTGGATATTCCAAACTTTTTTTGATTGTCTGATTTTGTACAAAAAATATGTTTTTGTGAACTGAGCAAGTGTACCAATTGAACAAGGTCAGTGAGGTTAAGATTGTTTCACTTGTCAAACCGATTGCTTAAGATAATTCCTGCTACACCAAAATATTTTACATGTAGGTAGAGAGAAATTGTGGCAAATTAATGTTGTTAATTTAGTGACGAAATATTGGTTATCAAAGTATTTGACAATCCATTGTTTGGCTGCAAAATATAATTTGAAGTTCAAATAGTCGGAAAATGAATTTATTTCAACGATTACATTCGTAATTACCAATGTTTAACATATATAATGATTAATAATTACTAATAGTTATGAAACAACGTATTATTAACAAAACATTATTAAAATGAGCTTCGGAAGTTACTGTAAATATACGTGGTTTTTACAGATTTGGAGGTATCTCTCTCTCAGATATGGACCCCAAGTCAAAAGTATTAGAAGAAGTCCTAGCAAATATTTTAAAGCCAGACGTTAAAGTCACCAGGGAAGAACTCTCCAGCTTCATAGAAAAAATTGAACAATCTGGTAAGTAGTAAGAAATATTCAAAATCAAATTTAAGAGAACAACTCTTTTAGAAACCAACCAATTGACCCCGTACACAAAAATCTACACGAAATGGATCCAAACGGCCCTATCGGAATGGACCTACGACCAACCAATAGAAGTAGCGGAGTTCATCGTAAAACTGTGCGGCGTTCTGTGCAAGAACGACATCAAGTTTTTGCACCTGTTGAAAACAAAAGCGTTGGACTCCTTGATAAGTGTTTTGCATTTAAACAACACGAATCTGGAGACATCATTGAAACTACCGTTCATGCAACTCCTTCGAGTGTGTCTCAAGTACAAGTTCGGTGTAGATTGGGTGATAACTACCCATCATCATTGGAAGCACGTGTACGAACATGTTTACAAAGGACCAGACAATTACGCGTGTGTAAAAGAACAGCTACCGTATTTTATGATCGACCTCTTTTATCACGTTGTAGAAGTGAACAGGTTGTTTTTAGTAAATATAGTACAAGTGAATGTAGAAAATCTAGTAAAAATGAGCGACCAATTAGTGAGCAAAAGTCTAACAGAGGAGGAAGAGAAACAATGGTTGCCTAAACTTAAACCTGTGCTAGACAATTTTGAAGACATGACCACATATTTTATTGAAAAAACTACTGATAAAGCCATGTACAAACTAATAGTTAAATACGATAGAGTTTTCAATTGTCAAGAACGGTTGATCACCATACTGAAGGCTGTGAAATGCAAAGAATTAACATTTTTAGCCAGTCGAGGTCTTTTGTGTACCTATTATTTTGATATATGTATTTCGGCTGATTCCAACCTAAATATTGGGGTGGAGCCGTTTAATGAGTTGATAAAAAAAATTTTATTCGTACAGCAAGTCAATGTGGATCGAGGCTTTTTGGACAACGTATTAGACTTGTCGTATTGTGAGTGTGCTTATAGGAAGAACAAATTCTTGCCAGTAACTATAAAAGACAGTAACAGTGACAGTGAAGCAATGCAGTTTGAGATGCAATTTATCGTTTTCCCTTTGGCTCCCATTATATTTTGGGACGAATTACTTTGTAAGAGAGAGTTTCTGAAACTAATCAATGATGATGAGCACAGAGACGACTTCTTCTACGACTTTTTTAAAGGAATGTTTCCAGAAATCCTGCGGTTTGGTTATTACTGTAGAGACGTCGTATTAAAACAGGGAAATTTGGCTGAGCACTCCATATACTGTTTGGAGTTGTTGCAAAAGAACCTGCACGAATTCCCCAGGAAGATGGCAATCATGATGTTTCGAACTTTAGTGTACGTAGCGTCTGATTTCATTCAACACGCTGTTAGTGGAGATGTCATAAACCAAAAGAACGTCTACAAATGCACCAAGTTGGGTCTGGACTGTCTGGTGAAGTTTATCAAGCATCTCAACATCACCTGGAGGGACTCAATTGAATCTATAGAAATAATGAACATTTGTTCCAAGGTTTTCAATCTGCCTAACGTTCCAACAGAGGTATAACATTTTTGTTTGTATATTAAGAGGTTTAATAAAGTTTAAGACTTTCAGGCGGTTGCTGCGTCTTTGAGGCTGTTGGCGCTGTCCATTTCTAAATACATGTCGCCCAATCTTGCCCTTTTGGTCGAAACTAATGATTCCACCATGCACTACATTGGTACGTTGCTCTATTCAAAATTGAGAGACTCCGATTATGAAGTGAGAAGGGCTGCACACGACGTGCTGCTGTCAATTTCCGAAAATGCCGAAACAAGTGAGGACGATACAATATTGTTTGAACTAGTACTAGATTAAACCTTTTTATTTTAGAATTTCCGTACTTCAGGAAGATACTGATGGAGTCTCATTTGCCAGGGTTAGCTTTAAATTCGTATTTATTAATCAATGAAGACTGCTCCATAAGGAAAATCGCCGTAAATTGCCTTAAACATTTAGTTGCAATCCCCGAGATATCTGAGGAAGCCATCGATTTAAACAAATTATCGGTAGAAACCCTTTCATCATCATCATCGATGATTTATATTAAAGTTGTACTTTTTAGATCAGCCTGTTGGGAATTCTTTGCAACCCGGAACAAAAAATCATCTATGGTGAGACGTTATCCCTCATCAAAATAATTTTAGAACTTGATTTTTGGACTGAGAGACAAATAGAACCATTATATGAGATTTTATTTACTTTTATAACTTCTGACATTGATGATGATATAAAATTGGAAGCTTTGCATCTAACTTCTGGTGTTATATTCTGGCATTTGAAACAAGAGGGCTACATCGACAACGAGTTTCCGGAAACGATATTTGTAAATAAAAAAATAAAAATACTGAACAGGGGAGAGATTAAAAAAAGACTGATACGTGTAATGCACAAATTTGGTGATATTGGCTGTCTAAATATTTTATTGTACTGTAAGAGAAGCGAACAAAAATCCAATTTATATCAAAAAGGGACAGAAATTATCAACCACATACTCAAATTGCTCTCAAGATATCAAATTAACAGTGAAACCATCCAACATTCGAGTCTAACCAACTTAGACAAAATTATAAATGAATGTCTTGAAGTGATGAAAATGGACCACCTAGGTTCGTTTACTGAGGCTGAAAATGTACGAAGAATGGCTGTAAATCCCATCGACTTTCTTCAGGAAATAATTAAGTTGGAAAGGAGGAAGATTGAGAAACCTGACTCATTTTTGTTGTATTTAAATGAATTTTCGAATCATCTTTGTAACAAAGCTTGATGTAAGTTGTCTAAATTTTGTGTATTTTTTTAAATAAATATTATTAATTAAACTCTAAATTATTTTACCAATCAATAAAATATAGTCATGTAATTATCGAATAATTAATTAACCTTCTTCATCCCTATTCTATAATTAGCATCCAAAAATAGATATTGAGCAGCATTTTCTGTAATTTACTTGTACAGTTTTTAAATAAAACAAAGCTTTAAATATAACAATGCTTAAATTGTATTTTCCGGATTTAATTCCGGATTTTGGTTTTCCATCTTGGCCTTGATGACGGCCATTTTGGAAGAATTAAATTGTATCAGTGAAGTCTATATTTGTAGTACGATTCATCGAAGTCTTCGTTTTCAATTTCGGATACTTTACTGTCACTCAAAATGTTGAGTATCTTCATCATCAAAAGATCACCTTCGGTTAATTGAAAGTTGGTGATGACCAACTTTGGTCTGTGTTTTGCCGTTCTTTTCCTACCTTTGGTCGTCATCCACAAAATCTTCTCCGGTGATTATTATATAATTCAATGTCGAGTTCCGAAGCGTTAAAATTGTCTTCTTCATCATTTGTCTCTGACATTTGGCGAAATTGTTTATCACAAATTGTTTCCAAGAATTGTTATATTTTCTTTGATTTGTACTTGAAGTAAGTTGTTTGTTTAAACTTTTGAGTATTTTTCCTAAATAAATATTATTAATTCAACCCCAAATTATTTTGCCCAGTTGATAAAATATAAATACAGTGGAGCCGTACCGTTTAATTATCTGACAAACAGAACCGTTCAATATGGCAGGGAAATCGAGTAACCTGGTCGCTTAAGTAACGGCACTATTTTAATTAATTAACGAATAATTAACCCCGGGGGTAGTGCGGCCTGGAAAATCTCAGATGAGGCTAATTGAAGTAAGCGGCCGGGCCGTAGAGTCGAACGAGCCAATTTCCATTCGGGTTCCGCAAGCGACGGTACCCCGATGCGACAATAACGAAGGGAAATTCAGCCGGAGTGGCGAGCGGTTTACACGGAGCGGTTGCGACATGATTTCGCAATTAAACCGGCACGGAGGCGTCGCAATGCCGAGTGGCGGGGCGCACGGAGGCCGTCGCGACGCTTACCTTTCCCCGAAAACCGTGCCGCGTTGCCACATCTTCCGTTCATTCGAGATGGAATTTGAGGTCGATCATTTCCAAATCGATTTTGAGGCATCGATGTCTCGATGGATCGGAGGATATACTTAATTAGTGTGGCAATGGTCGTTTTAATTATCAACCTAAAGCGTCTGTTCGTCCCAACGACTGCGGCGAGGGTCCGAAAACCAGCGAACGATTGGGAAATAAAGTTTGTATGTTGCAATAAAAACACGAAAATAAAATATTTAATTGGGCATTTCGTGCCGACGGCTATGGAGAGGCCGCGATATAATAACTTGGTACACAAACGGTGAACAAGCCAGCATCGTTTACCCGTGCTCCATTGTTTGGCAACAAAGCCCGACGCCAGACGTTCGCGTTCCCTTCATCCTGATTGGGCCGCGTCTTTTGTTTCCGCTCGGCTACTGAATTACTTACGCCTGCCGAACTTCTTTGAGCCCACGACTTTTTATCTCGGCCCGACGATCACACCAAACTTCCTCTTCTTCGTCAGGAATTCTTTAAAAACAGCACGTGACCGTCCTCTTCAACTTTATCTCTGTGGTGGGCACTCGATTTTTGGTGCATCCACAAAACACTCCTAAGAATGTAACGTTAGAAGATGGGTCCTCTTAATTACGCTTAATGTGTACCAATTTGGCAATTAACCGGTGCACTGATGCAAGAAGAAGAGGCAACGGCATGATCATTAACAGGGGAGGATTTACCTTTTTGAAGGGCGTAATTCTTGACGATAAGTGGGTATCATGATGGTCTACTGATACTGGTTCCTTTGTTGGCCACCCGTTGCTCCGCCGGAGGCATCCCGAATCAAAACTAACCCACGCCCGGCTTTTTACCGACTTAATTTGTTATTGTTCCCGGTTTGTTTTCAATGGGATTGGATGCAGAGAACGGACGGCCTCATTGTCGATGGTACGGGGCCTCACGCCGTGCCACTCATATTCACGATTGTAATTGTATTCGTTAATTGTATAGCTCTGAGCGAGAGAGCCCTTGTTGGGTCGGGGGATATTAATACGTTCAAGTATGGGCTATTAATGATTTGAAGCGTGATCCCCAAGCAATGAAATATAGTTACTAGTCAAATTTACCAATCAAAGTAAATATTTTAGAAACCAATTGATTTATGCAAAAAGAAACAAATGATTTGTATAATTTTCCATCAAAAATTTTTAATTACAGTCTATAATGTAACAAATTTAACCTAACCATACAACAAACTAATCATAAAGGTATAAATACAGTCTTCATACACATTTTTTTAAATAGCAACTTTGATTTACAAATTTCTGAGCTACTCTTTCAAGATTTTAGTGACTTATTTATTTGCATTACTTTCTTATCTTTACTATTATATATTGACTTTATTTTATTTTCTAATCAAATTTACAACTCAAAGAAATACTTTTAAAAACCAACTGATTCTTACAAAAAAATGTTTGTATAATTTCCAATCACAAATGTTAAATATAAAAAATGAAACATAATCATACAAAAAACTCAAAAACAATCATAACAAATTAACTTAAAATACAGTCTTCATTAACATTTTATAATCAGTATCCAAATATGGATATTGAAGAACATTTTTTGTAATTTTCTTGTATAATTTTTAAACACAAGAAAGCTTTAAACATGGCGATTCATAAAAATACATTTTAGTGCTAATTAGCACTTAATCCAGAGTGCGATTTTCTATTTTGGCCTTGATGACGACAATTTTGGAATGTTCAATTTGGATATTTGTAATACATATCATCAAACTCATCCTTCCCAGTTTTGGATTCCTCACTGTCACTCAAAATATCTTCATCACCAGAAGGCCGTCTTCAGTTAACTGAAAGTTGGTGTTGACCAACTGAAAGAAAATCGATTGTTAAGTTACATTTGTATTCATTAACTAAATAGCTTTAAACAAAAGAGTCGTTGTTAGATCAGAGGATATTAATTCGTTCAAGTATAACCTATTAAGAACTTTCTAGTCAAATTTACAACTCAAAGCAAAAACTTTTAAAAACCAACTGATGCTTAAAAAAATGAGTTCATATAATTTCCAATCACAAATGTTTAATGTAATATATGAAACACAATCTTACAAAAAACTGATCACAACGTATTAACTTAAAATACAGTCTTCATTCACATTTTATAATCAGCGTCCAAATGTAAGTATTGAACAGAATTTTGTGTAATTTTTTAATACAATTTTTAAATAGAAGAAAGCTTTGAATATAACTATACATAAAAATATATTTTATTGCTAATTAGCACTTAATTCCAGAGGGCGATTTTCTATTTTGGCCTTGATGACGACAATTTTGGATCTATCAATTTGAATGGGTGGAGGTCTATATTTGTAGTACAGTTCATCAAAGTCATTCTTCCCAGTTTCGGATTCCTCACTGTCACTCAAAATGCCGTGTATCTTCATCGCCAGAAGGTCGTCTTCAGTAAACTGAAAGTTGGTGTTGACCAACTCAGGTCTGTGTTTTGCCGTTCTTTTCCTAGTTTTGATCTTCATCCACATATCTTCGCCGATCAGTTGCGGTTCCGTAGATTCAATGTCGAGTTCCGGTTCGTTAAAATCGTCTCCTCCGTCACTTGTGTCGGACATTTCGTTGTATTGTTGATCAAAAATTGTTTCTTCGATCAGTGGTTCTAAGTTAACTTGTTGTCCATTGTTTTTTTGATTTGTACTTGTGGCCAAGATCGCATTATATTCATTAGGTTTCTCAACATCGCTTTCGGAATCTGAGCATAAGTTCCACCAGTTGTCAGGTGGAGGTCGTTGGAAGAATGTTTCTAAATTTTCTTCGCGACGGGCAACAACCTGAGCAACAGAACGTTGTTGAACTACATTCTTAGTTGGCTCCGGTTTTTTAATAGGAATATTATCATTTGGTTCATTGTTGCTTTCTTTTGATTCACAAATTACTGAGCAATTCTTTCGAGATTGTAATCTCAAGTTCCTTTTCTTAACTTTCTTGTTTTTAATATTTTCATTTGATTTCACTGAAGCGTCAGTAGAACTAGAATTATTTACTTTCTTATTTTTATTCTTATCTTTAATTTTCTCAGTTTTTTCTTTTAAAGCACTTGCATCATCATTTTCATTTGTATCTTGGTTTAATTTAGTCTTATTATTTTTGCTTTTTTTAACCTTCAAAAGGGAAGTGTTTGTGGATGTACCCGCACTCGGTTTTGCAACTTTATGAGTTTTGTTCACCTGAACCAATTCATCGACCACAGGAGGCAAACTAGACTCCTGTTCATCTACAATATGTTCGTTTTTAGCCACCCGCTGCATCTTTGTATCTCGTCTCTTTTTAAGAAACAAAAATCGATAATATCTGAACTGTTCGAACATATCTACACCCTTTGCGGCACATTTCAAATGATTCGTTCTCCTTTTGGCTTCTTCATCAATCACTTCGAAGAAACGCCTTCGATTTTGCTTTATGTTTATTGGCTTCTCCTTTTGGAAACGTTTCAGACACTTCGAGAATTCGGAGCATGATTCGCTGCAGAATTTTTCAGTAACCTTCTGTGGGCTTGTAGTAACCTCTATGAACCTCTCTAAAATGAACATACATTATTTTCAAACATTGGAAATTTGACCAAAGATGTACCTTTTGAAAGTGATTCTGCGTCCTTCCCACTGTCAACTGATTGTTCTAAATCGAGGGTGGCTTTAAAATAAATAGCAAGGATCAAAATTTTTAAAATGTAGAACAATAATAAAACTCACCCGTGGGATTGTTGCTATTTTTGTCCACCTCATCGATTGTTGGTTCCATGTCGCCCATCCTGAAAGAAAATCGATTGTTAATTTACATTTGCTGCTCATCAACACTAAAAAATATATAATTTTTTTTTGGATAAAATTAAGGGGAAGCGCAAAATGCATGAATAAAGGAAAAGGTAAAAATGGTGGGATTCGCTGATGTGCGAATGGAGCGTAGGTGCAATTATCTATAAATCAAGCCATTAAAAGCTATTCGAAGGCAATCTGTCCGGATTACAGTAATTAAGAGCAACGTTAACAGACAGTCGTCCCCCGGAACAAAATCGCATTTAATCCCCGCACCCGGAATTAGCATAAACTGAATAATAGCGGGAAGGGGTTTATGAAGAAATGCAATTATACACAATGTATACATCCAATCCGTGCCAGTCCGTATAAATGAAGCTATTACGGGCGACAGTGCGAAGATGCGACCGACGTGTCTAAATATTAGAGGGTCTGGGCCTGTTTATGTGGGTATAACTCTATTATGACATTAGATTCGCGTTTCCACTGCCCGAGTTAATAAAGTGGATAATAGTATTTCTTCCCCTCTACTTTGTGTGCCGCTGCTCCTTCAAGGGGTGTGGGCACCGGAGGGGAAACTTAGGTTACATTGTTTAAGTTTATTGTGATCTCTTGCAATTATAAACCAACGACCGAAACAACATTTTGTTTATTTGTTTATTAAATAGTATTAAATGGAGATGGCGTGTTCAGCTTCAGCTTCAGAAATGTACGTGAGTATGCTTTTAGTGTAAACAAAGGGACAAAACCTCTTTCACTCCATCGATTCGGCACGTAGAAAATGTGAAAAACCAGTGGAAGCAAGGCAAAAAAAAAGTCGGACAGAAAGCTAATAACGTTGCCGTAATTGGATACAAGTTGTATAAAAATTCCCAACACGTCTAACATACTTTCAGTTTAGCCACTAAAAAGGCCACTAACTTCAATGATTTCGTTACAAGAGCACATTTGCTCCTCAAAAGTACACCATTTTGAGTCTCGAACAAAAGGGAAACTTAATAAAACAAGTCGGTCCCTTTATTTTCCAACAAACACCGGCTCCGGCTAAAAGCTTGCTCCAATATGTTCTCTGTCTCGCTCTACGCCGCAGACACTGGAAAAAATATCCATTACGAACTTTTACGCCAATTTACTCTTGCGTTGTTTTTAATTGGTAATTCTGCACGACTACTGCAATTGAATACTAGTTTTCAAAGCCTGAGACCTTTCGATTTTCACTCGAATGTTTTCGGTGCTAATTGATGTACTACAGAACATGTTTTTCTCGCCACCCTTTCCGCCCCATTCGAATTAAGCCTCGCCTAGGCGATCGAAGCTACACGAAATGTATAACTTATTATAACACAAAATCCGCTGGATCCTTTTAAAGTCGTTTAAGCATTACCTCCGACATTTCCCCCTTACCCTCTTTACACATCAGCCATCTTTGATATCAGCGAGCTGAATAGCGTGGGGTAGTTCCCTAATCTTATACTAATTCACCCTGTTAGAAGTAAGTCTATACCCTTGCGTGCTAAAAAGGCGGATTTCCCCCCAAAAGATTTTCTTCGTCCGCACCTCGCCCCTCACGTCCTCAACACGGAGCGACCGAAAACCGTTCGCAATTAGCGTGTTTTCCTCAACTACTCCGAACAATTAACGCGGACATTTTCGTGAGGTGGGATTTGAAGTTGTGCGACCGCGGAGTCGTCCGTCTGCGTGGCACATTTCCACGTGGATTCATTAAGTTTCCGCAGCACTCGTATAAATAAAGGTGGTTTATTAAGGGAGTCGGCTCGTCCTCGCCCGCCAAGCTGTTACGGTAATGTTTCGAATTACTGTTTCGGATTACTTGGGACCGGGACTTGTTAAAAAAGATTCCGCGGCTACGGAATTGCCACCGCCGCAGACCGTGTGTGGAGGCGGACTTGGCGGTGTAATTTCGCCCGACAGATTGGGGTTTATAGTGCTTCGTAAGTGGAATTTTAATAGAGGCAAGGATCAGCGGAGGGTAAATGCTTCGAAATGGAGGGAACATTACTTTTGGTTTTAAATAAATAGATGGTGCAAATGTGTTATATGGCGGTATGACAAAAGCACGAATAAAATGAAACAGTATTTTTCTGTTGGGCACATAATTTGTATTATAATTAAATATATTTTTATAATCTAACTGAAACTATGAAATTATAATAATAATATTGTTTTATAAAATTGAATATAAAATTTTATTTAATTAATTCATGAAATATTATATAAAATAATAATAAAAATAATATAGTAATTAACAACTAGACCAAAATTTAGAATTAGATATTAATTAACTAAAATTTTAACTTTTTAATTAACTTATTAAAACTATGAAAAAAATAACATTGTTTTTTAAAATTGAATATAAAATTTCAAATATTTTAAGACATTCTTATTATTATTATTTTAAATTTGACAAATAAAATTTAAATAAAACTAATAAAAATAATATAGTAACTAATAACTAGATTAACATTTAATAATCTTGTTATTTTGTTATATTTATTATGAAAAATTAATTGTTAACAAAAGATATTAATAAATAATTAAATTTATGAAAAAAAAAAAATTAAATTATTGTTATTTCTTGTGGTATTTTTTACAAAACATTAGAAATTTATTAGTAAATGAATAATTTGTTATCATAAAAATTAATACAAATTTTATGACGTTTTTAAATAACACTTATGCATTTTTATTTATGCATTTTATTTGTACATTTTTATTTAAAAACCATAATTTTATAAAAGAATAAATTATTGAAAATATTATTTTTTATTGATGACATTTTAAGATATATTCATTAGTCCAATGTGTTTTTAAAGAAATATTAAGATTATTAAAATATATTAGTCTATAAATAATTTACTGACATAAAAATTAATGATATCAAAAACATTGTTTTTTAAAATTGAATATAAAATTTTAAATATTTTAAGACATTCATATTATTATTATAATTAAATTCAGCAAATAAAATTTAAATAAAACAATAATAAAAATAATATAGTAACTAATAACTACATTAACATTTACAAATCTTGTTGAAATTTATTATGAAAAATTAATTGTTAATAAAAGCTATTAATAAATAATAAAATTTATGAAAAAAAAATAAATTATTGTTATTTCTTGTTGTATTTTTTACAAAACATTCGAAATTTATTAGTAAATAAATAATTTGTCATAAAAATTAATAAAAATTTTATGACGTTTTTAAATAATACTTATGTATTTTTATTTATGGATTTTATTTGTACATTTTTATTTAAAACCCATAATTTTATAAAAGAATAAATTATTGAAAACATTATTTTTTATTGATGACATTTTAACATATATTCATTAGTCCAATGGGTTTTTAAAGAAATATTAAGATTATAGATTAAAATATATTAGTATATAAATAATTTACCGACATAAAAATTAATGAAATCAAAATCTTATTAAATTTTTAAATAATGATTATACATATTTATTTATGCAACAAAGATGTACATTTTATGATTTTTAAAAAAAGAATGATATAAGAATTACACATTTATAAATTTTCATGAGTCCATATTTTTTTTGAATAATGAATTAAATTAATTATCTAAAAAAATAGAATTTTTTAATATAATATTATAACATGTTTATTTTTCTTTTTAATTTAGTCAATTAATTATTTCGTAATTTTCCAAGTCCAATAATGTTTTCTAAACAAATTTATTTATTTTAATACTTTTTACAAATCTTTTAAATAATTAAAATAAAAATAAAACTTATTGTTTAATAAATATTGTTAGTATTATATATGAATAATTTGTTGGTATAAAAATTAACATATAAATTTAAAGGTTTTAAATAAAAGTTTTATTTATGTAACAAAAAATGTATATTTAATAA
This sequence comes from Aethina tumida, assembly GCF_024364675.1. NCBI lineage: Eukaryota > Metazoa > Arthropoda > Insecta > Coleoptera > Nitidulidae > Aethina > Aethina tumida. The sequence goes on from NC_065439.1 coordinate 19,708,552, forward strand.
TTTTTAAAGCAAAGAAGAGATAAAATTAAGATACAAATTACTTGTAAAATTCCATTAAAGACCGTAATTTTACAAAACAATGAATTAAAAAGAAAATAATTTTTATATTAATGAACCTGTATGTATGCAAAAAAGGCATTAAAAAAAATTTTTTACAGAAATTATATTTATGAAAAACATATAAATATAAGTACAAAATATGTGTATCGAATTTAAATATTAAAAATTAAACACATTTATTTCACTTCTCTTGATAATTCTTTAAATTTGGTGAATAATTGGTGACACCACTTCTCAGTAATTCTTTGAGTTGCTGGTTAGTTAACACTGATCGCTGTTTCGATTTCACGAATTTTAAAGTGAATAAAATGATTCACATAAGTGAATATTGAAATAATTCGACAAGCAGCTTTTTTTAATTTAGGATACTTCGACAATACAAATTTCCAAAATTCGGTAATCGACGTCAACATATTTTATTTCTATTAATTCTAATTCTCGAGATGCTTTATGTTAATTTCAAATGGATTTAGAAAAAAATCTAGAGATGATTTAAAATATTTCAAGTTTTGAAATCTATTTTGTCCTTTTGAAAAAGTTGTATTATTTTATCTTACCCCTGCAATTGTAAATTCATGGTTTGCCAAAACTGCCAATTGCGGAAGATCTGTCCATTCATCAATACAGTTCTCCAAATCATTTTTTAAATTATATTAATGTATTGATGTATTAATTGTAGTTGTGCGTTGTTCGGTTGTGTGTCTCGAGACGAGAATTTGACATTTTCAAATAAGAGTCATACATTTTTATTTACGCAACAAAAATAATGTACATTTTACCGTTTTTAAAACGTACATAAAAGTGAGGCAGGAATTATTATTTAATTCATAAAAGGACAATTTAATGAAGTATAATTGGAAAAATTTTAATATTTTTTATTGATGACACATTTTAATATGCATTTATTTTATTTTAAATAAAATTGAAGTTACTCAGCACTTTTGTACACAAAAATCACTTCGATTTATATTTATTTATAATATAAATTAATTATTTTATATTTTTCGTACGTAATTATTTTAAAAACTACAGTAATATATTTTAAACTAATATTTACATTACATTTGATATTTTTTATACAGTGATAAGAATGAAGCGTTAATAATTAATTCATGAAAACTGTTGCTATATGACTAATTTGTTGACAGAAATATAAACGATCTCACAAACTGAACACGTTAATATGAAATGTTAAGTTTATATTTAATTACAAATTTAGATTACATAACATGTGATTGAAGTTGTTAGACAATGGGTTTGATTATGTAGCTCTTGTTTGAACTGGCACAGTCTTATAAGTGCTTTTTAATCCTAATTAAAAATAATTTCTATAACAAACTTGAATCAATTCTAAAATAAATATGAACTAAAATGTATTTATCCTTGTTTATTTATATACATTTATAATTTATGTAAATTAGAAGTAAATTAATAATTTTATATCAATGTAGGAACTATTTTTAACGACAACAATGTGAATTATATTAATGTGATTAATGTGTCTTAAATCAAATAAACATTTAAATATAACACTACAAAGGATTATTTTTATCATGCCGTATGATTATATCAAAATGTTTGCCATAATTTAACCAAGCATATGATTATGGCAAGGGTTAGTTATAATGTTATAATATCACAATTGATTTATTTAGGGTTCGATACGAGTGTCGCCCTCGCCCTATTATCGAGCACACAAAAAACAAATCCAGTATCCAAGGCCTGAAGGACCATTATGTTATGGCAAACGGACCGTGGCAACTCAACAGACATATGCCACATTATTTTCGACTATTAACGCACACGCACACGTTTAAGGACTATTTCCGGTCGCAAGACGAGTTTAATTTAATCAATCTACATCAATTTATAACTACAAGTGTAATTGGAAGATTTTTAAAATTGAACAAACAAAAATGGGGCACTTTGTTGTTAGTAAGGTGTTTTGTAACAATATAAAATCAGATAATCAGAGATTGTAGTAATTTACGTTTACAAACGGCGACAAATGAATAATAATTAGCAGGTACATTTTCTAATTAACCGGTCGCAAAGCCGCCCTCTTCCATTTACCCTAAATGAAATATTCCGGCCTAATTCGTTCTTCACATTTTAACTTCTCCTTAGGCTCAATTTGGGATTTCGCGTTAATGTCCGGACGGGTGGCGCAGGGCCGGATTTCGTAGGGGGGGAAGAGGGTGAATGATGGAAGGGAAACGTGGAGATAATCTGGTGGCGGGAACTCCGGTAATTACCGCGACATAAACACTGTTTAAGAGACGAGCTACATTAATTCATTAATTAAAATGTTGTGAACCGCCGACTCTCCGAAACCTGACTGGTTGTAAAGTAGAGGGTACCCGGTACTTACACCTTAAAGAAACGAAACAAAATGCGACGCGATGTGTGCAATAATTAAACCCGTAACGTAATAGCGATGAAAACCGTTCCTGCAAAGCTGCAAAACGACGGTGCACAAAAGCGAACGCATAAACCAATAACGGCCACCGCATAATCATTAATGGCAGAATCATTCGGCGGAATTTAATAGTTTACATTTAAGTTTAGCGTTAAATTCGCCCCGTTACAAATTGGCAACATTGAAGGGGTCGTGAAAGGGACCAGAACCGCATCCACTCTATCAGCATCGGACCAGAGTGGAGCGATTAGTGCCGTTTCGAATGTCCGGTGAAGGATCATCGATTTCGTTACTCTTCTCGTATTGAACTGTTCACATTCGGTCCACTATTCACTACAAAACCCCATTTACTCTGTATCATTGCGTGCTTTCATGTTTTCGACTGATTGCTTCTGCCGATGCCGGGATCCATTTAATTTTATGTAGGTTCCAGCAATGCAGGCGGTTTAGGTTTTATTTGTGCTACGATTGCTGCGTTTGTCAACTATAAAAATTGCTAATCTTGATAACAGATGGGAATTAAGTATGAAAACTTTCATAGTTATTTTATTGTCACATAACAATCTCAAGTACAAAGCTAATCCTTAATAAACCACAGTGACCATATTTGTATTGTTTTAAATGGAATTTTAGAAAATATCCTTTATAAATTTAATTTGAAATTTGCGTCATGTTTGTTAAATACCATGGTTATCGCATAAACCAAAAAGTGATAACCTGATCCCTCACCGGTTTTCACCAACGGTTTTACTATCGTCACAAAGAACTAAACGCACAATTTGGATGTATAAATATGATGGTTGATGACAAGCTCTGCCCTTCTGTGTTAAGACGGCGTCCACAATGGGTGCTCTTAACCTGAAGACCCTCCTAGTCGTGAGTTCTGGTAAGTTTTCAATCGAACACCATTAAATCATCATCTAAATTGATCATTTTAGTCTGCCTTTTGGCAACAACGGGGGACTCCGTGATGACTTGGGTCTCACCAATGTACGCCAAATTGTACTCCGACGATCCATCAATAAACCCCCTCGGAAGGCCAATCACCAGAGAAGAAGACACATGGATAGGCTCGATCATAAACATTGGATCAATGGTTGGAGGTATACCGTTTGGATTTTTATCGAGCCACTGCGGTCGAAAAATTACTTTGTTAACCATCGCAGTGCCTTACTTCATCTCCTTTGTGACTTTGGCCTTCGCCACTGATGTAAATTTGTACTACTTCGCCAGGTTACTAGCAGGAATTGCTATTGGTGGTGGCTACACCCTTCTTCCCACATACGTAACTGAAATAACCGAGGATTCGACTAGAGGACTCATGACATCATTGTTAAATTGCTTCTGGACCTTCGGCAACCTCATTCCTTACCTCATTGGTCCCTTCATGTCGGCGTTGTGGTTTAACGTAACTCTGGCTTGTTTACCAGTCATGTTCTTCATTTCATTTATGCTTATAGCACCAGAATCTCCATACTATTTAATAGGAAGAAACGAAGTTGACAAGGCCGAACAAGCTTTGATAACACTTAGATCTGGCAACAAATCTACGGTGCAAAAAGAGTTGGAGCACATAAAGAACGTCGTGGAAAATGAAACGCACGGCTCCTTATCGGAAATTGTCAAATCCAGAGTGTTAAGGAAGGCGATGTGTATCGCCATGCTCATTGTGATCTTCCAACAAGTGTCAGGTATTAAGGCCATCATGTTTTACCTTCAGTTCATATTCGCAGCGACGGGTAGCTCAATACCTCCAGAGTACTCGTCAATGATCTTTGGTGTTGTGCTGTTCGGTTCGAGCTTTATAGCACCTTGTTTGGCTGACAAGTATGGCCGAAAGGTCCTGTTAACCGTTTCCTCCTTGGGCGCCACCGTGGCTCTTGGAGTTCTCGGTGGGTTCTTCTATATACTGAATGAAACTGACATAGATACGTCGTCGTTCAGTTGGTTGCCCATCCTTTGCCTCATTTGCTTCGTAATCTTCTTCAATCTGGGCCACGGTTCTGTTTCTTGGACCGTAACTGCAGAACTGTTCCCGAGCAACGTTCGTTCCTATTCTGCGACAATAGTTTCCAGTACTACTTGGTTAACTGGATTTTTCGTAACTAAGTACTTCAGCGCTTTGAGGGACGCCGTCCAGGATCAAGGAACGTTTTGGTTCTTCAGCGCCTGTTGTCTGGTGGCCACGCTGTTCTTCGTGTTCGTCCTTCCCGAGACCAAGGAGAAGAGTTTCGACGAGATACAGAAAATGTTAGAGAATAAGAAGAGCAAAAGCGACTCTAAAGACGCTAATGACAATGTATAAATAATTATTTTATATTAAAATTATTTTTTTAACACTTTGTATTATTATACATTAAACTAGACTCGAACAAACTAAAACACCGGATTGAAACTGAAAAAGTCAAAGAAGCATACATACCCTGGTCTCCAAAGATTGGACTTATTAAAGGCATTAGCAAACACCAGATCATCCATCAATATACCCCCTCGAAAGACTAATCACCAGAGAAGAGGATACGTGGATAGGGTCCACCATAAATATTGGGTCAATGGTCAAAGGTATACCTTTTGAATTTTTATTAAGTTTCTGCCGACGAAAAACTTTGTGGAAAATGAATGCTTGCTCATTGTGACCCAACAAGTATCAGATATCAAAGCCACCATGTTTTATCTCCAGTTCATATTCGTAGCTACAGGTAGCTCAATTCCTCGCCAGTACTCGTCAGTGATCTTTGGTGTGGTGCTATTTGAATCGAATTTTATAGTACCTTGTCCTCTTAACTGTTTCCTCCTTGAATCCTATTGTGGACATATTGAACGAAACTGACATTGATACCTCACCGTTCACTGGGTTGCCTATCCTGCACCACTAAATACTAAAGGATTAAAGTACGTTTTGGTTCTTCAGCGCCCGTTGTTTTTCGGTTCTTCCGGAGAGGAAGAAGAGTTTCGACGAAATACAGAAAATGTTCCAGAATAAAAACAGCAAAAGCGACTCAAGGGGCACAAATAACAATGTGTAAATAATTTTTTTATTAAATTTATTTTTTTAACACTTGTGTATTATTATAAATTAAACCGGACCGGAGCAAACTAAAATGTTGCACACGCCACAATTTCACAGCAGGTCATATATCTTGGACCCCATTTTTATGGCGACGCGTAATTAAGAAAACCACAACAGTTTTCCGTGGCTTTTTTATGGCTCTATCATTTTATTATTTTTTTGCTTTGCCCCATTTTGCTGTGAAATGGTCAACGAAGCATCAAACCCGCGCCGGTCTCCAGAGGCTGGGCTTATTAAGGGCATTAGCACCGTCTGTTAAGCACATCTGTTTAATTTTTTCGCCCCTCTGGTTATTGCAAACTGTACAGGACCGAATTTTAATCACTTACTTAATCTTGTGTCTTCCATTGAAGTTTTTGTGTCCGTTCAAAGACATTTAAGATACACGATACTTGATTGATTGGGGGTGTGATGATTGAGGCGACTCAAAGGATGGAGCGGAATGAGTTGATAATGGTGATTTGTGGATCAGTGGGGTACGGTCCTGTTTGAGATTATAAAAGTGGAGCGCCCATCAAGCACATAAGTGATACATGTAATTAAAATGTATATGGTGTTGTGACAAGACCACCCCAACTATTTATTGTGACAGGAATGATAAGGGATCATCCATTCCCTTTTATGAGTTTTAACATTTGATTTATTAAGTCGCTCGAGAGGAAAAAAACTCGATCGGAGTTATTAACATATTAGGGGTCTCTAAACGAACTATAATGGATTGGGCCAATGTTTTAGGTGTGGTGTTTGTTGCGAATAATGAATATTTAGTTGGCTGTTTTGTGGGGATTTCACCGCTTTATTGAGTCATGACGTTGATTTAGAGTGGATTTCGTGTAATTAATAATGTTGTGACATTGATGGTGAATTCCACAAAAGGAAGATACTTCATAGAAAATTACCAATTGATGGTGCCGGAACAATTATTAAGTGCTTTAATCTACATTCACGGTGTTATTGGTTTCCGACGAACATTCAGTCCATTTGTCTTATTCATTGAACACATTATCGGCAACAAACGAGACGGCAAACTGGCGACCATAATGTAACCTCGACCAGGAAGTCTCACAGGAGTTGATACTCCAATCCGCACACATCCACTCAATCAACGATTTGCGTAATCAAAATTTATGCCGTATTAACTTTGAATAATACGAAGGGGTAGCGACCAATGCACGCGTCAAATGGAATACTAATATTGCGACCACGATCGCTATCGACTGCTTTTGTCAATGCACGTTTTGGCTTTATCGTCCTGGATCGTACACGAGAATCCAGTCAAAGGGAAATATAATGTACGCCTTTTTGTCATCGTCACACTACAACATGGCTATTCGGAAATACGAAAAAGTCGATACAATTCAATATTTTCTAATGTTGCCGCTTTAAATGTTCCAATCGTTGCCGAGGTTCCCATGATGGTAACTTGGAGCAATCGAACCGAATCGCACACACAATAATGCGTAACATAAACGGAGCCCCGTGTGTTTCTTTTTTGTGTAATTTTTCGCATCGCCGCATCAAAAAGAGCAGAAACCATGGCACGGTAAATGCAAGATGGCAACCGTTTCATCGATGGCTTTTGTCCGGGACTAAACAGTAGTGGATCTTCTTATTGTTGCGCCGGCCTTTGTATTATTGTTGACATTTGCAAACAACGACACCCCAGAGTGAAATAATCTCAGTTAAGTACGCCATCGGTAATCAGCTTTGGACTTTAATTTTTCAGGATTTTTCTCGGCTTTTGTTGGCACGGGATTAGCACCGTTTAAGGGACACTGAGAACATAATCTGCATTGTCAATTGGTTTGTTGTGTTTCGTGTTTGGAAATATTATACCATTCGTTATACGGTTTGTGTACTATTTAATAAGTTTTTTAATACGATTTAGTAGTTTCTATTTTCTTTTAAACTGTCGTGTCTTAACAATTATACTAAACTTGTAATAAATAGGTAAACATTTTGGGAATATTTGTATTTCTCAACCATTTATAATTTTTGTGACAAATATTATATTTTATTTATTGATTGTCAATAAAGCCACAAAATGTTCTTTTTATGTCCTGTTCAGTATAATTTTAATTAATCATTATTTATCAATTAATTTTGACGGATTATACTCATCAATAAATTTTCCAACTAAATTTATTCCAATATAAACAATATTTACATTAAATATTAAATTAGTTATTTAAATATTCTTATTTGAACATTACTTATCAGTAATGAATTAATTTTTGTATTATATTATTATTTTGTTTTTTTTTATTTGCATTTTGGTGTATTCAAATAGAATAATAATTTTAATTCAAGTTAAATGTATCAACGAAGAAATTAAGTAATATCTCGAACCAGTCATTAAACTGGGTTGAATTAATCATTAGAAAGAGGCAAATTCATCAAACAGTTTGAAAACTGGATTCCTCACAAATTAAATGAAGGTAACAAAGTTAGAAGTTTAACAATTACATACCAAGAAATCAGCCAATTATTGTTCACTAAACCACCAAGTTCATGAAAAATTTGACTCATCAGGAAACACAAAGACTAAAGAGCCCATAGAAATGCTGTTATGCTTTTTCATGACATCGTAAGATAATATGCAGCTCAAGAAAACAAAAAAAAAAACAACGGTCAAGTTAAGTGAAAAGTTCTACTTCATCCATCACATGGCTTAGATGTTTCTTCATGAGGCTATCATTAATATATGTCATTATCCCATGTTTAAAGTAATAAACAATGGCATGAATTGTTTGTAAAATATAAGAAAAAATTGTTGATTATAATGATTATTTTATTAGACAAAAGTTATTTACATATTAATTTAAATATATACATTAAACATGTAAATTATTATTATTATTTTTGGAATTAATCATTTGAACAATGGATTGAAGCTGGCAAACCTAGTGGAACACCATTTAAAATTGTCTTAATCCAAGAACCGACTGTGATGAACTGCTTGTGGTATTTTACATACTGATTACTTACCAAGAAGCCAGCCAAATGATCAATCTAATTATTTCTCAAAATTCCAATAACTTCATGAAAATATTTACTCAGAAATTAAAGAGTCTATAGAAATGGTGTTGTGCTTTATCATATCATCGCAAGATCATATGTAACATTAGAAACTCATGGAAAAAATGTAAGAGAAAAGTTGTACCTCAGCCACTTCATAGCTTAGATGTTTCTACATCTGACTGTCACTAATTTTTGTCATTATCCCATGTTTAATGTAATAAAGAGCTTAACTGTGAAGAGGATGTCCAAACTGACGTTTGATATTTTCTTTAGCTTCAAGAACCCCAATTTTTTTCTAGTGTCGTGTCGTGTCAAAAATGTTTGATTATAATGGTAATTTTGTTAAATAAAAGTTATTTTACAGAAAGGCCATGAGACGATAAATATACCGAATCGGCCCCAGAAAGTGGTCGGGTTCATAATTTCAAGGAATCTGAGTACTAATAAAATACTTCGATAGTGCGAGTTTCAGGTCTTTATCTATAACCGTTTCTGAGTAAATCGAAAATACTGAAAATTAGAAAAAATTAATTTTCTCAGCGCTGTGTGAATCGATTGATCTAGATACCGGATATGTTTTGGAGGACGATTGTAGCTTTTCGGAAAAAAAATGAGAGCCATATTGGTTCACAAGAACCTTAAAAAAATGAGTTTATTTTCTTAATTTCCATTTTTAACCATCTTACGATTATGACACAAATATGAAACTATTTTTTTTTGAATTCCTCGTCCAATTTCCGATAAATATATGAGCTTTTGGAATTTTTAAAAACGGTACGCCATATTGAAAAAAAATAAAATCCATTTTTTTGCTCAAAAATCGGGTTTTTTAATAATTTTACTCTTGAACTGATATAATACGGAACTTGCTTGATTACTGAGCTGGTGAAAACAACAGAAAAAATCCAGTAAATATTTAAGGTTTTTCATCAGGTATTCGAAAATCATCCATTTTATCAAGAAGTGTAGAGTCACATTCAACAGCCAAACTTTCCATCATTTTAGATAACTCAGAAGATCTTAAATTACTCCAATTAGAATAAACTTTTAAGTGGTTCGTTCAAATTCTCCGTATAAAAGTGTTTTTTTATGAGATGATCGCTGCAACATTGATTCCCATTCGGAATGAAAATTCTTTTCTTAATAAAGCATTGCATACGGGCATCTTGAGGAACAACTACTAGATTTGAATTAGAAACAGAACATACACAACAATATCTGTGAGTTACAACAGTTCTCTTAATTTGAACTTCGAGAAAGTCTTCTGTATCATCATCACATACAACATCTAAATTGAATGATGAATCATCAGTGCTTGACTCATCTTCCACCGATGTTTCCTGATCCTCATCTTCAAGTTTCGTTTTCTTATATTTTTTAACACGACAATTAGAACACAGAACATCACCGACTGCAATTGGACACTCTTTAGCATCTTCATCAGATTTTATATATTTTGGAGTACTTGGGCTTTTTTTTAAGAATTTTAAGAACAAATGCAACACTTGAAATTATTAGTTTTAGGTGTCGGCATATTTTCACTTAAATAATAATATAGTTAAATAAAAATAATTATTAAATATAGATAAAAATACAACCAATACTTCCAATAATAGTAATTAAGTATATTAAAAAAATATTTTGATATGAGTGTATCTATTTTTTCTGTTGCGTTCACAGCTCAGTAATCAAATAAGTTCCGTATCATATCAGTTCAAGAATAAAATTATTAAAATCCCGATTTTTGAGCAAAAAAATGGATTTTATTTTTTTTTTTCAATATGGCGTACCGTTTTTAAAAATTCCAAAAGCATATATTCATCGGAAATTGGACGAAGAATTCAAAAAAAATAGTTTCATAATTGTGTCGTAATCGTAAGATGGTTAAAAAATGAAATTAAGAAAATAAACTCATTTTTTTTAAGGTCCTTGTGAACCGATATAGCTCTCATTTTTTTCCAAAAAGCTACCATCGTCCCCAAAAACATATCCGGCATCTAGATCAATCGATTCACACAGCGCTGAGAAAATTAATTTTTCCTAGTTTTCAGTATTTTTTGATTTACTCAGAAACGGTTATAGATAAAGACCTGAAACTCGCGCTATCGAAGTATCTTATTAGTACTAAGATTCCCTGAAATTATGAGCCCGATCTCTTTCTGGGGCCGATTCGGTATATTTATCGTCTCATGACCTTTATTTTAATTTAAATATAAATTATGCATTAAAAATGTATTTTTATTTAAATCAATGGTTTGGACAATGGATTAAAGCTGGTCTAGCTGTGGAATTTTACATATTGACCACCTATCAGGAAGTCAACCAAAATGTTCAATCCAACTATTGCCCCCAAATCCATCAAGTTTATAAAAACCTTTACTCAGAGAATAAAGAGACCTAAAAGCAGTTACGGTCAATTTAGTTATTTCTTATCAATTCAAAATTGAACAGGAGCTCCAAATTGACAATTGATATCTTGGAAAGGGTGCGTGCTTTGGCCGCTCCGTTTAATTAAACAAAACGTCCATTTTTTGCGGTCGTCTCGTTAATTTAAGGATAATTAAAGCATCGATTGGTCGAGGATTTTTTAACGAACGTCAGCGAAACTGGCAACAACAACAACGAAAAATAAAAACCGAACCAATGCGCACTTTGATGCGGAAAACTAAACAAAAACACAGTGAAAAATTAATAAACACACACACACACAAACCAGGCAACAAGGAACAAAGTGAAGAAAAAAAAATCGCTCGCGCACACACACACACACACACACAGTCAATCTCGCTGAACCCCTTGAATGTGGTTCGCGGCATAAACTTTTTAAAAAGCTTTTCCGTTAATGGGAAATAGGCAGAGGGATTATCTTGCCGGCTAATGTAATTTGTTCATCTGAACATGTTTAGTAGGCATTCGCGTGACTAGAATATTTTTTTCAAAGGCCAGAGGTTTATTATTCTTTGCTTTTATCTGTCCGTAATTATTTTTATGAATCCGGCGCGCGCCTATTTTTCGCACAGCAACCGAAAAAAACGGGCGACGTACGTTTTTGGTTGATTTTATGTGTGCTTTTAATTGTGCGGAGTGCGGAACGACACGACGAAACTCCGGTGGCATTTTGTTTCATTACTTTTTCCCAAAACGACGATTGTTTGATGTTATGCCTTTAATTTTTTCCTAACATGAATATGAGATACAAAGTATCTAAAAACCGAATTGTCTTTTTTTTCTGATATTGAAAGGTGTACTTACCCTATATTTTTGATCTCTTGTGATAACATAAATAATAGAAGGGGTCAACTTAATAACCTTTTAAGCTGCTATTTACACACACAGTTAATGTTCACTTTTGAGACCAAATTAATGTTTAATTTTTAATGAGTCATTAAATTTCTATTTTTCGACAATTTTCTAGTAACGTCTTAGTAATTTTTAATACTACCAACTTATAAACCACGGTTCTTTACAAACCTCAGAAATTTGGTAAGTATAAATACCAACATGCAAACTCAACTTTAGTACAATATGTATGAAATAAGTTACCAGCAATTTTTGTAGTTCCATCTCTTTTTACACCATATTAAATTAATGTAAACTTATTTCCCTCTTTCTTGTAAGGGTAAATATTTCTGATTGGTAAGAACCCTAATTGGTTGATTAGTTAACCGCTAATTTTAAATTTACTGTTAATACACGAAATTTAAATTTTATAAGCTGATTTTTTTTCAATAACATCAATATGAAGATAATATTTTTAACGTACAGTTTAAAAGTATTTTATTATTAAAAAAATAATCCTCATAATTTCAATTTTTACTCAATTTGAAAATATTTTTTAAAAAATGTATTAAAAATATGAGCTCTACTACTTGAATGGGCTGCCAGTACCTATAATGTTTATCGTTTTTTCTGTTATTGGGAAATTTATCAAGTAGTAGGCACGAAAAATTTGTCTGAGTTTGAGAAACTTAAAAGTAGATCGATAAGTAAATAACTTGAATGCCAAAAAACAATCCAATCATATATATAGTCAACTGAAATTAAAGTAAAACTGGAGGAAATGGGACTGAAATTAGTTTAAGAACTGTGAGAAGATGGTTAACGAATGGGGGTTGGTTTGACCCCATCAAAAATGTGACTTATTTAGCATCACACTCACTGGACCACAGGAAGTGAGTACGAGTAGTTTTTTTAGTGATGAGTCTGAATTTAATTTATTTCTACAAAACTTTTAAGTACACATAGTAAATAATTTTTAACAACTGAATTGCGTGTTCATAGATTTTGGGACAATAAAATATGCATCCCACTAAATATATATACCAATATAAAATTGGTTTGTCAAATATTTTTTTAGATATTTTGATTTTGACCAACAACACTTATTGTTTTCAATATTTAAGTCGGCATTAGGTTCATTGAGTTCTGACATTCTGCGCAACTCGGTCTTTCAGAGAGAGAGAGAGAGAAAGAGAGGCAGAATCCGTTACTATAAGGAACATTTTCTAGCGCATGCGTCGTAAGGCAATTTTCATTGAACAATTTTCAGTGCAGTGTTGTCGCTTTGTAATAGTTAAAATATTCGAATTATTCTTTGTGGTTGAATTATAATTATTAATATGCATTATACTTTTTATTTTTTGGCAAGTATATTATTTCTTCTAATTTGATGATTATTGTTCATTAATCAAAATATACTTTACAGATTATATTCTCGTGGCGTTTTTAAATACAAAATTAATATGTAGAAAATATTATCCCTATTCTTCTGGTAATTACAATGTACATTCTAAATTTAATGGTATGCTCATTTAATATATTTTACTTTATAGATCATTCCCATTTTTAAAATATTATACATTTATTTCTTTAGTAAGATCATTTTTAATTTGTTGGCAGTAATTTTTTAAGATATCTTACTTTATAGATTATTTGTGTGATTTGTGTGCTGTATTTATTATTATATTTTTTTTTTTTGGTACAATCTTAATTATTGATATGGGTCATTAATTAATTAATATATTTTACTATATAGATAATTTAATTAAAAATGTTTTTAATTTTTATTATTTTTTGCAATTTTTTTCGAGTTTTCTCCACGAATTCATATGGAGAAATAAATTTAAAAATCATAATATGTTTATGAGCATTTTAAATTGCACCAGGGATCAATATCGAGTGGAATATATTTTTTTGTTTTAATATAATTTTTTATTATAAAATATATAAATATATTTTTTTGTTAATTTTATATTAATGTATTATTTTTTATAAAAATTATTCATTCCCCTTTGTAAATTTACCTAATTATTTAATAAAGAACTTTTAATTACATAGTTAAACTACCAAAGAAATATAGAGTAAATACAAAATAAATATACTAATAATTAATAAAGTGATTTGCAGAATTTTAATTTTTTTAGAATTCAATCACAAGTCATACATGAAAAACATAATAAATTACATATAGATTTTTCTAATAACAATTTTCTCTACATATTTCGTTAAAAATGAAATCTGGCAACTATGCTGTTTAAAATCTCCGAAACAGATGATTTCAAATCAAGTTGACGCATGCGCTAAAAGTATTCCTTAGAGTCGCGGATTCTGCAATATTACCGAAAGAGAGAACAATCACAGTGAATAGAGATTTGGATGTAACATAAAAGAGACGAAGATAAAGATGAAGAATTATATATTAGAAAAGACGTCCATGATTGCATTGTATATTGATTCATGATATACATACTAAGATAAACGATAATATATTACTCTTGCGCTGCCGAAAAATTGAGCAATAAACATCTCAACTGGTTTCAAAAAGTTAAGCATATTGTCTCATTTTAAAAGTAAATGATTTATTAAAAAATAAATTGTAATAGTAGAAATGTAATAAAAAAAGAAATTTTGTTCCCACTGTTCCCAAAATGAAAAATACACCATATTTTTTAATATCGAATAATTCCGCATCTGCTTCCTATTACAATTTGTACTTCTGATCAGGTCAGGATGATTTCGATACAAAGCGTTCCATAATTTTGGAGGAATTTGTCTTAACCCCCTGAGAGTAAGAGCAACGGGACTCGTGAGCAATTAATGATCTTATAAGCACTTCCCAGGCATGTTCTACGTAATTCAGATCAGATGACAAGGATAGTGGAGTATTTTCTAAGTGGTTGAGAAGAGCCCTAGCTCTGTGTTCGTTGCATAAATTTCATTGGTCATGCTACGGTCGCAGATATAAAGTTCTATTCTACTTCCTAGAAAAATACCACCCCATACCATTACGGACCCATCCCGATATGAGTGAACTTTCTGCACATCACGTGGATTTATTCTGTGATTTGGAGGTCTCCAGACTCGTACTGACTTTCTCTCACTAAATACTCCAAATCTGCTTTCAACTGTGGACATCACAGTATTTCACTTATCATATCACAATTAATGATCTTAGAAGCATATCCCATTCGTGTTCTACGCAATTCAGATCAGGCGACAAAGCTAGTGGGGTATTTTCTAAGTGGTTGAGAAGAACCCTAGCTATGTGTCTGTTGCATAAATTTCATTGGTCATGCTACGGTCGCAGATGTAAAGTTCTGTTCTACTTCCTAGAAAAATACCACCCCATACCATTATGGACCCATCTCGATATGAGTGAACTTTCTGGACATAACGTGAATTTATTCTGTGATTTGGAGGTCTCCAGACTCGTACTGACTTTCTCTCACTAAACACTCCAAATCTGCTTTCAACTGTGAACATCACAGTATTTCACTTATCATATCACAATTAATGATCTTAGAAGCATATCCCATTCGTGTTCTACGCAATTCAGATCAGGCGACAAAGCTAGTGGGGTATTTTCTAAGTGGTTGAGAAGAACCCTAGCTATGTGTCTGTTACATAAATAACATTGGTCATGCTACGGTCGCAGATGTAAAGCTCTGTTCTACCTCCTAGAAAAATACCACCCCATACCATTATGGACCCACCTTGATATGAGTGAACTTTCTGCACATAACGTGGATTTATTCTGTGATTTGGAGGTCCCAAGACTCGTACTCTCTTTCTCTCACTAAATAATCCAAATCTGTTTTCACCTGTATGTAAACATCACAGTATTCCACTTTTCATGTCACAATTAATGATCTTAGAAGTATATCCCAGGCATACTCTACGCGGTTCAGATCAGGCGACAAGGCTAGTGGGGTATTTTCTAAATGATAGAGAAGAACCCTAGCTCCGTGTCTGATGCATAAATTTCACTGGTCATGCTACGGTCTGTTCTACCTCTTAGAAAAATACCACCCCATACCATTATGAACCCATCCTGTAAACATCACAGTATCCCACTTTTCATGTCACAATTCTCTTTCTTGACATCAAGGTTGCACGATGAGCAGGCTAGAGGGGTAGTCACCTTATGAATATCCTTCAACGAAGACCTGCATCATTTAACTGATTTAAAACTGTCCTTGGGCTTATATGACGTCCAGTAGCCAAATTAGGTCTTATCTGAGAAGCGTGCAGTTCCTTATTGTCTCTAGAAATGTTAATAGAGTCTGCACACTAAGGATTGTTCAACATTAAATGCAGCGGTCTCTTCAACTTAACTTGAGCCAGTCTGAAGCACTCTATAGCACGATATCCGTCAGCTTCTGTTAAATGACGCCTATGCATGATTTTGAAAATCAAAAAATTTAAAAATTTTTTCGACTTCACTGTTTTTTTTTATCTAAGGATTTATTGCTTTCATTTTTACGTTTTTAATGACAAATAATCAACGGAGACCGCATAAAAATATACGGTTAAATTAACATTTTATTCGAGATATGTTAATATGCTTAACTTTTTTATCAGTTTATTATAAACATTCCCGCAGACAAAATTCCAAAGGTTCGCCGCCCCGTGCGCCGAAAGGAGGAAATATTCCATGCATTAGAATCATGACGGGAATAACAAAGGGCAAAATGCATCTCGGTTATGTATATAAATGTGTAAAATGTGATCAGGGGCGGCGCGTCGTCTCCCGTACGTCGACGAAATAACAAATGATAAACTTTTGATATGTATTTACATAAAACAAACGACTGCGCCCGTCCATACGAAAAGTTGGCTAATATTTCAAGTTTGCAACAAGGTATCCTTTATACCACGTATCATCTCGGGTGGTGTATTTCCCTTGGGGGGTGGCGCGAGTCGAATGTGCCACGTTCCGTCTCCACGATCTTAATTTGAAACTGTCAATTCTTTTTGCGGTACGTCCGTGACCGGCAGCCGTATATTTCAAAAAGCGACGTTTTGCGAAACGAGAAAATCCGCACACACACACACACTTGCACGAATTTATTAAATGAATGTTTGTTGATAAACGAATACAAATTCCGTTGAATTGGATTATAATTGCGCAGAAAAACCATTACATTCGTTTGAAGTGGCTTTAAAAAAACATATGATTTAATTAGAGGGAGTGGAATTAATTAAAGATTGTTGTTGTCTTTTTTCGGATGTTAATTACGGAAAATACGGGATGTGTAAAAAGAACATCAAGTTTAATATTATATATTTTTAATTATACCTATATTGTGTTCAGCGAAAAACGAGTTAATTAAAAGATTAAAATATATTTTTAATTAGGAAAAAAGGCAGCTATACTTAATTAAGATGTTTATAAAACTCATATTTTTAAAAACCTTTTAAGCTTTTAGTACTTACCAATTTTATTTTTATTTATTATGCTGTTATTTTAACCGGAATATACTTGTTAGTGAAATAGCATAATGTTTTTAATTAGAGTTTTCACGAATTTCGTTTCCTCATGCACATCAAAGTTTGAGTGTATCTAAGAAAATAATTAACGAAATTAATTCCTCCTTTCAAAATCAAGGCAAGAACAACACAAATTAAAATTACAGCTGCAATTACTTTATACAACCTAGTAGTTTTTCATCCCCACTCATTTACCTTTTTTTTTTTGGTCATGTAAACTTTTATCGCGTATAAAACGCGAACACTCAATGTATATTCTTAGTGAGGGCCATAATAAAAACGGCAACGGGATGCAATAAATGTATCTAGTAAGTGGATTAAAACAACCACTTAATTACCCCCGCTTTGAAATATGGCCGTAATCTATCTAAAAGACAAAAGGCCACTCCAATAAAGCGTTAATTAGATTAGACTTTTAATTTTCCGCAGCCTAGACACGCGAAACAGCGTTTTTATTAGCGGGGGTTGTTGGTTCGGCGCGGGGTTGCCAGGTGGGAAACAAGAAGCACGATCAAAGTGGAACACTAAAATGATTACAATGTTATTGCTTTAATAAATACAAATGTTTTAGTTCGAAGTGGATTGCAACTTTGTTTTTTTTTTAAATTAACATCAAAAACATTAATTATTCAGTTTTCATTTTGCGGTGATTAAACGTCGATTTGAATTTTTAAACTTGGTTTAATCATTTTTATTGGTGGTTTTTAAACCAATAAATTAAATCTTGAACTTACATTTTTATTTCACAGGCAAATATTATTTTAGAGCGTATTTCTCATTTAAAAATAACTGAAAATATATTGTATATTATTGTATGTATTTAATAATAAATTGTTTAATACTTTTCGCTTTTTTAAAATTTACCTGTAGAACAATTTGTGCATTTGTGTTAAATAAATTAGAGATATTTTAATAGTAATTACAGTTTATAATTAAAATTTCTGTATGTTAAACTAAAGTGAAATTTTAACATTTTAATTTTTCCCTCTTAAATAAATATAATTTTTAGCGGTTTATGGTTCAATAATAAATTTATGAATTTAAATGAATGTATTTATAATTGTTAATAAAATATTTATTTTAAGTTGAATTAATTCCTATATTTCTTATAATTATAATTCAAAATATTTAAAAATTGATATAAAAGCTTATCAAATAGATATTTTTATAATTTATATTAACATTTTTTATAATAAAAAAATTTTTTATAATAAAATAGTTTGAATATTTAAATTATAAACATGCATTTTTTATTTTTAATAAAATTGAATTTCTACTAATAATTACTTAAAATAAAATTTTTAAATTACATAATAGCTTAAAGATTATTTATAATACCCAAAAAGTTCTTAAAAATATACAAATATTGAAATATATAAGTATAAAAGAAAAATATAAATATCTATTAAATAAATTAAATAAGTACTTAAGAAAAATTTAGTTGACAGCAAAATGCATAAAATAATTTGTTTTTTATTGTTATTTTTGTAATAGATCTTAATTACAACAAATTTTAAATTTTGATTAATAATCGTTAGAATAATAAATAAAAAATTTATCTATTTTACTACTTATATTATCATTTTTTATTAGTTCAATTTTTAAACAAAATTTAAATAAATAAATTTATTATTTATTCATTATAAAATTTACAATTTAGTTAACAGCGAAAAACATAAAAAAATTTGTTTTTTTTTTTTTGTTATTTTTGTGTTAGAACTTAATTATAATTTTTAAGAATTATCATATAATGAACAAGGAAAAACATTAAAGCCTAAATATTAAATAATAATTAAATTTTGATCATCTTTTTTATTAGTTCAATTTTTAAACAAAATTTAAATCAAACAATTTTAGAGCAAAAAGAAATATCTGATATATATCTATGTTGTTGGTCTTTACTAAAATTTAATAAAACTGGATAGTTCTCAATATTTAAAATCTAAAGAATATTTATTTTTTACTTATTACTATTACTTATTAGTGTAATATTCAAAAGTACATTTAAAATAAAACTAAATTTGTATTTTTTTATTGAATGTCTACAAGTACTTACATAATATCTTAAAAGTTATTTAGAATATTCCTTGAAAAGTCCTTGAAAACTTAAAAATATTAAAATATGCGTCTATGAAAGATAATTATAAATATTTATTATCTACCAAGTACATAAAAAAAATTAGTTGAGTACAAAATACATAATATAATATGTATTTTTTTAAAAATTTAGAATATTTATTAATATTATCATGTTAAAAACCAAGAAGAAATGTTTAAGCCTCAATATTAAATAATGTTTCATTTTAATTTAATAATCGTTACACCGCTAATTAATTTCTTCTTCAAAAATATCTTAAATAACCAATCGGATTGGATTTACTTTGGAAACTTGCAGACGTTTCTAAAAATTGCGGCAATCTAAAACTGTCGTGCGACGGCAACATCGGATCTTGGTCGATCATCCCCCGACGATAGTGGCTCACGCGACCCGCGTTAATTCTTCCCGATGTCCGAACAAAACGTTAATTTCCGACCGTATCGGGGTCACGCCATTGGTCGCACGTGCTTTTAGCCTAATGGAATGAAATTAAACACACCAATCGCGAACAACTTTAGATATCATCCGTCGGCCGATTGACGATTGCTTTGGTGGTGCGGCCGCTACGTCCCCTCCCGGCTGCCGACGCCGTACACAAAGCACGGACACGCAGCAACGTCCGTCGCCGCCGCCGCCGCCGCCGTCGTCGTTGTGTGTCCGACAGGACAGGGCAGAACACGCAGCTTTTTCACTTTATGTCCGGTAAATCGTGTGCGGAACTTAAGTGAATCGATACGAATCTGATTCTAAATTTGCTCAATTTTTATGTACATAAGTACACGATTATTTTAAAAAATTAGGGAATGAGTCAATTATTTTTAAACTATTTAAAATACATGTATTAATAATTTGTTTATAAAAGGTATCATTAGTTTCAATTAGTCTTCAGCAATATTCATGTATTTTCACATTTGAATTCTCCAGTAATAATATAATTTACAAAGCTATTGTTTTCAAAACAAACGTAAATTATTCCACTCATAATTTAAATCGTAAATCAACCAAACTTAATACAATGGAATAATTCTGGCGCTTTGTTTTAAACGTATATATTAATAATCAACAGAAAAACATTTCCTAATAATTATGATTAATCAAAGTGTATACAAATTATACTTTTAAAAATGCTAGCTTTATATTTTGTATAATTTTTAAACAAAAGTTTAATTTATCCTTTTTTCATCATTATCAATGGATTATAAAAAATACGTTTTATATTCATTTAAATATGTATATTATTTTAAACATTCAATTATTCTTTTTTTAATTTAAATAAAATTCAGATTCAAAATAATAGATAATAATTAAAATAAATAAAAGTTATATAGTCTTAAGAATTTTATCATTTTAGAAATGACTAGACAATTAATTTTATAATTGGTTATTCACAATAGTCCAATAAACAATTCAATTTCTTACACAAACCTAACGAGAGCGCCATCTCTTCATCCGCCTGAAAACTTTCACATTTTGAGGGTAGTTCTCTTGACACAGGGTAGAAGTTAACTGTAATAGATATAAGGGTAAGAGCAACCCTCTATCGTTGTATTGAGCTACTGTAAAGTGTAATAAAATTATCTTTAATGTATTATTAGGGGTGGTCATAGATGTCGACAGATAAGGAAAAACAGAAATCATTTATTTTTTGAAAATTAGTTTTATTGAGCATCGTAATACATATTTTTTTTTATTTTCAATCTTGATTACAAATTTTAAATTAAGATATATTTTCTTTAATTACTAAAAAATAAAATATTATGTATTAATCCTTTGAACATGTAAGTGATAATTAAAATTTTTAACGTTTTCTTTTTAAATTTTAAAATCTTTATATATTTAAATGAGAACAGTATGAAAATAAATAATAATATTTACAAATTAATTTTATTATACATTTAACAATTTTTATATTTACTATACATATCTCTTTTAATTTATTGATTTTATTATATTAAATTAAAAATGTAAAATTCGATTATTTTCTTTTAATTCCTGAAAATCAAAGTAAACTTTCTCTACTTTTAATTGATTTCAAAATTTCTAAAATTATTATTTATATGTTATTTTTTGATATCAGTATATTGTAATATGTATTTTTTCATATTTTCAAATATGATTTAAAATTTAAATTAAAATACACATTTTTTACATTGATTGTTGATTAATTAATTAATAGGAAATATAAATATTTTAAAGTTTAATATTAATTTTTGTTAGTTAAAATCTATTATTAAATGATTATAAAATTTCTGAAATTAATTAAAATATTTATATATACTTTTTTATAAATTTGATATTTTATATTTACCTTATTTATCTAATTTAATTTTTTGGTTTAGAATTAATCGTTTATTTTTTGAATTAACATATTTTGATTCATTTGCATATTATACATAAACTTTTATAAAATCTTAATTTTATTTTCTAATATATATTTATTATTAAACTATATTTATTCCATAAATAAATTTTCATTGATTAAGTTAAATATATATAATAATACATATTTTTTCATATTGTTTCATATTTCAATATCACACTAAAAACAAAAAATGTAAACTTTTATTCAAATTTTGCATTAAAATATTATAAAAATTCTTTTATGTGAAAAAAAATTGAAATAAATATATTTAAATTCATAGAAATTTAATATATTGGCAATTGTATATTTTATCTTTTTATAATTAAATTCATTTTAATTAAAATTTGTTTAATTTTTTTAAATCACTATCAACTACAAAAGAAAAAGTCAATTTAAAATTAATTTTATTTTTTATTTTTTATTATTAAATTATGTGTATTTAAGTCTAATAATAAATTATTTGTATTTTTTGAATACTAAATATAATATAATTTAAACAATTATTTAATTATTAAAATATTTGAATACACTTATTATAATAATAATTTATAATAAAGTTTGATTTTGTTTTCCTTAAATCATTAATAATAACAATACAACACTATACAATAGAAAATGTCAATTTAATATTATTTTATTTATTATATTTCATATTAAATTATTTTAATTTATTAAAATTATATTAATTATATTAATTAAATTGTACTTAATATAATAAGTAAAAAACATTTTCTATTCTATTTCATTTTGATTACAAAAATTTAATTAAAAAGAATATACATTGGTTTGCTTTTCTTAAATCATTCATATAATAATAAAGAAAAAGTCAATTTAATACTTTTTATATTTGATATTTTTATATTCTTTAAACCTTTTTTCTTCTTTTTCTATTAATTTAATACTCGTAATTTTATAAGTATAAAATTTCTCAAACTACTAATAGATTAATAAATATTTTTACTACAAGAGGCGATTAAACTAGTACAATTATTAGTTTGTTTTATTTTACTTTAAAATTCTATTAAAAATTGCATAGCTGTAACAGTAAATATATAATTGATATATACAATCACAAAAAACATTAAATTAAATGTTTTTTGTGATTGTTCTTTATCTTTTAATATTTAGAAATAAAATTAAACTTGACTTTTCTTAACGTCTCCCGACGATTTCTGTAATCCATAAAAAGTGCAACAAATTGATTTAATTTTAACCGTCCAACTTAACCTTCGAGTGAAAAGTCGACTAACGGAAACATGAAAGCTCATCAAGAAGTCAGGGAGTGATTTAATTGAAACACAAGTGGCAAACGTCGTAGATTTGTCCGTGGCATGGAACACACTAAACCGGCCATTAAATACAGAACATTAAATTTGATGTTTGTTGTCTGTCGGAAGCCGGTCTCCTTTTGTCTATGACATAAGTCGGGGCCGCCTTGTCGGCGAACGGAAGGAGGGCCTCCCGTCCCGTGAAATTCGCCGGTGCGAACAACAAACTAATTAGCTAATTTGGAAACGGTCCCTTTTCTAACGCCCCCCGGCTCCGCCGTTCGATCGCACTGATTGATTATCTGCCGATTTTTAATTAGACGAATCGTTCGTACCGGGGCTCTTTGAAAACGATCCGCCTCCGTTTGCCCAACCATATGGAAGGAACAGCAACGGAGGAAGCTCTTGTCCGATCATTCCCGAAGTGCTTCAATAACTCGGCTAATTGTCACAGTTAGCTTGTTTTAGTTTGGTAATTGAATCGAATTGCCCGAACCGTCGATTAAAATACTAGTCAGTAATTGGTGGAGCCTTTACTTTGATTGAGTGCTCGTTTTTGGACGATGTTCGGTGCGTGACTGCCAAAACTTTTGGAAAAATCTGTCCCGTCCTTAATTAAAACGCGAATAAGCGTTTCATTATCGCAATTTGTCAGGAATAATAAGCAGTTGGCGTCCAGCCAAGGATTATTAACCGTCTAATGGCATATGACCGCGAACGTTTACAAGTCTAATACATAATTGCCGCTATTCGCGTAATTTATGCTTGAATGACAACAGTTGTTAACGATAAAAACGCCATTTCGACTGAGCAGCAATTAAAATGTTCCGTTTGGGGTTTCGGTGGATGTTTTCGCGGTATGCCAAACGCAGAAAATGATGTTCGTCGGTATTTTTGGGTCGGCTAATTATGGTACGCACAAGGCATAAATTACGCTTTTTTTCATCTCCAATAAAGTCAAAGTGTTTATGGTTTATTGCTTCTTGCACCGAGTTATACTTATCGGTACTTAATAAACTTAACCAGAAATGTTTTGTCACGTTTCAAGTATTAAATCTCAGTTTATTCCTTCTGATGAGACTCAGATTAAACTAAAATGTTTAAATAAATACATTTAAATTCATAGAAATTTAATATATTGGTAATTGTATATTTTATCTTTTTATAATTAAATTCATTTTAATTAAAATTTGTTTAATTTTTTTAAATCACTATCAACTACAAAAGAAAAAGTCAATTTAAAATTAATTTAATTTTTTTATTATTATTAAATTATGTGTATTTATGTCTAATAATCAATTATTTGTATTTTTGAATACTAAATATAATATAATTTAAACAATAATTTAAGTATTAAAATATTTGAATACATTTATTATAATAATAATTTATAATAAAGTTTGATTTTGTTTTACTTAAATCATTAATGATAACAATACAACACTATACAATAGAAAATGTCAATTTAATCCTTTATTTTATTTATTATACTTCATATTAAATTATTTTAATTTATTAAAATTATATTAAGTATAATAACTAAATTATACTTAATATAATAAGTACGAAACATTTTCTATTCTATTTCATTTTGATTACAAAAATTTAATTAAAAAAATATACATTGGTTTGATTCTTTTAATCATTCATATAATAATAAAGAAAAAGTCAATTTAATACTCGTAATTTTATAAGTATAAAATTTCTCAAACTATTAATATATTAATAAATATTTTTACTTCAAGAGGCGATTAAATTAGTTCAATTATTAGTTTGTTTTATTTTACTTACTTGTTTTTATAACAATTATTTTTTTAACATATTATTACTTCTTATAACAAACCTAAATCTAGAACAATTCTAAAATTTAACCAAAATTGATTTTTTAAACTGTATGTCTTATGATATGGTATAGATTAAATTACAATATTTTATAATAATAATAATGTGAGTAAACATAGTTTCTAAAATTTAACCAGAAATGTTTTGTCATAACTTTGAAGCATTACAAGTTTTAGTTCATTCCTTCTGAGAAGATATAAATTAAATTAAAATGTTTTTATAACAATGTTATTTCTTCAACTAAATCAACCAAATTCTAAAATTTAACCATAACCAAAATTGTATTTTATAAGTTTCAAGCTTAAAAAGTCTTTGTTTATGTCTTATGATGTGACATAGATAATATTATAATGTTTTATAATAATAATGTGGGTAAACATATATCTTAAATTTACTATTACTTATGTATAAAATGTTTTGTCGTAAGTTTGAAGCTTTAAAAGTTTTAATTTATTCCTTCTGAAGAGATACAAATGAAATTAAAACAATGTTATTTATTTAATATATTATTTCTTCTGATAACTAAACTAAATCAAGAAAAACAATATATAAAATTTAACCAAAATTATTTTTTATAACTTTTAAGCTTTAAAAGTCTGTTTATGACTTATGATGTGATATAGATTAAATTACAGTGTTTTAAATGTGAGTGAACATATATAGTATCTTATACTTATTATTACTTTTGAGAACAAATCTAGATTATTTAAAATGTTATTACTAGTGATAAACAACTTAAAGATAGAATACCAAAAAATAAATATTAAAAAATGGGTCTTATTAATTACTTAAATAATATAAATCGTTTTACACTTGTCACATTTCAAAAATTAAATTAAATTAAATTATTTTAATACAATACTTTTAAAGAATGTTAAAAGATTATTGATTGATTAATTAAATATCTTTCTATTATTGTTCACATCATTCCACTTCTATTCTGCCATGCAACTATTTTTTTTTTTAGTTTGTCATTCCTCACCAGAATTCCAATGAATTTCTGAACACACAAAATAGTTTTTTCCCCCTAAACCATTTTTCCATCCTTAATTAAAAACACCGTGGAAAAGAGGACGAACCATTCAGTACCGGAAACTGACCCACAAAACCAAAAAAAAAAAAAGATAAATAAATAAATAAAAGCAAACAGTTGAATCAAGTGCGGTGCAAGTAAACGTTCGTGGAATAGATATAAAGGTGTCCAACAGATGTTGGTCCATATATGCTCAATCTCACCATTGAACAACATTCAATTTGAATCAATTTGTACCGTAACAGGATCAATGGCTCGGTGCCTGAACGGGAGCTCCTTTATTTCTGTAATTGGTTTCTAGTATTTGTAAGGCCCTTAATCTCGCATTCTTTTTATCTAATTTCTTTTTTGATGGCTCCTCTTTATAACATCAGCCTTTTCTTTTCGTGTTAAAAAGAATATAAATGTTCGTAATACAGGCCGATTGATCCTAATGTTTATGTCGTTGGATATTAAGGACGAATATTGTATGAAAGTCCAATTTAAATGGTAATTGTTTGGAGTAATTGGTTTTTTGACTATTTAAGTTGGTGTCTTTTATTGAGGATTGATTGATTTTTCTGGTTTCCTCCGCTGGCGCAGTCCATGGGCGTGCTCCATTTACTCATATCATCCGAATGTCCCTAAACCTCCACTTTTCAATCTTCCATAATTTTATGAGTCTCTACCTAATACTTGTTATCTATCATAATTATGACAGTTTATGACTTTGCACAATTTACATAGAAATGTTGAATGTTACAAATCAAAAGTATGTGATAAAAATTTATTGCTGCGCTTATGGTGTTCTCCTAAAATTTTTAAGAATGGCCCAGCACTTAAACGGTTTCGTTGTATACTTTCAATCTGACATATGTTCCACCGTTTCACGGATGTTAAAATTATCCCAGCTACCGGATTTAATTACCGGCATTTTTTTATTCAGTTAATATACCTATTAAATGACCAATTCAAAATTTTAGCTACTGAATCTCATTGTGTCAGTAGTGGATAATAACTCATCCTGATCTCTGAAAAGATTACTATATTATTTTTTTTTAATTGGACTTGGTCCAGGTAGGTTAGGTGAGGCGATAGATTAGTCGTCGATGATTTTATTGTTGGCTGTGGAATATTTTCCGGCATGAAATAGATCGTTTATAGCGTTACTTGCAGGTTTTCTTATTGGGTGTTAAATAATCATTAATAAGACATAATTGGTCCATGAATATATACCTGGAAGGTGTTGAAGATGGTTATGGTTATAAATTTTTAACAAGGAAAAGTAAATTAATCTTCATTTAAAATTATTTTATCCAGTTGCCCATGGCTTCAAAATTATGAAGAAATTTTGTTACATAAAGTAAATGAGCATTTTATTAATTGTATTATTACATTTAGTAAAAAATGTGTTTATTACAACAATTTTGACAAGTTTAGGAATTTTGAGTAATCATCCTTGAATTTCAGGACATCTTCAAGAACATTTTGTAAAGAAACAAAGAAAATTGTAATTAATTATTAATTACAGTACTCCTAATTTTCACAAAAAGTAGGATCTTCTATAACATAATTTTGATAAAATGATTGAACTATTAATTCTCGAATCTTGAAACTCTTAGACAATAGAAAAAATTCATGACTTTTAAACTTAAAGAGAGCTTCAAAATGTATAACTAAATGTTTTTTCATGTAACTAATATTTATTTTTATTATTGTTTAATATTTTAATGAACTGTTTAATGAATCTGTTTGTAGAACATTGGAAAAAATTATAATATATAATGATTATTTTGTTTAATAAAACATTTTATTAAATATTTGAAATTTTTAGTAAAAAAGGTATATAAATATTCAAAATATATTCAACCAAATATTATTTATATATTATTATATTATATTATATTATATTATATTATATTATATTCATATTTGAAATGAGTAAAAAATATTTAATTTAATTTTTAACAAGTTTAGAAATAATCTTTTAAAATTAAAGATACCGTGTGGTTATAATAAGAACAAATTATTAATTATAATTTAATTATATTAATTAAAAATATAGAAATGTTTTAAAATAGAGCAGCTATTATAAAATGAGAATTTAAAAAATTTGATCAAGTATTTGAAATATTTGGTAATAAACTATAGTATATAAATAAATATTCACAATATTATCATAAAATTGTATTTTTAATTAATATTTATTGTTACAAAATTATTGTCAAATTATTTATAGTATATTTGATGTAAGTAAAAAATACATATTTAAAATTAATTAATTAGTTTAAAGGTAATCTTTTAAAATAATATGTATTGGAAACATAATATAATTAAAAAAAAATGTATTAAATAATTGAAATATTTGAAAGAATATTTAAATATTCACAAAATATTTTATCCAATATTTTCATAAAAATCTATTTTTTTATTAATTAAGAATAATATTTATTTTTAATTTTCTTACAAAATTATTAAAAAATTTTTATTTGATTGAAACTAAAATTTGATTGGAATTCTAGAAAAATAATTATGATTGTGGAATAAATCTTTCAAATAGGAAATATTTTATAATATACAGTGTGGTCATAAAAAGGGCTTTATAGAAGTTATAATATTATTATATTCTTTTTTATTAATTAATTACAATATTTTTGTTAGTTTTGTTACAAAATTATTGTTAAGATACTAATAATATATCTGATTTTAATAAACAAAATATTGACATAAAATTAGTTATTTAAATTAAACAATATATCTCTCCTACTAATACAGTAGTTATTCACTTATAAATTTAATATACATGTAAAAAAGAAAGATTTTATTATTACTGCTAGTTTAATATAATAGTTATTAAAATCTTGGTAAGCTCCTTGCTTGATAACTTAATATATAACATATATCATAAATTTTGATATTTATTTTGATATAATATCATGAAATATAGTAAGGTCGTAAAAAGTCAGTTCAGAAGTAAACTTGATAATAAAATTGTGCTGTTGTGTAAAATATTTACCTGAAATGTTCAGTTTATTTTTCAAAATATAAAAATTTTTAGTAACAAATAATACAGGGAAGAAAAATACTTTTCAAATGAGGTATCACAATATTAGTCTTTATAAATAAAAGTAGTTCTTAACTATAAAAATATTTTTTTCTCCCACCTATTAGAAGTAATGTATATTAATTTGATAATATCATATTGTAAATAGAAAGAAAAAAATATATTTGATTATTAATTAGTTAAAAGTCAATCGTCACTTCTTCAGTCTTTTTTTTTTTTTGATAGGTAGAAGGTATAACTATTTGGATGTCTACCTCCTTAGTGATAATAAAATGAAGAAAGTTATAATGGGTCTTAACCTCAATGGAAGGATCAGGACAGTAGGAATATTTTATTTGTGTCAAATGTTAGAACAGCATAAAAGTATCAAGGGTTGTGGTAATTTCTTTATACTGTCGTGCAGCGATGTACACAAACCGTGTAAATATTTAACGTATAATTCCATCATAACTGCAAGAAAATTAGAATGAAACAATGTAATAACAAGATAGTTAGCATTCCGCGAGACAGTTTTATGTTCGGGCATTCGTTTTGCGTGCAACGTGTTTATTTAAGGTGGCGAGGGCAATTTTTATTCAAATGGCGTAAGCACCGCGGTGTACATCAAAACCCGCCATTTGCCGCATGATATTTTCGCAAATTGCCCCCGAAGATAAAACCGGAGAGACGGGGCACCGCTCTTGGTTTCGGATGGTGGCATTCATAAAACATCGGAATATTATGATGTCCCATAAACTCTGATTTGAGCGCGCCCGAACGTTACGAACCGGCGAAACGGATTAAATATTTATAAAACAATCATCATTCGACCATCAGCCAACATGGCGGAGGCCACGGGGGAGCAAGCAAACTGCAAACTGTTATGAACCACTCAAATATTTATACCTGAATAGAGATGCCTCTTAAATTTGTTTTCGGGGAATCGAAAATCCACTTAACGACACAAACTTACATTCTCGACACGAGTACCGCTCTTTTTTTATTATTACATCGCGCCCCAGCCCCAGCCACTTTATGTTCTCCCGCGTAATGCAAAGATTTAATATTAAAAGTCAATTGTTCGCCTCCAGTTCTCCTATTTCCTGCAGCTCCACCTCCATCTGCGCCGCTCCTGTTTCAATACCTGCTCGCATTGTTTAACAACGCATTCATAAATCATGATCGTGCATAAGGGAACCAATCGCTGCACAAAAATGATCATTATCCAATAATGAGATGAATTACGTGTTCAATTTTTTTACACGCAGCACATATCAAATTAATTGTCGATTGCTGCAGACACTTACGTCACTCGGCCAATTGCCATAGCTAATTACCTTGTGCACCGATGTACAGTATTGGCAGAAAGTAGAAAAACTTTAAAAATATGTAAATTGCTTCCGCCCTGTGTATATAAATCGAATATAATTTATACCAATTATGAACACGCTGTATACAATACCGGTGAATATTTCTTGTCTTAAAAGTAACTCTACAAATCAAAAGTATTCGGCTGACAAAAAGAAGAGTAACATTTTACTAAATGATACTAATACAACCAAAATCGACAATAATTTTTAATTTTAAAGTTTAAATACTTATATTATTGTCAGTTATGTAGTAGATAACAACAATACAGCAACATAATTGTTTATTAGTGGGTTTATTAATATTTGAAAAAAATTCAAAGGTTAAAATTAGAGATATTTCTGTCCACTGATTTTCAAATTCGTTCAAATTTGACAGTCTTTTTGCATGAATTTCGTCCCATTTTGAATTGAATTGAGGTCTGGGATTTGTACTGGCCAAAACATTACACGTACTCCTTGAAAGGAGAACTACTAATTTAACTAATTTAGACGAGTGTTTCAGATCGTTATCATGTTGAAAGGTCCACCTTAAACCCATATCATCTTCGGCAAATAGAAGCATATGCCTCCCCAGAATGTCCTTATAAACGAAACGATCCATTTCCGTTCCACTTTAACCAGCAGGGCCTATGTCAAACTCAGGAAAAATTATATACTTTATCTTAGTTTTTTGGGATAATCAAATAAGAAAAATCATCAATCAGTTAAAGGAGTTAGAGTTTTAATCACATATTTAATCCCGATATTATTATTTATACATTATTAAAAAAGTGATTGTTTTAAAGTGACATCTTTAAACAAGTTGGAGGAGAATCAGTCTAGAAATTTAGAGTAGTCATATTCGTCCTCCGAACCATACAAGAATAGTTTCAAGAATATTTTGTGTAGAAACAAAGAACATACTAACAGATAATTGTTGTACCCATATAAGTTTTCTTAATTGAAAGGCAAAAAATAGATTGCATCTGTATCAATCTTAATGATATCATTAGTTCTTGTTTATTTATTCTCAGTTTCTTGGAATAATCAAATAAGTTGAGTTGTCATAATTAACTTTTGAACCACATTTTTAATCATCAATTTTTAAGAACATAATTATTCTAAAATGGTAAATTTTCAAGTTGAAGAAGAATCAGTCTGAAAGTCGAGTGGTCATCATCACCTTTTGAAGCACCGAAGAACAATTTCAAGAACATTTTATAATCAAGCAAAGATATCAACAGATAATTGTTGTACTAATGTAATTCTTTTCTTAATACAAAGCCATCTTCATTAACTTTTAAGAGCACAATTATATTAAAATGATATTATAAATTCTTGAATAGTTCTTCTTATTTTATTGAAATAATCAAAAACATTGATGAAAAATAGATAATCAGAGTAATTATAATTACAGACGTCATTCCTTCTAGAACTTTTTAAATAAATTGAAGAGAATCGATAATCATTTAAGGTAGTTTCAGATATATTTAAGTGTAAAAAAAACTAATTTTGGTCATAATCCAGATATTTATGGAGATAACCAATCAATTGTTCACTTATTTTTACCAAAATAAAAGTTTTTAGAATGAACATTTCGAATTTTCAAATCTCAAAATTATATAAAATGCTGAATACTTTATCTTTATCTAATCTTGTAGTATGAAGAACATAGAAGAGAATGTCCTGATAAACGAAACGATCCATTCCCGTCCACCTTAACCAGCAGACCCATCCCAAACTCAGGAAAACATCCCCAAACCATAACGCCTCCTCCACCATACTTTCACAGTAGGTCTAATGTATTTGGGATTATATGTTTCATTAATTAGTCTTCTCACCCATGAAATGCCGTCAGATTTGAATAATTAGAACCCACTTTCATTGGAAAACAAAATTATTTTCCATTGCCCATCTGTCCAGTTCACATGTTCTGTTGCAAAAAATAGTCTCAGCTCTACTTTTTGCAGAAATGAAGGGCTTCTTTGCTGAATTTCTACCACAGAGACCATAGTTTTCGTTTTATGGTACTCATCGACACACTGAGTTTATTTCTTCCTGTCCACGACTCTGTTGGTCATACATTTTCTACCACTTTTGGAAACTATTTCCAGTGCATCTCTTCTATTAAAATTGGAAATCGATGATCGATTTGTTTAAAGTTAAATGGACTGCAATTTTCATCTGCTTTAACTTTTATTCAATATGTTGTTTAATTTATATCGATAAATGGACACCTTTAGGCATTTTTAGATTAGATGAATGATGTCGGACACAGAAATAAACTATAAAGTCAACTGCATTGAATATACGAACCCTGCTCAAAATAACTGTGTAAATAAAGATACCCGTGTATAAACGGAGGTACGAAATGTTTAGAAACTAAATAATTTTAAAATTAATTGGTGGTGGTACCATGTTGCTGCTCAATATGGTTATTAAGATGAAAATATACCACTAAAACATTATTTTCAACGGGATAATGATCTGAAGCACACAAAATATTTGAAGCAATGATTTTTAAGGGAAAAAATAAGGTTATGAAATGGCCATTGAAAACCTACCGGAGATAGTGAATAACAAAATAAGATAGTAATAAACAATATTTATTCACAGTTTTACAAGAGGCCTAGGAAAACACGAATCCAAATATTATTGACTATCTGTTGATTTCAATGAAAAAAGGTGTTTTGAAGTTACTCATATAAATAATTACAAAATAAAATTTTAATTAGCACTTTTTGCCAGTCCAAAACAAATAATCCTTAGCAAAATTAAACATTTTTTGTTATTAAACCGTGTAAAAAGAATAAAATTATGTGAATCTTAAAAAAGTTGCCCTTTTTTCTGCCAATACTGTACTTGAATCTTGGAAAACAACACTTCGATCCTTGTTGCACGGCACGTAATTAATGACAAAAAAAATCATTATGCGATTCGGATCCGTGAGACCGAGTAATTGCCGACAAAGACAAAAACACATCATTAGCATGGATCCAAATGAATATTTTTAATTGGCACCGCGGAAAAAAAAATAAAAACTCCGAAACTAAATAAAACAATGGCGGCCGGGGACCGGGATGACGGAATGAAAACGTGTTCGGAAAACTTATAATGAGCTGAATTATTGATGTTTACAATTAATTCATTTCGAAATGTTCACGCGGCTTTTTATTTCGCGTCCCATTGTCGGGCACGGGAGTTAATTGAAAATTATGAAAGTTCACCCTCGTGTTCGACGTCCTCTGTTCGTGCCGATTGTCATGTTATAACCAGTCAACTTTCCGTGATTTTTTTTTTTTTAATTTTTTACGCGCACATCAAGTATCAATTATTATGGAATTTATTTTTTCCGGAGGGCATATCCATATTCGCACGCAATTGTGGTCACGTCCAATTATTTTTATCCTATCAACTATATTTTGTGGATTCGGTAATTACTTCAAAGTTTTGGTTGCAAAGTTTTAATTTCATTTTTTTTTAGTTGACAGCATTAAATGGGCTAAAAAACGTTACTCAGTATCGTTGTGACGTTACTGTCACCCTTTGGAAGAAACCAAAGAAGATAATTGTTTATTAATATAATTTTTCTTAACCAAAACAAATCAAAGTTGAAGAAGAACCGATAATCAGGATGGGGTATGGGGTTTTGAGGTGTCACCACACTCTGAACCACATATTAGTTACAATTTGATTCTTCATCTCTTTTGAAAAAACATAATTATTTTAAAATGATTAAATTTTTAAATAAGTTCATCCTTTGAACCATAGAAGAACAGTTTCAAGAACATTTTGTAAGGAACTAAGGATAATTGTTGTACTCATATATTTTTTCATAATAGAATGGCTTAAAATAGATTTGCATCTTCATCAACCATTAAGATCATAATTATATTACATATTTTATCTTAGTTTTTTGAGATAATCAAACAACAAAAATAATCAATCAGTTTAGGGAGCTTTAACCACGTATTTAGTCTCGATTTGACTCTTTATACATTATTAAAAACAAAATTGTTTTAAAGTAATTACATTTTTAAACAATTTGGAGAAGAATTAGTCAAGAAATTCAGAATAATCATATTCGTCCTCCGAACCATAAAAGAATAGTTTCAAGAATATTTTGTGCAGAAGCAAAGAACATACTAACATGTAATTGTTGTACTCATATAAGTTTCCTTCATTGAAAGGCAAAAAATAGATTTGCATCTTTCTTAATCTTAATGATATCATTAGTTCTTGATTATTTCTTCTCAGTTTCTTGGAATAATCCGGTGAATATTTCATGTCTTAAAAGTAATTCTACAAATGAAAAGTATTCGACTGACAAAAAGTAGAGTAACACTTTACTAAATGATTCTAATACCACAAAAATCGACAATAATTTACAATTTTAAAGTTAAAATAATTATATTATTGTCAGTTATGTAGTAGATAACAACAATACGGCAACATAATTGTTTATTATTTATTAGTGGGTTTATTAATATTTGAAAAAAATTAGGTTAAAATTAGAGATATTTCTGTCCACTGATTTTGAAATTCGTTCAAATTTGACAGTCTTTTTGCATGAATTTCATCCCATTTTGAATTGAATTGAGGTCTGGAATTTGTACTGGCCAAAACATTACACGTACTCCTTGAAAGGAGAACTACTAATTTAACTAATTTAGACGAGTGTTTCAGATCGTTATCATGTTGAAAGGTCCACCTTAAAACCATATCATCTTCGGCAAATAGAAGCATATGCCTCCCCAGAATGTCCTGATAAACGAAACGATCCATTTCCGTTCCAGTTTAACCAGCAGGGCCCATGCCAAACTCAGGAAAAATTATATATTTTATCTTAGTTTTTTGGGATAATCAAATAAGAAAAATCATCAGTTAAGGAGTTAGAGTTTTAATCACATATTTAATCTCGATATGATTATTTATACATTATTAAAAACGTGATTGTTTTAAAGTGACATTTTTAAACAAGTTGGAGAAGAATCAGACTAGAAATTTAGAGTAATCATATTCGTCATCCGAACCATAAAAGAATAGTTTTAAGAATATTTTGTGTAGAAACAAAGAACATACTAACAGATAATTGTTGTACCCATATAAGTTTTCTTAATTGAAAGGCAAAAAAATAGATTGCATCTGTATTAATCTTAATGATATCATTAGTCCTTGATTATTTATTCTCAGTTTCTTGGAATAATCAAATAAATTGAGTTGTCATAATTAACTTTTGAACCACATTTTTAATCATCAATTTTTAAGAACATAATTATTCTAAAATGGTACATTTTCAAAAAAGTTGAAACAATCACTCTGAGGAGTCACCTTTTGAAGCACCGGAGAACAATCTCAAGAACATTTTATAATCAAGCAAACAAGATATCAACAGATAATTGTTGTACTAATACAAAGCCATCTTCATTAACTTTTAAAAGCACAATTATATTAAAATGATACCATAAATTGATGAACAGGTCTTCTTATTTTATTGGAATAATCAAAAACGTTGATGAAGTATAGATACCCAGTGTTTGGGGAACTTGAGTTGTTTAAAAACAAATCTAAAATTATAATTAAGTCATTCCTTCTAGAGCTTTTTATATAAATTGAAGAGATAATCAAGGTAGTTTCAGTTATTGTGATTACCTCTTGAATTACAGTAGGTTAGTTTATGTTTATTTTGGAAGAAATCATTGTACCAATATAGATGAAAAATGTATAATTGAAAAGTATAAAAACATAAAATAATTTTAGTTATAATCCAGATATTTATGGAGATGACCAATCAATTACTTATTTTTATCAAAATAAAAGTCCTTAGAATGAGCATTTCGAATATTCAAATCTCAAAATTATATAAAATGCTGAATACTTTATCTTCATCTAATCTTGGAAATGTATAGAATAAAATAGAAGAGAAAATTTAGTTTCTCGGAGACAAAGGATCAAGTTTGGAATTGTCTTGTATCAAGAAGACCCAAATTAGATAAGCGTTTTAAAGTTCTGCACCCAAAAAGTTCTATAAATAACTCAACTATTCAATTAAATGGTTTTGAAGACCAACAACAAAAAACTTCCACAAATACATCACAGCCAAACGACCGAACCTTCAAGCGAAAAAAAAAACCCATCATAAATAAGCCGCCGTCACTCGGCATTATTAATAAATTAATGCGTCGATGATTCATTGGTCGACGTTCTAAAGAGACTAGCTACCGAAACCGAAACAGCAAGGAAAAAAAATGAAAACACCGAGATATTTATGTGTTATGAAAGCGTCTTAAGGTATATATCCACGTCCAATTAACATCAGCAGTTAGAGAAGTCGCACTGTAGTAATTTGGCAATTTGTTAGTCGTTAAAATTCTCAGCTGTCTGGATCTGTCATTTGCCGGTTGGCTGATAGTCGGCCTCAAACATGTGTCGCACTGTCTATTCATCCACTCGCATGAGTATGATTATAAATAAGATGTTGCCGTCTAAAATAAACTGCGGATTGAATGTTCTTCGGTCGCTGAAAAATCCGTCAGTCATCAGCTAATCGTCGAATTTGACGGTTTAATTGGGGCTGGAGGAAATTCACCGAAAAAACCCGAGGCACAGGAAATACTTCTGTTTGTTTGAGTCTTAATAGGTTTTCTTTGTTGCACGGATCTGTTTAATCAGATCAGTCCATCAATCACCCCAAAGGTCTTTGATTCATTTCTAATTAAAAACCGGCTACTGGAATTAGATACGAACTGATAAGTGGCACGTATTGTCCAAATCCTAATAAAAAATTACCACCCAAACTGTAAAACTATCGATCAACCGTTTCGTTGGAGTAATTACCTCCAACTCTGTATGTAAAACGATTCTTTTTCTGAGATCAGGTGTTCCCTAATTCGGCGTCCCAC
Source organism: Aethina tumida (assembly GCF_024364675.1). NCBI lineage: Eukaryota > Metazoa > Arthropoda > Insecta > Coleoptera > Nitidulidae > Aethina > Aethina tumida. The sequence goes on from NC_065439.1 coordinate 19,745,767, forward strand.
CCCCCCCCCTAAAACGGAACGCGTCCCGTAAAGAGTTTAAAGTGGGCCACCGTTCAAGCATCGGCAAATAGACCAAGAAGTGATTCCATTACGCGTCCTATTATCCCGTGATTGAAATGAAATTGACACATCTGCTACTTAGAAAGTCGGCATCGATACTCCACGCCACCATGGACGTCCCCTTTGGGAATGCGAACCCGAAACGAGCCGACTTCAGTGGCGCACAATAACTAAATCTGAAGTAAAACTGTTGTTTTTATTCGTTCTCTTCATTTTGTCCTTTAATGGTGCCATTTGTTTGAATTGGAGTCAATATCTGATGTTTGAATCCGCAGAAAAAGCAACGAAATTTTTTTATGAATACCATTTTTTTTATTATCTTCTTAACATACTCTAGATTTATTTATATATCTAGATATTTATATATATATATATATATATATATATATATATATATGTATATATATATATATATATATATATATATATATGTATATATATATATATATATATATTTATATATAGATATAGGATATATAGATATTATTTTACTGGATGGAGACAGATATTCTTTTCACATTTAATTTTGATTTATGTCATCGTCATTTATTTATTTTGCTTTTTAGTTGATTCTCTTCCTTTTTATTATAGATATTTTCAATTTTAATTTTGAGGTTGTATTAAGTTAAACTATTAGGAGGTAACAGATTTTTATAAACACCTGTGAACATTTTTTTATAATTTACAATTCTTTATTTTAATTTTAATTTTAGGGTTGTGTTAAGTCAAAATTATTAGAAAATAGCAGATAAAATAACTTTTATAATAACCTGTGAACATTTTTTGTTATATTTCATCATCCTTTATTCATTTTGTTTTGATGTTAGGTTCCAAGTTATCTTCTTTTTGATCTTTGATGATGCTTCTTTGTTTGTACTAAAGTCAATATTTGAGAAGGTTTTATTCTCTTTCTTCTTGCTACAGATGTTTTTAATATTAATTTTGGGATTGTACTGAGTCAAAATTATTAGGAACTAACAGATAAAATAACTATTATGTGCACCTGAGAATATTTTTTGCTTTATTTCGTCATTCTTTATTCATTTTGTTTTGTAGTTAGTTCCTAATTTATCTTCTTTTTGAGCTTTGATAATGCTTCTCTGTTTGTACCAGATAAGTCAACATTTGAGAAAGTTTTATCCTCTTCCTTTTTATTACAGATGTTTTTAATTTTAATGTATTAAGTCAAAATTATTGGAAAGTGACAGATAAAATAACTTTTTTAATCATCATTTTGTTTTGAGGTTAGGTTCCAAGTTATCTTTTTTTTGATCTTTGATGATGCTTCTTTGTTTGTACTAAAGTCAATATTTGAGAAGGTTTTATTCTTTTTCTTCTTGCTACAGATGTTTTTAATATTCATTTTGGGATTGTACTGAGTCAAAATTGTTAGGAACTAATAGATAAAATAACTTTTATATGCACTTGGGAATATTTTTTGATTTATTTCATCAATCTATTAATTTTGCTTTGAGGTTTGTTTCTCAGTAATCTTCTTTTTAAGCTTTGATGGTGCTTCTTTGTACCAGATAAGTCAACATTTGTGAACGTTTTATTCTCTTCCTCCTTACTACAGATGCTTTTAATTTTAATTTTGGGGTTGTATTAAGGACGTGTAAACATTTTTTTTTATTTTTGAACTTTCAGAGCTTTGTTTGTACTAGGTAAGGCAGCATTTGAGATGTCTTTAATTCAAATTTTGAGGTTGTCAAAATTAAAAAAAATATAAAAGGTTAATTTTTTACACTTATCTGAAGAAATCTTTATTAATATATATATATATATATATATATATATATATATATATATATATATATATATCTTTAGTAGTCTTCGGATTATTTCTACAATAATTAAGTAACAGGATAATTAAGCAAAATAATGTTCCCTAATAAAATTCATGTTGTTCCACCCATGTGCAACTCTCGTAGAAAACCCCAAGGCAATTGATGTCGGATCAGTTGATCGGGGACGATCATAGATTGGAGTGTGTGTGTGTGTGCAGGACCATTCACTCTTGTGCAAATACGATTAAAACGATCGCTGATTATTTTCCATTTATTGTCATTTGGAGGATTGCCCGTTCGTCGAGTTCGTCGAACAAAGCTCAGCCACGAAATCGACAAATTGGCCTGACGATTTAACGTTGAAGTGGTGCCAATATTTCGGTTCAGACGGTTGGCAACGGTGCACCCGGAATATGCGTGGACGTTAATTAATTTCGGTGTTTCGTAAATGATTTGCATCTTGTACGGTGCGGGTCCATTGTCGCCGTCATCGGCAGCGGCAAATGGATTCGGGATGTCAGTCATTTGCCGGGCGACTAATTCATTTTTAACACGGCTATTTGTTAGGAGAATCATTAATTAACCGACATAATTAACATAACTAAATGCTATCGTTCGGTTAATTGGATTTCTTAAAATACACGGCACAAATGACTCGGGCCGGCGAGCGAGATACAGGTCTGTGTCGAAACTGGAGGACGGCATCCAGGAAACCATTGCTGATGGGAAATTTTACGGTTCTTGAGATTCGGATGGCTTTTTCGGTACAATCGTTGATTAACATTACGTAAATATTCGTGTTGGAATTGTGGTGAAATAGACTGGATGATTTTATCGCAAGCAAACAACAATAGTGACATAATAAACTATAAATTGTGATTGAGCCAATTAAGGAGATTGGAAATGCAACTTGCTGTTTGTTTACCAATTTAAATTAAATTACTATCAATTACCACTATAAAGTTTTAGAAGTATAGAAAAAAAATAATAAAAATATAATGTATAATTAAAAGCCTTCTTTTAGTTATTTCTTACGTTTTTAGTAATTTTTTAGGAATCCAGGAAGAATTAGAATTATTTATTTTTACTTTTTTAATAATTTTTCAGGAAATTAGTATAATAAAAAAATAAAAATCCATAAAGTTATTAAAGTGAAACTATGTAATTTAATCAGTATGAATTTAATCGTATGGATTTTATTCCTAGAGATTTTAATTGTTGGGAAATTGATCGTATGGATTTTGATCATATGAAATTTGATCCTATGGAAAATGATCATATGGAAAATGATCATATGGAAAATGATCGTATAGATTTTGATCCTAAGGAAAATGATCGTATGGATTTTGATCGTATGGAAAATAATCGTATGAATTATAATCGTGTGGAAAATGATCGTATGGAATTTGATCGCATGGAAAATGATTGTATGTATTTTGATCGTAAGGATTTTAATCGTATGGAAAATGATGGTATGGATTTTGATCGTATGGAAAATGATCACATGTATTTTGATCGTACGGATTTTCATCATATAGAAAATGATCGTACGGATTTTAATCGTATGGAAAATGATCGTATGGAATTAGGTCACTTTACGTTTTTAGTAAATTTTTACGTTTTTCGTAATATCGTTATGTTATATTTCTTTAAGGCTACCATTCGTAATTATATCAATTAATGCACCCAAGAAATTTCGGAAGTGTGGCTCATTAGTATTTACCACTCATACGGGAAATTTTCGAAACTAAATTGTTCGAGAGGACCGAAATTTCTTCCAATTTTGCTTTCACAAGAAATTTATTTCACAATAATTTTCACATGAAATTTTTATAATTAAAAATTTTTTGGTTATAAAAGTATAATAAACAACTTGTAATAAATATAAATTTAACAATTTATTAAAAAACTAACTAAAACTAAACTTAACAATCTGTCTCGACTAGAGAATATAATAAATTTATTGCATTTTGTTTAATAAATTGAATAAAATGTTGAATTTAAATGTAAAATAATTAAGTTATTTTGATTATAGAAAATATTAATTTTTAACAAAAAAATTAGAAATACCTAAAAAAATCACAATGAAAGAAAAAAAAAAATAATTCCTCTGCAACATTATTAATTAAAATTTTTTTAATATTTTTAACTACAAATATGTTAAGAAAACTAACATTTGCAATTTTTAAAGTCTACATCACCACCCAATACTCCCTATTTTAGAGAAATTAGGAAAATATCTGAAAAAATCACACTGAAAGAAAGACTTAAGAGAGAGACTGTAATATTAAGAATATCTTTTTGATATTTTTAATTATAAATATTTTAAGAAAATTTAACATTTAATATTTTTAAAAAATAATTATTCAATTCTTTCTATTTTAAAGAAATTAGTGTGACACATGAAACAATTACACAAAAAGAAGAAGTAATTCCTTTATAAAATTATGAATAAATATTTTTTAAATATTTTTAATTATAAATATTCTAAGAAAATTGACCATTTTGATATTTTTAAAATGTACATAATCGAGCAATACTCTCTACTTTGAAAAAATTCAGAAACAATTACAGTAAAAAAAATAATACTTAAAATAATTTTTTTAAAATGTTTAATTTCAAATATTTTTAGATCATTTATTTATTTATGTTAAGGAAATTAAGAAAATATATAAAAAATTACATTGAAAGAAAAAATAATTATAAAATATAGAAAATATACATTGGAATTTTATTAAAAAAATGTATATGCAACTGCGACTCCACCATTTTTTTAATACTGAATAAACTAATAAAAAAGAACTTATGAATCTTATTCACAATGTTCGGTATTTAGTTTTATAGTATAATTATAAGGATAAAAATAAAAATAAACAAAACTTTGCAGAAAAAATCAGAATTATTTTTAAATGAATACTTAAAAATTTAATGTAACTAAATTTTAATAAATTAAAAACTTAATGAACTACCTCACAAAGCGATTTACTGGAAATCGCCACACCATATTTGGCCAACAATAAAATAATTTTTAGTCGATTGTCGATGGCATTTAACATATGTTTAATGTAAATATACAGTAAATACCATTAATCGGTACGGCACAATGGACGTTCAATTTGGAAATGTTAGATACGTTTTTGGAAAAACTATTGAAAGCGATTGGTTCCGCGAATGTATCTAACAATTTTGTTTAGCAATGTTGACATCTAATTTGTTCGTTCTTTTATCTTGTCAATGAACTAAAATTTATATCGGTCTGCGCTAGTGGAATGTTCAAATCTTAATTATATTGTTTATAATTTTGAGGTGCACGTCAACTGAAACTTTTCCACATTTCTTCCAATTAATAGACCGTCTAAAAATAGGGTCATCATTTTTATAATATTCTTAATTCAAAGGAAATAAAGTAGATTTGGATTAACATCAAACTTTAAGAGCACAATTGATCTAAAATTATGACATCGTCATTACTTCTTGAACCCTTCTCTTTAATTTATTGGAGTAGTTAATTAATATTGTCATCATGACCCTCAGAGGTTCTTAATTAAAAAGAAAACAGTACGTTTAAATCTATATTAATCTTTAAGGCATAATTGTATTCAAATGTAAACAATTTAAATAGATGTAATACTTCTCTTCTCTTTAGTTTATCGGAGTTATTAAATAAGTTGAAGAATCAGTAATATATTTGTGGGGTTTGAGTTGTCATCATTATCCCCAGAATCACTTAATTAATTTGTTAAGTTTATTTTGGAAGATACAAGTATATCAATGTGGGAGATGCATAATTGTTTCTCTAATATAGATTTGTATCGATGAATTACAAATTTGTGAGTGTTAAAGTGAAAAACTGAATATTATTCTTCATAATTTAGAAATTGGAATATTATGGTCTATTGAAACTCTTCCTCGAAATTTTACACATATCAAACTATTTTTTCTAAACTTTTTGATTCATTTCTTACCAATCTAAAAAAAATTATCTTGAGTAATTTTTACAATATTTTTAATGGAAAAGAATAACAATAGGTTTAAATCTAGTTTGTGGGGTTTGAGTTGTCATCATGGAAGAAACAAATGTGTCAATGTAGAAGACAATGTATAATTGTTTTTCTAATATAGATTTTTATCCATGAATTACAAATTTATATGAGTGTTAAACGCAGAATATCAGTTAACATAATTTTATTCTTCGTAATTTAGAAATGCGGATTATTATAGCCCATGGAAACTCTTCCGCAAAACTTTATACATATCGAACTATTATTTAAAACTTTTTCGTCAATTTGCTAGCAAACTAAAACAAAAAATATTACCTTCAGTAATTTTTACAATATTTTTAATGGAAAAGAATAAAAATTGGTTTAAATCTATTGTAATTTAAGTAGATGTCATTACTTCTTGAACTGTTCTCTTTAGCTTATCAGAGGTTAAATAAGTTAAAGAAGAATCAGTAATATATTTGTGGGGTTTGAGTTGTCATCATGATTCTCAGAGACAATATATAATTGATTCGCTCATATAGATTGTCAATGAATTACAAAGGCCATGACACGATAAATATACCGAATCGGCCCCAGAAAGTGATCGGGCTCATAATTTCAGGGAATCTTAGTACTAATAAGGTAGTTCGAAAGTGCCAGTTTCAGGTCTTTATAACCGTTTCGGAGTAAATCGAAAAATACTGAAAATTAGGGAAAATTAATTTTCTCAGAACTGTGTGAATCGATTGATCTAGATACCGGATATGTTTTGGGGGACGATGGTAGCTTTTTGAAAAAAAATGAGAGCATATCGGTTCACAAGGTCCTTAAAAAAAATGAGTTTATTTTATTAATTTCAGTTTTTAACCATCTTACGATTACGACACAATTATGAAACTATTTTTTTTGAATTCCTCGTCCAATTTCCGATGAATATATGAGCTTTTAGAATTTTTTAAAACGGTACGCCATATTGAAAAAAAATAAAATCCATTTTTTTTGCTCAAAAATCGGGTTTTTTTAATAATTTTACTCTTGAACTGATATGATACGGAACTTGCTTGATTACTGAGCTGGTGAAAACAACAGAAAAAATCCAGTAAATATGTAAAGTTGTTCATCAGGTATTCGAAAATCATCCATTTTATCAAGAAGTGTAGAGTCACATTCAACAGCCAAACTTTCCATCATTTTAGATAACTCAGAAGATCTTAAATTACCCCAATTAGAATAAACTTTTAAGTGGTTCAAATTCTCCGTATAAAAGCGTTTTTTTATGAGATGATCGCTGCAACATCTTCAAGTTTCGTTTTCTTATATTTTTAACACGACAATTAGAACACGGAACATCACCGATTGCAATTGGGCACTCAAAAGCAGCTGAGAACTCTTCAGCATCTTCAGCAGATTTTATATATTTTGGAGTACCTGGTGTTTTTTTTAAGAATTTTGAACAAATGCAACACTTGGAATTATTAGTTTTGGGTGTCCACATATTTTCACTTAAATAATAATATAGTCAAATAAAAATAATTATCAAATATAGATAAAAATACAGCCAATACTTCTTTGGAATGTCAACAGTCAATAATTTTAAGGTCTACAGATGGTGAGTTTTCATAAAGAAAAAAAACAGTGTTACCTTTTTTGAATTACAGTCCCATCTTGTGGTCCTTAAATTAATTAAATATCGATATAATAGTAATGTATACTGATTTTATTATTGTAATTAATAAAGTTTATAATAGTAATTAAGTAGATTAAAAAAATATTTTGATATGAGTGTATCTAATTTTTTCTGTTGTGTTCACAGCTCAGTAATCAAATAAGTTCCGTATTACATCAGTTCAAGAGTAAAATTATTGAAAACCCGATTTTTGAGCAAAAAAATGGATTCTATTTTTTTTTCAATATGGCGTACCGTTTTTAAAAATTCCAAAAGCTCATGTATTCATCGGAAATTGGCCGAGGAATTAAAAAAAAAAATAGTTTCATAATTGTGTCGTAATCGTAAGATAGTTAAAAATTGAAATTAAGAAAATAAACTCATTTTTTTAAGGTCCTTGTGAACCGATATAGCTCTCATTTTTTTTTCCAAAAAGCTACCACCGTCCCCCAAAACATATCCGGCATCTAGATCAATCGATTCACACAGCGCTGAGAAAATTAATTTTTTCTAATTTTCAGTATTTTTCGATTTACTCAGAAACGGTTATAAAAAAAGACCTGAAACTCGCACTATCGAAGTATCTTATTAGTACTAAGACTGAAATTATGAGCCCGATCTCTTTCTGGGGCCGATTCGGTATATTTATCGTCTCATGGCCTTTGTGCAGAATTCTACCGGATAAACTGAATTTTATTCTTCACAATTTAGAAATGCGGAATGTGTTAAACCTTTCCACGAATTTTCATACGCATATTCCAAGTATTTTTTCAGAGCTTTGCGGTCAATTAAAGACCATCCAGAAAAATATGCTTCAGTAATTTTCGTAAACAAACCGTCATCTGGTCAGTCCACAAATCAAATAATATTTTTAAATATCCCAAAAACCGTTTCGATCGCCATTTCTCGCCGCTAAATCCATCGTCGTCCGTATTAAAGCGTCGAGTAAAAAATATATTTATTAAACGCCAGAAAAACGCCACTTTGAAGCGCATCCCGATTTGATTTTTTTTTTATACGATCATTTTTTTGATGTCCCCGACGATAAATCTGACGTTGGTAAGGCGCGAAGTCGTCTTTAATGTTTCGAATGTGTGTCGCACAGGAAATTCGAAATGGTTTTGGGCCGCTAGGAAAATGACGCGGGGACAAATTTACGAGCCGATATTTATACGGAGGCGGGCAAAGAGACGCGGCGTTTCGTCCTCGCCTCATGCGGACACGGGCTAATGGAATTATGGGTGTGCGGCGGCGGTTAATTTTAGAAAAGCGCGCCCGCTTAGTTTAATCGATTTTAAATTGGCGACGATTAAATCCGAACGACGATTTTATTCGCACCGTCTCGATTTTGTTCGGGGATTGGATCATTAAAAAAATTGGATGACAGATTAAACTTTTTATTTTCAAATGGAAAAACCTATTTGTTTTGACGTTTATTATATTAGTTTTTTGATTGAATTATTTTAAAATTTAAATATATTAGTTGATTATATTTAACAATAATTAAAAAAATATATTTCTTTAGTTTTTTAGAATATTATTTCAGGTTCATTAATTTAAATTATTATAAATATCATCATTTTACATCCACATATTTTGTGAAAAAGATAAGAAAACATCCAACTGTAAATAACATATTTAATTATTTTGCTCTTAAATTTCTTAAATTTTTAAAACAGTTTGTGGATTTTTTTTTTTAGTTTTTGACAAACTAATAAAACTGTTTTTCTGTTATTTTAACTACTTTTTAATTGATTAGTTATAGATTATTATTTGGTAAGGTTTTACATCATTTCCAATTAGAAAATTTTTATCATTTTTCAGACAGTTTTTGTAAAATTTTTACTAATTTTGACCAATAAATAAATATTTGACAATCTTTTACAATTTTCCCAGTTCGCAATTACACAATTTCAGTCAGTCAGTTTTTGCAGTTTTGACCAATAAATAAATATTTACTGTTTTTCAATTATTTTAACTACCTTTTATTGATTTGCTTTGGATTATTTGGTAAACTTTTACGACTTTCCCAAAGACACAATTTTTAACATTTTCCAACAATTTTAAACTATAAACTACAAATAATAGCTTTTACTTCACTTTTACTAGTGTTAATAAATCCAATAAATTTTTAATGATTTTTCCTATCATTTTATTTACTTTTTAATTGATTTGCTATGGATTTTTGGTACGCTTTTACATCTTTCCCAACTAGACAATTTAACATTTTTCAACAATTTTATTCTATAAACAAGTGTCAGTTCTTACAACATTTTTACTAATTTTGACAAACCAATAAATATTTACTATTGTTTTAACTACTTCTTAGTTACTTTTCTATGGATAATTTAGTAAACCTTTATGCCTTTCCCAATTAGACAATTTTTAACTTTTTTCAACAATTATATTCTATAAACAGAAGTCAGTTTTTACAATATTTTTACTAGTTTTAACAAACCAAAAATATTTACAGTTTTCCTATTATTTTAATTACATTTTAATTGATTTGATATGGATTATTTGATAAGGTTTTACATCTTTCCCAATTAGACAATTTTTAACAATTTTCAACAATTTTATTCTATAAACAAGAATCAGTTTATACAACAATTTTACTAATTTTGACAAACTAATAAATATTTACTGTTTTTCTATTGTTTTAACTACTTCTTAGTTACTTTTCTATGGATAATTTAGTAAACTTTTATGTCTTTCACAATTACACAATTTTTAACATTTTTCAATAATTTTATTCTATAAACAAGAGTCAGTTTTTACAACATTTTTACTAATTTTGACTAACTAATAAATATTTACTGTTTTTCTATTGTTTTAACTACTTCTTAGTTACTTTTCTATGGATAATTTAGTAAACTTTTATGCCTTTCCCAATTAGACAATTTTTAACTTTTTTCAACAATTATATTCTATAAACAGAAGTCAGTTTTTACAATATTTTTACTAGTTTTGACAAACCAAAAATATTTACAGTTTTCCTATTATTTTAATTACATTTTAATTGATTTGATATGGATTATTTGATAAGGTTTTACATCTTTCCCAATTAGACAATTTTTAACAATTTTCAACAATTTTATTCTATAAACAAGAATCAGTTTATACAACAATTTTACTAATTTTGACAAACTAATAAATATTTACTGTTTTTCTATTGTTTTAACTACTTCTTAGTTACTTTTCTATGGATAATTTAGTAAACTTTTATGTCTTTCACAATTACACAATTTTTAACATTTTTCAATAATTTTATTCTATAAACAAGAGTCAGTTTTTACAACATTTTTACTAATTTTGACTAACTAATAAATATTTACTGTTTTTCTATTGTTTTAACTACTTCTTAGTTACTTTTCTATGGATAATTTAGTAAACTTTTATGCCTTTCCCAATTAGACAATTTTTAACTTTTTTCAACAATTATATTCTATAAACAGAAGTCAGTTTTTACAATATTTTTACTAGTTTTGACAAACCAAAAATATTTACAGTTTTCCTATTATTTTAATTACATTTTAATTGATTTGATATGGATTATTTGATAAGGTTTTACATCTTTCCCAATTAGACAATTTTTAACAATTTTCAACAATTTTATTCTATAAACAAGAATCAGTTTATACAACAATTTTACTAATTTTGACAAACTAATATATATTTACTGTTTTTCTATTGTTTTAACTACTTCTTAGTTACTTTTCTATGGATAATTTAGTAAACTTTTATGTCTTTCACAATTACACAATTTTTAACATTTTTCAATAATTATATTCTATAAGCAACAGTCAGTTTTTACAATATTTTTGCTAGTTTTGACAAACCAATAAATATTTACTGTTTTTCCTATTATTTTAATTACATTTTAATTGATTTGCTATGGATTATTTGATAAGCTTTTACATCTTTCCAAATTAGACAATTTTTAACATTTTTCAATAATTTTATTCTATAAACAAGAGTCAGTTTTTGCAACATTTTTACTAATTTTGACAAACTGATAAATATTTACTGTTTTTGTATTGTTTTAACTATTTCTTAGTTACTTTTCTATGGATAATTTAGTAAACTTTTAAGCCTTTCCCAATTAGATAATTTTCAACATTTTTCAATAATTATATTCTATAAGCAACAGTCACTTATTACAATATTTTTACCAGTTTTGACAAACCAATAAATATTTACTGTTTTCCTATTATTTTAATTACATTTTAATTGATTTTCTATGGATAATTTGGTAAGCTTTTACATCTTTCCCAATTAGACAATTTTTAAAATTTTTCAACAATTTTGTTATATAAACCACAGTCGGTATTTTTGTTAGTTTTAACAAATCAATAAATTTTTACTCTATTCCTATTATTTTAGTTACTTTTTAATTGCTTTGCGATGGATTATTTGGTAAACTTTTACATCTTTCCCAACTAGAAAGTTTTTATCATTTTTCAATAATTTTATTCTATAAACAAGAGTCAGTTTTTACAACATTTTTACCAATTTTGACAAACCAATAAATAGTTACTGTTTTTCTATTGTTTTAACTACTTCTTAGTTACTTTTCTTTGGAGAATTTAGTAAACTTTTATGCCTTTCCCAATCAGACAATTTTTAACATTTTTCAACAATTATATTCTATAAGCAACAGTCAGTTTTTACAATATTTTTACTAGTTTTGACAAACTAATAAATATTTACTGTTTTTCCTATTATTTTAATTACATTTTAATTGATTAGACAATATTTAAAATTTCTCAACAATTTTATTCTATAAACCACAGTCGGTATTTTTACTAGTTTTAACAAATCAATAAATTTTTACTATTTTCTTATTATTTTACTTATTTTTTTAATTTCTTTGCAATGGATTATTTGTTATTAACTTTTGCATTTTTCCTAATTAGACAATTTTTAAAATTTTTCAACAATTATATTCTAATACATTTTTACCGTTTTTTTTAATTGATTTGCTATGGATTAATTGATAAACTTTTATATCTTTTTTAACAATTCTATAAATACAATTTATTAAATTACTTTGACTTCATTAATATTTTGTGAATTTTAAAATTAATGAATTAGTGTTGACATATTTAATTATTATGTATTAATTAACGTAATAGGTAATGTATATAATTAATGTTTATATTTAGTATTAAATAAAGTATTAATTTAAATATTTTTTGAGAAATTTAATACATTAAATCTTGATAATTTAAGTTATGATATATTAATTAATAAAATATTTAGTTGGTGTTACATCAAATTAAATTTTTGAAAAACTCCAATCCCAAAATGTAAAACGGTAATCACTACACAATTAATTCCATTTAATTTTAATTTAAACAACAACTGACACCGGACCAGAAAAAAACCCAATTAGATTAATTTAAAACCCCATTAATGATCGTAAAACATAATTGGATGGAATCACAGCGTCGAAATTTTATGCCGAACAAATGTGTCGAGTTAGTAAAAACGACCAGTCTCAGCGAACACCACATAAAACTGCCACCGTGTGTCCCCATAACATTACACCCGGTCGCCTGTAAGTTTTTGAGCGGCAGTTAATTTAGAAGATGTCCCGCCGCGCACATCCTCTCTTCGACACAAAACGGAACAATTCTATTTCTGGGCCAGTTCTGCGGACCGACACGGCGATTTGTCGGGCCGAATTATCCGAAATGGGCCCGTGAAAGCGGCACCGTCGTCGCGAGTCGGTCCCGACTAGGTCGGGGATGCGTGCCGTAAAGCGTTGCCACCGTGCAGATTAATATGTCGTGTAATTCTTACGGCGACGGCTAATTTATGCATGTTGACGTTGGAGTCGGGTTCGCTGTTTACAAACAAAACAACCGGGGGCATTTTGTCACATGCTCCGGCCGATTCTTCATCCCGAACGTGGATTTATTGGTTCCGTGTCGACGTTTCCGACCCGATAAATTAATATCAAGTGGTGCTCACTTGGTTGTACGGGTCGAATGTTTGTTGCTTTTAGAAATGCGGAGGTTGTTTACACAGATTAAAATGTTTCACATCGAGTGTCGCGTTCTGGATAAACACTTCGCGTCGCATTATGATTTAAGAACCCGATGATGCGATACGGTTAATTAAATAACGTTCCGAAATGTTATTTTAGGAGGTTACGGATCAAACTGTAAAAATAACCTTTTGTGAGATTCTAGTTAAAACACTATCGCTCATATGTAGAGCATTCATTTTATTAAAAGAACGAATATTTCATTTCAACATTTCGTACCACCCTGTATATGTTCTAGAAGTATATTTTCATCTCAATACGGTACCATGTTCCTCAATATTGTTTTAAAATATATTCGGGAGATGATCTTCTTTGGAGTAAGATAAAATTTGTTTATCCTAAAACCTATTGGTTTTTCTTGGTCTTCCAGTTTCCAGCAGTTTATTTAAATTTAAACAAATCAATCATTTCGAGGACGATTTACAATTTTAACAGAACTCTAGACTCTAGAAGGAGTTTCCAAAAGTGGTGAAAAGCGCAAGACTAACAAAGTCGTGGACAGTATGTCACTGAGTACCATAAAACAAAGACTAAAAGATGCTGAATTCTATGGTAGAAAATCAGTAAAGAAGCCCTTTATTTCTGCAAAAAAAATAGAGTAATGAGACTACTTTTTGTAAGAGAACATGTGAACTAGACAGATGAGCAAAGGAAAATAATTTTGTTTTTCCGATGATGAAGTTGGTTCCAATTATTAAATCTGGTGGCATTTCATAGGTATACTGTACACATACACTGGACCTACTGTAGAGCATGACGGAGGAGGGATAATGGATCATTTCGTTTATCGTGAGGTTCTGGAAAATCATATGCTTCCATTTGAGGAAGATAATATTAGTTTAAGGTGGATCTTTCAGGACAATAATGAAACACACTTCACTTCTCAAGGAATACATGTAATGTCTTGGCTGGTACAAATCCCAGACCTCAATCCAATTGAAAACCTATGGAATGAAATTGATCAGAAAATCCATGTTAAGAGATGCTCAAATTTGAATGAAATCTACGAAGAAGTTCAAAGTCAGTGGAAATAAATATCTGACGATTATAAGCTATTCAATCAATCTAAATCAATGAAAAAAAAGGACTTTAAAAGGTCAAATGTTCGTAAGGCTGTTTTATTTTATAGTTGCTCTACTTTTGACCCTTGAATTTTTTTTCAAATATTAATAAATGCCTAATTAAACCCACTAATAAACAATTATACTGCCGTACTGTTGTTATCAAACATGCTGTATAATTATCAATAATATAAATATTTAAAGGCACACTTTTATCAAGAAAAAAGAATGTTGCTCTACATGTGTACATTCACTATTATCATTAATACTATATTAATTAATATATGAATAGAAACATCCTAACTTTTATTTTAGGAACCAGACAATTTCAAAATTTTATATTTTGATATTTTTACGATAAACTGTATAAATTATTTGGAAACTTATTTCTATCTCTGTTTCTTCATGACAAAAGAAGCCACAGCCACAGAATGTAAAATGGAAAGACCGACCTTACCCACGATATTATTATTATCTATTTTTGTCATTGTTCATTTTCTTAAATAATAAACGGTTGAATTTTCAAATCAAAGATCAAAATTGAGGTTAATTTTTTTTCTTCGGTCCCAAAAATTTTTTCATAGAGACTAAATTTCTTTGTATAACGTTGGACTCAACTAATTATAACCGTCACTATTTTGTAAATAAAACTTGAAATTCAACATTTTTTTCTTACTTAATGATTTTGTGTAAAACTTTCTGTTAAAAAATGTTAGGTTAGGTTAGGTTAGGTTGTACATTAGTTCTTTAATTTGTTTAGTACTCACAATTAAATAAGAAAGGGGACGTAATTCAGTTCTTCAATAAACACCCAGTCTTGATCCAACAGCTTTGCCACCTCACAACACTGATGTTTAGTCTTCGTAGTCGTTTTCTCAATTTAATGTTTCCTCCGATTTTCACAGTTTTTTCACCATATAGGATTTTTGGAAATAAATTGGTGTTTGTACCTTTTCTTTTTTTAGTCTTTAGTCTCTTTGTGTAGGATTAACTAGGAACTTTTTTAAAAATAGAACGAAATTCTGACATATATCATAAACTCACGGATCACTCAAACGTCAAAAAATTTTTTTTTAACAGTTGGTAGTCACACACCTCAAATACATAAGAAATGGACAAGCTTTATTCATTAGTCATTATTTGTGACAGTTGATAACGTATGTATACAGGGATGTCATAAAACGTCCCTCCTGATAGGTATTATAAGTATGAACGACGATCCAGAAGTAAACGAGATACTAAAGCTCACTGTTATATAAATATTGACCTGAAATATATATTTTTTGTATGAATGTTTTATTGAAAGTTATTCTGACATTAAAATGACCCATAACTTTGTAACCAATGACTCAATTTTAGCCAGCAAAATAACATTGAATATAAAATAAACATTAAACACATGTAAACTTATAAATTTGTAATTTTCAATTACATCAGGAGGGAACTTTTAAGATCTCAGTCCGTAAATTATTTAATATAAATAAACAGAAATTTAAAATATCTAGAAATAGGTAAAATATTATTATCAATGTTATTTTAATACATAAAGTAAAAATCATACTTACATACCTATATTATTGTGATAAAACATTAGAAAAGAAATAACTAATTATTAAAAAATGAATAATGATAGTGATTTTAAAATAAATTGAAAATTGTGTGAAATAACTTTTTTTAAAGTAAATAATTTAAATTTTTTAATATTTTAAATGTTAAAAATATGTGAAGATAAACATAAAAATATCAAATGTTGAAATCTTTTCTAAGTAATACAAAATATTCAACTAAATAAAAAATAATTTAAAAAATTGGAATTATCCAGAAATGAGTAAAAATATATTAAACTTATTTTAATTTAATTAATTTAAAGTAAAATTGTCATGTCTGCTTAAAAATATCAAAAAAATAGTGTTGGTGATTTTCATATACAAAAGTGAGAGAAATATTTTTCGTTAAATATTTTAAGAATTTTTTCCAAAAATATATGAAGATTATAAATTATATTAAAATTCTTTTATAACTATTAATTTGTAATTTTGTAGGAGTATCAAATTTTTTAATAATAAAATATATATTGACAATTTATATTTACAAGAGGGGACATTTTTTAATAATAAATAAATAAAAAATTGAAATGATTTATAAATGAGTAAAAAATTGTAAATCTTATTTTAATACATAAAGTACTGCGGAAAGATTTTAGGTGAAAAGAAATAAATTATTAAATATACTACCTATAATTCAATTTTCGTAAGAATATCGAATTTTAGTTTTTATTCAAGGTCCATATCTTCTTCAAATTAAAATTTATCAAGGTAGTGGGGACTTTAGACGACTTTCCTGTATTTGATCATTAAATTAATTAATTAAATAAATAAATAATAAATTAATAAATTATTAAATATCTTTAATTATCTTATTACAAATCTTATTTTAATAGTTCTTAAAATATGTATACCTATATTACTAAGATAACACACTAAATAATCATTTATAGTTAAAAATAAGGTAATAATTATATTAAAATATTGTGTGAAATGCCTTCGTTTGCATTAAATAATTTAATTTACATAGATAATTTAAGGATAAATAAATAAAATATTTAGAAAAATAATACTATTTATATTTTTTTAATTTGTCAGTCATTTTATGTGTATAAAGATTTATATACAAATATATATAATTTGATATTATCTTTTATTATTCCTAAATAATGGTGTGTAAAATGTATCTGTAATAATTCTTTATCATAAAAATATGTCATACCGTGTAAATAATAATGAGATAATATATTATATAATTAAATAAGGAACAAATTAATAGTCAAAAGTGAACGTGACTTTGTAATCGCAATTGTCCCTTTAATTACATAAACTGTCCGGGCAACGTTGGAATTTTTTTATTTTCCATTGAAAATGTAATTAAACACGAACTTAATTCGCGGTTAATTCGTGCCCGAAGTAAAATATTTTTACGGTCCGGCGCAACGTCGAAACGACGTTTCATATTTAATATACATTAAATAAGGCAGACGTTAAACGCGCGTTGATAAGCCCTATCGCAAATCCCTGTTCATAAAAACAAATAACAATACAATTCGTCCCTAATTAAACTGCTAGCCATAACATTTTCACCGCTACTAAATTTAAATTGTTTCATCAGCGTACTCTAAATAAGAGCTTTTGTCCCAAAATATGCCCAACAATCATGGCTTGATAATTTCCCTACCCGCTTCTTTTGTTATTCCAAAACATATTCATAATTACAAAGCAAATAAAGTGGCTCTCCGCATTTAAACGGGCTACGCCCCCAGATCTGCCGGGACCAATCGGACGGCGGCGTCGCTCCAATAGCGACGTCGTTCCCCCACCGCGGCGGGATGCTGCGATTCTTAGCTCGCCATTCTGTGTGAACCGGATCCGAAGCGGATCAAATCAGTAGCCGAAAATCTCCCTCTACGAGTGGCAAGCACACGAAGCCCATTAGAGCCGATTGCATGCGACGGACGTCAACAAGTATGCTACCGTCACAGTGACCACGCTACGCAAGATGACAATGCTGATGATGGAACGGATCATTTCGAACAGTCACAAGAGCCAGGAGCTGGTGTTGCCCGAGAAGCAGTCGGAGCCGCAGGTCTTCCTGCAGCCGAAGAGGATGTGCGACGATTCGCGTGACGCGGAGATGTGCGACAACGAGAAGACGGACGAGGAGGACCTGAACGTGGACGTGGAGAACGACGACGCATTGTGTCCTGTCGATTTGACTAGACGTCAGGAGAAGTACACGTCCTTCGAGAATCTGGTCAATTCGTCGAAGACCGACTCGAACAGTGACTATACGAGCTTCAAGGACGAGATGAAGCGGTCGGAGAGTGTTTGTAGTGATGTTAGTAGGTCGGACAGTCCGAGGGACCGGAGTCCGTCGGTCGTTTCGCATCCCAACAGACGATTGGCGTTCTCCGTCGAGAACATTTTGGATCCGAATAAGTTCACTGGTAGACAGTCGGTTTATAGTGATGGGATTTGTTGTTGGAAGCCGCTCGATGGGTCCAGGGGCTCGCCAGATTACGAAGGAAGCGAAACAGGTCAGTTCATATCAAAATTCTAAATTGAATTTCTAATGGCAAGATATTTGGATGAAATGAAGTTGGAACCTTAAAATTTTAGAGATTTATGATGATTCGATTAATATAACAACTTTAACATCTACTAGTCATCTTCTAGATTTCATCTTTGCTACAATTATTTAACCACCAATATTCCAAAAAATTTAACAATTACAAGAACAATCAACTTTCTTAAAAACCGATTTAACAAATAAAAATCTGTAGAATTGTAATCCTCTTTAAAAAAATACAACATGTTTTCATAGATTTTAATTTAAAAAGCACAATTGTAAAATATTGATTAAACATTCGGATTACGTTAATTAAATTAAATGTATTGTCTAATTAGATGTAATTTTGCTTCCGCCACTGGTTGCTTTGGAAATCCGATGGGATAATTAAATTTTATTATACATTTAATTTTACTAATTTGTTGTTAATTAAATGCTGTAATGAATACATAAATTTATATAAAATGGAATGTGTAAAACAATGGTTATTAATGCAATATAAATTTGTTACAATAATATGCAATGATATATTTATTACTGATATTGATATTACTACAAATTATAACTATCTTTTACTTTACTGCTGCTTTTACTATGAGAATAAAATGTTGGAATAAGATAAATTAAACAAAATCCACATTTTTTAAACAAAATTTTTAAAATATTACAGTTAACATTTCTTTAACAATTATTAATTCAACAATTTTTTTGAGAATATTTTTAAATACTGTGAAACAATGTAGTTGTTGGTTTAAAACTACTTTTAAAGCACTGTTATTTATAATTAATAAATACTCTAATTAAAATAACTGTTTAAATATTTAATATTTACCTATATATAAAGATTTTTAAATTAAAAAAAAATATATATAATTTATTAATTTATAATTTTTTTTTTTTTTTTCATAATGTGCAGAAATTATTAAACACTATTTTTATCAGTAACATATTCAATTAATAATTTTTAATATTATGAATATATATTTAAAAAAAGATATATTTATATTTTTAATATTATTGTATTTTTTAAAGTTATGTTTAAATTACATTTATATGTACAAAATAAATACTATAAATAAAATAATTATTATTAATTTATGTATAAAAGTTACCTCAAAACAATGAAATATATATAAATTGAAATATATTATATTATACTATTATCTAGTAAATTAATTATTTTTTATGTTAAATTGCATAATTAAAAAATCTTTATTATTAATCTATATAATTTAAAATTATATTTTTCATAAATACTTCTATTTTTTCAGGAACATATCAATTATTATCAATCAAGTACTTTTTAAAATTGTAAATATACATTATATATAATTTGAAATTATTATTACATTATATTATTATTTAATTATTTTTGTGGATGATATTAAAGTATATAATTAAAAGAATTTTTATTACGTTAAATTAATCATTACATTTTACAAATTTGTATATAAAATAATTTAAAAATATATATAAATATAAATAATTTTTATATAATTCTTAATTACCATTTCTGAAATTAAAAATTTGTAAAGTGACTCAATTTTTATATACAATTTTTAAAAGACATAATTTTAAAAATTCAATTTACTTTTTAAAATTATATGTAATTGCATTTTTAATATTTTGATTTAAAATTATATTTTAAGTTACATTTATTTACAGTAATATTTATTCAAGTAATTTGAAAATTCAGACAGTTTTTTTAAAGTTGTAATTATAAATTAAAAAAGATTATTTATATTTTGAATATTTTGTTTCAAAACTATCATATATTTGAAACGAGATTTCTTTATAGTTAATAAATAAATAAAATAATTATAAAAAAGAATAAAAAATTCTTTAAAATAATATATAAAATATTTGTGTATATAATTAAAGTTATACAGTTTAAAATAACACAATTTTTGTATATACTTTTAGTTTAGTTTTTTAAAATTTTGAAAATTCACAAAATTATTTTAAATTAATAATTATTCAAAATAATATTTAAAATGATTATAATTTATAATTTTGACAATTACTAATGATAGAATAATAAATTTCTATTTTTATTTTATTATAATTGTAGATATTGTCAGATTAAAATATAAAATATGTGATTCACTTAATAATATTTAGAAAACTGATTTATTTTACCACAATATTTCAAATTATATAATCCTTAAATTAAGGTAATGAAATTTAATAATAATTAATTATGGCTAATACTAATTAATTGATGAAATCACAATAATAATTGATAATTAATATACATTATCATTGTACTGACAATAAATAATACTCATAATAATTGTTACATAATTATTCTTTAATTTTTTAAATGTACTAAACCATAATATTCATTAACTAATGTATGTAAAATAATATTTTAAACATATAAACTGCAAAGAAAATTTATAAAGAATTGATTTAAATCATTTCACAGTCTATTTTAATAGTCATATCATTACTGCTGTCTTGTCACCAGGAATAATAATAGTTTTATTACGAAATAGTTAAAATGTCATGAGCCTAATTAAATTTATGCAAAGTTTAAATACTTAATTTATTAAATACATAACAGAATAAATGGTTTGTTTGTAGATTATTTGCATCTTTAATTGTTTTATTTATTTAACCTTCGGTTCTTGTCTTTTTCATCAAATAATTACATTATTTATAGTAAATATAAACATGAACAGGTATGTTTTTATGTATGTACGGGCACGTGCCGTTGCTTGCGTACCGGATCCGCCGATCCCGTAAACGACCGGACGACACGCGACCGGATCAATTAACACCGGAGCCGTCGGCGATGCACCGGGTCCCCCGTATATTTTGATTGGCTACCGATCGGGACTAGGTTGTTTGGAGCCTAATCCCGGGATCGGCGTACGGGAGCAACGGCGTGGGGGAGGAGGTGGAGGAGGGCGCCGCCGCCGCTGCCGCCACCGCAGCGCATTGTTTCGGCGGTGAGCGGGCAAATGAATGTGGTTAACACATTTGTCGGGTTGTTAGGTATTGATTTCGGCGATGTTCTCGAATTACCGACGGCCCGCGCGGCCGTACGGATTTTCCGGCATTAATTCGACACCGTCAGTCAAATCGGTGGCCGAGGCCGCCGCCGCCGCCGCTGCCGCCCTGCCCCGCTCTGTACGGCGTACGCGACCGGATCTGGGGGTGCTTTCACGGTTGGCGCGTCGGGATGCGTGTGTTGTTTTCCGGGGTCGGCTCGAAGCTCGATCGCGGGGACGTTGTTGCGGTTGTCGCGGCTTTGATGGATCCACTTTGGACGCTAAATTTATTTCTTCACGTTTTATTTCACTGTTTATGACTGTTAGTATTGGCAAATTAATTTTTTCTCTTAATTTTATATTAAGAATAACTCTGCTTCTTTTATATTTTAACTATTTTACTGTAATAAAATATAAAAATAATATATTTTATTAAATATTCCTCACAACGAAATTAATGATTAATATTCAAAAATTATAAAATTACTTTTTTAATTTATTTTGTACTTGTTGAAAAAAATTACTTTATATATTTTATCTCAGCCAAAATGTAAATAAATGTATATTTTTTTCATTAATTATTTATATCCCCTTCTACAGTTTATTTTATATATTTATATTTAATAAATTTACAATACTTTTATTTCAATTTAATTTATTTTATTCATTTAGAAATACCTTCAAATATTATTTTCACACAAAAAATAGACAATATAACTGGAAAACAGTTTTTCTTTATTTTTTGGCTAATATCATTAAATGAATCTAATTTTGTATATTATTTCAATGTTATAAAATATCGAATTAATTTTTTAATTAAATATTCCTTACAAATCGAGATAATTTTAAAAAATTGTGTGTATCCATTTTTTACTCTATTTTATATATTTTTATCTAATAAATTTACATTATTTTTATTTGAATTTAATTTACTTTATTCATTTAAAATAGTTCCAAACATTATTTTGATATTAAAAGTAAATAATATAATTGGGAAATTATTATTTCTTACAATACTTTTATTTCAATTTAATTTATAATATTCATTTAAAATATCTCCAAATATTATGTCATAAAATATCAAAATAATGATTTATGAATATTTAAATATTCCTCATGATTCGTGATATTTTTATTTAAAAACAAACTATGTCTACTCATTTTTTGCTTTTTTATATTTTTGTATATAATAAATTTAAAATGCTTTTATTTGAATTTAATTTATTTTATTCACTTAAAATACCTCCAAACACTATTTTGACACTAAAAATAGATAATATAACTGGAAAACAGTTTTTCTATATATTTTTTGGCTAATGTCATTAGATGACTATAATTTTGTATATTATTTCAATGTTATAAAATATCAAATTAATTTTTTAATTAAATATTCCTTACAAATCGTTATAATATTATTTTAAAAAATTATGTGTACACATTTTTTACTCTATTTTATATATTTTTATGTAATAAATTTATATTATTTTTGATATTAAAAATAAATAATATAATTGGGAAATTATTTCTTAGAATACTTTTATTTCAATTTAATTTATTATATTCATTTAGAATACCTCCAAATATTACATCATAAAATATCAAAATAATGATTTTTTTAATTAAATATTCCTCATAATTAGTAATATTTTTATTTAAAAAAGAAACTATGGCTACACATTTTTTACTTTATTTTATATTTTTGTAAATAATAAATTTAAAATGCTTTTATTTGAATTTAATTTATTTTATTCATTTAAAACACCTCCAAATATTATTTTAACACTAAAAATAGACAATATAACTGGAAAATAGTTTATCTATATTTTTTGGCTAATGTCATCAAATGAATCTAATTCTGTAATTATTTCAATGTTATAAAATATCAAATTAATTTTTTAATTAAATATTCCTTACAAATCATGATAATTTTATCTTAAAAAATTGTGTGTACCCATTTTTTACTCTATTCTACATATTTTTATCTAATAAATTTACATACAAAATAGTTCCAAATATTATTTTGATATTAAAAATAAATAATATAATTGGGAAATTATTATTTCTTACAATACTATTTCAATTTAATTTATTATATTCATTTAGAAGACCCCCAAATATTATGACAAAAAATATCAAAATAATGATTTTTTTAATTAAATATTTCTTATAATTCGTAATATTTTTATTTAAAAAAGAAACTATGCCTACACATTTTTTACTTTATTTTATATTTTTGTATATAATAAATTTAAAATGTTTTTATTTGAATTTAATTTATTTTATTCATTTAAAATATCTCCAAATATTATTTTGACCCTAAAAATAGACAATATAGTTGGAAAACAGTTTTTCTATATTTTTTGGCTAATGTCATTAGATGAATCTAATTTTGTATATTATTTCAATGTTATAAAATATCAAATTAATTTTTTAATTAAATATTCCTTAGAAATGGTGATAATTTTATTTTAAAAAATTGTATGTACACAATTTTTACTCTATTTTATATATTTTTATCTAATAAATTTACATTATTTTTATTCGAATTTAATTTACTTTAGTAATTTTAAAATAATTCCAAATATTATTTTGATATTAAAAATAAATAATATATTTGGGAAATTATTATTTCTTACAATACTTTTATTTCAATTTAATTTATTATATTCATTTAGAATAACTCAAAATATCAAAATAATGATTTTTTTTAATTAAATATTCCTCATAATTTGTAATATTTTTATTTAAAAAAGAAACTATGTTTGCACATTTTTTATTTTCTTTTATATTTTTGTATATAATAAATTTAAAATGCTTTTATTTGAATTTAATTTATTTTATTCATTTAAAATTCCTCCAAATATTATTTTGACACTGAAAATAGACAATATAATAACTGGGAAACAGTTTTTCTATATTTTTTGGCTAATTTCTTTAAATTAATTTAATTTTGTATATTATTTCAATGTTATAAAATATCAAATTAATTTTTAAATAAATATTCCTTACAAATCGTGATAATTTTATTTTAAAAAATTGTGTGTACCCATTTTTTACTCTATTTTATATATTTTTATCTAATAAATAATAAATATTAATTCTATTTGAATTTAATTTACTTTATTCATT
This sequence comes from Aethina tumida, assembly GCF_024364675.1. NCBI lineage: Eukaryota > Metazoa > Arthropoda > Insecta > Coleoptera > Nitidulidae > Aethina > Aethina tumida. The sequence goes on from NC_065439.1 coordinate 19,770,620, forward strand.
TAAAATACTTCCAAATATTATTTTTGATATTAAAAATGAATAATATAATTGAGAAATTATTTCTTACAATATTTCAATTTAATTTATTATATTCATTTAGAATACCCCCAAATATTATGTCATAAAATATCAAAATAATGATTTTTTTAAATTAAATCTTCCTTATAATTCATAATATTTTTATTTAAAAAAGAAACTATGTCTTCACATTTTTTACTTTATTTTATATTTTTGTATATAATAAATTTAAAATACTTGAGTTTTTGATTAAAAGTTTAATTAATATTTTTAAATTTTTAGTGGTAATAAAATGAAAAAAATAATAATACAGTAAAAAAATATTAAAAGGTGTTTAAAAAACAAAAAAACAACATTGTATTATGCACTTTTAAATATTATTTTATTATTATCAAAAACTACTATACAAAAACAATTACTTTATTTTATAAAAAATATAGTGTAAAAATTGTTTGTATTCAGTAAGTAAATTATCATGAATTATTAAAACGCCATCCCTTATTTACGTAACAAAATTGTCACAGTTTCGTTATTGCTCCGGAGTTGGAAAGTTGTTCGCCGCATCCGTTATTCTCGCTCCCCCGTCGTTCTATCAAGCCCCTCGAGTGGCCGCGAAGAAAGCAAAACCGGGAGCAAGAACGGCAATAAACGGCAAGGAACGTGCATCGAGCGCTCGGAGGCGGAGTAACGTCGGCGGGCAATCGGGCTCGCGGAACCGAACGGGCCGGGACACGTAATTAACAGTCTTAGCGTAATTGCCTCCGGGCTCGTTAGCAAGCCGTGAACTTTGTAATTAATCCTTTGGTTTTGCCGGGAGCCTTAAGCAGATGTATTAATTATGGACGGGACGCGCCGCGCTCACCCCGCCGCCCACCGGCGGGGCTCACCTACGACGGACGGGGCGGCCGTAGCCGCCTCTCTTTTGCGCCTTTCCTTTCGCTGCACTCCGTTTCAATTATTTAGTGCTTGCCGATGGTTTTCTAATTGCGATCTATTGTTGCGTGCCGGTTTCCGGGCTGGGCGGGCGCGGCCTTCGGCCTTTTCCGGGCTTCCGGGTGGGGCGGGCGCCGCGTTCTGCGGTTTCCGGATCCCGGGCGGCGGGGGGCTGGCGTGTCGGACATCAAATATTCACCGGTTTAATCAGGGCCGCGCTTAAATGATCCTTTGTGGAGGGTTTTATGAATGCCACAAAATAAAATGTTTTTTCTTGTGATGTTTTATTAAAGAAGTATTATTATATATTATATATTATATACTTTTTTCATCAACATTATCAGAATCTTCAAAAGTTACTACGTTAGTGTCATGTTTCTTTTACTTACTGCTGATGTTTTAGTTGTTTTCATAGAGACCATACCTGCCTATTTAAGCATTTGATTTTTCAGAGTCTAAGACAGAAACTAATAATCTTGTTATTCTGTAAAACATCACGTTTAACAATATTTGAAGTATATTTCACATTTTTTTTACCTTTTTCTTCAAACCTAGGCTGTGAATGGTTTCTGAAGCTGACCCATTTGAATTCTTTGTAATTGTAACAACGACATTAACGGGTTGTTGCATCTTTTCATCAAATTTATTATGAGTATGATTGTGATTATTAAATGATAATAAGAAAAATCACAAAATCATAAGTTAAGCCTCATAAAACTTAAATAATAAACAATAAATCTTCCAATTGTTTCAGTTCGACTTTGACTTCCTTCCCTTTAACTTTAATTTCTTGTTTTTCTTCCTCCTTCATCTCTATCATCATTACTTCCTCTTTTCTGATGTATACTAATGACACGTTATAAGAATAGTTGTTGAAGATAGTTTGAGAGAAAGTGAAAGAAGAAAATACCGAAAATTAATTCATGAATTAAAGTTGTGGAATCAGAAAATGCCAAAAGTAATGTCAAAAACAAATGATCCAGATGAAGAAGGAAGAAAAAGACGAATTTAAACTCAAAGAGAAGTAAACTTAAGTCGAATTGAAACAATTAGAAGCTTTTTGCAAAAATTGAGTAAAGCTTAACATTTTTATCAATGTTGACAATTTCTTTTTATTATTATCATTTAACAACAATCATGTTGACTTAATTAACTTGAGAAGTTAAAATTCGAAAGTGACCATTAATTTATTGTATAAGTGGTAAATTATTAAAATAATGGTTTTAAATATTTATAGAGACTGTTATTTATTTCAAAATAATAACTTATTACTATAGAAGTCTGATATAATTTGACTTTTTTTTTGTTTAGTTGTTATTAGCATTCAATTTGTATAAATTTGAATAAAGGTTAATATTTAATTAATTTAATATATGATATTAATAAATATTTGCCAATTAAAATATTTAAAAACTCATTTTTTTAATAAATGTTAATACGTCATATGTAATATTTAATACTTTAATAATTAGTAGTAAAATAATTTAAAATAATCAAAATTTTTTTAAAAAATTGTTTATTCAGTATAAATATTTACATGCAATAATCTTTTAACATTAAAAAATTTTAATAAAAAATTAATTTATTAATCTATTATTATTATTATTTATTAAAAACAACAAACAATTGTGCTCGCTATACTCCATTCAAACTAGGAACTTATTTAAATTTTGTCTGTCTTATTTAATTTATTATGATCATTAATTATTTATAAAATTAAGTTTTTATACTAAAATAATTTAAAATAATCAAAATTTTATAAAAAATATTATTTATTCAGTATAAATATTTAAATGCAATAATCTTTTAACATTAAATTTATTAGTCTATTATCATTATTATTTTGATGTCTCATGTGAAATAATTTTATCAATTTGAATATTCTTAAATATAAATTTATAATTTATAATTTTAATTTATCAAAAACAACAAACAATTGTGCTCTCTATACTCCATTCAAACTAGGGACTTCATATTTAAATTTTGTCTGTCTTATTTAATTTATTATGATTACTAATTATTTATAAATTTAATTTTTTATACTAAAATAATTTAAAATAATCAAAGTTTTATAAAAAATATTGTTTATTCAGTATAAATATTTACATGCAATAATCTTTTAACATTAAAAAATATTAATAAAAAATTAATTTAACCTATTTTTAACCTATTATTATTATTATTTTGATATCTCATGTGAAATAATTTTATCAATTTAATTATTCTTAAATATAAATTTATAATTTATAATTTTAATTTATCAAAAACAACAAACAATTGTGCTCTCTATACTCCATTCAAACTAGGGACTTCATATTTAAATTTTTGTCTATCTTATTGAATTTATTATGATTACTAATTATTTATAAAATTAAGTTTTTATACTAAATTATTGATTCCAAAAGAATATTTTTGTGTCTTAAAATATATTATCTTATAAATAATTTTTTAAAAACAAATCCAATAACCATATGATATTGTGCATATGATTTGTTAAGTTTACTGACAATTATTATTTCTTTTAAATTTTAATTTAATTTTTTTGAATATTTATTGATAATAATCATTGTAATCGATTTTATTCTTCATAACAATATAATATACGTATTACAAAGTAAATATTTTCTGATCTAATCCAATAACAGATTAATATTGTGCATTATGATATATTATTTGTTTAGTCTGACGAAAATTATTTGTCTTTCATTTTAATTTAATTTTAATTAATTATATTTTTATTACCGTGGAAAATTTAATATAATAAATGTTAAGTGATATTTTAAGTAATTGAATAACAATTGAACAGTGCTTTTTAATAAATTATTTCCAATGAAATGAATGATTATTTTGTTAATTAATCATGTTTCATGTTATCATGTATGTTATATAAAAAAATATTTTTATATATGTTATTTTAATTATTAATTTAAATTTATTGCAACCACGTTCTAAGTATTATACAAAATCATTAGCAAAATTCAGCAATTCTAAACCGGAACATAATAATGCCGGATAATGTTTCTCGGCAAGTTCGTCTCGGAGAAAAGCCCTGAAATATGCTTATTAATTTCCAAACAGTTCCGCTAAGTGTCTAAATCCGAAAGTGAGCTGGCGAATTAGTTAAGCAATCACGTCCCGATCCAATTAGAAAGTTTCCCCGTCCCGGGGAGTTCGCTTGTAAGCTTGCCACCGGGTATTTATGTCGACTAGGTGTTGTTCACGATCTCGACGACGATTCCCCAAACTTGTTTCGTTATTGTTTTCTAACTGTTATTAGCTTTAGACAATTATACTATCGGCGACGTTTCCCCCCATCAAAATAACTAAACCAAAACTTTTGCTGCAGGCAAGGAACACAATTCGGACGACGACGACGACATGCAGAGCGACATCAGCGACGACCTCAAGGACCCGCTGTCGAAGAAGAAGAAGGGCGACTCGAAGTCGCAGAACACGGGGAAGCCGCGGCGGGCCCGCACCGCCTTCACCTACGAGCAGCTGGTGGCGCTCGAGAACAAGTTCAAGACGACGCGCTACCTGAGCGTGTGCGAAAGACTGAACCTGGCGCTCAGCCTGAGCCTGACGGAGACGCAGGTGAAGATCTGGTTCCAGAACAGGCGGACGAAGTGGAAGAAACAGAATCCGGGCATGGACGTGAACTCGCCGACGGTGCCGCCGCCCAGTGTCGGTTCGGGCGGCAGCTTTCCCGCCTTCCCCGGCCACCACACGCACTCCGGGCTGTTGTATTCGCACCACGTGCCGTACGGCAGCGTGTACCCGTTGCAGGCCACCAGCTCGTCCGGCTACACGCCGTACTTCCACCTGGCCAACCACGGTCACAATTTGGGCTCTTGAAAGTTGAACTAGATGACCGGCGGATTTGTATATAGTTCTTTTTTTTTCGTTTGCGTACTGGACTCGTTTTTGTACATTCTGTGCTGTTCCGAGGTTTATGGCAATGCGAGGTTTTTGTATATATAAAATATATGTATTGTTTTCGTTGCTCCGGGGCAATGTGACTTGTGCCATATTGTATATATGCGTAGGTATAAGGAATTGGTACTTGCCAATTTAATATCGAATATGTATATCTAAAATTCAACTGGGTTTTGTGCAAATACCTAATTACCTGTAAATTATGCTAAAATGAATGTACTTAGAACTGTATTTATTAATGATGTATGTAAAATTTCTCTTGTAAATAAAATATAACTTCGTACATTAATGATTGTCTTATTTTATTGTTCACCAAAATAATAATAAAGATTATACCACATAATAGCCACAGGGAAGTATTAAAAGCTCTACGATAAAAAACTTACCTTATTTACTTGTCACGGCCTGTGTTAACTAACTAATATCCTCCCGACTCAGTTTGTTGCCTCATAATAGAGTGTAAACATTCCAACACAACAAAAGTTATAACAAACGTATGATTAACCGAAGATCAACAGCAACCTGCACTATCACTAGTTAGGTTATGTCAGAAATGAAAAGTTCACTCTTTAATCTATTTGACAAATTACAAATAGAAGGGAACTTCTTTACCTAAATCGCGGGTACCCCTCTATAAGCATATGTATTTCATGTTTTCATTACAATTAAACTTTATTTTATAGAGAATTCAAATTTATTCCAATTTATTGATATATTATTAATAATTCGCTTGTAAATTGCAAAACATTTAGTTTACATTTCATATTTAAGGTATTTAAGTTAGTAAAAGTTTATTGAAATAGTCGAGTCTAATTGGTATAAAATCAATTAGAAATAATTTTATCCAGTTCAATTAATATTATAATTAAGATATAATTGACCTAAATAATTATTGCAAAACATTTAAATCACATTTTCAAAAATAGAAATTACTTAAAGACTAAATAAATAAAATTTAATTAATTTTATATGTGATTATACACAAAATAATTTTTTTTATTGAATTATTAAAAATTTTTACAATTATTATTTTAAAAAAGTTTGTTTAGTTTAGTCTAGATAATATTATTTAAATTAAATTATTGTAAATAGTAAACAAAATAATAATTAAAAATTTATAAACTTTTCATTTGATATATAGAAAATTATAGTATACAATAATTTGTAAGATGTAACTGATAATCAGTAAAATGTGAAGAAATAGTATATATTCCAAACTAAATAACACAAAATAAAAAAAAAAACTAAAAATAAATAAATATTAAATTTAATTATTAGAATAAAATATATTAAATACAACTATAAATTTGAATTATAAATTAAAAAAATATATAAATGAAATTAATTAATTAAAATAATAAAAATAAATATGAAATATAATATTAATTTGTTTAACAATATGCAATAAAAAAAATTAAAATATGAAATAGTTTTGAAATAAATAAAAAATTCTCCTTGCACTTATTTCAATGAATTATTTATTATTGCACTAAATAATTTTAATTATCAATTTAAAAATAAGAAAATAAAAACAAAAAAAGCAAATAAATATTAAATTTACATATTAAAATAAAATATATTTTAATAGTGCTTCAAATTTTAATTGTAAATTAATGAAAAATTACATAAATTTAAAATAGAAAAATATTTTTTGTGTACATGTATATAATTTTTTTAACAAAATAAAAAATATTAAAACTAATAAACACCTAGAAAAATAAATAAATATTTATTTTAAAATAAAATATATTTTAATACTGTTACAAATTTTAATTAGAAAATAATAAATAAAAGTAGAACTTGTAATCATTAAATATATGTAACAAAATATAATAAAACTCTTATCATTAATAAATTATAAAATTTAGCAATAAATTACATGATGAGATTGAAATCAGTAAAATGTTTAGAAATGTATACAATTAAAAAAATTTTATAATTAAATTGTTAAACTCAGAATAAAAATCCAAAAAATATATTTTTATTTTAGAACTACTTTACTGTGCCCATTTTGAAATGAGTATTAATTTAATTTAATTTTGAATTTATTGTATAGTATTGTAATTGCTCTTCATTTTTCGTGAAACACTTATTACTAGTTATAAGTGAATACAGAAAAAAATTGCCAAATTATAGTAAAGTGTAACGATATATACTACTTTGATTATAATAAACAATCAATTTTTTTAGTAAAAATCTATTTTTTTAAATAAAATGCTTAATTTTAGGCAGTAAAATAACATTTATTTAATAAAATTTTTAGATAACTTATTATCTGTAAAAAATATCAAAAACTTTTTCGGAGATAAATTATAGGAAATTGAATTCTCTACAAAAAATGTTATATAAAATTTTGCCATAAAGTTGATGGTTGCGTCAGAAAATGAGAAAAATGTCAAAATTTTAAATCAATCCAACTTTAATGTTAAATAACTTTTAAAAAAATGAATATATCAAAAAAGGGTAAGAGACATTTTTTGTAGAGCGTTAAATGTTCTATAAAAATCTGTTTTGATCATTTTGAAATATTATCTCTAACAAGAGTTAAAAAAATTCAAAATCCAAGAGAACACCGTTCCCGTGTTATTTAAACGAAAAATTAAAATTTACGATGCGGCACCTCTTAATATTAATATTAAGAGCTGTAACTTTCACAGTATTTTTTCTACCATTTCCAACAAGATTTTCATTTAATATTAAAATTCACATTGCTACAAACTTTAATTAGAAGTTAATGAAAAAAAATATAAATTTATAACATGAATATATCTAATGTAATGTAAACAATACATATTATTCTTTGAATTAACAAAAATTTTCAAAATTTAAGGACTGTATGAATAAATATAATTCAAAAATATTCTCTATGAATCGATTTTCGTCTATAAATTCTTACATACTCCTAAAATAGCCAATTTTTTCTTAACATTGTTTCAGGTTTACAAATTATATTGCTTCTAAATATATTTATTTATTGCGGATACGTATTTCACCGGTCCCAAAACTTAAAAAACCCTCTCGTCTTACACATGTAAGTGTTTAATGTTTTCAGGCAGTTTTTTCTTGCAACGTTTGATAGTCGTTGGTTACGCACAAGATATTAAACATATTAAATATCAAAGGGAAATTAAAGATCGGGCAACATCTGTTACGGACAAAAAGCGCCGACGGAAAGTGTGAACGCGTTTCGAATAATTCGGCAGCAACATGGGAAAATGTGTCAAGTGTGACGGGACCACCAGAATCGTCTTTCTCGTGGTTCTGAGCGACGGTTTAAAAAAATGTTTCGTAATATTGATTAGGTATTTAATGCGGAAGCGGTGGTGCGTGTAAACAAATTGGGGCACGCGTCTCCCCCTTAATTTTGACAATTTTCCGGTAGATTGTTTGATAAATGCGTATTAAATACAAACTCGGGGGGTTAACGCGGAATCGGACGGGTCCAATTTGGATCGGTCTTTTTTTCTGTGTATGGGGCGGAACGACGACGCAAATTGAAATATGTTAATATTGTGCTGCCAAAAGTAATTCACATTTTTGGTTCATAATTTATTTTAATCAGTTTTTATATATTTTACCATTTTTGTGTTACAATGTTATACTAGATGTTTCTAAAATTAAGGTGGTAAAATATAAAAAATATTAAAAACAAAGAAAAGCAAGTAGATTTTAAATTTAAATATTAAAATATAATATTTTTTAACACTGGTACGAATTTTAATTAGAAATTAATGGAAAATGTACATAAAACATTAAATTTTTTAGTAAAATATAATAATAAAATAATAAATAATATATCCAAAAACGTTTTAATAAATAAATTAAAATGTTTTGTTAAAATTATTATTATTTTTTAATAGGAATACTTAAAAAAATAGATAAAAATTGGGTTACAATAATTGAAAAAATATTTTTTTTAACATTAATTTTTTTTAACAAATTTAAATATTAAAATAAAATATATTTTCATATTGCAAATTTTAATTTGAAATTGACGAAAAAATATTTTTTGTAAACATTAAATTTTTTAATAAAATATGATAAAATAATCTATCTAAATAAATTTATTTATAATGGATATGTTTTACCTGTTTCCAAATTTTAAGCAGGTTATATATAGAAAGCTCTCAATTCTTAGTAGTTTTTTCCTCATTGTATGTAAACAATTTTTGAGGAAAGATACGGAAAGTGATATGAAGTCTCATGATTGTAGTTTTGTGTAAGAGTGACAATGAATGTATTGAAGATGAACGATGCAACTGTATAGTGTTAGAAAAATTTACTCAAAGTTATAATATATACTCGATGTTTCTAAAATTAAGGTGGTAAATAAAAAATATTAAAAACAAAGAAAAGTAAATAAATTTTAAATTTAAATATTAAAATATAATATTTTTTAACACTACTACGATTTTTGATTAGAAATTAATGGAAAAATATACATAAAACATTAATTTTTTTAGCAAAATATAATAATAATATAATAAATAATATATCCAAAAACTTTTTAATAAATAAATTAAAATGTTATGTTTTGTTAAAATTATTATTATTTTTTTAATGGAATACTTCGGTTGGAACAACAAAAAAAAAATAGATAAAAATTGGGTTACAATCATTGAAAAAATAAAAAAAAAAATTTAACAAATTTAAATATTAAAATAAAATATATTTTCATATTGCAAATTTTAATTTGAAATTAATGAAAAAATATTTTTTGTAAACATTAAATTTTTTAATAAAATGTGATAAAATAATCTATCTAAATAAATTTATTCATAATGGATGTTTTACCTATTTCCAAATTTTAAGCACGTTGTATATTATTTGAGAGCTTTCTTAGTAGTTTTTTCCTCATTGTATGTAAACAATTTTTGAGGGAAGATGCGGAAAGTGATATGAAGTCTCATGATTGTAGTTTTGTGTAAGAGTGACAATGAATGTATTGAAGATGAACAACGTCAAAGTTGTCCTGCAACTTCTGTCAACGAAGAGATTAAGTAATAACACATACGAACTCGTTATGCAATAAACATGGGCTAGTTAGTAATTAAACTGCAATGAATCAACTATTAGAAAAAGGTTTTAACGCAAGAAATATTTTGATGATAGTAGACTGACACCCCAAAATAATCGATGCAACTGTATAGTGTTAGAAAAATTTACTCAAAGTTACAAAATATACTCGATGTTTCTAAAATTAAGGTGGTAAATAAAAAATATTAAAAACAAAGAAAAGTAAATAAATTTTAAATTTAAATATTAAAATATAATATTTTTTAACACTACTACGAATTTTAATTAGAAATTAATGGAGAAATATACATAAAACATTAAATTTTTTAGCAAAATATAATAATAATATAATAAATAATATATCCAAAAACTTTTTAATAAATAAATTAAAATGGTATGTTTTGTTAAAATTATTATTATTTTTTAATGGAATACTTCGGTTAAAACAACAAAAAAAAAACAGATAAAAATTGGGTTACAATCATTGAAAAAATAAATAAATTTAACATTTTTTTTAACAAATTTAAATATTAAAATAAAATATATTTTCATATTGCAAATTTTAATTTGAAATTAATGAAAAAATATTTTTTGTAAACATTAAATTTTTTAATAAAATATGATAAAATAATCTATCTAAATAAATTTATTCATAATTGATATGTTTTACCTGTTTCCAAATTTTAAGCACGTTGTATATTATTTTAGAGCTTTCTTAGTAGTTTTTTCCTCATTGTATATAAACCATTTTTGGTGGAAGATGCTGAAAGTGATGTGAAGTCTCATGATTGTAGTTTTGTGTAAGAGTGACAATAAATGTATTGAAGATGAACAACGTCAAAGTTGTCCTGCAACTTGTACCATCGAAGAAATTAAGTAATAACACATACGAACTCGTTATGCAATAAACATGGACTAGTTAGTAATTAAACTGCAATGAATAAACCATTAGAAAAAGGCAAGAAATATTTTGATGATAGTAGACTGACACCCCAAAATAATCGATGCAACTGTATAGTGTTAGAAAAATTTACTCAAAGTCCAAAAAGAAACAACTTTTGGTCAATAAAAACAGCTGCACAAGCAAGACTTCTCGAGTCTCAAAAGAAGATTCAAAAATGTTAAGAAGAGGCCTAAATTGAGGTTATTTTTTTCTTCAGTTTCAAAAATTTTTAAATTGACAGGAACTTGTTTGTAGAATGTTGCCAAAAAAATTGTTAATTATAACACTTTTCCGGTAGACAATACCCAATAAATACAATCACAACGCCGCAGTTTGTTCGAATTGTCGTAATTAGCGGTGAAGTCTAATTAAAATTAAAGCGATTCGAGTGTGGAAATTTATATTTTAATAACGTGTTCAAATTAGTAAATATCATAAATAGCAAATTGGTAATTAAAACTAAACTACACAGCCTATAGAAATAGTTAATGAAATTAATTTCGGTCAATAGAGCCGTGCAACCGAATTTATCGAATCTCCGATTTATCAAATAATTTAGCGTGTCGGTTACCCGACTTTCGCCCCGGGGTAAAATCACCAATCAATGTAGGAAAAAAAAATGCAGGTGGGGTAACACGATACAGTAATCTCCCCGATTGGCAATATCCAAATGATCGCACGCCCGGGATCCACTTCGTTCATCAAGTAACACGATGCGGCCAATCAATTTTCTCATAACGTAAATCATAATTCGAAGAGATCGGGTAACCGAAACACAATTTTAGTATACATTACTTAGTTAATTCGATATGTCACTTAGGAGGGTGTAAAAGTCGTTTATGTCGGGAACGAAATAATTGGATACTTTGACTTGCCACTTTCGATGTTGCGTCTGTCGTGTTGTCGTGTTGGCCTCCGATAGGAATTAATTATCTGGAAGGGACGGAGTGTTTTGGACAATTTTGTTAATTATTTTACGGATGGGAGTGATTAAATTTTAGACCGACAATTTACATATGAGAGGGAAAACGGATTAAGTTGTTGAGTAAAATTTGGATTGTGTAAATATTTAAAAAGGTAAAAATTGGATAGAGGAGAAATTGATACAAATCAAATCTTAGTCCAATGGACCTCCCAACTAAACATACCACCATGCGACCTATTTACAAATAGGATACTTCGGGGATAAAAATTATTGGTGATACAAATATTGCAGCAGCACCAGTGGGTGCAATCCTTCATACTACTCCTCAGTCATCATTTACAGATTCAGGGAACTTTAGATTCTTTAGATTCTTTAGATTCTTTAGATTCTTTAGATTCTTTAGATTCTTTAGATTCTTTAGATTCTTTAGATTCTTTAGATTCTTTAGATTCTTTAGATTCTTTAGATTCTTTAGATTCTTTAGATTCTTTAGATTCTTTAGATTCTTTAGATTCTTTAGATTCTTTAGATTCTTTAGATTCTTTAGATTCTTTAGATTCTTTAGATTCTTTAGATTCTTTAGATTCTTTAGATTCTTTAGATTCTTTAGATTCTTTAGATTCTTTAGATTCTTTAGATTCTTTAGATTCTTTAGATTCTTTAGATTCTTTAGATTCTTTAGATTCTTTAGATTCTTTAGATTCTTTAGATTCTTTAGATTCTTTAGATTCTTTAGATTCTTTAGATTCTTTAGATTCTTTAGATTCTTTAGATTCTTTAGATTCTTTAGATTCTTTAGATTCTTTAGATTCTTTAGATTCTTTAGATTCTTTAGATTCTTTAGATTCTTTAGATTCTTTAGATTCTTTAGATTCTTTAGATTCTTTAGATTCTTTAGATTCTTTAGATTCTTTAGATTCTTTAGATTCTTTAGATTCTTTAGATTCTTTAGATTCTTTAGATTCTTTAGATTCTTTAGATTCTTTAGATTCTTTAGATTCTTTAGATTCTTTAGATTCTTTAGATTCTTTAGATTCTTTAGATTCTTTAGATTCTTTAGATTCTTTAGATTCTTTAGATTCTTTAGATTCTTTAGATTCTTTAGATTCTTTAGATTCTTTAGATTCTTTAGATTCTTTAGATTCTTTAGATTCTTTAGATTCTTTAGATTCTTTAGATTCTTTAGATTCTTTAGATTCTTTAGATTCTTTAGATTCTTTAGATTCTTTAGATTCTTTAGATTCTTTAGATTCTTTAGATTCTTTAGATTCTTTAGATTCTTTAGATTCTTTAGATTCTTTAGATTCTTTAGATTCTTTAGATTCTTTAGATTCTTTAGATTCTTTAGATTCTTTAGATTCTTTAGATTCTTTAGATTCTTTAGATTCTTTAGATTCTTTAGATTCTTTAGATTCTTTAGATTCTTTAGATTCTTTAGATCCTTTAGATCCTTTAGATTCTTTAGATTCTTTAGATCCTTTAGATTCTTTAGATTCTTTAGATTCTTTAGATCCTTTAGATTCTTTAGATTCTTTAGATTCTTTAGATTCTTTAGATCCTTTAGATCCTTTAGATTCTTTAGATTCTTTAGATTCTTTAGATCTTTTAGATTCTTTAGATTCTTTAGATTCTTTAGATTCTTTAGATTCTTTAGATTCTTTAGATCCTTTAGATTCTTTAGATTCTTTAGATTCTTTAGATCCTTTAGATTCTTTAGATTCTTTAGATTCTTTAGATTCTTTAGATTCTTTAGATTCTTTAGATTCTTTAGATTCTTTAGATTCTTTAGATTCTTTAGATTCTTTAGATTCTTTAGATTCTTTAGATTCTTTAGATTCTTTAGATTCTTTAGATTCTTTAGATTCTTTAGATTCTTTAGATTCTTTAGATTCTTTAGATTCTTTAGATTCTTTAGATTCTTTAGATTCTTTAGATTCTTTAGATTCTTTAGATTTTTGAGAAATGAGAAACAGACATCTCAGTGGATGAAAATAAAGTGTATAGTAGAAATATGGGAGTGTTTCATAAAATTCATCTCACTCACTTGGAATTTCTCAAATAGAGACCATTTCACTATTTAAAGAATGTAAGGCAAAGAAAAATTGATACAAGGTAATTTAATTGCCAATTAAGTGTTTGAAGTATGATAAGCCAAGAACAATTTTTGAGGTGAGGGAATGGTATTGCTACCTACTAAACATTCGAGACCTCATAATGTTCTCCTATTTTACAACGATTACAAATATTCTATGTCACCACGAGGATGGAAAAAAGTGGTGGTTTAGGGAAATCCTCATCAGTTGAGGCATAACAATCTAAATAGTTCAAATAGTGTAAATATAAAATAGAATTGGAAATTGGATTGGCAAAAGAAAGAGAAGGGAGGGAAGAAAATGTTTGGTAAAATTAAATAGTCAATTAAGTGTTTGAAGTGTGGTGATCCATGAGAAGGGATTATCGACGTTGCTCACCTGCCACACACTCGATTGTCAACCCCCACAAAAAAATGCAGGTGAGCAGCGCCACAAATCCGGCCGCTGCACCAGAAAATGCCATTTGATCGACGACATGATCCCGATGCACTCACATCGACTCAGACAATGAGGGGACAGCAAGAAACAACCTTAAACATTTGCGCCTAATTCGGAACGCCCCGGTTAGTTTGCTCTGCGTTGGAAAATAATTGCGGGCCGGTTGGTTAAGTCTCCGTTGATCCGTAAGAAAATAACGACGAAAACGGGCGTCGGTGTAGCAGGTGTGCAGGTGTGTTGCCGTCGTCCGGATCACCGAATCGGACGTCCAAAAAGGATTGGCACGAAGAAGACGCATCCGTTCGGCAGGATAATGATGTCGCGTATTTTGTGCGGTGCGGTTTTAATGATTTTCCGCCTGTTACGTCACAATACGCGACTGCCGAATTAATTGGACAACGTACGACGATGGCTTTTTGAACGGATGCAGCACGTGTGTGTTTGTTTATGTTTGTCCCTTGAACTGCAAGAGTATAATATGATTGAATACGAAATACATATAAAATACCCGCAGGAATTTCATTGGTTGTGCAATCAAGAAATAAACTGGCATGTTATTTATTAAGGTTTTGAAAGTATACGTGGGATTCCAGTAATATTTGTACTTCAAATTTAAAAACAACAAAAAAATGTTTAATTTTTCATTGACAAACGTCGGTATCTAAATTAATATGAGACTTAATGCTCAGTATATTTACCTAACCCATAAATTAAAAAGTTTTTATGCAACTTACTGTTTACACGCTTATAATTATATATTATTAATTATGGTATGGTTTGTGAACGGTTGATTTTAACTGCCATTTTGTAATTGCACCTAAAATGTTCTGATTCACTCATGTCGTTACAAAATTCGAGTTTTGCATTTGCTCTCGCAAGAGTAAAAGAGAAAGAAATACATATTTATAAGAGTTCGAGAACGATGAAAGACTGATGCCATTCAAGTAAGCTGTGCATTTTTAACGCATGCGCATTAATTTATTTTTCTCAGAATTGCTATTTTGTTTGTTTGAGAAGCCGTTCAATGAGGTGTGCAGAAACAATTGTTTACATTCTTTAGGTATATTTAGAATTTCGTATATTTGAGTTATTTATTTATGGTATGTTTCAATGTCTCGTCACATATGAATACACTGGTTTATAACGAAAAGATAGAAAAAATGTTTTACATATTTTTTTAGAGTAATTCTGTCGAGCAAGAAAATTCTATTGTTGTTTATGTTTTAGTTAATGTGCCGAATGGAATAAGCGGTAAGTCTGATCCAGAGTAATAATTTCTCATTAGACAGGCGGCCAAATTAGTCATTCTAGGTGGCGGTTTTTCATCAGTTGCTTTCCTGTCTTTTTAAGCTCTAAATATGTTTATAATTAAAATAAATTAAATAAAATTGAAATAAATAAAATAAAATTTACATATTTAAAAATGCATATTTTTATAGTTGGCCATGGATTTGTATAATTAAAATGGCTCATTCTGATTGGTCGACGCTTAGTTGCCAAATGCACAGATTGTCGTGGCTTAGTTGCAAAATAAATTCAGATTTCACACCGTCTTCGTTTGGACGATTTCTGTGTCGGTCTGTTTTGTAAAAATGTTGGGTGTTATTTTACTTCCTCTGACTAAGAGAGAGAGAAAGGGATATGTTTATGAGAATAAGAGAAGGGTGAAAAAGTGTATATCTAATTATTATTAATTACACTTGTTTAATTTTTTTACATATATGTTTAATTAATATTTCAATAAATGTATATTATAAACAATTTATTTATTGTGCAGTATTGTATATGCCTAAATGATTTAAATTAAATCGATTTTTATATACTTACTGCTCTTTGAGATAAAATATTTGTTTTATATATGTTTAGAGTAATTCGGTTGTAAACGAAAATCTTAATGTTGTTTATCATTTCAGTTAATGTGCCGACTGAAATAAGTGATAAGTCTGATCCAGATTATTTATTAGAAAGATGATTTTAATATTAATTCTTAGAATTTTAAAAAATGTCAATAAAAATTAGAAATTATTAAAATATACTATTTGTAAAATTAATTATACCCATGAAAATTACATCTATAAAAAAGTGGCATGTAATTTCTATAATTAATACATATTTTTTAAGTTATTATAATACAATTTGTAATTAATTTTATGTTTTAAACATGACTTACTGTTTCTCAACAAATTATAATCAATAATAAATCATGATCGTAAATGAAATATTTGATTTACAATATATTTATTTAACATTTTTAAAATGTTAAAGGAATAAATTAATTTAGTGTTTTAAAAATGTATTGCATAATTTTTTCCATTTTTTGAAATGAATGAAAGGTAACTAAATAGAAAATATTTATTTACTTAATTTTACTTTTTCAAAAAAGAAAAAAAGTTTTATTATTCTTAAACATTATTTAAAAATAATTTTGCCCTATAAAATTAAATCTGGAAGCATGAAAAATTGAAAACATTTTTTAAATTTATGTAATTCAAATTGAAATATTGAAAAAATTAGTTTTTATTATTCCTGAACGTTAATAATTTAAAATATAATTTTAAATATATTTATATTTTCGGTATTATTAATTCTTATAATGTTAAACATTTCAAAAAAGAATGATTGACATTATAAGACCATTAAAATTTAATATTTGTAAAGCTAATTATAAAATAAAAATACGTAATACATAAAAATGACATTTAATTGTAATAAATTATATATTTTAAACATGAAAGTCAAATGACTTCTGCCGTTTCTCAACATAAATAAATTATAATCAATAATAAATCATTATCATAACTGAAATATTTGATTTAATATTTTTAAAATGTTAAAAGAAATAATTAATTTAATGTTTTAAAAATGAAATGTATATTTTTTTTATTCTTGGAAATCAATATTTATTTATTTATTTATTTATTTATTTTTAACATCATGGAAAAATAATATTTAAATATATATCTTGGAAATTATTATATTTTTACAATATTAAAATATTCAATAAATGAATTTGTAAATCATTAAAATATTTGCAAAATTAAGTGTGTCCTATAAAATTAGATCTAGAAACATGAAATCTTTAGTTTTACATTTGTCACCGTAAAAGTAAAAGAGAAGGAAATATATGTTTATGAAAATTCAAGAAGGATGAAAGATTCTTTCCGACCAAGTAAGCTGTGCATTTTTTTACGTCTGCGCATTAAATTGTTTTTCTTAGAATTGTTGTTTTGGAGAAACGAATGAATATTGTGCTCGTGCTTGTATATTTGATTTTTAGAAACATTCGGTAAGGTGTGCAATAGCAATTGTAATTTATTATATTATATTCAAATATATAGTGTATTTGCGTTATTTATTTATGGTATGTTTCAATGTTCTTCATACTTACGGATATACTAGTTTGTAGTGAAAATATAGAAAAAAATGTTTTATATATTCAGAAAGTAATTCGGTTGAACACGAAAATCTTATTGCTGTTTATCATTTTAGTTAATGTGCCGACTAGAATAAATGGTAAGTCTGATCGAGATTAATAAGTATTCATTAGAAAGATGGTTAGGACTGCATTCATCGTAGCAGTTGTACAATTACTTTGCTGTCCTTTAAGCCCGTGTTCTGAATATCAATGTTCATAATTTAAATAAATAATATAAAATTGCATATTTAAAATTTTATAGTTGGCCAAATATTTGTATATTTGGGGCATTCTGATTGGTCGACGCTTAGTTGCCAAGTGCACAGATTGTCGTGGCTTTGTTGCCAAACGTATGCATATTTCCCCCCGCCTGCACTTGCACGATTTCTGTGACGAGTCCGTTTTGTGGAAGCGTTGGGTGTTGTTTTGCTTCCTTCAATCAAGAGAGTAAGAAAGACTTATATTCATGAGAGTAAGAGAAGAACAAAATAATTGTATTTTATATTACTCATTACTATTAATTAAACTAGTTTAAATTTTTGTACATATATGTTTTAGTTAATATTCCAATAAATGTATATTATAAACAATTTATTTAATTTACAATGTTGTAAAATATTTAAATTGGTAAAGTTGCAGAATCCGTTACTCTAAGGAATATTTTTAGCGCATGCGTCAACTTGATTTGAAATCGTCTATTTCGGAGATTTTAGACAGCATGGTTGCCAGATTTCATTTTTAACGAAATATGTAGAGAAATGATTTTTAGAAAAATATATATGTAATTTATTATGTTTTTCATGTATGACTTATATTATTTATGTGGTTGAATTCGAAAAGAGATAAAATTCAAATCACTTTATTAATTAGTATATTCATTTTTTATTTACTCTATATTTCTTTGGTAGTTTAACTATCTAATTAAAAGTTCTTTATTAAATAATTAGGTAAATTTTCAAAGGTAAATTAGGTAAATTTACAACATTAATATAAAATTAACAAAAAAGATATATTTATATATTTTATAATAAAAAACAAAATCAATTAAAACAAAAAAATCTATTCCACTGGATATTGCTCCCTAATACAATTTAAAATGCTCATAAACATATTATGATTTTTAAATTTATTTCTCCATATGAATTCGTGGAAGTACGATGGAAACAGATCTTCCGAGGAACAGTCATGGTCTATGTAACTCGAAAAAAATTGTTCAATGCAAATATAGTATAAATTTATTAATAAATTGGAATAAATTAAAAAATAATAAAAATTAAAAACATTTTTAATTAAATACAATTATCTATATAGTAAAATATATTAATTAATTAACGACCCGTATCAATAAATTAAGATTGTACAAAAAAAAAAATAATAAATGCAGCACACAAATAATCTATAATGTAAAATAACTTAAAATATGACTGCTAACAAATTAAAAATAATCTTACTAAAGGAATAAAAGTATAATATTTTAAAAATGAGAAAGATCTATAAAGTAAAATATATTAAATGAGCATACAAATAAATTAAGAAAGTAATTAGCAGAAGTATAGGAATAATATATTGTTTTTAAAAACGCCATGAGAATATAATCTGTAAAGTATAATATTTTAATAATGAGCAATAATCATCAAATTAGAAGAAATAATATACTTACCAAAAAAATAAAAAGTATAATACATACACAACAACACAACAATAATTCAACCATAAAAATGATTCGAATATTTTGACCGTTGCAAACCGACAACACTGCACCTCAAAATGTTCAAGAAGCGCGAAATCAGCGCGAAATCAGCGCCTCACGACGCATGCGCAATATAATGTTCCTTAGAGTGACGGATTCTGCAACTTTACCTTTAAATTAAATATATTATTATATAACTTATTGTTTATATATTTAAAATAATATTTTTAAAATTTTTTAATATACAGAGTATTACAGTATAAGATAAATATTTACTGACAATTTTTCAACATTAACAAATTGTGACCAACAATAAAATTAAAAAAATTAAATTATAATAATTAAATAAATGAAATATTTGATTTAAAATTTAATATATATATTTCCAAGAATATATATATATATATATATATATATATATATATATATATATATATATATATTCTTGGAAATCTAACCAATTAAATATTATATATTATTATATTTCAATGTGTGTTAACAATTAATTTAATTAGAACTTGAAAAACTGTCAACCTAATTTTTTCTATTCAACACTTTTTCTACAGTTTCTGCTAAATAAAGTACATTCTCCCATATTTCCATAAGCTTTAATCCATTTCTGTTGGAATATATTTCTACTATTCATTATAATAAGTATTTTCCCTAATCATACAGTAGTGAAGACATTACTAAAGTAATTTTCATACAATACAAAATCAAGTAAGTATGATAAGGTTGTTTCTTCTAAATTATTAAAAGAAGAAAAAAATATTTAGACTCTCCTCATTATGGGACGTATTCTATTTTGACCATTTTTTTTAAACTCGTTGAATATATTTATGTGTGATAATATGCATTCAGAACAGATGATGCCTAATTAGCTTTAAATAACTTATCCGCAAAATATGTACATAGTAAAATTTTGATATCAAATTATGGCGCAATCCGACTCGGAAACGCATTAACTTATTCATGCCGGTCTGCGAGGCGAGGTCGCAGCATCCGGTGCGAAATGCGGCCGGTTTGCGTAGGTAATCGCGCCGATCCGGGCTCATTTTAAAAATTACATAAGCGAATCGCGCCATCAACTTATCGCCTTGTTTTTAGTGTCGCCCCCTAAACTGGCTGAACTATGCGCCGTGCGAGTCTATTCATATTAAATGGAGTTGTGGAAGTGGCAAGAGCCCAGGCAGCGCTTTCGCCATGAATTATTCAGGACGAGGCGGTCGCCTCGTATCCTCGCAGGTGCCGTTGATTCCTGCCGCGACTCCGGGCTACGTCTTCCGCGACCGCCATCTACACGACGACGTCTTCTGTTCTTACAATAATATGGTTATTCCCGCATCAATTATTCAACACATTATTACACGCTTCCGCCCCGCCACTTTAACCCCGATCTGATTTACTCCCGCTCGGCATAATGTAAGCACTGCGCAAACACTTTTTAATACGGCACTCGATAAGTCCCCGGTTTGACATCATATGTGGAGCAACAAATTAAAAAACATAATCATTTTATTAAAAGAATAATGCTTTTTAATTTAAACTAACTCGTTCCTCCCTTTATATGCGGATTGTAGATAGTTTTTATGTAACTTTTTATATCGAACAAGATTTATAAGTAAAGCAACCAAACAGTATATTCAATACAGTTTATTTTATAATTTATTTCTGTGTCCGACGTCCTTCCTTAAATTGCAATCGATTTAAATTTAAAAAATCGATCATTTTGAGGACGATTCCAATTTTAACAGAAAGAATATAGTGGGAGGAGTTGTCAGCTGACTCTATAGTAGAAAAAGAAGCCCTTCATTTCTGCAAAAAAAAAAATAGAGCAGAGAGATTACTTTTTGAAAGAGAATATGTGAACTGGACAGATGAGCAATAGAAAATAATTTTGTTTTCCGATGAAATTAGGTTCCAATTATTCAGATGTGATGGTATTTCATGGGTGAGAAGACCAATTAATGAAAGTTATAATCCCAATTACCATAGACCTACAGTGAAGAGTGGTAAAGGAGGCTTTATGATTTGGGGATGTTTTACTGGATTTGGCTGGATCCTTTCGTTTATCATGACATTCTAGAAAATCATATGCTTCGATTTGCACGATAACGATTCGAAAGTTAGTTAAAGAATAGTTTACTTCTCAAGAAGTACGAATAATGTCTTGGCCAGCACAAGCCCAGACCCCAATGCAATTGAAAACCTTTGAGATGAAATTGATGGGAAAATCCATGCAAAAAGACTGTTAAATTTGAACACGAAGTAGTTCAAAATCAGTGGAAAGAAATATTGAACGATTATATTGAAAAGCTAAAAAAGAAAAATAGTGTTTATAAATTATTAAAAGTAATCGATATACTAATTAGATACTAAAAAAATAAAGGCTAAGCGTACATAAGGTTATTTTATTTTATAGTTGTTCCATTTTTGACCCCAGAATTTTTTTCAAATATTATTAACTAAAATCACTAAAGCACTAATTTATGACTGTATTGTTGTTATGAAACTTACTGCATTACTGACAATATGGATATTTAAACGTACATTTTTATCAAGACTAACGAAAATTTCTATAGTTGCTCATATGATTGATAGTGTATATTAGACTGTTTCAAAAAAATCGACAAATTTTTTATTTCTTATTTATATCGAAAATCTTGTTGGAAAAAGTAAAAAAAATACTGTGAAAATTACAGCTCTTAATATTAATATTAAGAGGTGCCGCATCGTAAATTTTAATTTCCCGTTTAAATAACACGGGAACGTGTTACAGTTTTTTGATATATTCATTTTTTCAAAAGTTATTTAAAATTAAAGTTGGAACTTTATGGAAAAATGTTATATGTCATTTTTTGTAGAGAATTCAATTTCCTATCATTTATCTCCGAAAAAATTTTTGATAGTTTTTACAGATAATAAGTTACCTGGAGAAAACTAAAAATTTTATTAAATAAATATTATTTTACTGTTTAAAATTAAACATTATATTTAAATAAATAGATTTTTACTAAAAAAATTTATTGTTTATTATAATCAAAGTAGTATATATCGTTACACCAACAGACTTTTACTATAATTTGGCAATTTTTGTCTGTATTCACTTATAACTAGCAATAAGTGTTTCACGAAAAATGAAGAGCAATTACAATACTAAACAATAAATTCAAAATTAAATTAAATTAATACTCATTTCAAAATGGGCACAGTAAAGTAGGTCTAAAATTTTTTTCATTGATAAAGATGTAAATAGTAAAATAACATAGTACAATAACATTTATTTAATAAAATTTTTAGTTTTCTGCAGATAACTTATGATTTGTAAAAAATATCAAAAACTTTTTCAGAGACAAATTATAGAAAATTAAATTCTCTACAAAAAATGTCATATAAAATTTTCCCATAAAGTTGATGGTTGCATCAGAAAATAAGAAAAATGTCAAAATTTTAAATCAATCCAACTTTAATGTTAAATAACTTTTGAAAAAATGAATATTTCAAAAAACTGCAAGAGACATTTTTTGTAGAGCGTTAAATTTTCTATAAAAATCTGTTTTGATCATTTTGAAATATTATCTCTAACGAGAGTTAAAAAATTTCAAAATCCAAGAGAACACCGTTCCCGTGTTATTTAAACGGGAAATTAAAATTTACGATGCGGCACCTCTTAATATTAATATTAAGAGCTGTAACTTTCACAGTATTTTTTTTACCATTTCCAACAAGATTTTCGAGATGTCGATTTTTTTGAAACAGTCTAGTGTATATGGTAATATTATTGACAAAATACATAATTTCCTGATAGTAATAACATTCAAACAGTATGTGTTTTACTGACCTCCGTTTTGTAATTTCCAAGATAGTGGACAGAAAGGAGTTTCGAGTGTTGATTACACACTGTTTTTTGATGGAAATTCGCTATAAATGTGCCCAAGAGGTTGTTTTGGTGGAAGAAGATTAAAGTTACCGCAGAATAGCCGACAGCTTTGGATTATCCCATATATTCATTTACATGGAGACTGGTGACCATACTAAGAGTCTAGGTCAGGTTAGAAATCATGCTACAACTCCTGCTGAAGATCTTTTTTTGAGTCTTTTAACCTTGAGAGAATTGTTTGTAAGTACAAGAAGTCTAGAGTCTCAGTTAGAAAACGCAGAAGGGGTTCGAATAACTATTGAAACTATTCTACAATGATTTAGGAAGATAAATTGCAACCCCATGTTGCTGCTCAAAGGTCTCAACCCAATAGAAAATATCAGGCATATCCTTGGAAGACGTTTAAGAAACAATGTCCTAATCGTCGGAATATCTTAGAGGATGTGAAGCGTCTCAATTGAAATTTGGGAGAATTTGGATCAAAATGATATTCGAACCCAGATTTTGAGTATGAACAAAAGATGTAAGGATGTCATTCGTAGTAGATTTGTAAATACATCATCAATTTTTTTTAAATTTTTTTAGTAAAACAATATTTTTTAATATTCTTTGTAACAATTATAAATAAGAACCTATTTCTAAATAAATATACAAAGACTATGTAAGTTTAGGCCTATTTTGAAATCGTTTTACATAAAAGGCTCCGAAATGTATCACTTTTGAAGGATAGAAAAATTTGTTTTTCTTAGTTTGACCGGAGAGTGTTGCATATTGCCAATTACTTGGTGGGTCAATTTAGTCGATTTTTGACAAGACTATCGCACTCGTCAGAACGGCTTCCGATTATTCGTCGATAAATCTGGCGGGTCCGCTCTAATGGAAGGCGACCGTAGACGGGGGCCGAAACGGCAAAAAAGGTAGAAAGATTAAGACGGAGGCAGCGAAATGAAAAATCTCCCGATCCGCATTTTCCGTAGGTTGTAAGTGTATCGGATCGCTGTTAAATATTTAGGCTGTTTACGTGCGAGAGCGAGAGGACGGCCGGGTCTGTATCGGAAAATAGCGAGAGGAATCCGCCCTCGTCGTGTTTATAGGCTCGAAATGAATCTGGCCTCTTGTATAATTCAATTTCATGGTTGGATCCCTTCGCCCGGCAATTGTGCCCCCTATTTTCTCCGTTCCCGCCGCCGCCGTCGTTTCACTCTGGATCACACCGATGGACTTTCCTGCCCGTCGCTCCTGCTCCACGGCCGATCGCTGCACTTATTTATTCGACGATGCGGTCCCGATACTAAATCCCGGAACGAGCGTTTTTTTTAACGGGTCGTCCGACTTATCGGACGTTTACTGTGAATTTAAAACAATTTAAATGCTTTTTTTTTCGTTAATTTTAAATTTTTTATTTTACAAAATTTTCTAGGCCCTAATTTTTAATTAAATTAAGTCAAAGTTTTGGGAATATAAATTTTCTTTCTCGACATTCTTAAATTAAACCGTAAAATCTAATTTTTTTATAGTTTTAGTTAAAAAATTATATGCATATTTATTCTTTAGAAACTATGTATATAATAATAAAATTTTTAACCTTTAAATGTACATTTTTATTGTTTAAAAATTTGTATTTCCAATAATTTATATCCCGTAAATATAAAATGTTCTAATTTTATTTTTTTCTAGGTTTTGATAAGAGACTTTTTTACAATTTTAATTAAAAAATATATTATTTTTATTTTCCAAAAATTTAAAATGTTCGTCTAAACAAGACATTTTTATCATTTTTAATCTCCACAAACTTTGTAAATCTAGTGATTTAAAACCTGGAATTCGAAACTTTTCAAGATTTTAATATTGGTCTTAATTTTCATATAATTAAGATATGTAATATTAATTTTTTTATAGACATTTCAGTTTTGGTTATAAAAAATATGTAAGAGAATTTTATTCTTCTCATATTATATGTTGGAAATATCAATAGATGGGATGATTGAACGTTAATATTAAGAGATTTTATTCAGACACTTCTGTTTTGATGTATCACACATCAGACTCATTTTTTTTCTTGTTTATACATTTCTATAGTTACAATTCCACACATTATATGAATATATAATATAATATATAATTATTATTATCCACAAATTGTAAATCCAATAATTTAAAATTTAAAAATGTTGATTCTGAAACTTTTCTGTTTTAATTTTAAGAAATTCAGTAATCTATTTTGTCTTTCAGTTATTTCTTACGTTTTTAGTAATTTTTTGGGAATCCAGGAGGAATTAGAATTATTTATTTTTACTGTTTTAATGATTTTTCAGGAAATTAGTATTAGTACAAAAATAAAAATCCATAAAGTTATTAAAGTGAAACTATGTAATTTAATCAGTATGGATTTTAAATCCTATAGATTTTAATTGTATGGAAATTGATTGTACGGATTTAGATCGTATGGAAAATGATCCTATGGAATTTGATCTTATGGAAAATCATCATATGGATTTTGATCGTATGGAAAATGATCGTATGGATTTTGATCTTATGGAAAATGATCGTATGGATTTTGATCGTATGAAAAATGATCGTATGGATTTTGATCGTATAGAAAATGATCGTATGGATTTTGATCGTATGGAAAATGATCATATGGATTTTGATCGTACGGATTTTCATCGTATGGAAAATGATCGTACGAATTTTAATTGTGTGGAAAATGATCGTATGGAATTGGGTCACTTTACGTTTTTAGTAGTTTTACACGTTTTTAATAAATTTTTGAGATTTTAGTAGTTTTTTACGTTTTTAGTAAATTTTTACGTTTTTCGTAACATCGTTATATTTATATATATATATATATATAAATATATATGTATATATATTTCTTTAAGGCTACCAGGTTGCTTATAGCAAGAGTACAATAGTTTTCATGACCTGGAAATGACAATTTCCAAAAAAAAAAATATTTGTTACAAATATATTGCTTATCTGAGTTTTAGGACAACTTTGGCAAAAAAAAATGTAGTCAAAATTGATCCATTATGAGATAGTTAAGTATTATAAAATTATTAACGACCTTCTCGAATTTTTAAACTTCTTCATTAATAATTTTTAAGTAATAAATGCTTTTTTCTGGCGAGGCACTCGCGGATTACGTCAGATTTAGGAGGCGAGCTAGACTTAATTAAGGGTGACTGTTTATCAATTGAGTAAGCTAACGACTGCGATGAATATTAAAGTGTCTAATGAAAAAGTTTCCTTTTTATTTCCAGTCTGAATTTTAAAAACTTCGTCGCGAATTAAGAGCTTTTAAAAGATTATCGCTTTTTTATTTTTAATGTGTATTATACATAATTAATTTTCGTACTTCCTTGAAGAGTTAAAAACTGGCAAAGCGGTTTAGATTATTATCCGTCGTTTTGCGCCTTAACTTTTTTCCGCCGGCGACAAAGATATGTAAATTATAGAGCCGGAAGTTGCGTTCCGAAATCGAAAAACTAGTTTTAAAACGTGCATGGTGATTCGAAAGTTTTGTTTTATGTTCGTGTGCACTCAGGTTTTAGTTGGAAACTTTATCCGCCACCCTAAACTCCTGCTCTGGCAGCAGGATTTGCAAGCATCCACTTGGAGTTAACACTGGCCGCAACAACATTTCCTGCATTTTCGCAACACTTCCCGACCGCCTCCCGATCCGCATCCCCGTTTTTGGATTATTTTCCACAACATAATTTAATTCGGGCGGGCGTGTAATTTCAGCCTCGCAAGATTAATTACGCTCCGCATCATAATATTTTGTTAATTCGGTTACAATTAAATTAATTAAGTGTTATTTATTAGCGCGTTTTATCATAATTACGGAACGTGTTAATTAAGCGATTGGGGTGTTCACTGCTTGTTACACGAAACGCCATAATTCAGCGATAATGAGTGGAATTTAGCGAGACGAGCCGACAAGAGCGCTGTCGTGCCGGTTTACTGCAAATTGGGTAAATCGACGTCGCAGGAACAACTTTCCTGAACCGTACCATGTTTCCATTGTTCTGAGGCAAATTCTCTATCCACTAGGAAATGTTTCCGGTAAATTATAATTACTACTACAATATGTTAATGTTTATCCAACAAAGGGGTATTTTTATTTTATTTTATATAAACAGTGCAACAAATATTGTGTTTTGTATGAGTTATTCAGATCTTCACGAAGATGTTTATATATTGACATGATACCAAGTATTTAAAAAAAAGAATGAAAATGGAAAAAAATATTATAAAAAATACTGAATTATTATTTAATTATTATTAAATATTATATATCAGGGGTGGACAAGCTCCTTGATATTTCGAACCATTTTAAAAATTTGAAATGTTTCATGAGCCGTAATTAAATATTTCTTTAGGTATGCAAAAAAGATATTAAAAAAATTTGCTTACGGAAATTATATTTATTGAAAACACGAAAAGGGAACTCGAGTACATTTATCGAGAGTCACAAATAATCCTTCAAAGAGCCGCAACTAAATCTATAGAAATACAAATTCATTTTAAACAATCAGAGATTGAGACACGATGTTTTCAATTTTCAATACTTTGACAGAAATTGGAGAATGAATATGAGAGTAGATGATTTCATTTAATTTTTTGATAAAACCTTTGAAATAAAACAATTAAACATATTTTATTATAACGACTTTCTATTTATTACATTTTTTTATGTATTACACTCTTCACCGAATTGTTATTTATTTACCATACTTTACTATTTTTTGATGAATATCAATTATTTTAATAATTTCATTTAAAATATTGTCTAAACCTTTGAGGTATTAAAAAGATTTATAAACTAATGACTCTAACCTTTAATAATCAAAACTGTAACAAATAAAACAATTAGAAATATTTAATAATCACGTCTTCTTTTCAATTTTTTACCATTTTTGATACATTCATCTCCTCACCGAAAAAATACTTATTTCTTCTTCTATTTTGTGATGAATTTCAGATCTTCTTTACAATTTATAACTATTTTTGATATATTCATCTCTTCACCAAAAAGATTTTTATTTCCTTTTCTACATTGTAATGAATTTCAGATCGGTTTAGAAAGTTCCATTTAAAATTTTGTCTAAACCTTTGAGGTGACATATAGTGATGATTGTAGCCTTTAATAACTACAATTATAGCAAATAAAACAATTAGAAATATTTAATTATCACCTCTTTCTTTTCAATTTGTTACCATTTTTGATATATTCATCTCCTCATCGAAAAAATACTTATTTCTTCTTCTATTTTGTGATAAATTTCAGATCGGGTTAGAGAGTTTCATTTAAAATTTTGTATAAACGTTTAAAGTGTTAAAAAGATTTATATACTGATGACTCCAGCATTTAATAATCACAACTATAGCAAATAAAACAATCAGAAATATTTAACTATCAAGTTTTTCTTTTCAATTTATAACTATTTTTGATATATTCATCTCTTCACCAAAAAGATATTTATTTCCTTTTCTATTTTGTAATGAATTTCAGATCGGTTTATAAAGTTCCATTTAAAATTTTTATCTAAACCTTTGTGGTGACATATATTGATGATTGCAGCCTTTAATAACTACAATTATAGCAAATAAAACAATTAGAAATATTTAATTATCACCTCTTTCTTTTCAGTTTATTACCATTTTGGTATATTCGTCTCCTTGCCGAAAAAAATGAATAAAACAATCAGAACTATTTAATTATCACGTTTTTCTTTTCAATTTATTACCATTTTTGATATATTCGTCTCTTCACCAAAAAGACATTTATTTTCTTTTATATTTGGTGATGAAATTCAAATCGGTTTAGAAAGTTCCATTTAAAATTTTGTCTACACCTTTGAAGTGACTTAAATATTGATGATTGCAGCCTTTAATAACTACGATTAAAGCAAATAAAACAATTAGAAATATTTATTTAACATGTCTTTTTTTTCAGTTCGTTACTATTTTTAACATTTTTCTTCCTGTATTTTTTGATGCATTTCAGATTGGATTAGAGTTGCATTTAAATTTTTGTTTAAACCTTTGAGATTAAAATTAAAAATCACAACTATCAATTAAAACAATTAAAGTTTATTAGAATTATTGATACTACTCTCTTCTCCTTACCAAATTCCTATTTCCTTCCTTAAGAAAATTGATCTTAATATTTTATATTATTGTTTACAATAATTTATCCTTTCTTACTAAAATTGTGTGAGTTTTGACTATTTCGAAATCTAATTTCAAATTAATAATTGTTAATTTTTTTAAATTAAACTTCTAAATTTTAATTTTTAAGCTTAATTTTTTAAATTTATTAAATTTAATCATATATTTTATTAATTTAATTATTTAAATTCAATTTTTTACATTTAATTTTTTTTAATTTTTTAAATTTAAATTTATTATTTTAATTTCTTATTTTAATTATTAAATTTTAACTTAAATTTTTTGAAGTAAATAAATTAATTTTTACCAATTTTATTATTACTTTTAATAAAAATTTATTATTTTTTTTAATATTAATTTTTAAGTATGATTTTTCAAATTTTATTAATTTAAAATTTTGATTTTTTTTAATTTAACTTAATTTTTAAATTTTATTAATCTAAATTAATGATTTTTTTTTTAAATTTAATTATAGTAAATTCTAATTTAGTTTTAAATTTTAAGTTAATTAGTTATAGTTATATTAATTAAATTAGTAAATTTGACTTTTTTAAGAATTTTATAAATTTTAAATAATAATTTAATAATAATTAAAAATAATATAACTGGTAAATTTTAATTTTAGCTTAATTTTTAAATTTTATTAAATTAATGATCTTAATTTTTTGCATTTGCATAACCTAAAAATAGTATTTTTAATTACATAATAATTTTTTTTAAATAATTTTTAATTTTTATATATTTAAATTAATAATTTTAATTTTTTTGATTTAATTGGTAAATTTTAGGGTTTTGGAACTTTAATTTAGTTTTATTTAAATTTCAAATAAGTGCCGAATACATTTAGGATGCACCACCATAAATTGGAGCGGGGCACTGGTTTAAACAAAAAAAAATTGGTCACCGGAGCGTGCTTAAGTTTTGGCCGGCGCAATTTTCTAAGCCATAAGCCGCAACGGCATTTAGAATTCAGCAATTATAATATAAATAGATGTCATTACGGCGCTAATAACGAAACGGAATCGTTTAATGTCGGTTGTGTAGCCCCGGGGGTGTCGTGTGTATAATTTATTAATGGGTGGCATTAGGGCGACCAGTTCTCTCCTCCGTCGCTTTATTATCCGACGCGTATTGTGCAGTCGACAAAAGAACACAAAAACGGGGACCGTATTATGGTGCGACTCCCGGTATGTCGAATCGGGCGCCCGTTCACCCAGAAGCGCGCCCGATTCGATGCGATTCGATTCGATTAAGCGGGGATTATTTGTTTGTTGGCCGCCCCGTAATTGCGACATTATGCGCACTCCTGTTTTATTTCCGACGACGACGCCAATTGACTTCGGCGTGGAATCGATGATCGTCGCATTACCGGATACAATGCCGGTCGTATAATAAGGAATTATTTTATTGGTGATGGTGGCAGGAAAAAATTCTAATTGGATTTGATCTTATGACCGTTTCATTTGGTTTGGGGAACGTGTTTATTTCGAATTGAATTGCCGATTGGTCGGTCGTTTTAATGGGATTGCCGTAAAATTTGTTTGGTGCTAATTAACAATTTCAATGATGTGAATTAGAATGTCAGTAAATTAACAGCCAATCAAACAGTATATGTCATTTGAGGGAATGCTTACATAAAAATTAAATAACTCGAATTAACGACTTGAAATTAAAATATAAATAAATGCAGTTTTTTAGTAAAGAATCCACCAAAATTTTAAATTTTGGAAAATAAGTAACTTATGAATTATATTAAGTATTATTATGAATACTATGAATTTTATTAAGTATAATAAAAATAATTCTATTTTTATTAATATAACTTTGATTTTTTTTTAATTTATTTGATAAATTTTAATTTAACAAATTTAATATTTTTAATTTCACAAGTTTAATTAATTTTCTTAGTTTCAGCTTTTATTTTTTTAAGCTAATTCTTTTAAAATTATTACATTACAAATTTAAATTTAATTTATTTAAAAAATTTATTTTAATAAGTTTAATTTTTAAATTACACAGTTAATTTAACTATATTTTATATTATCTTAATTTAATTTGTTTTAGTTTTAAATAAATAATTTTTTTATTTAATTCTTACATTTTAATTTTGAAGCTTAATTCTTTAAAACTGTTAAATTTATACTTACAAATTTTGTGTAATTTTAATTCTTTAAGTTTTTTTTTTAATTTTATAAATTTAAATTTAGTTTATTAGATAAATTTTATTTATATTTAAATTTATTTATTTATTTTTAATTTAATTCGACATATTTTTTTAATTTCAAATTAATAAATGTTAATTTTTTAAATTAAACTCCTAAATTTTAATTTTTAAACTTAATTTTTTAAAATTATTAAATTTAAACATATATTTTATTAATTTAATTATTTAAATTGGATTTTTTACATTTATTTTTTTTTTAATTTTACAAATTCTAATTTCTTATTTTAATTGGTAAATTTTAACTTAAATTTTTTTAAGCTTAATTCTTTAAAATTGTTAAATTTATACTTACAAATTTTGTGTAATTTTAATTCTTTAAGTTTTTTTTTTAATTTTATAAATTTAAATTTAGTTTATTAGATAACTTTTATTTCATTTATTTATTTATTTTTAATTTAATTTGACATATTTTTTTAAATTCAAATTAATAAATGTTAATTTTTTAAATTAAACTCCTAAATTTTAATTTTTAAGCTTAATTTTTTAAAATTATTAAATTTAAACATATATTTTATTAATTTAATTATTTAAATTCAATTTTTTACATTTATTTTTTATTAATTTTATAAATTCTAATTTCTTAATTTAATTAGTAAATTTTAACTTAAATTTTTTGAAGTAAATAAATTTATTTTACCAATTTTATTATTACTTTTATTGATAAAACTTTATTTTTTTAATATTAATTTTTAAGGATTATTCTTCAAATTTTATTAATTTAAAATTTTATTTTTTTTTAATTTAATTGGTAAATTTTTAAACTTAATTTTTAAATTTTATTAATCTAAATTAATAATTTTAATTTTTTTAAAATTTAATTTAAGTAAATTCTAATTTTGTTTTAAAGTTTAAATTATTATATTAATTAAATTAGTAAATTTGATTCTTTTAAGAATTTTATAAATTTTAATTAATAATTGTATTTTTTTTTAATTTAACTTACAAATTTTATTTTTGTAAGCTTAATTTTTGTATTTTAAAAATAATATAACTGGTTAATATTTAATTTAACCTAAATATATTATTTTTTAATTACAGTTTTTTTTAAATAATTTTTAAATTTTATATATTTAAATTAATAATTGTAATTTTTTTTTTTTTTTTTTTTTAATTTAAAATTTAACTAAACTACAGTTTTTTGTAATGAATTTAGTAAATTTAAATTTTTAAGCTCAATTTTTTAATTAAATAATTTTTAAATATTTTTTAAATCAATTATTGTAGTTATTCTGAATAATTTAAGTTTAAATTTTATGAATATATATATATATATATATATATATATATATATATATATATATATATATACAGTATATTAATTTTAGTTTTTTTATTTGATTTTACAAGTTTGTATACAAACTTTAATTAAAGTACATATTTTAGAATTTTTTTTTTAATTTAAATTCAAAGATTACTTATAATAATAATTTATTTGTTAATATATTTTTAATAGTTTTTATAAAAATATTTCAAAATAGTTTTAAATAAACAAAAAGGGAATAAATTATGACTTAAGACTATAGTTTTTATAAGAATATAAGCAAATAATTAACCTTGCTGTTTATATTACCAATTAATAATTATATAAATAATGAAATATTATTAAAATAGTCAACATAATTTTTTTTTGAAGGAAAAAAGGAAAATATAATACTCATTATCAGAAAGATAAAATAGAACATTTAGATCTGGTATTCCAATTTTACCAAAGGACTATGCCCGAACTCATATAATGAGTTTTTTTTTTTGAGAATTTTCGATATTCGGATGTAAATTTGTAAGTAACTAGATCTTCAGACTTACCATCGACAGAATATGTGTATCCTAGGTAGGGAACTTCAAAAGTTACCTTTCTTCCCACAGACTTTCACGGATCTCCAGCGTTAAGTAGAAGTGACATAATATGGGGTGTCTTAGATAGAAATTGAATCTGAATTTTTAATCATATACCACAGTATTATTAGAAATATTATACATACCATATGTTAATTAGACATAATAAATATGTTTCGTTGAATTTTGTTTGAGTATCAATATTTTAGAGGGTAGAAGTCAACCCCCTTTTAACTTCTAATGCCACCCATTATTTTATCAATACCTAACATTTAACACAAGTGCAAAATAGATGGTAATTTTCAATGCGATCGGGATCATCCGAAATCCGGCATATTGTGCGTATCACTTGCCACATGATGACAAAACAACCACCAGGACATATGTGTAATGGGCATTCATTAAATGTGAATCCCCGCACGGCGTGACAAATCCCCGTTTTATAACTAGATAACAGATTGCGGTTATTGTTCGTTGATCCCGCCGGTGCTGTGCAGGACGTGGCGGATCGTCTACGGCGGCGCCGCGGGGAAGATCACTATTAATATTATTCGGGCGACACTTTACAGGACATTAATGAAGTCCCTGGTGTAATATTGTCGGCACGTCATATTTCAGGACGCGGTCCTTCGGGGCGGTCTGTCACCGGATAAATTGGCTGACGGCAAAACGCCGCCCGCTACCCTCCTGCCAGGCCATTCGGGCTAATGAGACGGCGTGCACAAAACGACACTGGAATTATTTATACCATTTTGATTCACAACAACGCCAGCAATGCTGGAACAAGACGTGGACGCTTTTGATTCCTGACCGACAATTTGTATAGGCAAATCTTCAACCCCGTTTACGGCGAAACGTCGGCGAATCTGCGGTCCGAGACCGGTCCATTGATCGTGACAAACCCGCCGTGAAATCGCCGCGTTTAACTTATAATTTCCCCGATCGATTTGCATAATTGCTTAATATTTTGACTGCAACTTGGCAATTTACATTTAAATGGCGATCAGCGAAAACCAATTTAAAGTTGTCAACTGTCTGAGTGAATCCTTTGTTATTTAATTCTGGATTGGTTTAATCGGTCTGCCCTGGGTGGGGGGAGAGTCGGAAGTGTGTGGGTCGGCTCGAGGGTTAAACTTTCTATCATCCTTGCACATGCCGACTTCACACAAACGGACAACCGGGTGCCATAACTCATGTCTCGATGCTAAATGTTCCATGGTTTTAATTCACACTTACGTATTCTAATTTCTATAATATGCCATATGGTTACGTTAAAAGAACTCGTGACAAGTTGTAATTGAGATTTGTTACATTTTGTTTAGTGATGTGTTAAGTTTATTGCAGAATTAACAAATGTTCATTCAAAAATCCTTAGTTAAAAATTGCATGTGATTTATCTCAACAGATTTAAACATTGTCAATCAATTAATTATACTTAATTATACACAGAATTGGTAGAAAGTAGAGCAACTACATTAATTATTACCACCCTGTATATACCAATCTATTATAGTTTATACCAATTATGAACACACTATATATAAACATTTCGGTGAAAATTTGTTGTATTAAAAGTAATTCTGTTACAAATCAAAAAACTAAATACTTGGCTGGCAAAATCCCTACAAATGATCGTAATTTTTTGAACTTGCATAACCTAAAAATATTATTTTTAATTACATAATAGTTTTTTTTAATAATTTTTTTTTAATAATTTTTAAATTTTATATATTTAAATTAATAATTTTAATTTTTTTAACTCAATTGGTATATTTAAGTGTTTTGGAACTTTTTTATTTTATTTAATTAAATTTAAAATTTAACTAAACAGTTTTTTTTACTAAATTTAGTAAATTTGAATTTTTAAGCTCAATTTTTTAAATATATAAATTTTAAATAATATTTAAATCAATTATTGTAGTTGTTCTGAATAATTTAAGTTTAAATTTTATTAATCTATATTAATTTTAATTTTTTTATTTAATTTGACAAGTAAATTACTACCACCCTGTATATACCAATCTATTATAATTTATACCAATTATGAACAGACTATATATAAACATATCGGTGAATATTTGTTGTATTAAAAGTAATTCTGTTACAAATCAAAAAACTAAATATTCGGCTGGCAAAATGTAGTGCCAAATGTCACCATTCCCTACAAATGATCTTAATTTTTTGAACTTGCATAACATAAAAATATTATTTTTTTAATTACAAAATAAAGTGCTTTTAAATAATTTTTAAATTTTATATATTTAAATTAATAATTTTAATTTTTTTAATTTAATTGGTAAATGTTAATGTTTTGGAACTTTTTTATTTTATTAAATTTATTATTCTAATTTCTTATTTTAATTAGTAAATTTTAACTTTTTTTTTTTTTTTTTGATCAATAAATTTATCTTACCATTTATATTATACTTTTATTGATTTTTTTTAATATTAATTTTTAAGCATGATTTTTCAAATTTTATTAATTTAAAATTTTTAATTTTTTTAGTTAAATTGGTAAATTTTTAACTTAATTTTTAAATTTTATTAATATACATTAATGATTATAATTTCTTTAAAATTTAATTAAAGTAAATTCTAATTTAGTTTTAAATTTTAAGGTATTTTATTAATTCAGTTAGTAAATTTGACTTTTTTAAGAATTTTATAAATTTAATAATTGTAAATTTTTTTAATTTAATTTACAAATTTTATTTTTGTAAGCTTAATTTTTGTATTCTAAAAATAATATAAATTTT
Source organism: Aethina tumida (assembly GCF_024364675.1). Taxonomy (NCBI): domain Eukaryota; kingdom Metazoa; phylum Arthropoda; class Insecta; order Coleoptera; family Nitidulidae; genus Aethina; species Aethina tumida. The sequence goes on from NC_065439.1 coordinate 19,806,897, forward strand.
AATTTTTTTAGCTTAATTTTTAAATTTTATTAAATTAATGATATTAATTTTTTGAACTTGCATAATCTAAAAATATTATTTTTTAATTACATAATAAAGTTTTTTATAAATAATTTTTAAATTTTATATAATTAAATTAATAATTTTAATTTTTTTAATTTAATTGGTAAATTTTACTGCTTTGGAACTTTTTTATTTTATTTATATAAATTTAAAATTTAACTAAACTACAGTTTTTTTTATTGAATTTAGTAAATTTGAATTTTTATGTTCAATTTATTAAATATATAAATTTCAAATAATTTTTAAATCAAATATTGTATTTCTTCTGAATTATATATACCAATATATTATAATTTATACCAATTATGAACACACTATATAAACTAACATATCGGTGAATATTTGTTGTATTAAAAGTAATCACTACAAAATCAACAATAATTTTTAGTTTTACAGTATACACCTAAGTAAAATGAGTTAATATAATGCCTCGTTAGTAAAATTAAACACTTTATTTTTTTTAATATTTAACTATGTAATCATTATATTTATATAATTAATATTTAATATACATTCTTTTTAACGTAATAACCAATATCAGTCAGTTTAAAGAGAGTTGGATGATATACAGTACAAAAAGTGTTTGATCTATCTGAATCCTGAAAGAGACATCATGTGCAATAGAGATATGAAGTCTCCCACCATGGGATAAACTTCTATTGTCTCTGTCAAGCATGATGTCTGTCTCTCTCTAAATTCAGACGGGTCAAATTCTTTTATTACTGTATAAACTGGCCAAGACAATTTTGCCAATATAAAATTTGTTATACAATAACTCATAAACTAAAATTTTTTGGCTAGTTAAATTATTATAAACCAAGAAATATTAAAATGCAATTCTTTTTTATTTTTATTAATAAATATATGATATAAAACAACAAACATAAAGATTTGCGTAGAAAAATAAATGTAATTAAATGTATTTTGTAATTAATTAAAGTGCTTCTTTATGTCTCATTTGTTTACCAACTCTTTTCGCTTTAAAACATATTTAAAATAAATTACTCAGTAAGTGATAAAGTACAGTAACGATGAATTATATTTTGTCAACAATATGCATGTTAGAAATAGCAACAAGGTGTGTAGTGACAATTATTAGTTTTTTTAGATCCAATTTCTATTAAGGTGTTTCGTATATTTGTGTCATTTATTTATAGTTTATTTAAATTTTCTTCATACAATTTTAGCAAAAATAGAGTTTTTGACAAACTAATTAATGTTGATGGTATAAATGATTTTCCTATAATTTTATCCACATTTTATTTATTTAGTTAATTTGGATCACCGATATTGCACATTAATTATTAAATAAATAATAATCTCTTAATGTGAAAATATAATAATAAAGTTGCGTTTCACTACAGCGTGTCAAAAAATCAATTATAAATCGCAATAGATTTATATGCTAATCCCGTTCGAACGTAAAGGAGAATCATCATGTAGCAATAAAAATCAGAGACATCAGTCAATGGGGTAGTCGGACGTGGCATAATCTGTTCGCCGGCCGTAGATTAGAGCGGCCCCCGGGGGTGAAATTCTGATTGTTTTTGTCCTTGTTAAGAGATTAGTGCCCGATCCTTCTCGGATTGATGTGTGAACCAGCACACGTCCTTCTGCGACATCCCTTTCGTTTTCCCGCACTGGGCCATCCCCCGCGCCCGGGCCGCTCTCGAAATCCGTTTCGTTCCTCCACCCTCTTAGGTCGCACGATATTCTTCGACATTGCCGGATCTAAACTGCCGTCCACTTAACGGATCAGGACCGGGCGACTTTTCGGTTTTTCCATTTAGTGGAATGGGTAGGTTCCTTTTTTTCAAAATAAAATTGCCGTCGGAAATCGAACTTTAAAATTCAATTTTTACAGTTTTAATGTTTTTTTAGGATAAGTCTATTTTAAGTATTTGCATAGGGGTGAATAATAAAAGTTTTTCTAATAAAACAGAAGTAAATTGTTAATCCCAAATAATAATCAAAATATTAATTAGGTATCTATTATTATATTATTGTCATTGTCACATTTTTTATATTTAATTTCATTTATTAAATAGATTATGGGTTAATCTAGGTTAGTTTAGGTTAGATTTTATTATTATTTTATACAAAATCAATTTAACACAAGATAATTTTATTATTTTTCGATACATTTTTAATTTTTTTTTCTATAATATTGTACATTCATCAATTTAATATTTAAATTTTGTGATGATACTTTTTTGATATATATTTTTTTATTTTTAAATATATAATTTTCTTTATTATTAGTATAATATTATATAACTATAAATTTAGCACCTAATATATTTTCTTCCATACTAAATATCTGTTGAAATATTTTTAGATTTTTGTCTTAATCATCAATTTAATACCTAATAATATTTTTTATGATATTACTCATTGTTTTAACATATTTTTTCTATTTAAATTTGTTTACAGGTTAATTTTAACTATGTTGGATAGTTTAGATTAGGAGAAGTTTGATTGTTTTGTTTTTCCATACTAAATATTCTGTTAAAATGTGAATATAAGATATTTTTTTTATTTTTTGATTTCTATCGTAATCATCAATTTAACACCTAATAATATTTTCATGTTATTACTCATTGTTTTGACATATTTTTTTACTTAAATTTGTTGTTTTTCTGCTTAAAAATATTTTTTCTCATATCTTTTTAATATAATATATGATAATTAAAAATATGCTTTTTGAAAGATTACTAATTTTTTGTCAAATGTTTTTTTTTTCTATTTAATTTTATTTATATTTATTTATATTTATAAGATTAGTTTAGAGTATTATATTATATTTCTTAATATTTTTTATATATATTATATAAATATACAAATATTAATATTTCTTTCTTGACATATTTTTCTATTTATTTTTAATAGTTATAACTCATATTCGAGTTATCAAGACTTGAAAAAGTAAAAGTTATCAATAATTAGTCATCGAAGTTCCACAGTATATTATAATATATAATTAGGTTAAAATTTAAAATCAAATAGTTCTTTTGTAAACTAACTATAAAAACTTAGATTATTAAAATTACTCAAATGACGAAAGTGAACATGTACAAAATTAGCATAAAATTTGAACTTTCGACAGTTTACCATTGTCATGGTTGATTAAATAAGTATAAAATTATGCCACATTGGCTACACATATACAGCATTTATTCAACTTCACATACATTGGCTACAAATTCTCTTTAACCCTTCATTTTTCATGTTATTTTAATTTTTTTTCTATAATCTTGTGCATTCATCAATTTAATATTTAAAATTTGTCATGATACTTCTCTTTTTTGATATATATTTTTTTATTTTTAAATATGGTATTTCCTTTATTATTAGTATAATATTGTATAATTATAAATTTAGCACCTAACATATTTTCTTCCATACTAAATATCTGTTAAAATATTTTTTGATTTTTGTCTTAATCCAATTTAATACCTAATAATATTTTTTATGATATTACTCATTGTTTTGACATATTTTTTCTATTTAAATTTGTTTACAGGTTAGATTTAACTGTGTTGGATAGTTTAGATTAGGAGAGGTCTGATTGTTTTGTTTTTCCATACTAAATATTCTGTTAAAATGTGAATATAAGATATTTTTTTATTTTTTGATTTCTATCGTAATCATCAATTTAACACCTAATAATATTTTTATGTTATTACACATTGTTTTGACATATTTTTTCTACTTAAATTTGTTTTTTTTTCTGCTTAAAAAAATATTTTCTCATATCTTTTCTATAATATACCATAATTAAAAATATGCTTTTTGGAAGATTACTAATTTTTTGTCAAATGTTTTTTTTCTAATTAAATTTATTTATAACGTTAGTTTTAGAGTATTACATTATATTTATTAATATTTTTAATACATAGTGTATAAATATAAATTTAATATATAATATTTTTAATATTACTATATTTGACATATTTTTCTATTTATTTTTAACAGTTAACACCTAACATATTTTCTTCCATACTAAATGTCTGTTAAAATATTTCTTTGATTTTTGTCTTAATCATCAATTTAATACCTAATAATATTTTTTATGATATTAATCATTGTTTTGACATATTTTTTCTATTTAAATTTGTTTACATACTAAATATTCTGTTAAGTTGTGAATATAAGATATTTTTTTTTATTTATTTGATTTCTATCGTAATCATCAATTTAACACCTAATAATATTTTCATGTTATTGCTCATTGTTTTCACATATTTTTTCTTCTTAAATTTGTTGTTTTTCTGCTTAAAAATATAATTTCTCATATCTTTTTAATATATCATAATTAAAAATATGCTTTTTGAAAGATTACTAATTTTTTGTCAAATGTTTTTTTTTTCTATTTAATTTTATTTATATTTATTTATATTTATAAGGTTAGTTTAGAGTATTATATTATATTTCTTAATATTTTTAATATATATTGTTTAAATATAAATTTAATACATAACATTTTTAATATTTCTTTCTTGACATATTTTTCTATTTATTTTTAATAGTTATAACTCATATTCGAGTTATCAAGACTTGAAAACGTAAAAGTTATCAAAAATTAGAATCATCGAAGTTCCACAGTATATTATAATATATAATTAGGTTAAAATTTAATATCAAATAGTTCTTTTGTAAACTAACTATAAAAACTTAGATTATTAAAATTACTCAAATGATGAAAGTGAAAATGTTCAAAATTAGAATAAAATTTGAACTTTCTAAAGTTTGCCATCATCATGATTGATTAAATAAATATAAAATTATGCCACATTGGCTACAACATATACAACATTTATTCAACTTCACATACGTTGGCTCCAAATTCTGTGTAACACTTCATTTTTCATGTCATATTAATTTCCATCAAGAGAAAATTTCTCGACGAGTCACAAAGAATAATTGCTAAATTACTTCGTGTTTATCACAAAATTGCTAAATGGAACGAGCCATACGAAACAAATTCGCTCAAAGGTCCGCCCGATGTTTTGACGTTTTTATTTCAGTAATGAAAAGTGCTGCATGAAAGTCGAAAAGGTAATCACGCGAAAGCATACACACTGAACGAAAGTTAGCAAGTTGAATTTTTATTTAAGCATCGACTTATTTCGTACGCCCAATTTAACATACCCGATGTGATCGACCGGAACGAATTTTCCGGGCGTATTCTTCACTTTATTATAATTTCCGACGTGCGATGTCGCACCTCCCGGATCCGTCGTTAATTTGACCGTTTTCCGTTAATGCAGAAAAATGTTAGGTAACGAGATAAGTTTAGAGAAACATCCCGAGAGATAAAAGTAAGTAATCTGAATCGTAATTTTTAAAAGAGGGCACAGAATTTTCAGTCCCTCGCCTAGGCTGCTTCGCCCCCGTTAGGGAACAAAGCGGCTCGAATCACACTGTCCAAATATTCTCATCTTATTAAAAAGAATAAGGGAATAATGAAGTGCCGGAACAGTCATATAAACTTTTCTTATTTCGGACTGGGAAATAAAATTTTAACACCTAATTCAGGCACATAATTTGTTCCAAGTTAAAAACAAGCGGGGACCTTAATTAGTTTTACACGGGCAGGCTGTTTATGCAGCTGATACGTTTGTGTTTTTCTTTTGTAATAAGCGTTGACGTTTTTATTTTGTGCCACATTTTTTGTCTTCTATATTTTAATTAAAAAATTTTAAAATCGTAAATTATACGTTTTACTTATTTTTATTATATTTTTAAAATTTTTATTTATAGATATTTCTAATAAATTCTAATCAGAATAAATTCAAAATTGTTTACATTTAATTAAACACTGATTAATTAATTAAATAAAAATTATGAAAAGTGAATTAATTAATTGAACAGTTATAATTAGTAGGTGACCAAAAAAATTGTGATTCTCTTTGTATTCACATTTAAACACAATTTTTATATTTTACGATCACTAAAATTTCTAAAAAATAGATATTTATTAAAATATTAAAGCAATAATAATTTTAAATGTTTTATATAACTTTTAATATCAATTAAATAATTTTTTAACAATTTTAATAACTTCATATAAAAAATAATTTATAAGAATTTTAATAATTTTTTACAATTTTTTAACAATTTTGAAACATTTTCTCATCCGTATCACATATATATAATAATTTTTTAAAATAATTTTAATAATTTCTAATAATTTTTAATCTTTTTATCAATTTTTTATACTAATAATTTTAATAATTCCGTTTCATATAGAATTATCATATTTATTAATACATTAAATGAGTTTATTAAAATATTAAATAGAATAAATTAATATTTTTCAATTCCGTATCATATAAAATTATATTTATTAATATATTAGTTTATTATATATATTATTATTAAAATATTAAATAAAATAATTTAATAATTTTTAATGTTTTTTTTTGTAATTTATAATAATTTTAATAATTTCTATTAATTTTTAAACTTTTTAAAACATTTTTATACTCTTAATAATTTGAATAATCTGTATCAAATAAAATCATATTTATTAATGCATTAAATGAATTTATTAAAATGTTTTTTTTTTGTAATTTATAATAATTTTAATAACCTGTATCAAATAAAATCATATTTATTAATACATTAAATGAGTTTATTAGAATGTTAAATAGAATAAATTAATATTTTTCAATTCCGCATCATATAAAATTATATTTATTAATATATTAATTATATTTATTAGAATATTAAATAAAATAATTTAATAATTTTTAATGTTTTTTTTTTGTAATTTATAATAATTTTAATAATTTCTATTAATTTTTAACCTTTTTAAAACATTTTTATACTCTTAATAATTTGAATAATCTGTATCAAATAAAATCATCTTTATTAATACATTAAATGAATTTATTAAAATGTTTTTTTTTTGTAATTTATAATAATTTGAATAACCTGTATCAAATAAAATCATATTTATTAATACATTAAATGAGTTTATTAGAATGTTAAATAGAATAAATTAATATTTTTCAATTCCGCATCATATAAAATTATATTTATTAATATATTAATTATATTTTATTAGAATATTAAATAAAATAATTTAATAATTTTTAATGTTTTTTTTGTAATTTATAATAATTTTAATAATTTCTATTAATTTATAATAATTTTAATAATTTCTATTAATTTTTAACATTTTTAAAACATTTTTATACTCTTAATAATTTGAATAATCTGTATCAAATAAAATCATCTTTATTAATACATTAAATGAATTTATTAAAATGTTTTTTTTTTTGTAATTTATAATAATTTGAATAACCTGTATCAAATAAAATCATATTTATTAATACATTAAATGAGTTTATTAGAATGTCAAATAGAATAAATTAATATTTTTCAGTTCCGTATGATATAAAATTATATTTATTAATATATTAATTATATTTATTAAAATATTAAATAAAATAATTTAATAATTTTTAATGTTTTTTTTTGTAATTTATAATAATTTTAATAACCTGTATCAAATAAAATCATATTTATTAATACATTAAATGAGTTTATTAGAATGTCAAATAGAATAAATTAATATTTTTCAATTCCGTATGATATAAAATTATATTTATTAATATATTAATTATATTTATTAAAATATTAAATAAAATAATTTAATAATTTTTAATGTTTTTTTTGTAATTTATAATAATTTTAATAATTTCTATTAATTTTTAATCTTTTTAAAACATTTTTATACTCTTAATAATTTGAATAATCTGTATCAAATAAAATCATATTTATTAATACATTAAATGAATTTATTAAAATGTTTTTTTTGTAATTTATAATAATTCGAATAAACTGTATCAAATAAAATCATATTTATTAATACATTAAATGAGTTTATTAAAATATTAAATAGAATAAATTAATATTTTTCAATTCCGTATCACATAAAATTATATTTATTAATATATTAATTATATTTATTAGAATATTAAATAAAATAATTTAATAATTTTTAATGTTTTTTTTTTGTAATTTATATTTTTAATAATTTCTATTAATTTTTAACCTTTTTAAAACATTTTTATAATCTTAATAATTTGAATAATCTGTAACAAATAAAATCATATTTATTAAAATATTATTTATGTGATTTATATATTTAGTAATTCTTTCAACTTTTCAATAATTATGAAATTATCACATCTATAAAACCCTATATTATCTCTTTTTTTTCAATTTAAAATATTCATATTGCATATATACAAAATAAAAATAATAAAATAAATATGAAACAAATATTATAATTATTATAAATATCTAGCTTCTCTGAACTCTAAAGCCCAAATCATTCTTAGAGTCACTCATTTAAAATCTCGCATTTATAATTTTAGTTAATAAAACAATATTTGTTTACGACGTTGTAATTCAGCACGTAATACAATCAAAGTCGATGTCAAATATTTACAATAAACTATCGGACAGACCTTATTGTTCCTATTTGACAATATTAATTAATATTATATATTTTATCAATTATTTTCCATTTTGGAAAGTTCATATTAAAATAATAAACGGAAAACAACTTGTTGTTCATATGTGATAATATTAATTGATATTATAAATTTTAGCCATTAAATATTATTTATGAAAACACATAATACAACATGCTAACATGCTTTTAATGCAACAAAGCCGGCAATAAATTACAAGTCTCCTGTGTCCATGGATTCATTAGAAAAAAAAAGGATCGTTTTCCCATTATAGCCGTCCCCCTCGCAACAACCGTAACTATCATTGAAGTGTGGAAAACATGTTAACACATAAACGACATCGGAGAGGAATTAATAAAGACACCGGCGGAGCGGATTCTTTTGAGCAAAACGTGGGGTTGCGATGCGGCCCCCGGACCCGTTCGCTGATCGCCTAATGATAAAGATTGATCGGCCAGGGAGGGGGAGGGGGCGCCCCGATGGCGAAATAATTGGGCCTCCGCCACGCCGCTGTGTTTGCAGCGCGCCCAAAAATGGATTAATACATTTTTAATACGACTTGTGTAAACATTTTCTTTATTATGTGGCCGCTGATTGTTTGCTTAGTTTTGGTTTTATGCGGGAGGGTTCGGTTACGCGGTTTTGTTTTATATTTATATTGCGGCGATTGTGCTTTTTAAAATGGTTTACCGGCAGGATAGATTTGCCACTGTTGATTTTCGGTTTTTTATTCGGTTAATGTTCCTATTCAACGGCCCCATCAATTACTCCTTCATTTTTGCGCTTAATTATTTAATGGGTTTTCGCTTTGCAAATTAATTTCCCAATATCGCGGGTCATTGGAGCACTCCATAAAACTCTGTTGTTTACTGTGTGTTATTTTCCATTTATATTAATTAATTCCACTTTTTGTTTTTGTTCCGGTTGTTGCCACATAAAGTCACATTTAGATTAAGTATTTTAACCATTTCTAATATACTCAATATCAAATTGAATAGAAGGTTTGTCTGTAAATATTGAAGAGCATCGTTTGACATGGTCTAAAGAAGACTGTAAACAACATGTCAGAGGTTCTGAACGACATGTCCAGACTGCCTCTTTAGGACTATAGCTCTATAGCTCTATCACTGATGCAATTGCCAACCAATAGTTTACAGAAAAAGAAGGCTTCTTACCATGTGAAGTGATCACCATTGAAACCAGTCTTGTAAACTTATTTTGTCTCCAGTTTGTACTTTTCCGTATTACAACATCATAGTCAAAGATTAAATTAGTGAAGAGAATGACAGCCTTGGGAAGTAGAATGAAATGTCGTCGTCTTCAATGATGTGCGATCTTCTTTTGCCGTGTACGTTTTAGAAGGCATCGAGAAGAATGCAAAATGCACAATTTTATGAGGGTTTTGATTAGCTTGAGTAATAATGTGGGATGTTATTGCGTATTTAACCACATTTAATTTTTGTTAAAGGTAATTTGTTGGTTTTGCGATTGACTCAAGAAATTTTGGAATTTTTTCTTAAGTTAAGACAGAAGTGTCTTAACTTAAGACCCTTCCAGGTCTTACTTTTGAGTATTTTCAACATTTCTATGAAAATTTATTGTTATGGCCAGCAAGATCTTCGTATATACCACCGATGCCATCTGTTCCATAGACTTCTAGATTTTTATTTCCGTCAATTTTAGAATATAGAATGAAATTGTTTCTCTCTCCCTCACTTTCTTTCTAAAAGTTCGAGTAGCGCAGAATGTTAAAAGTGAATGAACCATGTTAGATATAACTTATACATAAAAAAGTGAGTGTCTTATATTCTAAAAAGAAATATTATTTTTAAATGTTGGGGAAATATCTACCACTACCACTGCACTACCACTACACTATCACTGCACTACCACTACACTATCACTGCACTACTACTACACTACCACTGCACTACCACTACACTACCACTGCACTACCACTACACTATCACTGCACTACCACTGCACTATCACTACACTACCACTGCACTACCACTGCACTACCACTACACTACCACTACACTACCACTACACTACCACTGCACTACAACTGCACTACCACTGCACTACCACTGCACTACCACTGCACTACCACTGCACTACAACTGCACTACCACTGCACTACCACTGCACTACCACTACACTACCACTGCACTACCACTGCACTACCTCTGCACTACCACTGCACTACCACTGCACTACCACTGCACTACCACTGCACTACCACTACACTACCATTGCACTACCACTGCACTACCACTACACTACCACTGCACTACAACTGCACTACCACTGCACTACCACTGCACTACCACTGCACTACCACTACACTACCACTGCACTACAACTGCACTACCACTGCACTACCACTGCACTACCACTGCACTACCACTGCACTACCACTACACTACCACTGCACTACCACTACACTACCACTACACTACCACTACACTACCACTGCACTACCACTACACTACCACTGCACTACCACTACACTACCACTACACTACCACTACACTACCACTGCACTACTACTACACTACCACTACACTACAACTGCACTACCACTGCACTACCACTGCACTACCACTACACTACCATTGCACTACCACTGCACTACCACTGCACTACCACCACCACTATCACAACCATTATCACTACCACTACCACTACCACTACCATTACCTTTACCATTACCATTATTATTATTATTATTATTAATATTAGTTTGCTAGAAATTAATAATTGTTTTATAATAATGACAATTCTTTAAATTATCATGTAAGGTTTTCAATATTCCAAAAACTTTGGTATAGATGAGACTGATACAGCATATTTGTCTATTTGTGTATAATTCTATTCATAATTTTAACAGTATTAAAATCCCTTCGAAATTATTGGTTACTATATTTATGTCCAACTCAATTCAGAGAAATATACATACATATGTATAAATTTTTGTATATAGGTAATAGGACCAATTATATTTCACTACTAATTTATTTTATACAGTTATATAGAACTACTTTCCAAATTATGTAATAGTGCAGTGGCGGCTACATGATACAGGTTAATGTTAAAAAATACATTTTTTGTGTTTTTATTCTTTAAAATTGAATATAACTTAATATTTAAACAAAGATAAAAGAGTAATATGTTGTAAAACCGGCAATTAAACAAGCAATAACAGTTTTATATTAAATTTCAATGAATATTTTGTGTACAACTTCACCAGGAGCACTTTTAAATGTGCCTCTTCGCGCCAATTTGTTTCATAAATAAATCTTGAATATTTCTATTTGGTACCAACATTCGTGAATGTGTTCTAAGATCGGGCTATTATTTCTGAGCGTGCCAATAAAATGAAGTATTTCATTATCATAAAAAAATGACTTTGACATGGTGAATTTATTATTAAATAATTAGAATACTTTATCAAATACTGAACAAAAAACCGTGAATTTACTAAATATTAGTACGATAAATTTGATTTTCAAAAGATATTAAAGATATTTGGCATAGAAGGGGGTTTTGTGACTAAATTTTTTTGACAAAGCACTCATCATTCGTATCGTATATTGGTTTCGTTTTTTGTTCTATTTATAATGTGCCTCATCAGACTCAAACCTCACGAGCCTCCTGATTCCTTAAGAAATATATTTTTCATGATATTTTGTCCATTAAGACTTTAAGTATACTTACATATTATTTAAAGGAACATTCAGTTTAAGTTTGAATTTTTATTGATTGATTGGCACAAATTTAAAATTGGCGATTAACAGTATAACCAATCTGCAAAGAGTCCTTACCTGACAAAAACATTTACCCTTGTAAGAAAGAGGGAATTATTTTGATATTTTGTAAAAACACATACTTCATACATACTGGAAGGGAATTCAGTATGCATGCCAGTATCTATACCAAAACTGTGTAGATAGAAGAGTTCAGTCCTCCTTTACAGACATTGAAGAAACTTCAGAGTCAAGTAGAGATCATTTGGAATAATATACTTGAGGATGAAATTGATCTCGTCATCACTGCCAAGGAGAGTAAATGAGAGTTTGCAGGTTCTACTCATAATTAATTCAAAAAAATGATAGTCATCAATATTTTTGTCTGAATTTTTAATCATTTAATACACTGCACTCTGATCTTGAATCTAGTTCTTCTATTTGTTATACCACTTAGCATAAATTATTGAATAAAATAAGAGAAATATGTAGAAAATAATGTTGATCAGCGAGACTAATTTCGCTAAATCAGTTTCCAAAAAGAGCAGTGTACAAAGCGGCGGCAAACATGGCGTAATTTGATTGTCGGTTTGGAAAACGTGGCCGCTTTATTCCGGCAACAAGAACTCCGGTTTCCCCCGTTCCTGCAATAGATATTCCGGGGTAGCGCTACAACCGTCGCATGATTTCACCATGGTTACCGAGGACAATGGTGTTTATTTGTCCTGCGAGACCGCTAACAACGTGGCGTAGTGGCTGATAAGGAAGAGATGATATTGTACACGGAATAACGTGACCCCGTCGCGGCGCACCAGGCGACGATCGTCCCCGATTAGCTTTTGTTCGTCGCCTTTGTTTCGCTTTTTATCCGGCGCAAAGCGTTATTAAACGGTGCCGCTGTCTTTTTGATGGAGACGCCTCCGTTTCCAATTGCCTTTTTTCCGAACGGTTTTTTTTTTCGACGCTGGCCGGAGCCGTTAGGCGACGGCCAATAGTTAAAATTGATTTACGTTCTGGATAAGTGGCCGTTTTATGGGACTGTTTCCACATAAACCGATATTAGTTCATTTTTTTCGAGGCGCGTATCACTTTTATTTGTTTTCCTTTTCATTTTTATTATCGACTTGTGACCGCCTGTCATAAATTTTAAGATGTGTCGAACATATCTATCTGATGTATCTGTTTTTGAGACACAATACAAAAGAAGCTTTTAATCTTCTTTTTACTACGAATTAAAATAATATTTTTTTCTTTCACATTCTATTATAATCCTTCCAATACCTTCTAACTTTTTCAACCAGGAAGACAAAGGCCATGAGACTAAATATACTGAATCGGCCCCAGAAAGAGATCGGGCTCATATTTTCAGGGAATCTTAGTATTAATAAGATACTCCGATAGCGCGAGTTATCTATAACCGTTTCTGAGTAAATTAAAAAATACTGAAAATTAGGAAGAATTAATTTTTTCAGCGCTGTGTGAATCGATTGATCTAGATGCTGGATATGTTTTGGGAGACGACGGTAGCTTTTTGGAAAAAAAATGAGAGCTATATCGGTTCACAAGGACCTTAAAAAAAATGAGTTTATTTTCTTAATTTAATTTTTTAACCATCTTACGATTACGACACAATTATGAAACCATTTTTTTTTTAATTCCTCGTCCAATTTCCGATGAATATATGAGCTTTTGGAATTTTTAAAAACGGTACGCCATATTGAAAAAAAATAAAATTCATTTTTTTGCTCAAAAATTAGGATTTTAATAATTTTACTCTTGAACTGATACGGAACTTATTTGATTACTGAGCTGTGAATACAACAGAAAAAATTGGATACACTCATATCAAAATATTTTTTTAATCTACTTAATTACTATTATAAACTTTATTAATCACTGTAATAATAAAATCAATATACATTACTATTGTATCGATTTTTAATTAATTTAACGACTACAAGATGAAACTGTAATTCAAAACAGGTAACAATGTTTTTTTTTTCTTTATGAAAACTTACTCATTTGTAGATAATCCAAAAATTATTGACTGTTGACATTCCAAAGAAGTATTGGTTGTATTTTTATCTATATTTAATAATTATTTTTATTTTGACTATATTATTATTTAAGTGAAAATATGTCGATACCTAAAACTAATAATTCCAAGTGTTGCATTTATTCAAAATTCTTAAAAAAAAAAAACAGGTACTCCAAAATATATAAAATCTGATGAAGATGCTGAAGAGTTCTCAGCTGCTTTTGAGTGTCCAATTGCAGTCGGTGATGTTCTGTGTTCTAATTGTCGTGTTAAAAAATATAAGAAAACGAAACTTGAAGATGAGGATCAGGAAACATCGGTGGAAGATGAGTCAAGCACTGATGATTCATCATTTAATTTAGATGTTGTATGTGATGATGATACAGAAGAATGTCTTGAAGTTCAAATTAAGAGAACTGTTGCAACTCACAGATATTGTTGTGTATGTTCTGTTTCTAATCCAAATCTAGTAATTGTTCGTCAAGATGCCCGTATGCAATGCTTTATTAAGAAAAGAATTTTTATTCCGAATGGGAATCGATGTTGCAGCGATCATCTCATAAAAAACGCTTTTATACGGAGAATTTGAACCACTTAAAAGTTTATTGTAATTGGAGTAATTTAAGATCTTCTGAGTTATCTAAAATGATGGAAAGTTTGGCTGTTGAATGTGACTTCTTGATAAAATGGATGATTTTCAAATACCTGATGAACAACTTTACATATTTACTGGATTTTTTCTGTTGTTTTCACCAGCTCAGTAATCAAGCAACTTCCATATCACATCAATTCAAGAGAAAAATTATTAAAAAACCCGATTTTTGAGCAAAAAAATGGATTTTATTTTTTTTCAATATGGCGTACCGTTTTTAAAATTCCAAAAGCTCATATATTCATCGCAAATTGGACGAGGAATTCAAAAAAAGTAGTTTCATAATTGTGTCATAATCGTAAGATGGTTAAAAATTGAAATTAAGAAAATAAACTCATTTTTTTTATGGTCCTTGAGAACCGATATAGCTCTCATTTTTTTTTCCGAAAAACTACCATCGTCCCCCAAAACATATCCAACATCTAGATCAATCGATTCACACAGCGCTGAGAAAATTAATTTTTTCTAATTTTCAGTATTTTCGATTTACTCAGGAACGGTTATAGATAAAGATCTGAAACTAGCACTATCGAAGTATCTTATTAGTACTAAGATTCCCTGAAATTATGAGCCCGATTCGGTATAATTATCATCTGATGGCCTTTATATACAATTACATAAAAAAAATTTTAGTAAACTTAATTTGTCACAGACTATTTTCTATTAAGCAAAATCTTAAATCTTCTTTTGAAAAGATCTTTAACAGGTTGTAATTTTATATTAAATGAAAAATATTTTCACAATAAACTTAATTTGTTACCGACTATTTTCTACTAGACAAAATCTTGAAAATATTAAATTTTCTTCTGAAAAGAGCTTTAATAAGTTGTGTTTTAACATTAGAAGAAAAATATTTCCCAAACATGTTTTTCTATTACGAATTAAATTTATATTACATTTATTATAGTTTGTTCCTCTTCTAGCATTAATTATAATGAATAATTTTAAAATAATCGTGATTAAGTCTTGCTCTTTGAAGTGTGCAGATCGGTCTGGATGTGCGGCCGGCTGGGCGAACGGGCAGAAGGGCGCTGAAGGTCCTGTCGGCGGTGGCTGGTGCAGTTCGGTTCGCCCCCAGGAACGTAGACCGCAAGCTGAGTGAACGGAGCGAAGCGAGGCCCGACCTCCAGACCGCATCCGATCCGAGCTCTCAGACCCATTAAACATTCACACTGCAGGCAAGGATTGCTTACTCTCCCGCCCACCCACACTTAACCCGCCGCCACCCTTTAATGGGCGCCCGACGATTCCTTTCAGCGATCCATCTGCCAGCCTCGCCGACCTCCCGCCACTTCCGACGCTTCGAAATCAATTGGTTTGCACAAGGAAATTCGTGGTAATTATCAATTTAGGAACGGCATGCTTCGACGAATAATTTGTTCCACTAAGGAGTGGAAATCGATGGCGATGTAAGAACGGTCGTCACCACGTCATACAAGAAGCTGCACCACGAAATATGTTGGAGGAGTTTAAGCACAAATATTCAGTGAAAGGACGGGGGAAGATTGAAAAACCCCCAGACCGGATAGGGACGGACGTGGGCCGTAAAATCGTCGTTCAAACGTCCAACATTCACTTGCGGTTCGTCGAGATAATTAAGCGGCGGTGACGTCGTGTGTCCGGACACCAATTACGCCCTAAATTATTGGCTATTTCTAGGACAGGAAGCGTTTAATAAAGCGCGGTATTCATTAGGGTTATTTCGGAGGTAATGTGCGACAATCTTTGATGGTCGCCCGGTGGCGGAACTAAAGCGAAACATCTGAGGATCTAAAAGACGTCCATTGTTGAAACAATCGGCCGACTTTGCGGCCAATTTGCCACTTGGTTCGTGTATTTTTGGAACGGTGGGCCGCTTTAGCGATGCCAACTGCCAATTTGTGCCTTCACACTGATTTAATTAAGATAATGTGCCCATTG
Organism: Aethina tumida; assembly: GCF_024364675.1. Classification (NCBI taxonomy): domain Eukaryota; kingdom Metazoa; phylum Arthropoda; class Insecta; order Coleoptera; family Nitidulidae; genus Aethina; species Aethina tumida. The sequence continues at coordinate 19,823,808 of NC_065439.1, forward strand.
ATGAGGCCGTATTTCATGTCACACTCTGCCACAGCATCACTCGGCAATTAGCTTCGATTTCTGATCTTCCGTAAAACCCAATTTTCGATTTTTTTACTCGTAATGTTTCATCGCACGAGACGACACCCCGAAGAGTCGAAGGTAGCATGGCAAAAAGACATAAATGTGCGACCGAGAAATTGGGACCATATGCCTAATGGTCGTTTGCATCAAAGACAACTTTAAAAGTCGGTCGCTTTGTTTAAGGCTCATTAGTGCTGTATTTATAACCTACAGAGGTGATTCCAATTCGACCCGGTTGATTAGTCTATCCTTTGAACCAAGTATGGAGAATTGATTTGAAGGTTGTTCGTTTAATAGTTTAAAAATAATTAGTATGTGTCAACGGATATTGGCACTGAGACTTCATCATCAAAGGACAAAGGTATCATTTCATTAAAACTTTGAAGGAAGCAAATGTGAAACTAGTTAATTCTTCACTTTTGTCGAAAGAGTCTTTTTTTCTTTCCATGGGAACAGGTCATAATTAATTAACTATGTAAAATATAATAGAATGAGCCTTTTTGCATGTGATTTACATTTCATTTAATTTGTAGACTCATATTAAACAGTTGAAAAAATGCTCACTATCACTATTTTTGTTGTAACGCAAGTTTAAAATTGCAAGTGCCTGAAACTTGCATATAAATAAAGTGGATGCGCATAATTAATTCAGCACGGTAAACTATTGCAAAGTGCATGGATACGGAAACGATTAAAAATTAATTGGCCAATCGGATCGGGCGCATCCCATAAACCTAATTAACATACAATTTAGTAGGTATAAATCCGGAACAATTTCAATTAGAGTGAATCGTTGTCGTCCTCGGCAAAAGGTTTAGACACTTAAGCGTTAAAGGAGCGGCGGTGGCGGCGGCACAGGACCTTTGCCGTGCCCCGCTAAAAGCCCCATTCGGAGGACTAACTGTGAGATGCAGGACTCAACTTTAATTGAAAATGACAAATCCCTCTATTGAAATGGTAATCAACTACTACGAAATCCTATTAGGATATACTCTGGTCCTGATCGATATGGCCCTGCGGGAGCGACGAGGATCGACGACTGAAAAGAGAGGATCGCCCCAAAAGACTTTCATCCGTTTGTTTTTTACTCTACTTAAGGACACAATTGGATCTGATAATAATCTCCGGAGCTCGATCGCGCTTCACCCCACCCCACATACTCTTCCCAATCATAACCAATAAATTGTATCAGAATAAAACAATTATTAATAAGCACCAAAAAACAGTATCTTCTCATTCTCCACACTTCTTTATTAATCTTTCTGGAGAACTGATAAATTAAATTTGGTCTCTATAATTAATTAACTTTTTATTACAAAATGGGATTTACCACATCAAAAAAATAATTCCTAAAAGACTTTCTCCATTTGATTTTTACTCACTTCCAAAATTTGATTTGATATTAATCTTCATAATTCAATGATCATCTCTTTAATAATATTCTTGAAGCTTTTAATAAATTAAATTTTGTCTTACTTAAGCTTTTGAACAATTTATAACATATCTAAAATGTCACCAATTGCTGAAAGGAAAACATTCCCAAAATACTTCATCCATTTGGTTTTCACCCACCTTAAAACAACAATTTGATATTATTATATATTTGTAATTCAGTAATGTCTTCTCCAAACCCAAATACAATAATAGACAACAAATTTTATCAGAATAGTAACCATAAACAAATATCTGTCTGTCTACTCTCTCATTATTAACACTTCTTTAATAATCTTCTGAAAGACTTAATAAATTAAATTTTGTCTCTAAAGTGAATAACAACATATATATTAAGATTTTAAATAATGTATAACATCTAAATATGCAACCAGGATTTTTTTTTACTGTAGAATTGAGCAAATTCATCATCATTTTACTCTAAACTCAAATACTCCTATAATAATAGACAACAAATTGTATCAGACAATTATTCTTTTTCACTCTTAACACTTCTTTAGATACCTTCTTGAAGACTTAATAAATTAAATTTTGTCTCTAATCAACTTATCAACAATGTATAACATCTAAAATATACGTTTTTTTTATTGGAGAATGGAGCAAATTCATCATCAATTACAATAAGGAATACATTCCCAAAAGACTTAACTTTTTTTTCTATAGTACTTAAAACCATAATTTGGTCTGATATTAATTGTTGTAGTAAAAAATAAACTTATTTAAGCTTTTAAATAATTTATAACAACTAAAAGACCAAAATGTTTTATTGGAGAATGGATTAAATCCATCATCAATTACAGCAAGAAAAACATTCCCAAAAGATTTCATCCAATATGATAAACAATTTTGTAGTTTAATAATGTCTCCTCCAAACCCAAATACTCCTACAACAATAGACAACAAATTGTATCAGAATAAAACAATTATTCTTTCTCACTCTTAACACTTCTTTAGAAATCTTCTTGAGGACTCAATAAATTTTGTCTTTACAGTGATTAATCAACTTATCAACAATGTATAATATCTAAAATATATGTCGAGTTTTTTTATTGGAGAATGGAGCAAATTCATCATCAATTACAACAAGGAATACATTCCCAAAAGACTTAACTTTTTTTCTACAGTACTTAAAACCATAATTTGATCTGATATTTATTGTTGTAGTAAAAAATAAACTTATTTAAGCTTTTAAATAATTTATAACAACTAAAAGACCAAAATGTTTTATTGGAGAATGGATTAAATCCATCATTAATTACAGCAAGAAAAACAGTCCCAAAAGATTTCATCCAATATGATAAACAATTTTGTAGTTTAATAATGTCTCCTCTAAACCCAAATACTCCTACAACAATAGACAACAAATTGTATCAGAATAAAACAATTATTCTTTCTCACTCTTAACACTTCTTTAGAAATCTTCTTGAGGACTCAATAAATTTTATCTTTACAGTGATTAATCAACTTATTAACAATGTATAACATCTAAAATATACGACGAGTTTTTTTATTGGAGAATGGAGCAAATTCATCATCAATTACAACAAGGAATACATTCCCAAAAGATTTAACTTTTTTTCTACAGTACTTGAAACCATAATTTGATCTGATATTTATTGTTGTAGTAAAAAATAAACTTATTTAAGCTTTCAAATAATTTATAACAACTAAAAGACCAAAATGTTTTATTGGAGAATGGATTAAATCCATCATCAATTACAGCAAGAAAAACATTCCCAAAAGATTTCATCCAATATGATAAACAATTTTGTAGTTTAATAATGTCTCCTCCAAACCCAAATACTCCTACAATAATAGAGACCAATTTGTATCAGAATAAAATGATTTTTGATATCCGTCAAAATACTCTTCTTCCTCATTTTAAAACATTTTTTTAATAATCTTCTTGAAAACTTGATGAATTAAATTTTGTCATTACTTATTAAACTTTTAAACAATGTGTAACATCTAAAATATGTTACAATTTTTTTTTAATTGGAGAATGTAGCGATTCCTTATTAATTACAACCAAATATATTTCGAAAAGACTTTTTTCAATCATGCATCCTCCCTATTCAAGTACTTTCAATTTTTACCGGAGTAACTCAACGATAGTAAGTATTAAAAAATCACTGAGTACTCCTTTTCTTCATTCTCAACACATCTTTAATAATCTCCTGAAGCCTTAACAAACTATATTTGGTCTCTAATTAAACTAATCAATCAACTTCTAAATAATTTACCACATTTTAAACCTTTGACTGATATTATTGTATGTGAATTGAGTGAATCCAACGTCAATTACAGCAAGGAAAACATTCCCAGGAGAACGTATAACGCACACGCGCCTCGCCGCCATAATAAAGTCATTATTTTGAAATCGGCGTCGATTTCGCCATGTAAACTGGATAATCTACGCCTCATTTAAAATTGTAATGACGATAATGATATCAGGGAGGTTTGTTCGCCGACCACCGTCGATGATTGATCACTTAATCACCGTGTTATTCAATTTTAAAACGGGACCCTGTTTTAAATTTAATCTATTGTGCGCGGTGGCCGGTTTTTATTATCCCTGTCGTCACGTAATTGATACACGATTCTAGTTTTATACACCGTAATTATATGGTTTGGGTTAATTGGATATTTTTCAGCTCAATTTGCATGTTAACTCGGTTTGTGTTATTTGTTTAAAAAGACTATTTACAAGGTGAGGCAATAAGAACGAAAAAGCTGAGCCAATAACAACTCATTTTGTATTTGAGCTAAGGTCGTTTAATTTTAATTAGTCACAATACTGATTAGCGATGACATCAGATTCTTTGAATTAATTTACCCAACAAACATTATATAATGTGCATAATGGATTAATGGAATCTTAATAAATAAGCAAAATTCAATGTTTATAAAAATGTTTATTTATAAACATGATAGAATTTAAAAGTTACTGTGAAATTTGACGAAATATTCAACAAATATAAAATAATCAATTATTGTATACTAACCTGGTGTTTAATAAGTTAGGAATATAGAACAACTGCAGATGGCACCATTACCTTTGCTTCGGTATAGGCAACACGAGATACATAGTATATTTACAGTTAATATACATAATAATAATACAGTATATATAAATATATCATTCATATCAGTTTTAAGAGTAAACTAAATATAAACTGTGAGGTCCATATTTATAAATTTAATCTTCTAGAATCTCATTTTCCTTTCTAAATTAAGATATTTTAAATTTAATTGACAAAAATTATAAAATATGAATAATTTGTATTAGTATAAAATATTTGCTGTAAAATGTAATATTTGAAAAATGTCTATGTCTTAATCCTTATTTCACTTATATACTTATACACCTCACTGATTCCACATTTGTAAGTTATTTTAAATATTTCAATAATTTGTCAAAAATACAGAAGAAATAATGCGGATCACATTAACTCTAATATAGACAACAAAATTGCTTGGTGTAATAGTGGTTGCAGATTAAGAGTACTCTAATATATAGAACTATAAGTTAAGAATAATTCAAGTAATTCAGTCAATCTGAATCGGTCATTTTACCGATCCCATTATCTGAACTATAAATCACAAATAAACGATGGTAGATATGGGTTCGCCCTAAATACCAATCGGATGATCGACGGCCGACAAATCGGACTAATTGATTTGGATTTGTCACCGAAGCCGGCGGCGGCATCATAATTAATCCCGATTCCTTCCGCCAATTCGGCAATAACAAGTCGCAGCGACAAATGCAGGCCGGAATTGTCGTAGTGTGGGGTTGGTCACGGGAACCGGCCAGGCGGGGGCGGAAGGACGGAGTCGATTGCCACGCGAGCCGCGTAACAGAGCGTAACTAAACTAAATTGAGATCGCATTAGAGCCGGAGAGGTCTTATTGCGCATATAATAGACGATGTTTGTGCAGTTTAACCACTTCCCGACGAGAGGCGTTCGAATTAGCATTTTAGGCGTTCAATTTCGGATTTCTCCGATTTCCCCGGGTTCCGTTCCGACGTTCGGATGAGGGGGATTCCGATTTTGTGTACGGACTTATTTCCGCGAATCGAAGTCTCCGAAAACCCGGGAACGATTTGCATCACAATCGTTGGATAATTGACAGGTATAAAGTTTGCTTCGATCCGGCGCCAAGATCCCATCTAATCTGGCTAGGGTGACCCGGATTGATCGATTTGTTCTAATGAAATAGCCTCCAAATCCGCAGTTGGTATATTTTTTAAACGTATGCAAAGGTTAGCGTGTAATGGTAATTGCCTATGTTCAGTAGACGAAACGTGCTGACATCTGTGGCCTGATTATAGCAACATTAATTAATCTAATTGTAAATATAAACTATTTATGGAGTAACATTTTACTCAATTCCAACGTAATTAATAGTGGGTCATTCAGTGGTATTACGTCGACAGATGTCACTTGTAATGAAATAAACGCAGTGTGCAAATTATGCAATTAAAGTGAGCGATGCTGTGGTTGAACAAATTTTAGATCAATTACTCTAATAGCACTTGAAGGCAGAACAAATAAATAATGAATAACAAAACAAACTTATCGTGGATTCCCTTTATTGTTTGGACTTTCCGACCAAGTTCGTCGGGGCTTCGCTCTGTACACATTGCGGGAACGCAGTGTTTGCTTTTTCCCCGTATCACTTCACTACGTTGAACGCAACCCGTCGCTCTGTGCGACCACAAAAAACAACCCCGATTTACAACACAATTCGGTTTCAATCAACGATTATAACCAGACGGTTTTACAGCAAATTCTGTAGTCCATAAATTTATATTTTTTGTTAATTTAGATATTTTTATTTGTAACATAAATATTTGTTTGTTTGATTTGTTTTTTTAATTTAGCATTGATATATTTAACATGGAGTGTTTTATTGATCATAATAAATGTCTGATGTCAACGGGGGTGGTAATTTTTTCCGGGCGACCGTTAATTAATCGGAATCCGCGGGAGAAAAAGCGCGACCCGATCCCAAAAAAGCAGTGGCCGAAAATCCATAAAACATCTACGTCGGCGGCGAATACGATGCTCCCATTATTGTTGCTTGGCAACCGGTAGGCGGCTCTGCGATAACAAAACGGCATCTCCGCTGTGGCGAGAAAACACCAATACACCAGCGCTACACTAATTATTGCAGTAATTAGGATAAGCCCGACACGGTTAGTTAGTGCGCATATCGCAGCCGGGACCGCCATTGTGCCGGCCGCCCCGTAATTAGATCGAGTGATGGCCCGTTATATTGTCACGAAGACGGTAATTGCCAACTTTATCTGTCGTGCACGTTTAACCCCGGCCGCCCGTCTGAGGCTGCGGCCGCAACCGTTCGCGTCTTTGTTGCAACTTCCCGGTGCACGATTGTCGCGGATGAACCGCACCCGATGCAACCCCTTTGTGACATCCTTGATAATTGCTAATTAATGCACGTCTGTCTCGTCTTACCTTTACATCGCGTAGATGATGTTAAAAGTACTGGTTTTTATTAGTAATACGAATATGCAATAATGTCCCCATAGATGTCGATGCATTTGTCTCCTGCAAGTTAGACAACTCTGATGTCCGGCAGAATGCATACTCCATTTTGTCTTACTTACAACTCGCATTATTTATAATTCGATTTCAAATATTTTCCTGAATTTAAATATAGCAATTTTAATTTTAAAAGGATTTTTAATTATTAAATGTATTATTTAATATAACATAACACTTTGAATAACATCCTTTTGGTTTTATAATTTTGTCCCATCTTCGTGTCGTAGATTCGAAAATTTTCTTCTTGTATTGCTGTGATGAGTTCATTAGTAATATGGTTATGTAGAATTTGGTTAGAAAAGTGATCCTCCACGTTTTCATATTAAAATACATTTATTAAGAGCATCATTGGTTCAATACACGGAATCAAATTGTGTATTTAATATATCCTATACTTAAATCAGTCTAAGAGGGCCTACGCCAGAAGAATTGAAGCATCCTCATAGAAGGATTGAATTTCTACCATTTGTATACGAAACTTTTTGTGTAGTTTTGTCCCTGGTGGGACTATGTTAAACATAAGCAGTGCCATCATTTGTTATAAATTAAATTTAGACTCGTCACTAAAAACTACTCATTCCACTGTTCTGTGGTCCAGTAAATGGGATCCTAAGTAATTCATAATTGGACTTTCACATTTTTAATAGCTTTTCTTGTAGATCTGGGGTCAAACCATCTTCTCACACTCCTTGAACTAATTTCAGCCATTTAATGCTTTGGCTTATAGGTACTGGAATCGAATCCAAATAGTACAGCTCATATTTTTAACACATTTGTATATATGAGAGCTTTCATATTAAGATATGTTATTATATTTTATATATATTATAATACTTCAGAAATAAAAATAATAAAGTAGAGATTGGTAACACAACGTTAAATTATATTCCTTATTAAATAATATTAAGAAATTTATCCAAATATGTGAATATTAAAATATTTATTTCAATAATCAAAAATCTACAAAAACTTAGTATCCAAACATTTTCTTCATCAACCTCTAAATCTTCATTTGTATCTTCTGAAATCAATGTTTAGAATGTTTGAAACGATATTCCCTTCTGCACTAAACAACTCACCAATTCATTAAATCGAGTTTTAAAAAACACCAGGGCGCTTTCCATCTTAAAAAATGACACATAGTGAAAAGTAACATGATCTTAAATAATAAACGATTCTTCGGTTCCCTTCTGTTATTCAAGAAAAAAGAAAAAGCAATATATAGAATTGGAAAAAATTAAAATAAAAGATACGGATATGAGAAGTGTAAAAAAACAACTAAGTCTTTACAAAGGATCTTTCTACTGCTTCCTCTGTGACTTCTGAAATCAACAACGTTTATGTTTTAAGCAATGTACTGTTTCTACAATAAGCAACTCACCAATTCTATCAACAGCATATTCATGCACCTTTTTTGGTATACGTTTTCTGTATTCCTTTTCTTTCTTGGCGTATATTTTCATTAACAGAACGGTCAAAACCAAACACGTTATCGAAATACTTAATTTACCGATCAACAAACTCAACTCAAAGATTAAATTCGCTGAAACTACTTTGAAAAGTACCAATCCGAATCTGATAAAATCGAAAATTGTAGAATCTACAATGGTAATTAAAAATGGTTTCATCAAATGTCTAGCGTTAAACAGTATTCCGACGAGTGCCACCAACGAAGACATCAGATATGCCAATTGAAAGCCCAAAACTATCGGCCATAACCTTTCGCCGCTTTTCAGCTTGAATAAAGTATGGATCAAATCTAAAACAACTACTACCATATAAATTATTAAAGCAACATACAAGAATATCTTTAATTTCATTTTAAATTGACATTTAACGTTGACGTTAATTTAAAAGAGGCAAATTATGATCAAAAGTGATATTTATTTAAATGAGTAAATGAATACATGGTACAATATAATGGTACAAATAAAAAATCAATATATTCAATTTTGTTTATCTGGCTGCATTACGAATTGTAGCTGAAACATAAAAAATAATATTAATGTGATTAATTAACAGGGAAGGAAGGCTACTTACGATTTGCAACGTTATATACTATCCTTCGCTTGAACAGCTTACGCCAAATTAAAATCGTGCTCAAAAGGATCAAAGAAATTGTTGCGGATATGTAAACGTACCACATAATGTGAACCTCTTGTTTCTTTGGCTTGTTGTATTGATAGTATATTGCCAAGAAGGTGATTGCAATAGCAAGACCTACAAGAAATTTCTTCAGGAACATGTTTGGAAGTGTCTTGTCAAAGTTTTTGATACAAATGTCAAATTTATTTACATTGATTGTAGCGTTAGCTACAGTTAATAATGATTTTTTTAAATTAACAACTGCATCATGATTTTATTGTTGATAGATACTGAATTAACTATAGATTTGTATCATAACACGATTATATAACAAAGTGGAGTATTACAAATAATATTACCAATATAATTATTAGTTATTACCTAATGATTCAAAAATTCAATTAAAATAATCTACTTTCAATTTTTCTGTTACAAATTTATATAAAAATCATTTTCCAACAGGTTTTGTAGAGGTAAAATCAAATCTCCAAATAATTACTACGTATTTAAACATTTTTGCTTCTTAAGACCTAATGAAACTTTTCATAGTAAGTAGAATAATATTTTAACTTTATAAAAATTATTTCATAAGTTTATCTTTTTCTTTTAGTTCAAATAATCATGGAATTCTTCAAACTTAGGGGATTTAAGTAATACACATTTTGTAAATCAATAAATTTATTAGAAATAAGTACAACTTCCATCAAGACAACATTTAACTATGTAAATCACACATTATTCAATTTTGGACGTATCCTTTTCGGTGTCGCTGTGCTGAACAAACTTCATCACCTGATTCTTCCTTGTGTCACTTATTTTCTTCAACATTGAATATGTCAAAGCGAACGAAATCATCGACACAGTCGCTTTACTAATCAACAAAGGGGGCACAGAGAATATATTCACATAAATCATTTGAAAATATATCATCATATATCTCACACCATCCACAATTATGGAGTACCCAATGGTCGTGAGGAACGGTCTCATCAGCTCCTTAGCTTCCTTGATCGTTCCGAAAAAGGAAATTAACGGCGAAACCAGGAAAACTATTTGGAAGGCGACATTCAAGGGCCACAATCCCGAAGTCACGTACAAATCTAACACCACCATCGCCATGTACAAAATTAAAAAGGTGCACACCAAAATCTTCAACATGAACATTTTGCTAGAGGATGTTGACAAGATGTCAAAACGTAATGTTAGAGTAACCACGGTTATGTTACATACTCACTTGATTATTTTTATCTCGCATCAATTGTGATTCAATTAAAAGCAAATCTTGCTGCGGCTACGTCCTTGTCCCAAGCACCGAGACACGGATCCGCCGAAAGCGGGGCCTTCATCCCCCGGGACCCGGGCCGAAATCCCGCTGTCGTTTGTCCAACAGCTGTTCACATATCATCAAATTACGTCATTACGAGCGATTGTCGATAGTCGGCCCCTTATCCCTGCAAAACACCCCACCGTAAGTCGGCGATTAATTTAAATTTTAAATAGACAACATACTGGAAATGGTTGCTGGTGTGTGTACGTTAAGTTGGAATTGAATTATTCTTTGTGTACTGTAAACAAGCCCCGATGGGGTGGGTGGGTTTTTTAAACGCACCCGCCGTTTTTGCTTAATTTAACCCCAACTACATATTAAACACATTCGGGTGCCCAATAAATATTCGATTAATATCTCGACCAACAGGTCACGGAAACCGAAAATAATCCAGGAAAACGGCGTTGTAATTTATTCCGGTTAAGTGCACAAAGAGACATAATGAGAAACTTCAACAAGTCTAATTCGGAACAAGGCACGTTAATTCCGTGCCTCGTCCTAAACGCAAGAAGCAATTAATTCAGTTTTAAAGTTAATTTATTTGTGTACACAAGTCTGAGAGCGGTACCTAATCACGTTAATTAAAATGTTCTGCCGGCTGTACGTTTCTGGGGGCATTCTCCCGCCACCGCCGCCGCCGCCCCCATCTCCGTCTCCGCTTTTGCGGCTCCGCTGCTCCATCTGCTCTTCGCAAAGCAACTGCCAACAGGTTCTGAACAGTTTTCCAAACAATTTTTTTACTCGAGTTGTTTTTTCTTGGTCCATGAACTTGAATCCAAAGTTTAGAAGGGCATATATGTTTTGTTTCCATTCTGTACATGATTTTTATTGAAATGAAATGTTTTGTTCCAAGAAGGATAATTTTTTGAGACAAAAAATATTTATTTTTTTCAGTTTTTTCTATGGATTTTTTCTTTAAAATGGTTGAACTAAATATCCTCAAAACACTCCCATCTAACGGAATTACTAATCGAACAACTTATTTCAGTTCTAACAAAATATAAAATCATGACTAGAATAGATTAGAAATGGAATGAACCAACGTAGGTTTCATAAATTACATTCTCATAATAGATTAAACACCAAAATGAATTTTAATACCTCATTTTTCTATTATAAACACATTAAATTATAAGTGCACTGAGTGTAACAAATTTTTTCAAATAATATTATTTATAAATAGTTAAAAAAAAAACAATAACCAAATGATATAAAAACTTATATTTCAATCACCGAGATTAATGTTTCTGGAAACATGAAGTCTCTTTTGTTGCTAAATAATATATCCATGTTTCTTTTAAATGTTAATTTATTGTCTAAGAACAGAAATGTCCTCAAAAAATTCCTGATTAATTAAATTGGCTAATGAGCAACTTATTTAAGTTCTACCAAAATATAGAATCATGACCTAAATAAATTAGAAATGGAATGAACCAATGTAGGTTTCATAAACTACATTCTTATAGTATATTAAACACCAAAATGAATTTTATACCTCATATTTCTATTATAAACATATTAAATTATAAGTGAACATTGAAAGTAGTCTTGTACTTAGTTATAACATATTTTTCCAAGTAATATTATTTATGAATAGTTAAAAACAACAATAACCAAATGACATAAAGACTTATGTTCCAATCACCGAGATAAATGTTTGTGGAAACATGAAGTCTCTTTTGTTGCTAAATAATATATCCATGTTTCTTTTAAATGTTAATTTATCGTCTTAGATCAGAAATGTCCTCAAAAAATTCCTGATTAATTGTATTGGTTAATGAACAACTTATTTAAGTTCTACCAAAATATAGAATCATGACCTAAATAAATTAGAAATGGAATGAACCAATGTAGGTTTCATAAATTACATTCTTATAATAGATTAAACACCAAAATGAATTTTATACCTCATTTTTTTATTATAAACACATTAAATTATAAGTGGGCATTGAAAGTAGTCTTGTACTTAGTTGTAACAAATTTTTTCAAATAATATTATTTATGAATAGTTAAAAACAACAATAACCAAATGACCAATGACTTATGACAAATGACCAATGACTTATGTTTCAGTCACCGAGATTAATGTTTCTGGAAACATGAAGCCCCTTTTGTTGCTAAATAATATATCCATGTTTCTTTTAAAAGTTAATTTATTGTCTAAGAACAGAAATGTCCTCAAAAAATTCCTGATTAATTGAATTGGTTAATGAACAACTTATTTATGTTCTACCAAAATATAGAATCATGACCTGAATAAATTAGAAATGGAATGAACCAATGTAGGTTTCATTCTTATAGTAGATTAAACACCAAAATGAATTTTATACCTCATTTTTCTATTATAAACCCATTAAATTATAAGTGAACATTGAAAGTTGTCTTCTACTTAGTTATAACAATTTTTTTCATATAATATTATTTATGATAGTTAAAAACAACAATAACCAAATGATATAAAGACTTATGTTTCAGTCATCGAGATTAATGTTTCTGGAAACATGAAGTCTCTTTTGTTGCTAAATAATATATTCATGTTTCTTTTAAATGTTTATTTATTGTCTAAGAACAGAAATGTCCTCAAAAAATTCCTGATTAATTGATTTGGTTAATGAACAACTTATTTAAGTTCTACCAAAATATAGAATCATGACTAGAATAGATTAGAAATGGAATGAACCAACGTAGGTTTCATAAATTACATTCTTATAATAGATTAAACACCAAAATGATTTTAATACCTCATTTTTCTATTATAAACACATTAAATTATAAGTGGACATTAAAAGTTGTCTTCTACTTAGTTATAACAATTTTTTTCATATAATATTATTTATGATAGTTAAAAACAACAATAACCAAATGATATAAAGACTTATGTTTCAGTCATCGAGATTAATGTTTCTGGAAACATGAAGTCTCTTTTGTTGCTATATAATATATTCATGTTTCTTTTAAATGTTTATTTATTATCTAAGAACAGAAATGTCCTCAAAAAATTCCTGATTAATTAAATTGGCTAATGAGCAACTTATTTAAGTTCTACCAAAATATAGAATCATGACCTAAATAAATTAGAAATGGAATGAACCAATGTAGGTTTCATAAACTACATTCTTATAGTATATTAAACACCAAAATGAATTTTATACCTCATTTTTCTATTATAAACATATTAAATTATAAGTGAACATTGAAAGTAGTCTTGTACTTCGTTATAACATATTTTTCCAAATAATATTATTTATGAATAGTTAAAAACAACAATAACCAAATGATATAAAGACTTATGTTCCAATCACCGAGATAAATGTTTGTGGAAACATGAAGTCTCTTTTGTTGCTAAATAATATATCCATGTTTCTTTTAAATGTTAATTTATCGTCTTAGATCAGAAATGTCCTCAAAAAATTCCTGATTAATTGTATTGGTTAATGAACAACTTATTTAAGTTCTACCAAAATATAGAATCATGACCTAAATAAATTAGAAATGGAATGAATCAATGTAGGTTTCATAAATTACATTTTGATAGTAGATTAAACACCAAAATGAATTTTATACCTCATTTTTCTATTATAAACCCATTAAATTATAAGTGAACATTGAAAGTTGTCTTCTACTTAGTTATAACAAATTTTTTCAAATAATATTATTTATGATAGTTAAAAACAACAATAACCAAATGATATAAAGACTTATATTCCAATCACCGAGATAAATGTTTCTGGAAACATGAAGTCTCTTTTGTTGCTAAATAATATATTCATGTTTCTTTTAAATGTTTATTTATTGTCTAAGAACAGAAATGTCCTCAAAAAATTCCTGATTAATTGAATTGGTTAATGAACAACTTATTTAAGTTCTACTAAAATATAGAATCATGACTTGAATAAATTAGAAATGGAATGAACCAATGTAGGTTTCATAAATTACATTCTTATAATAGATTAAACACCAAAATGAATTTTAATACCTCATTTTTCTATTATAAACACACATACACACACAAATTATAAGTGGACTTTGAAAGTAGTCTTGTACTTAGTTATAACAAATTTTTTCAAATAATATTATTTATGAATAGTTAAAAACAACAATAACCAAATGATATAAAGACTTATGTCCCAATCACCGAGATAAATGTTTTTGGAAACATGAAGTCTCTTTTGTTGCTGAATAATATATTCATGTTTCTTTTAAATGTTTATTTATTGTCTAAGAACAAAAATGTCCTCAAAAAATTCCTGATTAATTGAATTGGTTAATGAACAACTTATTTAAGTTCTACCAAAATATAGAATCATGACTTGAATAAATTAGAAATGGAATGAACCACTGTAGGTGTTATAAATTTTATTTTTATGATAAATTAATACCAAAACGAACTGTTAAAGCCCCATTTTTCAATTACAAACACGTTAAATTATGAGTGAACATTGACAAATTTTTCCAAATAATAATATTTATGTAAAGTCTAAAACAGCAATAACCAAATGATATAAAGTCTTATGTTCCAAACATCGAGATTAATGTTTCTGGAAACATTTTTTCATTGTTTCTTTTAAAGGTTTATTGATTGTCTAAGAACAGAAATATCCTCAAAAAATTCTTGTCTAATGGAACTGAAAATAATCTCGTACTTAATTGGAGCAATTTTTTTCATATAATATTATTTTTGTAAAATGTGTAACAGCAGTAACCATATTATATTAAGGTTAATGTTCCAATTATCAAGATTAATTTTTCTGTAATGAATTTGTATTTGGAACAACTTTTTCAGATCAATTAAAATAAAAAATCATGACCAGGACAGATTTGTTTTTGTAATCTTTAATCTTGTGGTAGATTAAAACCGAAACTCAATTTAAGTGTTTCATTTTTTTATTACCGACACAATAAATTATAAATTTACGTTAAAGCTGGCACTGTGCTTTGTTGTAACAAATTTTCACAACTAATATTATTATTGCAAAGTTTAAAACTGCAGTAAGCGAATGTAATAAAGACTGATGTTCCAATTATCGAGATTAAGTTAGTTGTTGCCCGGATTTATTCAGAACCGTTAATTATCTGCGGAACAGAGATCGGCGAAAAGGTCCAGGGAGTAACGCAGACGGGCCTGGATTTCCCGGTCGGGCAGATTAAGTAATTGTGGCCAACTTTGCCTATTACTATCCTATTGTGCTGTTTATTTTCGGGCGATTCACTCCATCTACGGGCACAAAAGACTATACC
This sequence comes from Aethina tumida, assembly GCF_024364675.1. Lineage (NCBI taxonomy): Eukaryota > Metazoa > Arthropoda > Insecta > Coleoptera > Nitidulidae > Aethina > Aethina tumida. Next base: position 19,839,546 of record NC_065439.1, read on the forward strand.
GGGCGCAATTTGCCTCCCGCTTAAATTATTGTTCAATTAAATAGATAAGGTGTTCTATTTGAAACAGTCCGTTCGGTTATTTACATTGCGATTGCCGAGTAATTGCACCCCAATGGAGATACATTACACCGCAAACTTTGACGCAAACCGAACACAAATTATTATTCTATCCCGTACAACCAATATTTAGGTCATCTTACAAGAAAAAATCAATGGCTAAGTGAAGAAGTCGCAGTAATGGATTGGCAAATGTTTAATTAAGGAGCGAAAAAATGAACCCGTAGGTCCATACAATATTGAGTGACCAGCCAAATGAACACAAATCGCATCCATTACCAGGAAAACAGGAACAATTTCTCGGCATGTCCCGGGGGCGGGTGGACCAGACGTAAAAGCCTCCCCTCCCATTTTGTGCGAGTCTTACACCCCCGCAACGGCCCGGCAACCGTCCCGCGACCCTACTTACTAATTCAAGACTTAATTACGAGCGCTGCGCCGTAATGCAGCCTAATATTTAACTAATTGTTTGAGCTATTATTAATATAAGCCGAGAGCTTTCGGAAAGTAAATAACGATGGATGACTGGCTGGCTCGTTGGATGTTGGCTCCATTCGGCACGGGCGTACCATTTATTTTCTGCTTACATTCAATTTTTAAATTTTTCGACCAATTTTTTTCTAAATACGGAGTTTTGTTTATTTTATGTGGAGTTTACTTTTCATTATCAGATATATCTACATATAAAAAATATTGGTTATCATCCAATTTTTTAGGTTCATAATGAATACAATCAACTTAAGAATAGATATTAGTCAGAAATCAAAGAAGAAATTTGGATTAGATTTATCTTAATACTAACTAATTCAGTCTATCTCTTCTTTTCAAAAATATTAGTTATCTTTCAAAGTCTTGAATCCAATCAACTTTGAACTAAGAAGAAATATTGATGAAGCACCTTAAAATTTTCTTGAAAAAAACATATTGGGAAAGAAATAAAGAAAATCAAAATGCAGTAACCAGGATAAATGTCATCGGAGTTTCAACTTAAACTAGATTAAATGTTATTGGTTTCTGAAATAGATTTGCCTTAATACTAACTAATTAAATCTATCTTTTCTTTATCAGATATATTTACATATAAAAAATATTGGTTATCATAAAATTTTTTAGGTTCATAATGAATACAACCAACTTAAGAATAGATATTAGTCAAAAATCAAAGAAGAAATTTGGATTAGATTTATCTTAATACTAACTAATTCAATCTATCTCTTCTTTTCAAGAATATTAGTTATCTTTCAAAGTCTTGAATCTAATCATCTTTGAACTAAGAAGAAATATTGATGAAGCACCTTAAAATTTTCTTGAAAAAAACATATTGGGAAAGAAATAAAGAAAATCAAAATGCAGTAACCAGGATAAATGTCATCGGAGTTTCAACTTAAACTAGATTAAATGTTATTGGTTTCTGAAATAGATTTGCCTTAATACTAACTAATTAAATCTATCTTTTCTTTATCAGATATATTTACATATAAAAAATATTGGTTATCATCTAATTTTTTAGGTTCATAATGAATATAACCATCCTAAGAATGGATATTAGTCAAAAATCAAAGAAGAAATTTGGATTAGATTTATCTTAATATTAACTAATTCAATCTATCTCTTCTTTTCAAGAATATTAGTTATATTTCAAAATCTTGAATCCAATCAACTTTGAACTAAGAAAAAATATTGATGAAGCACCTTAAAATTTTCTTTAAAAAAAAACATATTGGGCAAGAAATAAAGAAAAGCAAAATGCTGTAACCAGGATAAATGTCATTGGAGTTTCAACTTCAACTAGATTAAATGTTATTGGTTTCTGAAATAGATTTGCCTTAATACTAACTAATTAAATCTATCTTTTCTTTATCAGATATATTTACATATAAAAAATATTGGTTATCATCTAATTTTTTAGGTTCATAATGAATATAACCATCCTAAGAATGGATATTAGTCAAAAATCAAAGAAGAAATTTGGATTAGATTTATCTTAATACTAACTAATTCAATCTATCTCTTCTTTTCAAGAATATTAGTTATATTTCAAAATCTTGAATCCAATCAACTTTGAACTAAGAAGAAATATTGATGAAGCACCTTAAAATTTTCTTAAAAAAAAAACATATTGAGCAAGAAATAAAGAAAAGCAAAATGCTGTAACCAGGATAAATGTCATCGGAGTTTCAACTTCAACTAGATTAAATGTTATTTGTTTCTAAAATAGTTTTGCTTTAATACTAACTAATTAAATCTATCTTTTCTTTATCAGATATATCTACATATAAAAAATATTGGTTATCATCCAATTTTTTAGGTTCATAATGAATACAACCAACTTAAGAATAGATATTAGTCAAAAATCAAAGAAGAAATTTGGATTAGATTTATCTTAATACTAACTAATTCAATCTATCTCTTCTTTTCAAGAATATTAATTATCTTTCAAAGTCTTGAATCTAATCAATTTTGAACTAAGAAGAAATATTGATGAAGCACCTTAAAATTTTCTTTAAAAAAACATATAGGGCAAGAAATAAAGAAAGGCAAGATCTTATGGTCAGAATGAGACCAATCGACTTTGAACTAAGAATAAATATTTATATAAAATTTTATTAAGAAGAAATATTGGGTAAGAAATAAGGAAGAATAACATGATTAATACCATCGGAGTTTAAAATTCAACTAAATTAAATATCAGTTTTTCAATACCAACTAATTAATTCCATCTCTTATTCTTAACCATATAAATTAGACAAACATGAAAGCTAAGCAAATTGACGTAACGAGTAAATGATTATGATAAGCACCATCAAACAGTTTCAAGAACGGCTAAATAGTTCCAATTACTACAAACATCTCCAAACCAACTTCTAAATTGAAACACTATTGAAGAGACACTTCATTTGCATAAGTCACGATAAAGAACACATAATTCTGAGCTTTCAATCAACGATCCAAACGACAGAGTGGAAGCGATAAGGGACAATCGACAAAAAAAAACTAAAACCGACGTTATCAAAAGAGCACACGGTCGAGAGTGTGCCGATCAATTATTCACCGGGCAAAACAGGCCGACACAATAATTAATTTTTCGACAACAATGGCACCCTCTTCGGCCGCCCGGAGTCTCCGTTTAGCGCACCACCAAGAGTCTCTGCGGCGTTCTATCCGCCAGTTTACCTTCGGACTCCATTCCAATTCCACTTAATTTTGTGAGCGGAGCCGAGCAAATATTTGCACACGGCCGTGCCGGAGAAGAGATGGGGCCCCGTCAATGCCTATTGCCTCCTGCTCCTCTCGGTTTTCGAGGAGAGACCAACTTGGTGTTTTCAATTGTTATTATGCCCTCTTTGTTACAAACCAACTAGGTAATACAACTGATACCACCACGAATTGTTGGTCGAAGTGGGAAGCAAACAATATTGATAGGTTGTTGTAAAATTGTAGTTCATAAAAATACAGACAATTACATAAAACATTGCCGTCAGGTTTTTCCCCCAGTTGCAAATCGCCCAAATGCGGTAAAAGCTTTCGAAAGCACGTTGTTGGTTTTTTTTTCCTGTACGATTCGAGGTAAAACACATGTTGTTGCGTATTTGTTTAGTGAGTGTTCGGCTATTCCCCCGGTCGTTTATTTCACTTGCTGCAGTGCACCGAATCCCTTGCGGTGGCTCGATTCTGTGGGGAACACGTCGACTACCCTCCCACTTATTTCCCGACACGTTATTACGCCACCCATCATTTTATTTCGGTTATAAATTACTTGTTAAATGACCTCGAACTATAGTTATGCCTATTGTTTCGTCGAATTTAAATTACCTTATAAATATGAGATTTTATCATTTTATCGTGTGTTTGATTGGTTTTATTGCAATAACCGGGGTGGTTAATATGTAATGTTGCACATCTGGTAATATTTCAAAAGCAATTTGATATTGTGCCGACAACAATAACATTTGTGCGAACCACAATTTCTCCACGTTTTCATTGTGAACAATAAAATTAAATGTAATACGGTTTTAATCTGAATTGAAATTGGCTGGAATTTTCCTCTTTTTACTTCGATGAAATGGAACAATACAACTCTCGTTTTTAATTATTTAACAAATTCACATTTTAATTATTTACTTATTCACCCACCTACACTGATTTTTCTACAATAGTTTTATACCGAATTTTTTGTAACGAATAACTTAATTTATTAATTAATTTCCACCAATTTGTCTAAAACATTCATTTGTATACGTCGAGGAAATAACTGACAAAGTGTAGTCGTAAAAACCGCACCGACCGCGAAACGGCGAATGAAAAGGGAGACTAATTAAAATAAAAAGTTAAACGTGCCACATCCCCAAACCACAACAACATCGTAGCAAGGAAAAACCAGTAGAAATTGATTAAATCTTTATATCTGCATTGAATATAAGATAAGTAAAAATTAATTAAATCGACGGTATTTTAAATTGATTAGGATTAATAACCTTATTAAAATTAAATTTAACAGAAAACAACCTAAAATTGATACAAATTCATTTTTAGTAATCTGCTTTAGCAACAGAGGGCAGCAGGATAGTCAGTCTTAGAATAGGCAACCACATCTCACAGTACCTTTATTAATAGATACCAATATACCATCCAATCATGAATATACGTCTGTTTCAACATAGACTTCTCTCCCCGAAAGTTGCGCAGTATGTCAAAATTATATAAATGTAATACTTGACTTAACTCATTCTAAGTGAACACATTTTTTTACTAAAAAATTATAATACAAGCAAATAAAATTAAATTTAAATGAAGACAGTCAAATTAGAAGTAAGTTTAGCAAGTTTTTTAATAATAAATAAATTTAAAAATATTTTATTATTTCATTTATTTTCCCCCACAATCTCCCCCCCTTTAACGCCCAGGGGATCGACAAAATACCATCACGAAGCTGGGACTTTTTTAAAAGCTTATTATCGAATCCCTTCCTCCGGGCGGACATTTATTTTTTTCCGTGTCCTTAATTAAAATTAATACAAATTCATTTTTAGTAATCTGCTCTGGCAACAGAGGGCAGCAGGATAGTCAGTCTTAGAATAGGCAACCCATCTCACAGTACTTTTATTAATAGATACCAATATACCATCCAATCATGAATATACGTCTGTTTCAACATAGACTTCTCTCCCCGAAAGTTGCGCAGTACGTCAAAATTATATAAATGTAATACTTGACTTAACTCATTCTAAGTGAACACATTTTTTTACTAAAAAATTATAATACAAGCAAATAAAATTAAATTTAAATGAAGACAGTCAAATTAGAAGTAAGTTTAGCAAGTTTTTTAATAATAAATAAATTTAAAAATATTTTATTATTTCATTTATTTTCCCCCACAATCTCCCCCCCTTTAACGCCCAGGGGATCGACAAAATACCATCACGAAGCTGGGACTTTTTTAAAAGCTTATTATCGAATCCCTTCCTCCGGGCGGACATTTATTTTTTTCCGTGTCCTTAATTAAAATTAATACAAATTCATTTTTAGTAATCTGCTCTGGCAACAGAGGGCAGCAGGATAGTCAGTCTTAGAATAGGCAACCCATCTCACAGTACTTTTATTAATAGATACCAATATACCATCCAATCATGAATATACGTCTGTTTCAACATAGACTTCTCTCCCCGAAAGTTGCGCAGTACGTCAAAATTATATAAATGTAATACTTGACTTAACTCATTCTAAGTGAACACATTTTTTTACTAAAAAATTATAATACAAGCAAATAAAATTAAATTTAAATGAAGACAGTCAAATTAGAAGTAAGTTTAGCAAGTTTTTTAATAATAAATAAATTTAAAAATATTTTATTATTTCATTTATTTTTTGGAGAATAAATAAGCATAAAGGTAAACACTACACCCTGTTCATAGAAATTAAATAAGTTTAGTAGAATTATTTGAGTTTTCCCAAAAATAGGATATATACTCATTTTTAGTATTTTGATTTTATAAAAAAATCTCAAAAATGGTAAATTTTAGTAAAGTACCTATGTAATGGGTCCAGTAATATTTCATTACTAAATTATTTATACAAGTAAAAACCATGACTGAATTAAACATTACATTCATCATTAGTTAACTATTTTAATAGTAGATGTCTACAGGATAGGTAGTATATGAATAGGCAACCAGTTCTCATTGCATATATCTTGTTAGAATTTGACGCAAATGGGAATGTGATAAAATAAACAGTTTTCATACATTGAATCAAACAGTGCCGCAAATTCATCGTTATTTCACTATTTTAACAACAGAGGCCAGCAGACAGACAACATTAAATTAGGCAACCAACATTCAACTGCAATTAATAATAACGAATAATTTGTTACGACTGACGCCAATGCATAAACGATCGCCTATCAACGATAAAACCGGACAGTTTTTAATCAGTCCGTCCACGCTCGCTGTACAAACACCGACGCCCCAATTATAAAAAGGACCCCGGCGTCGCTCCGCATCCATAACGCCGCGGCGCTCGATTTGACAGATTCGGGTCCGTCGGCCGGCCGCAATCACGGAATAATGGAACGCAAACAGCGGCTAATGTCCTGCCGGCCGCCCCTGCGTATCGGTATCGTGCCGAAACAGACGACGAACATGCCTCCAAACAAAACACGCACCCGCGGAACGTCTCCTTCTTTTGTCACGCCGTCGGCCTGCTCAGACGATGATAAATTGCCATTCAATTGCCCCGACCGTCGTTTGTCCTCCCCCGTTTACGGCGGGGGAGAGAGATGTTGCCTCTCCATCGCGTGCCCTTTATTGGCTCCGAAAAATAACACTGATTCCTTCATAATCCTAATCGAAATGGGATAATGGCGGCCGGATGGCTTTTTATTCTCGCTCGGGTGGCGCCTTTATTGGGGGATTGTTTTTGTTTTAGCGAGATTGATGGCTCCCTCTTCGAGACCCATTTCGACTGCTTGAGAAAGCTCCATTAAGATGTGCATGGCTCTCCTAACTCAACATTATTCACTTCCTCTCTTCATTTAAATTGCCTACACTACTAAAAGTCATTTTGTCTTTGTTTTATGTTAATTAAAGGCAATTTCAACCATAAACCTTTTACCAGATATTTTAGGTATTTTGGTTGGAATTATTATATTTATTTTTGGTATTGACTATTAGAAGAAATTACTATTATTTATAATCAATCAATTCTCAAGGAGTTTTGAAAAGCACTAAATAAACTATTTAGCAGTAAATGAATTTTTTCTATATATATTTTAATTCATACCCTAATTATTATAGACATCTTCAACTGCACATTAGATGCAATATTTCATTGCAATAACTTTCATTTAAAAACTTGAGTCTTTGGTTCTCTGAAATCTGTAGAGTATTCACATAAGGTACGAATGAATGTATAAAACGGGTAAGAACATGAACCAACCCTTCTGAACTGACAAATAAAAAACATGTTACCCATCAGTTACCTAAGATCACGTTTTTGTTCACTGCTACTTAAAAATATCTTGAATATTCAAAAGAGTTACCCAAGAAATTCGCCCATGATAATCATGACATGATATGCCCATAAGGTTTCGGAAAGCAAGGGATGAATATTAATATAATCGCGGCAGCTAATTACTGAACGAGCATTCCAATTAACTAAGAATCTAATTTGCTAATCGCATTTAACGGGTGGTGGAAAACGGGAGGAGGCAAGGAAGGAGAGACGGGAGGCGCAGCATCCGCACCTCCCCCACAATCTCCCCCCCTTTAACGCCCAGGGGATCGACAAAATACCATCACGAAGCTGGGACTTTTTTAAAAGCTTATTATCGAATCCCTTCCTCCGGGCGGACATTTATTTTTTTCCGTGTCCTTAACAGTTTTTAAAACTGTATTAGAGTTTTTTATCGGACGGACGAGTTTTGCGGAGCTGCGACGCTGTGGGACCGTAAATCATCGCGAGTTTTGGTTAACAACACTCCGGCTGTTTGATATTCGGTCTTCCGGAAACTGATGGAATTCAAACAGTACTTTAGCAGATTATGGTGAACTGCCGCTGCTGTTTTCTATGTACGAAACAAAGTAATTAATCTAGTCGGCTGATGTTTTCCTTTTGCTGTAATTTTATTGTAAATTCTTGACCGTGGAATATTTAACCAAAGGATTGGAGTCAAAGACCAGATTAGATTTGATCTTCCGCATGTTCGCCAGCATTGTTATTTTACATTTGAGTGGTTTGACATATCACTTATACATGATGCACTCGAAGAAAGAAAATATCGGGCCCGTAATAGCATTAAAATGCACTAAGTGAAAACCTGGCCGAAGAATCGCTAAGACTAAGTGTATAAGTGGAAATGGGTAAAAGCAAAGAAAATATATATGTAGCGGGTAGAAGACTGTGGGAATTAAAAATCTGTTGTTTTTGTGCAAAGGACCGATCGATTGTTCGGCTCCTTGTGCCCGAGAGAGACGGTCTGCCAGCTACTTAAGAATTTAAAATTCTTTTACGTAAAATCCGGCCGAGTGTAGCACTTACGGCAGCAGGGATGGAGCCGGATCTATGAAATGGCATTTTAAGTTGGATTAGGTTCAAATTTAAAACACTGCCAATAATACGCAGCCAAAGGGAATGAACACCGGCAAATTTATCCGGAACAAAAGTTCCCACCGAGACGAATTTTTAAAAGACGCCATTCATCCGCATTACTCGAGCTATTTATACAAAATTGCTACACCACCCAACAATTTTTTTGTGTTTTTAAACCATAAACACTTATGAGCATCGTGGCAAAGTGTAAAACGCTGGGAGTAAAGAACAGAGTCGGACAATTGGCGGCGAGAGACAGCCGAAGGACGTTTTCATGGTGCCTGCGCCCCAATCTTTTTTTATCGGAACAGAATCCGACCGGAAAATGAACACTCCCGTGGTGACAAAAGACCGCTCCATCATTTCCGGCGAGATGGTCTCCATTAGAAATGCATAAACGGGGATTCACCGGTCGTATTTTAAACGGCCCCGACATTTTTACGGGCGCCGGCACAAATGAATTGGAAAATTGCCACCAATCAATTGACATGCCGTAGATTCTGGTCAATTTTTTTTTGCCTGATTCATATGCAGGATTATTGGACGGGTGCACTTTAAATTGCTTTTAAATATGAAGTTCTGCCGCATTCCCTTCTCCAGCGATTTATCACGAATATAACTCCTACAGTTGAGCCCAATCATTGTACAAACACAATTACAAATTGGGTTAGATGCAGGAGACACACAGTTGGACCGGTTGTGCACTGGCCGGTCGGCAGGAAGGGTCATCCGTTTCGGCCATTTAACAGATAACCCGCTTCCGACGTCCCACTTGTTTTAGCAACCCCTTAAAGTATTTCCTGCTGCCTTCCGCCTTGCCCTTAAACGACGGTTAAGGCGTAACAAATTTCCCAAGAAAACTACACATTTAGATAAGGCCCTCATTAGTTACTTCGCACGGAAACGGTCCGGTTTATTGCCAACTGAGAATTGGCCCGGAATCTCTGCAATCCCACCACATTAAACGAGGCGTTTGGTAATTGGTTAAATATTGTCCGTGTTAGGAAATGCTTAAACTAATTTAAAATATACAACGCAGCAACTTTTAAAAATGTTAAATATTTTAGCACTAATTCTTTTATTTCATGTGAACTTTTAAAATAACGTTAATTCACTATTATTGTTTTGTAGAATATTATAAAAAATATTCTATAAAATGTTACATATATTTTTCTGAACTGAGATGGATTAAATTACAATTTTAATTTTGAAAGAAATATTTAATTATTAAATGTGTTATTTAATTTAACATTGTATTTGCATTTCGAAATTTTAATAAATTTATAATATGTTTTAGTAATTTTTTGGATTGTAGAAAATTTTCTGTTAGAATATCTAGACACAGTGTACATAGACATACTCATCCTGTCAAACTCTGATAAACTACTTAATCAAATTAAGAGAGAATTAGCTGAGAAATTGAAGATCAAAGATCAGATGCTAGCTTTTTCTTTGCAATAGAAATTAACCAAGGAGAGAAAGCAGTAACAGTTAAACAAAGGAAATATATTTTAGGGATTCAAGAGAAATTCAGAATGGTAGATTGCAATCCAGTTAAAACACCGTATGACAGCCACTCAAAATTTAACAGAGATTCATAGAAATTCAAAGACCCCAAAACGATATATAGAATTAATTGGTTCTCTAATGTACTTAGCAGTAGCAACTCGGCCCGACATAGCATACACTGTTAATATGTTAGCGCAATTTTACGACAGCCCAATCGATCAAAACTGGGGGTCCGCCAAAGGAATACTAAGATACTTAAAAAAGACCATGGAAAATACTCTTTAAACTATCAAAGCATACAACAGAAATTGACAAGTTATGTGGATGCAGATTGGGGAAGTGACTTGACAGACAGAAAATCCTACACTGGGTACGTATTCTTAGTGAATGGAGCTGCCATTAGTTGGAAGGTAAAGAACCAAGCTACCGTGGCAACGTCCAGCACCGAAGCCGAATACATGGCATTGACAGAAGCAGTAAAGGAAAGCATTTATTTAAGTCAATTCCTAAAGAAAATAGGTTTTAATAACAAAACAATATTTTGCGATAATATTGGGGCAAAATTGTTGTCAGAAAGATCAGGATTTCATAACCAAACGAAACATCTGATATAAGATATCATTTTGTTCGAGAATCTGTGCAGAATGGTAGGCGAAAATTACACACATACCCACGCAAGATATGGTTCCAAACATTTTCACGAAAGATGGGTCTTGATACTTGGGATCTTTAATACGGTACCTTCATACACGCTGAGGATGTTAGAATATCTAGACATCGTGTATTACAGTTGTGATGACAACGGAGAATAGAAACAAAAGTAGAGTGTAGTCGTAGAAACAGGGTTGAGTCGTATGAGTAGAGTTAATCGTATACAGTCGACTAATCTTGTAAGATAGTCAATACACTGTTTTACTGAGTACCTTGCATTTTCATTCCACGTTGCCTTATAAGCATCCATATTCTAATATTTTCACATTTTTGGAGAATTCATTCATAGAGATTTTTACGTATTTTAGTAATTTCAGTAATAGATTTAGTTTCTTCAAATATCTCCAATTTCTCCAATTCCTCAACTTTTCCCACTTAAAGAAAATTTAGTTTTAACTATTTTTCGTCATTGACACTTGGTAATTTGGTCACAAGATAATTCGGTCTCTAGATAATTGCCTGATTAGTACCAATTTTATGAAGGCTTACCGCTTTTACCGTATGTATGCACAATTTGAGGGGTACGCTGAACACACAAAAATCCTATTTTTTATTTTACAAAAAAAAATACACATTAAAATTTGTATAATTTTTATATAATACAAATAATTTAACCTCATACGACTGACTAGGTTGGAACAAAGCGTTTTGAAGGAGAAATTCACTGGTTGTTGCCCGTAAGTTTGTGACACTATCGGACGTATTTCTCCTTTTCCGTCGTTCCGGTAAATTTGTGTCGGATCGGGGCCGCTTTTCCGATGGTCCGCGGCGCGATATTATCATAAAGCCATTTTTCAAGTGAGGCATTCAGTGTAATTTGTTTCTGGGTGCGTAATGGAGCGTTTAATGAGTAGCTCGCCGCCGCCGACGGTGGCCAAGGGACCGGCAAATTGAATCGTTCCCGGCATAGACGCGGGGTCCTCGCCAACCTGACACACTCCGCCTGCCTTGCAAGGACCTGTGTCTCGGTTCTTGCCATACTTTTTTCCGTTTAGTACGTCTAATATGATGTTTGAATTGCCCAAGTTTTACAAATTGGTCTGAACGTCAGACTCATGTTCGAGAGTTAGGATATTTAAACTCTTATGAATTAAAAGTCTATTTTAATTGTTCTTTAATGTTCAATTGTGGAAATATTCATAAAACTACACTTTTTTAATACTAAGAATAAAAAAAACAGTAGTTCCATTGCAACATTAACATTTATTTTTAAACAACTGGAATATAGGGGGGGATGTGTGACAAAATAAGTTTTAAATATGTAGTTATTCTTCAGTGTAAATAATTTCTTTTTCTTTTTTTTTTCAGAATTGAAAACATTTCCACCTTTTGGGCTCCAATTAAGAAAGCATATCCGGAAGAAATGTCCACAAAAGTTTTTTGATATAAGCCGTCGGCTGAAGCTGAAATTAAGGAACGTTAATTAATTCGTACTTGGAAAATTATTGAATAAAACTTACCATACCTCTAGATACTTCGTTATTTTTAAAAATATTTCCTTCAATCTTGGGACTGTTAAGTTATTGAATAAACAAAGTATCAGGAGGTAGTTCGCAGTAAACTATTATATTAATTGTAACAACCAAATACTACAATTGTGTCTGAAATTGTCACAAATTACTATAGTAAATTTAGAATTATTTGAATAATAACTCACAATTAAAATCCCTTGAGATGCTCTTCGTAGTAATTTTTCAACAAATTCTTCAATATTGCACAATTGTTCTAAATTATATTTTTTGAAGAGGATCACATGGAATCAATATAGAATTGTAAATAATCATTCCGCTAACGAGGTCAATTATATGTTTATGATGAAATGTAGTCAATCGTCTTATCAGGAGCACACCTTAAAATTTCTTACAACCATTTTATTAATAAGTCGATTCCTTTGTGGATCCCTTGCTCTCCCATCCAGGGAGTAATGAGAGAAGCACCTTCAGCAGAATTGCAGAAGAGAATCCAAGGAACCAACGTGAACAATTAACAATAAACATAAACACACATTATTCCAGTTATTAACTAACAAGCGAGGCTCAACATAATAAACTAAAATGGGTCAAGATTAACTATAGACTATTACAAAATGATAGTTACTCACCGACGTAGCGCCACACATCGTTTATTTGGAGCACTCTTTATCAGCCCTTTCAACCGGTTCACCAGTTGATGTGTCTTCGGGCTCCTTGCGCTTTCTCAGCCAGGGAGTCATGAGAAGCGCACCGAAGGGCACCAACATATACATGAACGATTGAAATAGGCCGTGAAAAAGCAATTGTCCCCTAGTCAATCGAGTAGCTGGGGGCCCAGATATCACGTGGGCCAAACCTTTAGTCATCTGTAATTTATAAAATATTAATGTTTACCTTTACTAGAAGATTATAAATTGTTCACCTTCCCACTGGGTCTGGGAAGAGACTGAATTCGATTTGTATTTGATTTAACAAGTTAACTTTCGTTACTAAGTAACAAAAACAATTCGCCTACTAGAATAACATTTATTTTAGTAACGGGATTAATCAGTCTAGTTTATTTAAAAAATCCATCAGTGGCAATATCTAAAATCCAGTATTTACATAATTAAAATTAATAAAATAGTTTGGCTGATTTTTACATTATAAAATGATGTTTTAAATTTCCAATTTATAAAAGCGCGGTAAATACCAACTTAAATCATACAACCCTGAAACAACTTATAGATGTAAAAATCTCTACGTCAAATCAACAATGATTATTTACAAAATACATAATTAATTAATTCAGTTCAAAATGATTCGCAAAAGTTCTGTCTTATTGTTAAAAACTCGTCCTGCAGAAGGTACCAGTGATAAATACGAATCAATTCTGACCGAACATAATTTTGAGGTTAAACTTATCAAAACATTGGATTTTGGTTTCAAGAATTTGGAAGTTTTAAAGGATCTACTGGAAAAACCGTCACAGTTTTCCGGACTGATATTCTCTAGCCCTAGGTGTGTTGAAGCAACACGTTTGAGTTTAAATTCCGGTACACTGAACAAAGAATGGAGCCATAAAGTAAATTATGTGGTTGGTGAAACAACGTACAAAGATGTCCTGGATAAGTTGGAGCTGGATTGCGTTGGAAAAGAATCGGGAAATGCTGTCAACTTATCCAAAATTATCCTTGCCAGTATTTTATCTCATATAATTGTTCACTTATTTCTATATGAATTAATAATTTTTAGATTCCGATAGGTGTGATAAACCATTTTTATTTCCTCATGGAAATTTAAAAACTGACACCCTAAAAGTAGAATTAAACAAACAAGGACTGGAAATAGAAGGAGTGTGTATTTATGATACTATCACAAATCCAGAGTTAGATAAAGAGTTATTAATTGCAACTCATAATTGCACAATATTACCAGAGTTTGTTGTTTTTTTTAGTCCATCTGGAGTTTATGGTTGTGTTGATTTTTTTAAAAAAGCTTTATGCATTGACAGGGTTAAGGTAAATTGAATAAATTACTAGTTTAAATTTCATATTTTGAGAGAATATTTAGTTTGTCGCAGTTGGACCAGTAACAGCCAAAGCCATTGAAGAAGCAGAGATCAATGTATATTCAGTTGCAACAAAGCCTACACCTCAAGATATATTGAGAGCTGTTAAAGTGGACACAGAACATTAATAAATATAATTTAAACAATATTGACACACAGTGTTATGAAACTAATTGAAACCATTGAATGATGATACAGTAAAAATTGTTTATTCTACAGGTTTTTTATAAGTAATGCTAAAACATATTAAACATTACATTTGTAACAACTATAATCATTTATTTATTATAATTATTTAATTATTCTAGCACGATTAGACCAAAGGTTATGTAAAAAAAAAATAAATTTGAGTTGTATCTACTTCAGAAAAAGAATATTTATATTTTCATTAATGTTGGACGTGCTCTACCATCTTTATAATTTAATAATTCTCTTTTTTTATTCATTTACATTGGAAATTTTTAACCGTACGCATTTCCCAAACGTTTCTGATGTAACAACACGTTCGACATCTATTGACCAATATCTTAAGTAACTTTTCATAGTTAACCTAGTTAACTACAAAGTAAATTGATATTTTTCATAGATGTCACTGCATACTTGATAAGCTCTTAATTTAAATTTGGCTTAAGCTAATTTTGCATTATTATAAATTTTTTCAAATAATTTCTACAAGAAATAAATATTAAATAATTTAAAGAACAATTATAAAATTATTTATTAATGTATATATTTGGCCTTGAAATGTTGTCACTTGGGACCAATTGGATTGGAAGCGCAGATTGTACAGTGTGTGTTTGTGTGTTAAACAATAACAATGGCAGAAGACGACGAAATAGACATTCTCGGCGACTTTAATTTGGATAATTATAAAAGTGATACTTGTTTGTAAGTTAAAAAAAACCATCCTTTTGTCGTTCGTTCAACTTCAATGTTTTAGATCACTTGTATCGGAAAATTCCGACTTGTTAAACTGCGACTACACAATTCACCCCCAATGGTTATTGGACAAACCGAGTGCAAACCCGGATAATTGGTACAAGTCAACTGGCGAATTAACTGACCCAGGTGAAAATGAGTCCTCTGGACATGTGTCCACTGAAAATTGCATCACTGATGAAAGTGGGTGGACTGAAAAAGAGAAAAACTTGCTTGAAAGGGGCATTGAAATATTTGGTAAAAGTAATGTACGACTATCGCAATTCATTGGCTCCAAATCTGCTTCAGAAGTGAAGTATTACCTAAAGAACTTTTACAATGAGAACCAGACTGCTAGTCGCACATTTAGTGGCTGTTTAATAGAAGACAATGTTATTAATGATACTGAAATACCAGCAAGTATTGAAGAAGTCATTGCTGCTGTAAGTACAGGCAAGTCCTCAATTTCAATTTCTTCAAAAAGGGCAAGGAAAAAGAGCAATTCGTTTAGTGGAGACAGTAGTAGCTCTGAGATCAGCAACATTCCCAGTGGCCAGTCTTTACTAAAATCTTATTATTTGAAGGCACAGAAAAATAATCCCAAAGAATTTAAAAAAAAGCTAAAATTAAAATCCAAATTCAAGGTGTCTGTGCACATAAATCGACACAAAGAACATAAAATCAAAGAGAAGTATAAAGTTAAAGCTACAGATGATGAAAAGAAAATTGTTGAGACTAGAAAAGTTGAAATCACAACTGGTGTTGGATTGGCTGTTCCAATTTCTGATGGGGAGGAAATTGTAAGTGGTAAATTTTTAAGTAATAATAGATGTAATATAAATTTCTTATCTTTAATTTCTCCATTAGTCATTAGCAATTATTTAGTTTATTTTGAATTACTAGTCAATGAATGTGTAATATATATGTTTATATCAGTAAAAGAATTTATGAATACCATATATTTATAATGAATGTGATAACATTATTTATGACTCATTGGTATGACTTTCTAAGTAAAAAAATGGGTTGTGATTATTTCATTTATATTAGTGTTGATAAAAATTAAATACAAGGTAACTAAATTACATGTATTGTACATAACTTTTAAATTCTTCAGATTAAACTAAAAAATGTTGAAAATGAATCAGATGAAGATGTAGATGTTGATATTGAAGATGATGATGAGGAACAAAAAGTACAAAATATCAAGGAAATTGAAATGAAAGACAATATTCCTGATAAAGTAGAAGTAAAGGAAGAAGAAAACATAAAGACTGAGCCAGAAGAAATAAATGAATCAAATAATGCTTTACATACAAAGCAGTTTATAGATTTATCTGCATATAGTGACGAAACTGTCAGGCAATTATTGTTTTTAGATGAACCTTCTGAAGAAGTGTGTCTGGTAGAAAATGAGATTACTGAGTTGGAAAAGGCCATTCACAATGAATTCTTTGAAGGTAGAACCACAAAAACACCAGAAAGATACCTTAAGGTAACAAACAAGTTCATTTTATTATAATACTCTATGACTATTGCCAAAATTGTTATTACAGATAAGAAATTATATAATAAACACATGGAAAAGTAACAAACCTACTTATGTAACCAAAACATCAGTGAGGCAAGGCTTAAAGTCTTGTGGGGATGTCAACTGTATAGGAAGGGTGCACTATTTCCTGGAGCAA
Source organism: Aethina tumida (assembly GCF_024364675.1). Taxonomy (NCBI): domain Eukaryota; kingdom Metazoa; phylum Arthropoda; class Insecta; order Coleoptera; family Nitidulidae; genus Aethina; species Aethina tumida. The sequence continues at coordinate 19,856,537 of NC_065439.1, forward strand.
ATTGGAGCAATCAATTTTGGTTGTGGTAGGTTTATTGTTGTTTGGCATAATAATATATTTTTAATATATATTATTTTCAGAACAAATGAAATATGTTAGACCCTTGTATGATATGTTACAAACGCATGCTCCGCAGAAAAATAAATCGGTCAAAGAACTAGTCAAGCAAGGTGTCAGAAGCAGTGAATTAGGGAGCAGACCTAGGATAAAAAAGAAGTTTGCAAATGTTAATAATTTTAACCATCCATAATCACATTTATTATACGGTTTTATTTTAGGATGGTGAAGGCGGCTGCACTTTAACCCACGACGAGAACGGAGAAATTATCAACACCACAATCGTCAATGAAGAGCCAGCGGTTAAACAGCGTTTATACGTGAAAAAGCCCTCAGTTCGCCTTATCTTTTGCCGACCTTTCACTGACGAGAAACCAGTATGTAACTATTCCACTTGATAGGCATTCTTATAATTCTTAATTAATTACAGCAAGACTACACACTTAACATTCACCTGTCCGCCTTGCTCAAAATGGACTTCCACGCACACACAAATTTGACCGAGGTAATGGGTCTGGTGGCCGGCCACTGGAACTCAACAGAAAGGATACTCGAAATAACCCACTACGAGACTTGCAAGAACATCGCTTCGTCGGCCACCCACTGCGACATGTGTCCTATATCTCAAGCCAAAGCGGCCGAATTAATCGACAGCAAAGGCTTGGACATTCTCGGCTGGTTTCATTCGCATCCGACTTTTGCACCAGAGCCGTCTCAGCAGGACTTGGAGACCCAACAGTCGGTCCAGCAGTGGATCGGTAACAAACGGCCTTGCATTGGGGTTATTCTGTCGCCGTTCAGCTTAAATGGTGCCTTAATTGCTTCACCTTATAGGTATGACGGGATGTTTTAATAGAGGTGTAAATTAATGTAGGTGTTTTAGGTGTATGATTGTTGATAAAAAGGTCAATTTTGAAGACCAGTTTGTGCCTTACAAATTTCAAGTCAACGTTTTGTCTAATGAATTTGTTGTGGAGGACTTTTTGATGGAGATGACCAGAGTTTTGGAAGTTGAGAAGGATGGACCCTTAGGAAGCAAAATTTCTTTGGATAAACCGTACTTTCAGGATACAAGCATCACATTTTTGGATAAGGTATTTGTTGTTAATTTTTCTGGATTACCTCATAATGTTTGAATTGTTTTACAGTTCATTTATAGTGTGCGAATGCATTTAGCTAAGTGCGGAAACTTCAGCAAAATGACGTGCGACAGTATTATTCAAGGAATCATTGAGATTACCAGTAAATATAAGTAATAAATTTTATATTTTTATTATATATTTAATTAATTAAAATGAATACGGTTTAATTTAAAACTGCTTTGTATATATAAATCCTCTCCTCCATTCCTAAAGAAAACAACACTATAAATAAAATCAATAATGTTTATTTAGGGCAGTGTTGTATTAAATAAATTAGATCTGATCTAAAGCTTGTGCCAAATCGGCGATAATGTCTTCAATGTCTTCAAGACCAACGGACAGACGCACCAGCGAATCGGTTATGTTTAGGACCTTTCTCTGTTCTGGTGGGACCGACGCATGGGTCATTACAGATCTAAAAGCATCTTCCATTAGACAAAAGCACTTATTCAAAAACTCAGATGGAATCTTACGGTAGTTCGGCCAAACTCTCGTATCCTCCCAAACTTTCGGCAAGTGTGAACAGCTTCAACGACTGAAGGAATTTTTTAGAGTGCTCCAGTGTACCTTTGAGGTATATCGTTACCATGCCGCTGTGACCGCTTGTCTGTCTTTTGGTGATTTCATGTTGCGGATGGCTTGGGAGACTAGGATGAATTACTTTGTCGATTTTCGGATGAGATTCCAAGTATTGGGCAACGGCCAGTGCGTTTTTGCTGTGTTGCTGCATTCTCAAGTTTAGGGTTTTTAAACTCCTGTTAACTTGGTAGCAGTCAAATGGCGATGGCACAATTCCCATAGCTACAATTTTATTATTAAGTACATACAACCAGATTAATGTTAATGCTTACAGTTTTGGAGGAACTTCAGTTCTTGAAACAGCTTATCATTGTTGGTTGTTACGGCTCCCATGATGATGTCTGAGTGACCGTTCATGTATTTTGTCAAAGAGTAGGCGACAATGTCGGCTCCAAAGTCTAACGGTCGTTGAAAGTAAGGAGTCAAAAAGGTGTTGTCCACAACCAGGATTATGTTCTTCTTTTTGAGAATTTCAGAGATGGCTTTAATGTCGAAAACTTTCAACGTAGGATTGGTTGGCGTCTCCAGCCACATCAACTACAACAAACAGTACTCATTAAATGTTTGCTAATTGTTACAATAAATGAATTATACCTTGGTGTTGGGTTTGATGGCATTTTCCACGTTACTGATGTCCGACAGGTCGACGTAAGAGGTTTCGACTCCGAATTTGCTGGCGACTTTGCTGAACAGCCTGTTGGTGCCGCCGTAGATGTCGTCGCCGCTAATTAGGTGGTCGCCGGCCTTTAACATGCCGATAATGGCTGATTGAGCCCCTAAACCTGACGCAAAGCATAATCCGTGTTTGGCGTTATCAAGTTTCGCCAAAACATTCTCCAGCACATCTCTCGTCGGGTTTCCTGACCGGGAGTATTCATATTTCTACAACATACTTGAGCAATAGATAACAGAACGAATAACATCATTGCAACAGATATTTTGCAATTAGAACCTAACATATTTTAATTAAATTAACGAATGAAAATATACCTTAAAATCGGCGGGTCCGTATTGTTTGTAAGTTGTGGAGGTAACCAGAGGTGTGACTACGGCCATCGAGTCCCATTTCTCCGGTTCTTGGTCGTGGTGAATGGCGGCGGTTGCGAATCCTTTCGGGGGTGGAAGATGATCAGATTGTTGAGCCATTGTCGTCTGTAATACAGCTGCGTGGTATAATATATGTTTATTTTTTGTCAACTAATTTTTATCGGAGAAGAGCCGCACAAATCACATACATTCACCAAGTACTCAAAGCGACTGAATTGACTCAATATTGTGGAGCGTATTATCTGGGTTTTATTAATCGGTACTAAATGTTTTCAAGGTTGGTTAATGCCAATAATGGGGATTATAAGTAATTGTTGTTGCATCAGATTCATCTCCACAAAGCTTTAGATATCTGTGTGCGAAATTTGATTATTTATTGTGAAATTAAACATTGATAAAATTATGCTATTTCATGCGGTCAATAAATCTGATAAAATTACGTTTACTTAATATTTAAAAATTCGCGCCTTGATTACGTAACATGGCGACAACCGTTTGGTTTTTCAATGACAATGACCATCAACAAATTAAAAGATAAATCAGAATTGGACAAAAACTAGGCAAGCTAATTGTTACAATGCAGAAACACAATTTTAAATACGATAACAGTCCATTGTTAACCTTTTTCACCCAATTAACAGGTGAGCTGACACGTGGATAGGTTTTGTTTATTTTTCACATAAAATTGGGCCAACAAAGCGTTAGTGAGTAAATTATGTCATACATATTCGTGTCTAAACACATATTTTTTCTTATCAATCGATCTACGCACCTTGTTTAGTTATTATATTTATTTAATTTTATAATCTTTTGGGACCAACCATAGAAAACCTACCAACACCGCAACACCACGACCTTGATAACTACAGGGAGTTATTAAGTGATTTTTAGCATAATTTTTTCAAATTATAATCTGGAACATAAGTATGATAAAAAGACTTTTGAAATTTTATCGTAAATAATTAACGAAAAGCTGTTAATTAAATATCTGACAATTATTTGCATGCTGAACGTATTAATTTGCGTATATATTATTAAATACCAAAATTACTTTTTTAACATTCTTAAATTACTTTTAACTTTCCATAGGAGTTTATGCTATTAATTAATTATAAGTTAATTAAAATGCAAGGTTTTTTATTGACGGTGATTTTAAAATTCAAATTCCCGCCCTCTACTATTACATAACATGTAGCCGCCCGGCAAACGAAGGTCGTATCACATTAATTTTAATTTATTAATCTATTTATTTACTAAGTTTACGTGGTTCAAACCCAAGCCGAAAATTTCGCATCCATTCCAACATTAACCGGCATAATTTTCAGTGAGTTCCTTTTATTTACAATTTCAATTAACGCCCCTAAATTATCAATTAAACACATAAATTTGTTAAACAACGTGTGGGTTTATTAAAACTGAGCAGTTAAGATGACCGAAAGTCTGTGTAGAATTGACGCAGTGTCATGTAAGTCTATTATCTTCAACATGTCTTTGATATTTTAGGTCGGAATGCGAAGCACCACGGGGCCGAATTGGCGCCCGATATTTTGAACGTGGAAACAAGTGCCACATCCGACATGCGCGCGCTGTACAAGCCCCAGTATCCGGTAAACATTTCGTTCGTGCACCAGGAAAACATGTAATTTATTAATTTGGATTAATCAGGAAGTGTGGAAATGTCACTTGGGACACGTTGATGCTGTAAGTAGCGATTGTCCGGCCGCAAAATCCGCCGCCGGTTTCCCATTGTCGCGTTCGTCGGTGCCGTATTGTTGCCGGCGTTTTTGCTGCCGACCAACAATCGTCCAGGCGTCCTGGATGTGACGTTTCGCCTTCGGACGCGTTTGGTTTTTTGACGGTGGGACGATTGTTGGTTGATTTGTCACGATAGTGCTCAATCGAACCGGCACCAGGTGTTTTCGCACGCGATCACCGCGAAAATACGTGGGAAATGGCAACAATTTTACGCCGGAATGGTGTCGCCATGATGGCGGCTCCCGTTTCATAATGAAAGAATGTTTTTGCACGGTTTACGTGCGACCGCTGGTATAACAACCGTTGATTCGTTGCAGAATTAACATGTACAACTGATGTGATCCGGACTGATGTGTTGAGAGGATTTAACGAAAATGGGTGTCGGTGATTTGCAAACGTTTTTGGAAAGCTCCAGTTTGGACAGGGGAGCAGTTTCGGTGGATTTAATTAAAATTGCCAGGAATGTTACGCAGCGACAGCAACCGCACAACACCAACCGCAAAATTAGGCCCATTGGCAATAAGTTGAAACTCATCATTGATGCTGAAGATTGTTTGGACAGGTTATATGGAGGATATTTCTCAGGTGAATATTTACTTGACATGCATTTTTGTAAATAAGCATTCAACATAAATAGTCTTATAAGATATAGTACAATCAGTTGTCATTTTATATTTAAATAATAACCTCACTAACAACTGACAATTTCAACTACCACTTCAGTTGAGCATTTAATACTGACAACCTCAAAGTTTATATCTTTGTTATATTTTTGTCAAAAATTCATCTAAAAGTATTTACATTTTAAGCTAAATTAATAAAATGCAGGGTGTGCCACTTATGAGAGTAATTGTATTATATTTGTTTTATTTATTATTCCATTTAAATCAAGTTAACCTTTCTTCAAGTTTAATTATTTTTATTTCAACTCAGATATTATAAAAAGTCTTCTTTAATGAAAATATTTAGTTCAGTCATACAAAAAAAACCTTAAATATAAATTTTAAATTTATTAAATGCAAGTAAATTTTCGTTTAAAATAAAACAATGGAATTTTACTTGTCCTTATGTTTAGGTGATTTTAGAATATTATATTTAAGATTTTTGCATACCTTTGAATAGATTTTATTAGGTAATACTATAAAAACTTCTATAACAAATAAACTTTCATGATATCTATCTTTCAAACTTGACTTAGAATGAATTATAAGAAATGTTCAGTATTGGTCATTATTAGCAAATTTTTATTTAATATAAACTGTTAAAATAATATTAATTTATTATTGTTTTATACAGTATTATAAAAACTACCATATTCTTATTCTAAAAAATGTTATATATATATATATATATATATTTTTCTGAATTGGGCTGGATATAATTATAACAATTTAATTATGAAAGAGATTTTTAATGATTAAATTAAAAATTTTTTGTTTTATAATCTATATTCCTTTAAGTTTCTTGAATTATTGTGATTTAAATTTGTAATATTTTTATGTTAATATGGTTACAAACGTGTTCTCCAATGTTTTCTGTAGGGTTGATGTCTGGAGATTTAGATGGGCAAGACAAAACATAGATGTTTTGGTCTTTTAACCAGTTTACCACAATTTTGGATATGTTTGGGATCATTTTCATTTTAAAAGACATTTATTAAGAACATCATTTCTTCAATATATAGAAGCATATTGTTGTTCAATATATCCTTGAACACAAATCTGTCTAATATGTCTATCCCAAAGGTTATAATAAACTTTTTATGTAATTTTGTCCCTAACAAGTCTAACATAAGCAGAAGCATCAATATATATATTATAAATTGAATTTAGACTTGTTACTAAAAATTGCTCGTCTGTTCTGTTCTGTTCTGTGATTCAGTGAATGTTATCCTAAGCAAGTCAGAGGACATATTTAGTAGAAACCAGGGTTTTTCATGTGGGGTCAAATGAACCCCCATTCACTAATCATCTTCTCACAGTCCTTGGACTAATTTCAGCAAGTCCCATTTCCTCCAGGTTGGCTTTAATTTCAGTTGTCAATAGGATTGGATTGCTTTTTGACATTGAAATTATCCAGTTATCGATTTTCTTTTGAACAAATATTTTAATAATATATAAAAGAATTGAGTTGTTTATCTGCAAACTCTTAACCATCTTTTCTTGTCTCTTTCAGTCTTGGTAAGGCTGAATTATAATTTTTCTTACAATTTTACCTTGACTAATGATTAAATAATCACACAGCAAAAGACCACTAGTAAATATGGGATTTAATTTCACAGAGAACAATTAAAGACCATAAAGTAAAAAGTTGCTACAATTTTGTCCATTGAAAAATAGGTCATTTTTGGAAGAATAAAATTAGATTAATGAGTTGCATAGTAGATACAACAATAACAGAAAAATAATGTGTATAATAATATATTTTAATAAGTTGCTATACTTATTGCCACTACTATAAGTAACAGAATAAATTATTTTTGTGAATTTCTATATTTTATAAATTAATGAAAATGCACAAGAATTTTAAACAAATAAAGTGGTATTTTTTAAGAATTGATAGAAAATAATAATCAATATATTAATTTTGTATCTTAAATAATTCATTTCAGATTGGGCATGCGGTGGCCAGTGGAACCGCATGGTGCAGTTCCTCTCGTTACTGACCCGAGCTCTCGAACGCGGCAACATCGAACTGGCCGCAGTCTTCAACGGCACAATTGAACAGTGTCGCATGAGCGAATGGGTGGCCGAACAGGCGAACGTACGACAAAAGGTCGGCATGGTGCTGAAGCATATCAACACCAAAGCCACACCGCCGCCGAAGATCTGGTGGACGGCACCAACCTGCATCAGATCCTCGCTCAGGATGGCTCTTAGACATTTAGGTGTTACTGTGGTACGTATCTGCTTCAGTTATCTGATGGAGTGTCTCACTTTATTATTGATTCTAGATGTGTACAATGGACGATCACCACCAGGAAGTGATCGCATACTGTCGGGAATACGGATTCCACGGATTGTTAGCGGACGACGCCGAGTACGCCGCCTTCGATCCGCCCCGCTATTTCTCGTCGGAAAATCTGAAACTCACATACAAGGGATCAATCGAAACCAAAGAATATATGATAAGTGAACTGACTAAAACGCTGAAAATCACCCAGGAACAAGTCTGCGTTATGGCCGCCCTATTGGGCAATTTTCTTTTACCCGAAAGCGATTTACAAGACCTGTACAAACAGTTGAACATAACGAAAGTCTCGCCCGAATCGGGCCCGGAATCCAATATCGAAATCCTGGCACGATTCGTTCGAACGTTGCCGCCACCCTCAGAAATGGAGGCTCTGGTCGTTGCCGTGTTCGGTAGCTCGGATGATAAGAGAGCCTCTAAATTTAGACAATCAGTACAATACTATCTCAACGGCACTGCCAGCGGTTTTTTGAAGTACTGTACGCCCGTCGTCAATCCCGCGGACAAAAAGAAAACTGCCCCACAAACCACAACCGCCACCGTGACGGCGAACTGCACCAACAAGGTAGAGGATCACGACTTAGACACGTCTGGCTTTGCATCTGAAACCACAGAACAAGAGGTGAGTTAATAAAAATACTTTAGAGTTTATATGTTTACTAATGACAAGAATTTTGATAAATATGAATGCCAATAGGTACTTTAACTTACATATTCCTGCGACTTTGGTTCATGAGTAATTAAGATAGAAAACAAGTCAAATATTTAAAATTTAATTTATTGTTGACTGCCTTTACTATGAAAATAAATTTGATAAACACAAAATTAATGAATAATTCCAATTATATATTCCTAAAATGTCGCCTCAAATAGATATATTTTATTGTTAAATCCTTAAAATTATTTAACCAAGATATAACAAATAGTATAAATTTAATTTATTAATTTTTACAATACAACTGATACAATATGTACTATGGTTAATTTTGATAAACACAAAAGGTACTTTCAATTGTATATTCATAATACTTCATTAAAAAATGTCAAAAACAAAAAAAATATATATAATTTATTGAATCCATAAAATTATTTAAAATTTAAAAAAACTGCCTCTGAAATGATATAACTGGAAGTAAGTAGTTAAATTAGGTAACTGATAGGCTTCTTCGGAATTACAAATTCATGTAACTCTTATGAGTTTGTTCAAAATGGAAGCCAAATTAATTATACCCATGATGGATTAAAAGTAACATTTATTGTTGTTATTTTTAAGAAGTTATGGGTACATTCCTCTGGAATAAATTGAAAATTTATTTTTAAAATAATTAAAACTGACAAATAATTGACATTAGTATAAAAAACAATTTTTTTGTCATTTTTAATATTAAATTAATGTACTAGATAATGTATTGTACACTACATAATCATAATATTTTTAAAACATCCATAATTCGATTAATGATCGATATGGCCTTTTTCCTTTAATTAATTTTAGTGTACTTATTCACAGCAAGAAAGTATGCAGAAGTACATTGAAGCTACCGCAAACACTGTTATAACAGACTTGGAAGGACTGGAATCAGATACCATAAAAGACTTACAAAACGGTAATAAAAATTTTAAAGCCTTCAACTGAGTTTACTTAACAAATTTTATAGATGATTCAAATTATTCATCGGATACTTCACGATTTAATGGACTATCGAATGGGTCGTTGTCCAGTGGACGAAGTACCACCAGTTGTCAGTCAAATAATAAAAGCAATTTGATGGGTAGCTCCAGTACCAGCAGCCAACCATCCTCACCAAAACATTCATCAGAGTTAACCAATTGTAAGGTCAAAATAAAAAATTTAATTTTCGTTGTGTGACGTTATTTTTATCCACAGCAACTAGTTCAAATATAGTAACACCAACGGTATCACCGGACGTTTTAAGGACAGCTTCCCTTCGTCACCAGAAGGGCCTGATGGCACCTATGATTTTACACGTTCTCAGCACTCAAGAAGTTCGGTTACCATGTTTGATGGAGGACGAGGGAAACCGAGAAATTCCACCCATTCACGACATTTACCAAAACCTTAGACAACACGTTTACGCCGTATTATTTAATTTACACCACTTGCGTTACGTCCACGCCCAGAAAAAAGGTACTTTTGTGTGGTTAATTGTGTGTGCTTCCTTAGAATTACATATTTGTTTTATAAGTACAAATTTGTTGAAATAGGAAGCAAGATTGACTTTATCCATGATGCAATAGGGATGGCAATACTTTTTTGTTATCTCTAAAGAAACGTGGATTACATTGAAATAACTTAGTTACTTTAAACAATTTTAAATAATCAACTTACGATCATCTTTCATTACTTTCAGAGTCCGGAGAGATCCCGGAAAACAGTCCCCAACCTGAAATCGTAGTCAAAGAGTGGGTGTACACGCGCTCCAACCCTTACCAATATCCTGAGGAACTGAAAGCTGAACCGCTACCGTGGGCCGTACCGACACTGCAGCGGTTGTGGTTCGGACCTTCCGTCGACGACAAACGGCGTCGCATGCGCGCTCTCCTCTCCTGCCTCAACTCCGACACGCCCCTCATCCTGAACACCAGCCACGTGCCCCATCATATGTTAATAATGGCGTGCGTGCTGCGCTACATCATGTCGCAGGACAGGCCGGTGCTGCGCAGAAACGAGCTCGACGCCTTCTTATGCCACGCCTTCAACCCGAACCTTATGAATCCGCAGTACCTGCAAGAGTTGACGCTAAACATGGTGACAAGCCGCGGCGTCCAACTGGCCGCTCTGTTCATGGAAGGCGTCGACATGGCACTGCTGGCGAACGACGCCTGCGGTGCTCCGTTGCCCTGGCTTATGTGCTGTCCTTGGCTGTATTTCGACGGGAAGTTGTTCCATCACACCTTGAACAGATCGGCGCAGGCCAAAAGTCTTCTGGAGGTGTGCGAAAATTATATGGATCGGGTTTTCAAGGTGGAACGCATGAGGAAAGCTATTTTGGAGGGTTTGGACGTCAAGTTTGCCAAGATGCCCATTCAACCACCTTACTCAGCAGGTAGTTATCATTTCCAACGATTACTAGTATTCAATTCTAAAATAACATCCTTTACAGGTATGATGCGTCAGGGCATACCGCCACCACACTGTCTGCCAACAATGCTCTTACCTTCGAGCAGAACCGGACCCTCGCCGATGCGACACCAACGTCCGGTTCCGTCCAGGGGTGGGCAGCTGCAAGTTGCCGGCGTCGTAGTCGGCTCCTGGGGCGCCAACTACGGCTTCCATCAGCCGCCTCGTCAGGGCGGAGCCGGTGGCGCTGGCGCCGGAATGGCAGCTTCCGGGTATAACATGGGTGGTCGGGGCAGAGGTGGAGGTTCAGGACCTGCACAACTTCATGGCGGAGGGTTTAACCACTACGGCGGAAGGGGCAGAGGACAGAGGAAGCTTGGGGGATCGGGTGGGCCGCCGACCTATCCGGTTAATAACAGAAAAAATCCGGTAAGTGTTTCTTAATGTACTGCATGTTTTATTTAAATTTTAATGGGTTTTTTCAATAATGAATATCAAAATTTAAAATGAGGTGATTTTAAAGAACGCCCTCATAAAGTTTTCAATCATGAATTACAACTGAAACTATTAGAATACATCAGATAAAAGTTTTATCTGATTTATTAAATGGTTTGTTTTTGTGTATGTTTGACTTTAGCTGAATGAGGGAATTATTAGAATCGTGACAAATATTCACAGTATGCGTGAAGATGTCTGGTTTTGCATGAACCTCCCTCATCTGTGCAACATCATAATTGCTTTAAACATGTTAATTCCTGGCTTGTAAGTTTGTTACTAATCGCAGGTTTTCTTCGCAGGCAAACAAAAAGCGTAACACTAACAAATCTAACAAAACTCAATTACCACGGGGAATAGTCGTAACTGTTAAAAATGATAATGGGTATGTTATTTGTCCATAAAAGTTGGATGACTAGGTGAGCTATTCTCCGAATATAATAATAATTATTCAGTTGTTACTCAATAAATCAATCAGAGAAAAGCTAATCTGATCATTGAACGAATTAGTGGGCGGTCGAATAAGTGCCCGTTCTATAAAAAATCGTTTTCAGTGACGAGGTCGGATCGAAGTTAGATAGGACGGGCAGCTCTGGCACGACGAAACTGGAGGAATGCACCAAAACTCCCGAGCACAAGGGCCAGGGCGACGCACCTGTTCCCCAATTGGAGACCAACTAAAATCGTTTTTTAGTGTGCTCCTCTCGTCTACCCCATAAACCCCATTTCCTCCCTATCCCTTCTACGAATATGTTTTAATCTGGTGGACGACCTCGGAATTTATTATAGTTCGGACTCGATTACAGTGACTGTGACTGTTCTCACGATAGAATGACAACGATATAAAAGACAGTATAGATTTTTTAATTAAAACCCATGAGCAGTGTTAGTGCCGCCGGTGTTGTTGGCTAGGTTTAAGTCGGATATACTTGTTTATGGAAAGACGTTATTGATAAAAAGGAGGACATTGACACTGCTGAGCTGTGTTCAGATGGTCTGCAGACTGATTGTTTGAAAGCATATGTATATTTTTCTATGTTTGTTACAACTGTTATAATTATATATTGACTGAGAGAGCGCTCCAAGAGTGCAACTGTGATCATATTTATGGTATTTATACGTTAGATCTGTTGATTGATTGATAAAAATAAGGCGGCGTACATTTTAATTAAAGTTTTATTATGAATGAAATTAATTAGTTACAATCTACGTCGTCAATGTGATCAGAATGAAAAGGTTATGATGATGGTTCGCTATATAATATATATATTCGATGACCTTTCGGTGTAATATTTGAAAAATGATTTAATAAAACTGGACAAAACATACAGGTATGGCCTTTTTGCATTTTCAACTCAATACAGTTGCTGCCAATACTGTTTGTTTGTGTTCTCTTCTAATTCAACATATGCATTCCAAATTGCATGCCGTTTTAGAAACTCATTCATGAATTCAGGTAGTTTACATTGATGTAACTGTATTGAGTGTTTTATTATACAAATAATATTGACAAACCGAATGTCCATTACAACTTGGTATGTGAATTTCGTAAACAATATTGCCCGATTAATATACATGCACAATATTTATGTAATGATGATATTGCATCAGTCTTACTGTTGAATGGAATTTACTTTTTCTGTTAGTGACTCTAAAATTTCAGGCACATTTGCGATAACGGAAAAAGTATTAACTATTCTATAGACTATGAAATTTTGTGAATGTTCAGAACTGCGCTATTGCTCATAGAAGACAATATAGCTTTGAAAAACTCCACTGAACTCCAAAAAATGAAAAAACAAAGTGAAAGATATTTGTATTAAATGAATCAAAAAAGGATTCTTGTTTTAAACCAGAAAATAAATATCATTGCTTGACAAAAGAAAAAACCACGGAAAAGATTCAATATTTTATGTAGCTGTTTATCAAACAAAACACGTTGTAGTCCTTGAATTACAATTATATTTAGCTCACACAAATGGTATAGATTTATTATCTTAGAGAAAAATATTAAAAAAACAATCCAAGCCGGATGAAATTCTAGTAATTGTTCGTGAAAACTATATACTCTATTTATTTGTAAAATTTGTCCTGCGTTTACGTCATTTACTAATTGATGAGTTTTACATTCGCTTTTTTTTATTCACATCCTCTTTTTATTTTGTGTATGGTTGCTTTTTATTTTAGTTTATAAGCGAATGTTTCAATATTTCGTTTGGGGAGGTCACTTTGAGTTTTCCCGTGATTAATTTTTTGCCCCACGTTACAATGAAGTTAATTGTGAAATGACTGGCCTCCTTAATTGTTTAAATAATCATAATCTTATTAATAATAGTATATTCTAATGCTTAACATATTTAGAGATATTTGGAATCGTAGCATATTTATGAAGTTTTTTTTCTTATTTTTTTTTGTTTTGTTCGTAATTCACTATATTCAAAGATATTTAACATTGTATTTCTGATATATATGTGTATATTGGCTCTGTGGGTGAGAGGGCATCCATGCAATTTATTATTCTTATTATGATTAAAATATAAATACTTAGAAATAGTACTGCGTAATTGTGATTTTGGAAAACACTTGGGACAATATAATGGCTCCTCTCGATTAAAAACGTAACCGATCATTCTTCACGATTTTGGCCGTTTTTTGATTGCTTATATTCATGTTAAATATATTCACACTTGTCCGCTAGTATTGTCTTGATGTACCTTCTGAGATCACCGTGAATTCAATTTTCACTTTTTTCTTGTAATTCAACTTATATAAAGGTAAAATAAAATAAAAAAAATTATAAAAACATAACCGTTCAACTGTTAGACAGTTTTTTGAAAATGGGCAACAGAAACCTTTGTATTTAGTATTTGTGGGCAGATGATGAGAACTACGGATGTAAGACAGAAGGATTTTAGCGAGTAATTCTGTGCAGTTGAAAGAGTTTGTTTAATATATAATATACAAATGAACCATTAAATTGATGTATTATTTATTTCTTCCTTAAACAATCCCCAACGTCAAATGAAAGGTATCACTTAATGTAAATAAAAAAATAATCATTATTTACCAAATAATAATTTATAATTAAATTGTGTAAATTATTTCATAAATTTCATTTTTTTGTCGCATGTTAAAAATAAATATATTACTTTAAACACATGTATTGAAATATATTAAAAATATGAACCTGTACTACTTGACTGGATACCTGTACCTATCATTTTAATTACTTTCTATTATTTATTAATTATTCTTCAAAAAAAAATTAATTGACAATTATAACAATAATATCAAAAAATTTTTATTCTTTAAAATGGAATATAAGTTAATGTTTGAGCAAACTACTTGATATGTGTGTGTCTTCAGATGTGGAAATATTTTTGGGTATTGTTTAGAATCACGACTCCACCTATTTTCAGCCATAACAAATGGAAAAATTGAGCTATCGACATTTTTTTTTAAATGTTATCCTCTTCGGCGCATTAAAGAGTACGTTTCTATCGAGTAAATAGAAAATAATATTTCTTAGAGAAAAATTAATTTTAAATTTGAAAAGAAAGGCGATTTTTAAGATTTTTGATTGAGATATTTATAAATTTTATTTTTTATTATATGCTTATTATAATATTCATACTCAATATTTATGTAATGATGATATTGCATCAGTCTTACCGTTGAATGGAATTTACTTTTTCTTTTATTCTTTGAAATGGAATATAAGTTAATGTTTAAGCAAACTACTTGATAATGTGTGCGTCTTCAGATGTAGAAATGCTTTTGGTTATTGTTTAGAATCACGACTCCACCTATTTTCAGCGCATTAAAGAGTACGTTTCTATCGAGTAAAAAAAAATAATATTTCTTAGAGAAAAATTAATTTTAAATTTGAAAAAAAAATGGCGATTTTTACGATTTTTGATTGAGATATTTATAAATTTTATTTTTTATTATATGCTTATTTTTTTCAAAAAGTTTAAGAAAACATATTTACAAAAAAAAGTTCAATAATGTAATTTTTTAATATTTTATGAATTTTTGAAAATTTAACAATTTTTATTAAATTAGGATTTTATATCATACAAAATCAAAAAATCTATATTTTTTCTTTTTCTTTAATATTCCATTTTTATGCGTGATAAAGAACTTGTCTTTGTCAATTGAAATAAAATAATTTTTTTATTGAAAAGTTAATTTTAAATTTAATTTAATTTTATGAAAAAATTATTTTATACCGTATGCCTATTTTTTTTCAAAAAATTCATTATAAATAACTATTTTCAAAAAAAAAAAGAAATAGCAACCCTATCTTTTTTCCAGAGAATTAAAAAAAAAAATTAAATAGAAACCCTATCAAGTTCATCAAAAATAGAATATTTCAAAAAAATAACATAATTTTTCATTTTTTTTTTTTTTTTTTTGACGTTTTTCTTGAAATTTTTATGAACACGTTTATTATTTCAAACTTTTTGTTTTTTTCTTCATATTTTAAATATTTTAACAATAATAGGATTTTCAAATATTTATAATATTTAATTAGCACATTCAAATCAAATAATAACTTCTAATTTTTTTAATGAACAGACTTTGTTGATGGTAAAGTAGAAATCGTTTAAAATGGAATATTAAAAATTTGAAATTTTTGTATATAAAACTGATTATTTTTAAAATTTTTCCTTCAAGTTGTTTAATTTATTTAATAACTACTTAATAAAAATAAATAACGTAAACTTACAATGTTTAATAATTTTCTTAATGTCAGATATTATTTAAGAACTCTAATAAATTTCACCCCAAAAAGTTATAAGATTAAAGTGACAAAGAAGCATGTAACATAATCAACATATTTGAATTCCTGAGCTTGCGCACCAGTAATTCCTAATATTGACCTAAATTCAAAGGTTACTAACCTGCGCATTTTATTTTATATTAACAATTTCAAAATAAAACAAATAATAGTTTCCTCGTAAAAGTACTTGCGTATTTACTTCATTTAAAGCAATAAAGATTTTTATTTTGTTGTGTCACATCAGAGGTGACGACTGCGATTGCGAGATGTCGACACCTTGCAAATCAATACAGAATTTTTAGTTTTACAATGACGTCATTATTTTGAGACAATTTGCAACAATTTAAACAAACCCACCGACCCGGTTATCGCGAAACAAGTGTGTAAACGGACCGTCCACCATTCGAATATGTATCAGATGGAGAACAATCCGCAATCCGAAGATGTGATCATATAACCTCTTTTCTATTTGAATTGGGTAACATTAGCTGGTCAAAATTGAGGGAAAAATAGCTAGGATGCCGGAACAGAGCAACGACTACCGGGTTGTGGTGTTTGGAGCCGGTGGCGTTGGCAAAAGTTCCCTGGTATTGAGATTTGTCAAAGGTACATTCAGGGAGAGTTACATCCCAACTATTGAGGACACCTATCGACAGGTAACACCATCCAACACTCAACCACTATTTATTTGTTTATTTATATTTATGTTTCTTTTATTTTCAGTTTTTGTTATTGCTTGGTTTTGTTACTTGATGTATTATTTGTAGTGCTTGATGTTTGTTTATCAGGTAAGTTTATTTTTTATCACTATTATTTATTTATACCAAGATCTAATGATTGTTTATGTTTTATTTGGCACATTTAACTCCTTATTTTATTAATGGAATATTTCAGTTGCAAATGTGTACAATGTGTGTTCCATATGGGCAATATTTATTAAAGAAAAGTGTGAATTATTTTTATATTGATTTCTAAATATAAGTTATGTAAACCAGATATTTACTATGAAAATGTTCAGAGGCAAATATTAGGACAAAAGTGTACTTCAAATAAAGTTACATTATGAAAGTATTTTTTGTAAACTGTTTAAAACCTTAATATTAAGCATAATTTTTGTATTGTTTCTTTATCTGGTCTTATTTTTTGTTGCATATTATAAATTATTTTCACAGTAATTGATAATTTTGGCTGTTTTAGGTAATAAGCTGCAACAAGAACATCTGCACACTGCAGATAACAGACACCACAGGCTCTCATCAGTTTCCAGCGATGCAGAGACTGTCCATAAGTAAAGGCCATGCTTTCATCCTGGTCTACTCAGTGTGCAGCCGCCAGAGTTTGGAGGAGCTCAAACCCATCTGGGAGGTAATCAAGGAGATTAAAGGCCCTGACACCAGCCAAATTCCGATCATGTTAACCGGGAACAAGTGCGACGAAAGTGCGGAGCTCCGCGAGGTACTACATAATTCCTCATTCAATATGTGTTACTAAAATTAATATTTACAGGTGACAACATCGGAGGGACAGGCTCAGGCGGCCGAGTGGGGCATAAGCTTCATGGAGACGTCGGCGAAGACCAATCACAACGTCAAGCAGCTCTTCCAGGAGCTCCTGAATCTGGAGAAGAGTCGCAACGTGAGCCTCCAGGTGGGCGGTAAGGCCAACAGCCGTGTCGCTAAAGACAAATGCGATCTGATGTAATTCGTTGTCCTCGACGTCGACTTTTGTTTTTGGTGCTAAACTAGTTGTCGAGAGACGTCGTCCGCACGTTTTGCGGACGGCGTTCAGACATTTTTGGAGCGACACGTCCGGGCTACGTTACCGAATTTCCCACTGTGACGTTGCCACGGATCGCCCAAGGGTTTGTCCTGTTTTAATCTTTTCACCACCGTCACATCGTCGCACATATTGTCTACGTTTTCTCGACCAAGCTGGTTATGGAGGTTGGCCGGGCAAGTGGGAAGATGATTTATTGGTAGAATGTTGGGCTGTATTCTTTCTATAGCATACTTAGTCGTTGGTTTGTTGAGGTTTGTTGCCGCCCGACGGTAGAGGGTTAGCCCGTTGTCAGGCTTTTAAGGGGTCCAATATTTTTAAGGGAACAAATTTGGAAAGTGGCGCATACACTAATTTGAAGACTGCAAAACTAATTGGCTTTAATACTTAACTGTGCACGTTTTTTTGGATGCAAAATTTTCAGTTTTGAATAGCTTTTTATTAGTCTGTAACACATTACTTCGACAATAAATTATAATACTTAAATTTTGGATATTCCAAATGAAAATGAAAAGTATATAACCTACTTTCTGATTGACTGAGCTTCTAGATTATACATCTGTGTCATCTAAAGCTCTCTTAAAAAATTGTTGATGGTACACTTTTCAGCTACCAAATATGGGATCTTGGTTAGTTCAGTCGTGCCGAATGGACAACATGTTTGTTTCTTTAGCTTTGTTATGGCCAACTTTGCCGTCGTGCTGCAACAAATCCCCCCAAAAAGCCGGTAATCTTCGGATCATTTGACGATTATAGACGTTCGTCGTCGAAGACGAATCTATTATTGGATCTGGAACATATCCAACTCTAATTGGAATATTATAATGATCATAAGTAATGAAGGGACATGGTGTTAACTGTTTTAAGTCGCGTCCTTCATTACTTGGTGTAATACTTCAAATGATATGCTTGGATCTCGTCTCAGACTTGCACGTTGTTCTACTCTCAATGTATCCTTTAAAATGTTGAACAATGCCGAAAGTAACGAACAAATGATGTTGTTTCATTCGTTTTTAAATCTTGTTGACTGTTATTGATGAAGTGCCCATCTGTGGACAATATTATTAGCTAATTCTTAAACATAATCCCGTCACAAACACTTGTACATAATTTCACTTTGGCACTTGCTCGGCTCACTGAGTCAGTAGCATTTTCGATGACGAATTTTCTATTCAAATTCCCATTTAGTTCTGATATATAATATTTCGACAGCAATGAAGGTCATCATTAAGGATAGAATACTGACGGAGTAAATAACCCACGATTAGTTTATTAGTATTAGTACTCCCAGAAAATAGAAAATACGTCCATCGTCCAGCATTTACCATTGAACATTCCAAACTGACTCATTGAATTAATAATGTTTTTGATGTTATGCAACTTACATCATTTACTTATTGGCACTGATATTGATTGTTTAATTCACATGATCATATCCTGTTTCCAATTGTTATTCACGTGTTCGGGTGTTCCAAATT
The DNA here is from genome assembly GCF_024364675.1 of Aethina tumida. Taxonomy (NCBI): domain Eukaryota; kingdom Metazoa; phylum Arthropoda; class Insecta; order Coleoptera; family Nitidulidae; genus Aethina; species Aethina tumida. Next base: position 19,875,704 of record NC_065439.1, read on the forward strand.
CTTAATAAAATCGAGCGAAACACCTCGGCGTTGTAACAGTTTTCCATTAGTCGAGCTTTGGAACGCCCCGCAGCGAAAAAAATTTAAAACAACGCAGACGGGTCCATCCTTCAGATCTTGTTGTAACGAAGGACAGTAAAACTCGGTTTTTACTGAACGATTATTAACATTATACATATGTCAGTCACAATAGCATATCAGTAATAGTAGTGAAAAAAAACGAATATAGAAATTCTAGTTATTAAATATATACATATAAACTTGTTCTTAAGGCTGCGTCCATCGTTGTACTTCAAGCCTTAACAGGTCGGATTTGGTGATTAGTTGCAAAACTAGAGTAATTTGGAAGAACTGGTTGGTGTTAAGTAAAGGGGCCAAACCAATTACAACATATCAGTCTTTTTGTCTCTACATAGTCCCATATTTTTGGATACTTTTCCTAATATCAAAACATATATGCAGTGCCATAAAAATATCAGACATATTACTTATTTTTTTTTTAATATTTGGTTGTTTACTGGAATATTTAGCAGCGAAGTACAATGATGGACCGTTGAAATTATTAGACTGGGTGCTAAGCAAAACATTGTTTGTTATTATAAAAATTTGTTATATTCACGCTTTATAGTGTTCACTATATGAACTGCAATTGTGATCAATTTATAATACATATATATTTATGCAACGAATATAAAAAAATAATTACTAGCAAAAAAAATTTACTCAAAAATATTTTGTCTTTTTGCTCTGTAGAAGCCACAACTACGATTTTTGCATTTTCAAACTGCAAAAATGCTTTTATTAGCATGAAGAAGAGGTTACAGATTTTACTACGTTTATTATCGAATTACGCTGTTATCTGCTGTCTGTTAAAAATCAGCCCCGTTCTCATGAAAACTTATTTAAACCCTTAATTTTATCTTATATTTCAGTTCTATTACAAATTATGCGGACAATCGTAATTTAAATTTTAATTTTAGGGGGGCTGCTGTAAATGGACTTGTTGTTTCACTGTTGAACTAAAGTCTGTCACCTTTGCAACAAAAAAAAATTGTTATTATATAGTGAACGTAAGGATCCAATTTGTATACCTGTAGATTATTTACTTATTACTGATAGTTTGAAGAACAATGATAGCTTTAAATTTATTATTTTAGCTCAATTTTGTGTCCAATAAGAGTCGGGTCGATTCTTAATTAACTGGAATTAACAACGGTCAACTCTCTTTCTGTAATCTGATGAAGATTTATCATTATTTTATGTGTTAAGGATTGTTCGACTCTTACTGGCCCATTTTTACATGACTGGCAATACCTGTAAATACGAAAACCTCCTCTTTTCGTCTATCTTGAAGCTCTCGTCCATCGATCAAGTCAAAGATTAGACCGAACACTTTATGTTAATTTCAGTGCCAAAATTTTTATTCGCACATTTCGATAATCATCCACACGAGCCCCTCCCACGAACCCTTGTTCGTTTCCCACGTCGAATTTTTGACTTTGATGTGCGTTTGTGCTTCGATTTTAAGTCCATTAGAGTTAGCGAATATTAATTGTATGGAAGTTGTAATATGTAAAATCCAGAACGGTCAGTATTGAACAATATCGTTGCCGTAGTTTTCCGAAACTAACAATTCACATAATTTCCAGACGAATATTCGTTGTTCAACCGTTGTACTCCTCGTCTTATCGTATGGTCAGTCAAAACTAATTCGGTGCATTTCTAATAATTATTGTGGATATTGTGTTGAATAATTATTGTAATTTTATATGTTCCTACCGCGTTTTTTGTATAAATGTTATCTAATGTAAAAAACGAAAATATTAAAATTGTAAAACCTTTTATTTGTAAATTGTTCTTTGTAAGCATATTTATTAATTAATAAATCAAATATTGATGATGATATAACTGTGGTTTTTATTCTAGGAACTGAAAAAATTGTTACAAACTCAAAAAACATATATTAAAATCTACATAATAATACAAAAGAAATATTTTATTATCACAATAAAATCTATTACGTATATCTATACAATTAATACAACTGGACTGATATAAAACATTCAATCCTTTTCGATGATTAACTCTTTAAACTAATCAGTCGAAGGCGTATTAAAACAAAGTAATAAATCAATTATTAAAACACAAATACAACAAAAATGCCTAATACCATGGCAAAGGACGCCACCGCCGAATAGGCGTCACTGGTAGCCTGTAATTCCAAAGTTGAGGTGGAATTACAAGGTGTGTGTTTCTTTAAGTATCTAAAGAAGGCGTCCACCAAGTTGGCCGGTGTGTTCGTTTTACATTGTTCCAGTTCTTTGTTGATGCACACTCTCATCTTCTCGAAATCCCTGCAAAAAATGGACCAGCTAGTGTGATGTGGAGCTAGGATAATTGAATGTCTTACTTGCACTCGCTTTCGGTGAACACCAGCAAGGGAAGGTTGTCCACATTTAGGTTGTCCGGCACTCTGGAACCCAGTGTTTGGTTTAGACAGTACTTAATGTTTTCCTCTTTTTCAGTCACGCATTCTACACCGCCTTCAGCAACAAACACTAAAAATAAAGTGTGTTATTTTTTGTTTTTCACAGTAACTCGACCAAAGGTGAGGGATATTCGATATCGTTGGCGTCTAATTAATCTTTGAACCGTATTTTAATAATGATTAAAATTAAAAAACTATTTGCTAATTATTCGGCTAATTGAAATAATAACTCGTATGTAGAAAAACCAGTCATTTGCAAGTTATTTGTAAAGGCATGTAATATTTGATTTATTCTATGTAAATTTCATGTTCAACATTGTGAATTTGTCATCGCAGTTTACGCAAGTGAATGCAAACACTTATAGCAAATATGCTTATCACTGTTCAGAAAAACGTGTTGTTATTAAAGAATAGAGAGACATACTAGCCATCCGATCTCCGTCTCTATAGCAAAGGAACTCCTTTAATTCGGCTATGGCTTTGATCGAAGAGTTATATGCTTCTTTTTCTTTTTCGTTTAAGCACATAGTAATGTTTTCTGTAGCTGTGGAAAAACATTTTCTTACATCCCCGTATTTAGCGCAATACTTTCCGAAAACCACATCCATTGAACCAGTTTCCTTTGCTTTCTCTAACTCATCCCTCAACACTGTGGTGTTGACGTAGTTTTCCATACAATTTTTTATGATCGTTTGTTGTTCCTAGAAATTCAAAAAATTTCACATATTTCAAAATTATTGTAGTAGTATTATAAAATTACTTTTAAATTATCTATGATGGTGGGATCAGCACCGTTTTTCTTGCATTTTTCTTTAAGAGATTCTTCAACTTGTTCCGGACTTGGCAATGCTGATTCATTGAAACTGCCTAATTCAGGAATGTGGTTGCTTAGTTTGTTTTTCACATCGTCCAGATCTAAATCGTTAGTTTCTTGAGTGGCTCCAAAACCTAAAAATGATGAAAAATATTTATTACAAGAACTTTTAATGTGGAAAGTTATTGAAATATTTAAAAAGAAGTAAAAAAATTCAATTCATTGGAGATCTGCCATTGCCAATAGGGATAATTAAATAATTTCAACTTAACGGAAATCGGCTAATATAATTATGTATGTTAGTAAAACCTTGTAAGAAAATTGTCATATTTAGAAATTTAAATTTCATTACCAGCTCATAAATACAATAGTTGGTGAAGTATTCTTAGCCAACAAAATGTTCTAGATATTTTATAAATTCCATTTATATATATTATATGTTTAAATAAATTTAAAATATTCCAAGGAATTGAAAACACCTGTATTACATGCACGTGGTTACTTTCATTAATATCAGGTAAAATATATTTTTACATTTGAATCCAACATGCCATTAACAAAACTGACCTATGTAACGATTGCAAAATAAAACTTTGACTTCATGGTCATCGGGACAAGTTAAAGATTCCATGACATAAAACTATTTGTGACATCCTAACGATTTTTTGAAGTCTGTTATTGAAATTAATTAAACATAATTAGTGTATTTGTGCACCATTATGTCTACAAATTTCTAATTGTTTTATGATTTAATGGATTATTCCATAAACTAGATTACAAACTGTCGCAATAATTTTAAATAAATAATATTTATCTAATAATGACACAATTCCAAATAAATATTTGCTCCAAAACAATAACGAAATTTATTAATAAGTTCCCGTTTTCCTTAAAAATAATAATAAATTAAGCTTTAATCAACTCAACAAATGATTTTAAATGTAGAATAAAAAACAATATAAAAATTAGATGTCGTTCCGCCTAACATTAAATTATCATTTTGCAACAATTGATGATTTATTTATCATCTATACATATTTCAACAACGTACGCACATTGTAATTTTTAAATTATTCAGCTATTTTACCTTTTTTTTAATTATTTTGATTTACTTAATATTTTAATAATCGCACACATTAATTTTTTGACTTTGTAATTGCAATGTTTTTGCCAACACTTACCACTGACCAGAGTAACAACGAGGCACGTTGCGAATGTTAACTTGTTGATGATAAGCATGGTGTTGAAACTCGACACAGCACAGATTCTGGATAACTGCAGTGACTGAACTGACTGGTGCTTGTGGAGTCCCTACACTGCAGTCGATTTGGTATTTGACCTCCAGGTGATTGGGGAGATGGTTCAAATTCGGAATACCGGCATTTTTTTATGTATTTTTTGGAAATGTTTTATAGCAGTGCACCAAAGTCCTGAAATGATATACAATTTAGTTAAAATTATTGGTGATTTTTGAGATCAAGAGTTTTATTTTTGGTTTTCTGATAATTATGATTTTTATATCATACATTGGGTAAAACCAGTGATAAATATGATCCCTTGTTATAACATATTTGAAAAAAATTATCTCCATTACTGAAGTATTCTTGATAGAAACAAAAATAAACATAAAAATGCATTATTAATCACAAAATTCTTATGAAATCCCCACCTTAGTTTTATAGATTATAATTGGGGTATATAAGACCAATACCGTCTCAACTTAATGATGCAGAAGTCAGAAAAGAAAAAATGCCAGGTTCACATCATCCTCCAGGTAAACAAATGTTTTTATGAGTATTTTTCTCAACTCAATATAAGAATTACATATATTTGAATATATTTAAATAAAGAAAATACAATTTAATTTTTCTTTAAGGTCCTCCACACAACCCACCTCCTCATCACGGTCCTCCTCATCTCCGATCGACCACATAATCCACCAGGACTTCTCGGACCACTACATTGTCCACCACCACATCATTAATATTATATTAATTTTATTTTTATCTATTAAGGGAATAACAAAATCGTGTATTAATTTAGATTTATACATGTATAATTTATTTATTTATTATTTTTCGTTTCCGTTTAAAGGATTTTGTAGTGGTGAAAATTGTTTCGTTTTTATGGACATATCGCAAACTTACACAATATGTTCTTTATTACCATCTATTAAATCTCTATAAAATTTATAGTTTTCAAATAGTTTCTACTATCTAAACAAAATATTTCTTGTATAAACAGTGTCATGTAATTTCTGTATACAAATGAGTTTATAAATTATACAAGGTGATGTTAAAATTGGGTACAAGTAGGATACGTTTAATAATGAAGAAAATCTAAATAATATTTTTTTCTAAAGTTTCTCCTGAGGAAACTTCTCTATCTTTGTTATACATGACGTCTCCATCTAAATTCAGACGGGTAGGAAAAGTCCTACTGTATATGTATATTTTATTTTAAATCCGCCAAGTCTGTTAATAAACAAGTCATTAGAATAACCTGGTCTAGCAACCAATACGTTTATGGTATTGACTTGCGCATGCGCAATACGTTCCGCGTCTCCAAAACAGCTGATTCAAATTTAAAAAATCCCGCTTACACGTCCCATAAAATCTATAAAACAGTTTACAGCATTGAAATCATTAAAATTCATAATAAATAATTATTACAGTTTACGACTCTATTAATCCCTACGAATCTATTAGTTTGTTCACGATTATATAAATTAATATGCTATGTTTTACAGGTGACACTATTACTGTAAGAGGCAGCTCTGGAGAATGAAAAATGAAGATAACATCGATTAAAAAGCAATAAACGTAAATGAAAAATTAAAAAATTACACAAACGTCTCCAACGCGCATTTTCTTTTATAAATTCTGCGGTATGTCGAAAGATGTCTTTGACATCAGCTGATCAGGCAACGCGTACGCGCTTGTGGCGTTGCCTGGACAAGCTGTCAAGAATATCGGTGAATATCTCCAAATTTCGTCGTTCCACCATCAAATAATTCACGGTAAGTTATTGAACATTCATTGTACCATTATTAAGATAATAGGTAACGACAATTTAGTTTTATTTTCATGGAAAAAGACCCTCAATGTCAAAACCACATAGTTGGCTTCGTTTCGCATTTGGGTGTGGATTGAAAGTTTTGCTTCGACAATTGTTTTGTTTTATCGTTGTTCTTGTTCGTTAAAACCGTTGTGGCTTTGTTAAAGTGGCGTGATATAGATACGAGGTAAATGTCGACGATTGTTGAAGTGTTGGAATTAATTTAAATGCGGTTTTCAGACAGGAAATTTTTCCATGATGACGCCAACTTGACATTTTATTCGTTTTTTGTACTTTTTATCGTTTATTTTTTACATGCGAGTTAATAAAGGATTAAAGAAATGTTTGAAATCTTACAGAGGTTTATTAACTGATTTTTACATTGGGAAATCTAATAATTACACAACATTCCTATGCATTACATTCCTGCAGTTTTCAGGAAATTGGCCTGGAAAACATCAGTTTTTGGCTTATTGATTAGGGTTGTATATTTTCCAGACTCAGTCAATACAATTATTTTTACTACATGTCTTTGAAACAACTATTGACACATGTATAAATTATGGTTAACCACAGTATTTTAATGAAATTATGCCTAATTTTTATCAAACTATTGTATTGTATTAGTTTCAGCTTGATGTACACCAATAGATATTATATAAAAGATTCACAACATTTACAAATATTGTGTAATTGCTTTGGTATCTTACAGAGCTCATAAAACTTTATAATTAAAAGTTGACACATACATCTAACAAATTTGTGTACAAATCATATTCAAAAGCCTCATTCGTCTCCTTTCTTTTCAAGTAGTTTGTAAGTGAACAAACTAAAAATTAACAAACAATAATTACTTGTTAATTAATTTGTTTTTTTAATTTTAATAGGATAATAATGTAATTATTATTATTACTATAATTTTTTAAAATTTAAATATATAATAATAATTGTTTATCTATATTTTTCAGATGATACTTCAGAGTTTTTCTAGAAATAATGCCAAACAATTTGACCATCTTGGAAAGTTATTGATGTGGCACTTGGAAAATCAATAGCCTGACATTGGTTTTGAAAACCAACAAAAATTATTTATTCACATTGGTTTGTAGCATTCTTTTATTTTTCTATTTTAAACATAGTTTACTATGTTAAGTGAACGAAAAATTTAATGTTTGTTAATTGAATTTTTTAGGCTTTTCTTGTTACAGTCATGGAGGAATATTGACTTAAACCAAGATGTTATTTTTGAATAATAGAATTATTACTATTAATAATGATATGGCAAAGAGTACATCAAGTGGAAGACTTCAATATATATTAATAAAGGTATACAATTTCTACATGAACTGTAAATTTTATAAAACTTATAAAAATATTTGTTACAGACTCAAATGTAAACAATGAGGAAAATAACTCCTGTTAGGACCAGGTTCTGGATAAATAGTACTAAAATTGAACAGGATGTTTAATTGAGATTATCGATACACAGTGAGTTTTTGTTACCTTGTGTGTGAGTAACACCGTGCAATTGAAAGTCTTTAATAAGTGAAGTTTGTGTAGTTAAAATTGGAACAACCATAAGCTAATATGCGTAAGTTGTTGAATTAGAGTTTGATTGATATGAATTATTTAACTTAATGTGGTCAATATATTAAATATAATATTTGTTTTTTAAAACATACACATACCATACAAAAATTATTTTTAGAGAAAAAAATTAACCTATGGACTATAACAGTTTGTAATTTCATAATTAGTAATTTACTTTTGATGTGTTTATTACTTTAAAAATGATTAACACTTTTATTTTGTGATTTGAAGGACCTGGACATCAAATAATTTGGATGTTTCAAGTACTCATCAAGTAAATTGTTGAAAACTTTGCAGTCTTCTTAAAGATAAAATAAAAGAAATTTTTTAATGGAAACTCAAATTATTAAATAAGATTGTACATTTTTTAAAATCAGTTAATTGAAATGATTTTTAGTACATATTTTCAAAATAACTATCAACACAGAACTGTAAATTATAGTATATAACATAATAAAATACAATTTTAATATATATTTTAGACAGTTTAAATCATTTTTTAAACATGCCTTCAAAATGACTATCAAAACAACAAAATTATAGTCTATATATAACATAAAATAGAATATTATTTTAATATTAACAAACTTTTGTCTTATATTAATTTCTGACCAATCTTCATTCTATTATTCTACCAGTGATATATCCCAAGATTTATTGAACTATGGACTATAATAATCACGATTAATAATTTATTTTTGATGTGTTAATTACTTTAAAGATGATTATGACTATTATTTTATAATGTAAAGGTTCTGAACACCAAATAATTAGGAATTTTATAAGTTATAAGTACTCATCAAGCAAATTGTTGAAAACTTCTTAACTTAGAGTCTTTTTAAAAATAAAATAAAAAATATTTTTTAAAGGAAACATCAATTATTAATTAGGATTGTAAATTTTCTAGACTCAATCATTTGGAAGTATTTTTAGTATATGTCTTAAAAACAACCATCAACACATCTGTAAATTATAAATTGTAACACATAATAAAATATTATATTAATGTTTAATTTTAACATTATGTGTTATATTAGTTTCAGTTCAAACCTCATTCTATTATTCTATCAATGGTATATCCAAAGAATTGTTGAACTATGGACTGTAATAGTCTTCAGTTTATTGGTAAATTATTTATTTTTAATGTGTTAAATACTTGATAATTATGTCTATTATTTTATAATCTAGAGGTTCTAGACATCAAATATTTTGGAATTTTCTATTTTACTTACACCAGGCAAATAATTGAAAACTTGTTAACTTTACAGTTTTTCTAAAAAGTAGATATTTTGAAAGAAACACCAACACATAACTATAAATTATTGTCTGTAATAATAAATATTATTTTAATGTCTAATTTTAACATCAAACTTTTATGTCCTCATCCAACTCATACTTGATTATATTCTACCAATAGTATATACCAGGGATGGGTAATCTGCGGCTCGCGAGCCACATGAGGCTCTTTCAACGATTATTTGTGGCTCTCGATAAATGTACCCGAGTTCCCTTTTCATTCAAAAATTATCAAGAGAAGTGAAATAAATGTTTTTAATTTAATATTTAAATTCAATATACATATTTTGTACTTTTATTTATATGTTTTCAATAAATATAATTTCTGTAAACTTCCATACCTTTTAAATACAAATTTAAATAGTATACATAATAATAGAAGCAAAAAAACAATTTAATTACTTAATTTGTAATAGATTTTTTTAAAACCACTAATATTTTTTATCAATGTGTTACTTTATGTAGTGTGCATAATAATAGAAGCATAAAAAGAACCTTTACTAAGAAGTTACCTGGGTTATAAAAGATGTGACGTCAGATAAATTTATTCCCACGAAAATGCGAGAACATGTCAGAGTAATTTTCCACAATGGTCTAATTTTTCCTGTTAATCTTTATTTCCATTAAGTTTTATAGATTTAATTTATCAATAATTATCTGTAAACAATTTATTTTCTTAGTGTTCTTGAATAATAAATAAAACTAAAAATTTAAGAAAATATTAATTAATTAAACAAACTCAATTGTATAATTTGGTTTAATTAAATTAAATTAAGAAAGAATTATATTACTGTAAGACTAATTTATTTAGTTTAATTATAAACAAGAAATTAATTATATTTTCAAGTTTTATCACACACAATTATTATTTTTAAAATTTTAAGACGTTTTTAATCTTAACAACAAATACTTTTTGTTTTATCTGGACAACAATATTTTAAAAAGGATTATTTCCATTTTTCAGCTATGTTATTCCAATTGGATTCCGAAATTGAGTGCGATGAGATAAACAATGAATACACCGATCATTTGACCATGGACACGTTCGCAAGGGGTATTGACATCTATTACAATATCATAAAAGAAATTGCTAACGTGCATAGACCATAAAAAATATCAACGTCCAAGAGGATAAATTGTGAAACGACTTATTTGGAAACATTTCCACAACAGGTCGGGAGAAATATGAAGAGATGAAATAAACGTTTTACATGCATTAAAGTTTGATTTTGTACATATGGTTCCTCCGAGCAATTCGTTCTTACTCCGTTTTCTTGTAATTGATAAATTACGGCTTTGTCTTCTGGCAAATTGAAATCGCACCGTCCCCCCCCCGGGTGCCGAATGGACTTGTCCGCGGTACAAAAATCGATTTTTGCCGGGTTTATTAAATTGGATGTATGTGCATTTCTCGCAAACGCACATGCCGGAAATCTGTTTTTCTGGTACGATTTCACCGGAATATTGGATGTTTTTCAGGCGATATGGGTTCATTTGTTGCGGAATGTGGATTACAAATATTGCCGTCTGCCATGACAGTTTCCGGCCGCGGACGTTCCCGGCAAAATCTGAAAAGGCTTAAAACTGTCGCATTACTGTGTCGGCCGACAATTGGGTAATGCACGGCGAAAGGCGTGTCAAAATTTTCGCCGAAAAACGCCGATTAATTTGTCGTCATCGAATTTTAACGGATTTATTCCGTAAGTCGATAAACTTAGGTTAAATTAAATGTCAGGCGCCATTGCCATGTGCATCGTTTCTCGACGTTGTGTGTTCGTCTTGCCTACGTTTGCGCGCCGACCAATAGAAATCGCGCGGGAAACACTCGTGACCTGCGCCGGCCAATCGACAGCGCGCGATTTGAATTCCCTCTTCGTCCTTTGTGGCAACCAGGAGTTTTGTATACATTCGTCGGGTGTACGGTGCTGTCAGTGTTAAAATCATATTTATGCACGATTTTCATGAAAATACGATCGGACACAACGAAATCTCTACGGAAATTAAATCGGTAAGTATTTTATAATTTTTGGTGATAATTTTTGCGTGCATTTCTGTTACAAAACGTGCGAAATCGACGAAAACAGTTTTTTCGTAATTCGCTCCGTGAGAATGGACTCGTCCTAACGAACAATCCCGCTCTTTTGTGTGGACGCGTGTTATCTTATCAATTATTGGGGAAATGTTTGTTTGGGGACAATTCTGTTATGAAATGTTACGTGATTTTTGCGTTGTTCCGGAAATTATTGCCGGCCGATAACGAACTGGCAAACGTCCATTTAAATTGCATGTAAATAAACAGTAATGGGTACACCCACCTCGGAAGTTTTTTCTCAATTCATTTTATATTTGTTTTATTATGAGTCCAATTGGAGCTTTTGGATGTTACTGTTGGTGTTGGTTTTTGTAACATTATACGTTTGCGAATAAAACGTTTATTTTAAGCAAAAATTGCTAGGCGGGAAGAATAGTCAAGGTCAAATGGAAATTAGTTTTGATGTATGAGGAAAACGTTGCCCTCTTCAACAGCTTCGCACAAAAGCGATTATTTTTCAAATTGAACAGTCGACAAAAAGACCTGTCACTTTGTTTACGATTTATGATTTCTTTTCGACGGTTCAGGTTGATTCTCGGGGTTGTTTCTTTTGTCCGGCCACGGCCATTGTGTCCGGAGTCAAGTCGTACACAAAGAGGCTCGACGTGTGTGTGTACCTGAGGAGGCGACGACAATTCGTCGTTATTCCGCAAAATTATCCTAATGAGCCGGACGGATGTATTGGGATTTAATTTCATCTCGGAGTATTATTATTGGCACCCTCTGCCGATGCTCGTTCCCCTCTCTGTCTATCTCACGTACGGGTCGGCCATCTGCCGGCATACCGTGCGCCAAGAGAACGGCTACCAGAAATGGTTTGTGGGTAAACCTGAGGAGCAATCATGGGCACCGAATAAATGTTTTAAAATTGATTAACTTTGTTGTTGGTGATGTCTATGTCGCTTGCAGTAAGTGACAATCGGCAATGTATGATAAGCGATGGTCCCGTTGGTGAATTTGTCATTTACCAAATACTAGTTAATACTTTAAACCAATGGCGGCTCGTGCATTGCCACAGAGTTCCTAACAAAATTAATTACCTATGTTCTCTAACTGAAATGTTAATTTTTTATTGTATAGAAACACATAAACTCATATTCAGAAGTTGGGGATGTTGTTATTTTATCTTTTAGAATTTTTTTAAGAATTAAGTAAAATCTCGTGAGAGATATTCAGTAAAAAAACATCTATAATAAATCAACAATTTTTATTTTTAATCAATTTTATACATACTGTAGCGGCCATAATTCTAGAAACATTAAAAAGTATTAAAAGTATGAGCTGATACTACATGTATGACGGTACCTTTAATGTTTATTGTTTTTTTCTATTATTTTTGTGTTTACTATGCAACTGATCAATCTTATTTTATTTTTACTTTATGGACTTACATTGGTTAGCGGATCCCCATCCACCCCATCTATCCCTTCGTTTTATCCCAGACCTACAAGGAAAATCCTGGTTTCTTCTAAAAGTGTCCAATTTTAACTTGCTTAGGATAACATCACTGGACCACAGAACAGTGGGAACAAGTAGTTTCAGTGACGAGTCTAAAATTAATTTATAAAATTTATGCTTATGTTAAACATCTTACAGGGACAAAACTGCAAAAGTTTGTTATACCCACAGTGAAACATGGTGGAGGTTCAATTATGCTATGGAGATGCTTTAATTTTTCTGGCGTAGACCCCATAGACTGATTTATGTACTGGGATGTTTAATATTAAACAACAATTTGCTTCCATATATTGAATATGTGTGTTTCAACAAGAAAACAATTCCAACAAATCGTAACGAAATCATTAAAAGTCGCATTCACCATGTATCAAACCTCTAGAAAACATTTGGATTCAAGTTTATAACCAAATTTGACATTAAATAAAAGATTAAGGAATTAAAATATTTAACATTTTAAAAAGTTTCTATAAAAATGACCACCACTGTATGTTCTATTTTGTGTTGTTCTCTTAACAAATTTCTTCCAACACCATAATGACCTTGAAATGGGTAAAATTCTTGAAGTATTCAACGATTTCGTGGAACACATCGTTTACACTAGACAGGAACTCGAGGATCATCTTTGTTTGTACAACCCAATTCCACTTTAATATGTTCAGTGAACATGAGACTTGACCCATTCCAGTCGTTACTTATGGTCGTGGGTCAAAGTAAGCGACGCAATGTTCTTCGTGAACAAAAAAAAAAATAACATTTGTCAAGCGTCTTCGTACTATACCTGGAGCGTAACAAGCTCCTGCGGACTTTTCTAGCTGAACAGCCAGTTGCGATGAGGACGCTATAGGGTCCCTACTGAAATTATATTGGTTTGCAGCAGTTTTTCTTGGTCTATAACTCTTTGGTGTTTCTTAAGTAGAGCCAGTATAATAAACTCGAGTACTCGAGCGAGAAATGCTTCTTCGTGCAACATTGAGCCCACCTGCAATTTCGATCTGATTAACCCCAGATTCCAACATTCCAATTGTTCATCTGTACTATTATCTGAGCAAATATCAGTGCAAACTTCAATGGAAATATACAAGATATTCCTGTTTTTTTTTTTAATAATTTTTACCCCAACTATTGGAAGTATTGAAAAAAATTGAAAAAATGTGATAACCCTTGTAGATACACTTTTTAATCAGTTGCAGCAAAGTAAAATCGACCCACGATATCGATAATTTTGAACACAGTGTCATTGAAGTTCGAATAATTATATAATAACGTTAGTGAAGCGTGATGAACCATCAGAAAATAAATGTATCCGTTTATGAATTCCTGCTATAATAGTTAGTTGCATTACTTTTTACTTTCGGAATACTTTGCAGAATATTCCGACAAGTTTCTGAGGATGAACTCACTGCCATGTGTTTCTTTTATCTCACACTCTATAAAGAATGTTTACGGACTGAACTGTCTTTTATTCATTCAAGTAATGAATGGTTCATTACCTCTTCTAAAATTTTAATAGCATACAATCTTAAGGGTAACTAGAAAATTATTGGAAATTGTGGTAACAACATTAGAAAGAAACCGATGCTTTTCAACTCTAAAACGTAATAAAAGGTTCCAAAGAAATTTAATAACCGAAAATTTATATTTAACCGCTCTTTCCATCCTATCCATTCAGAAAAAGTTAATCTCCGAAGTAGAAAAGAACCCATGATAGGCTTGATTTCTAAAAAAATATTCCCTGAAATGTTTACCACGAGACACCACTGCCTCGGCGCATTATTATTGGCACCCTCCACCGATCCATGTTCCCCTCTCTCTCTCTCGAGTTCGGGTCGGCCATCTGCCGGTAGGTGTACAGTCGCGCCAAGAGTATGGCAACCAGAAACGGGACGTGCCCGTTTTATAATACCTGAGGAGCGATCATGGGCGCCAAGCAAATGTTTTAAAACTGATAAATTTTATGATTCATTGGGCGCATTGTTTTTGCGTTGTTTATGTTTCTTACAGCAATTGACAATCAGCAATGTGCGATAAGAGGTGGATAGTCGCTAAAGTTGTCATTTAACAAATGCCAGTTATGCTTTAATCGTCATTAGTTTGTTCTTCATGTCTATTTCTTTTACTTTTTTATCATTTTGTTAGATATGTGATACTTTGTGGAATTATAGTTTGTAAATATGTTTTGCTAATGAGTAAGTATTTGTTTTAAAAGGTATGTTTGTGTAATGATTAAACGTTGAAAATAAAAGGCCTGCTCTTATGAAAATTTTAGTTGGCTATCCCTGGGCATAAAAATTTCTTATATTTTTTTAACATTGGTAAATATCAGTTTATTAATAGAAATAATTAGTTACAAATATTTTCCAAATTATTATAATTCAACTTCAACATCATTAATTATTAATCAAATTAAGCCGTAAACATTATAAAATATAGTTTGTACCGATTAATTTATTATTATAAATTGTATCATTGTTTAAAAATAAACTTTTTGATAAATTTACTCTTAAACTTTAATATTTTAATTACTACTATTATAATTATTTTTAAAATAATATTTAATATTAATTTAATATTAAAATAAAATGAAAATTTATTAATGATTCTGTATTAATTTAACATTAATATTAAAAAAATTGAGAATTTATTAAATATTCTATATTAATTATTAAAAAAATTATTTTTTTTTTTCAAAATGTCTCTAAAATCTTTATATTATTATCAATTTTGAAGTTGTTTTTAAAATCACATCGTTTAATACAAAAAATATTGAAATTTTATAAATTAATCTATATTAAGTAATTTAAGAATGTTTTAAATTAATTTATTATCATAAATTGTTTGTCACATGAATTGCATATACTATTTAAAACTACTCGTTTCGAAGAAAGTTTTATATCTTAGTTTTATTATATCTTTGAAACTAGTTTTTATTTAAATCCTATTGACTGATTTTAAACCTTTTATTTTATAATACCATTAAATATTCCCAACACCAAAACGTTTCAATATTACCTGCTATTGAATACGGGACTGTGATATCTAGGGGGTAGTTTGGGGTCTGTTACACTTTTATTAATTCAATGGAAATATACAAGACATTCCCGCTTTTTTTAATTATTTACCCCAACGACTGGAAGTGTTGAAAAAAGGTTGAATAAATTTGATAGCCCTTGTAAAGATACACTTTTTAATCAGTTGCAGCAAAGTAAAATCGACCCTCGATATCGATAATTTTGAACGCAATGTCATTGAAGATCGAAACAATATTGATAACATTAGTGAAGCCCAAGATCTAATAGGCGATGAACCATCATCCCTTTATGAATTCCTGCTTTAGAGGTGTGCGATTATAAATTGTACAAAAGATCATTCATAATATTTCAACTTCGAAATTGTTTGCCAATTTAAATAAATAGTTATGTTTATATTTATTCTTTAAATTTGTGTCCCTTTTAATACCCATTTAAAGACATAAAGTACACGTGCTACTTTTAGCTTTGTGATTGTTTTAATGTTTATTACCGACATTAAACAAGAAATGCAATAGACCGTAATAAATATGCATACACAGGTAGAATAGATAATGTTTCTTTGAATCAATGTCCGTGTGAAATAAAAAATACACGTGAAGAACTCTCGACGGGAAATGAACTCGTGAAACTAGAAATCGCAAAGGCAAAGACAGTACTAAAATTCGTGATGATGAAATACAAATACTTTTAAGTACGTGTTAAATTGTTCCATTTAGATATGTCGTAAATATTTAGAAGCATCGGGATTAACGGTTTTGTTAATGTAAAATGTTAACGATACAATTTTGTTTTACGACTGAAATTTACGGTGTAAAAATTATTATAAGCGATTATAAACATGGGAGACAGAGTGCACAATAAAGAGGGGTATGGACATTTCACCCCCTGGGATCAATATCGTGGGGAGAGGGTTTTACATCACTTAATCATTCAGGCATCTCTAGTGGACTGAAACCCAATTACACAAAACATCTGCGTGATATTTATGAATTTTATGTCTTTATTAAAGTTTATTTTTTCATTTTTTGTAACAGAAATTGTTTGACGCAATTGTTTATAACATTGGTTGAAATTCTAGAGGAATTTTGCTAATTGTAAATCAATTTCCCCCAGAATATTAATGCCATGTCCGCAGCAATGGATATGTTTTTGAGCGCGACGGACTCGCTGTCCTTCCCCGACATCCTCGACATCGACATCAAGTCGGAGATCGACACGCTGGTGGGCGGTCACAACGACTTCTCCGGCCTCAACTTCAACGAGCTGCCGCCGCTCGAGTTTGAGGACGTGCACGACATCAAATGGTTCTCCTCCCATTCGAACCACTCGAACTCGAGCCTGAATCTGGAGTTTGGCAGCGAGGACGGACCTACGATGGTCAATCCCAACGCCGTGATGCCGCTGATGTCGCTGGCGCAGAGCATGAGCTCGCCATCACCCACGCCGAAGGAGAGTCACCTGACGTTCTCACCTGCCACCATCAAAATCACGTCGATCAAACAGGAGGCGGATACCGTGAAGCGAGACCTGATACACAAGTTGGAGGAAGACGAAGTGGAGGTCGAGGAGAGGAAGCCGGTTTTCAAAGCGATCACCAAAGTCACGCCGATAATCAATAAGCCGACTGTTAAAACCATTTCCGCGTCCAAGCCACCAACTTTGCTCACCTTCAGAAACGCAGTGTCCAGACAAGTTGGTAAGTAATCATTGCAAGTTTTATCCTTCTTCGTTCTAACCATATTTGTTTTTTTACAGTGCCAGTAATCACGGGAACTCCCATCACAGTAGCCCAAATGAACAACGTCACCACAGTCCGTACTCTGACGGCGAATGTGAACCGTGGCCAAAAAATAAACACCAATAACAATCACCATCACAGAGGCATGTACGACGATAATGAGCGGTCGTTCCCGAAGCCGGCGTACAGCTACAGTTGTCTAATAGCTATGGCGCTGAAGAACAGCCGCACCGGCAGCCTGCCCGTCTCCGAAATCTACAATTTCATGTGCAAACATTTTCCGTACTTCAAAACGGCGCCGAACGGCTGGAAGAACTCCGTGCGTCACAATCTGTCGCTGAACAAGTGCTTCGAGAAGATCGAGAAGCCGGCACTGAACGGTGCGCAAAGGAAGGGCTGCTTGTGGGCGATGAATCCGGCTAAGATCAGCAAAATGGACGAGGAGGTGCAGAAGTGGTCTAGGAAGGACCCGTCCGCTATCAAGAAGGCCATGGTCAATCCAGGTGTGTAACTATATCTATTTTCTGTTATTTTGGACATATTATTTAGGAACCGATCATTATTTTGGTGTAAATTTTTACAGAAAACTTGGAAGCCTTGGAAAGGGGTGAATTGAAATTCTCGTGCAGCTATGACGAAAGCGATAACTTTGGCGACTCCTGCGGCAGCGCAGAGAGCGAGGAGGGCAGCGACTCCGAACACGAAGTGGAGGAAAAGCCCACCTACAAATTTATCAATGTCCAAACCATCAAAGAAAACGGAGACGTCAGCGATCTCGATATTGAGGTAAGATTTACCATAAAGCAATAAATTATTGAACTACTATGATAAATCCTGGATAATTAATTAATTATATTATAATTTCAGTTGTTTTTACGTTTTGTTTATTTTCATTACAGGTTTCTGACGGTATGTACGAAGACATGGACGACG
This sequence comes from Aethina tumida, assembly GCF_024364675.1. Classification (NCBI taxonomy): domain Eukaryota; kingdom Metazoa; phylum Arthropoda; class Insecta; order Coleoptera; family Nitidulidae; genus Aethina; species Aethina tumida. The sequence goes on from NC_065439.1 coordinate 19,894,199, forward strand.
ATCACGAATTGTTGCGGGTAGAAATGGCGCTAGCGCAGAAGGAGCTGTTGTACGAAAGAACGGTAAATAACAAGCGGAGAAGGACGTACATTATCCAGAATTAAAATGAACGAAAACCAAGACGAGTGAGTAAACGGAGATGCTTTAAGCATCCTAAAAAATGAGAGAAAAGAATTTGTCCTATCTGGGTTAGCAACTCCATTGATATGTAATGTGAAGCTGTGTAGATTGGTGATATAAAAATTGTAAATATTGTATTTTTTTTCTACCGTGTATGTATCTTAGAAGATATCTGTTTTATGTTCCAAAATTCGAGATATACATCAAGACTGCCAAGCTCAGCAATTTTAGCTAAAAGATGTATTTTATTATAGTTTCTTATAGACGGAAGAATAACGGTTTTGTGTTGATTGTTATTACATTACATTTTTTATTCGTAGTGAATTGTCTCCCCTACATTGTCTCGAAATGTAAGCCGACAACAGTATTCTATAGAAGTGAAGGACTGATGGCAATTAGATCATGCTTTCAACTTAAATTTGAACAAAACTGCAGATATGTACTTACTAGTTTGTAATTATTTGGTGGCGCAAATTTTATTCCATTGAATTATCGTTATAATAATTTATTTTACGATTGCGAGTGTGAATATAATTTCCGTGAATGTATAGCTTCATTTTTTCATATTGGATAATGACATGTGTTATTAGAATTGAATGGTTCTTTATAGTATATTATCAGTGGAATGTAATTTGTAAGAGTGCAAAAATGTGTTCTAATTAACAATTTTAAATTTAAGTTGCAAAGTTTTTAGTTATGTACAAATCGTGCCTTGGCTCCTAACTTAACTTCTTGGTCATTTCCTTATTGCGGGACCAGTTCAATCACAATTTTTTAATTTTATGTTTTTGTTCATCATAATAATAATGATTATTTTTATTATGCCAATGTGATAATTCGTGTTTTTGTGACCTGTTACGTTTGTTGTGTTCGTTTTCATTTTTTATTTAATTGTCTAATTTAAAATGGAAATGATCATGTCACTTATTGTTCAAGTAACGATTTATCTAAAAGAAATGTGACTACCTCAAAAATTAAACATCATGCTGAATTGTTTGTAAACAAGTTCCTTTTTGGTGGACATTTTTCTTTTTGTTTTTATTTGTATGTGTATTGTGAAAATGTGGTTCATGACAGGTTTATGTATGAACCAAGTTTTCTGAAATATTTCTTTTATATTAGTATAGAATTGCACAGTAACAGATCATTAAAAACTTGTAGAATAGAAGAAATTGTTATTTTATTTAGAAAAATGACTGATTATTTCATAACCATAGCTGGTAGCTTTTTGCAAAATATACATATTGTATTATGTATATTTTACGACAAGCAGCCCAATCTATCTCTTAGTCTAACGTTAACTATCCTTGTGTATAATATTATTTTTACATTTTTTGTAAACTAATTTTTAACTTAAGTCCATGTACAAATTTTGTTAGTGTCTAAGTAAATATTGGTAAATAAAAGATGATGTGATTTTTCATATACAAAATGGTTTTATTAATTTTTGAATATACGTATTTTTAATATAATATATTTCTAAGATAATAACACAACAGTCCTTAGATTTGTGGTATGCATGCTAGGGAATTGATTAATTGTGCATAAATTTCAATTCCTTTCAAGAACGTTTGTACGCCAAGAAATTCGTCATTATCATGCAACAAAATTGGAGTTTTATTGATCGGAGAAAAACCAAGAACTGGCACGCCGATTCCTCTCAAGTATCTACTATTTGTTCCGCCAGGGAATATTTGAGTTTTAATCTTCAACCCTCTGAAATTTATATGTTAAGTGATACTCAGTTTGTTAATTTATGCTTACAATTTGTTTATAGTATTCTTGAAAGTAATCCAGTAAGGATTGGAACTGTCTATTTTGGTTGGTGCAATTTGAGGTTGTTTTTGAATGAAATCTATGTAAACATCTGGACCTGCCTCTTTACACCACTGATTAATTGTTTTTTCCCATTGCTCCACATCCAAAGTTACTGGTATTCTACAGTCAATTGTGAAGGATAATTCTGGTGGAACCACATTAGACTGAACTCCACCCTAATAGATATTTTAATTGAGTAAGTGACTTAGAAGTAAGCAATTAGTTTACCCAGAGCTTAGTTAGGTTGATGGTTGTTACATCTCCTATGGTAAAATGTGGATTATTTGCCAATTTTAGTTTTTCCTGACGTCTGAATTCAAAGAATTTATCTAAAATATAAGAAACCTTTTCTCCGGCAGTGTCGTCATGTAGAAGTGAACCATGTCCAGGTGTACCCGGGCAATGTATGTCCATGTCTAAAATTAATCTATGCAGTACAGTACACTGTATAAACATATTTTAAGCACTTACACCAAATGCATCTTTCACCATAAAACACTGAAAATTCTTCGTTTTCACTGGCCATACCTTCGTCAAGAGCAAATCCAACATTCAATTCGTCAAACTCTCGAGTTTTTACCAATTTTTTCATGCCATCTACCCCACCAATTTCTTCATCTAATAAGACGAATGTGGAGGAAAGTATCTTGTGTGTATCTTGTAGTACTTACCTGGTGTGAAAATTAAATGTACGCTTCGCAAAGGTTTTTTATTTTGAAGCTTGAGTCTTCTTATAGCTTCCAAATATTGAATTCCGACACATTTCATGTCTTGCGAACCTCTGGCATATATCTTGTCGTTTATTATTTCAGCTGCAAACGGCTTTTTGGTCCATTGCTCCTAAAATATCAGCAAGAAAATCTAATGCAGAAATAATTTTGGGCAATTTATACTTCATATACTGGAACAACATCCATGTGACTGCTCAATGCAATCGTGGGCAAGTTTGGATTAGTTCCAACCCAAGAGATGATCACTACCGGATTGGTGGGTGTGATTTGGACAATCTTAATCGGTAAACCCAAATACTTCGCTTGTGTTTTCAAAAAACTAACGCAAGGTCCTAAAACTTGTAAATTAGTATCCTTACATTGTACTAGCCAAAGATCATACCGTAGTCAACATTGGGATGCACAGAAGGTATCCTCAAGTACTCCTGAAAATTATTTATCGCTTGCTGGTCCAATTTTTCCTTATCCTCCATGGTAATGACGCTCATGTTGTAACACTACGTTTGTTTGTCGCAAACGATTCATTCAGCATTTAAATTAACATCGAGAGCGCACACTTTATCATTTAAGCCAGCCGGTGGTAATTTTAATCAAACAATTGTTACAAACTGCCTGGTAAACAACCAAAGATAACCCACGATATTCGGACGAGGCCGGAATTTTAAAAACAAGCTCTTGGGAAAGTTGTTTTCCATAGGTAAAATAATATGGCCCTGCAGTTAACAATGTGAACATTGGAAAGTTATGATTAAAGAAAGTAGTTATGTGAAATAGTTTTAATCGTCGACAATAATTCTCTACATTTTAAGGCAATTTTATCTTGCGACTAGATCAAGTATTTACTCAATTAAGCCCAGTTTTATTATTCGTATCCACAATTCTGTAATTTTATACTTACCACACATCTTACTGTTAATAAGGATTTAATTAATTGGGAAAAAACACATGTAATACTTTCCTAAATGTTTTATTTGAATTTTAGTTTATTTATTACAACAAAGTATACATAAAACAATTCAGATATTAAATGACTATTAAGAATGACTAGAAAATAAATGGAAAATAAAGCGAGATTGAAAATCCGTGTTTTACGGGTGTTCAACTCTAAATCTATTATTCAAATTCAAGAGGTTGAAACAGTATTAAAAATATTAAAAAGTACATAATGAAAAGGAGAAGATAATATGACTAGTACATTTATTTATCCCATTTTAAAGTTAACATTTTAAGATTATATGATATAAGTACAAATATTTCTAAATGGGCACATATAAAACATTTAACAATAAAAGTACAACTGTACTGAAACAGTCAATTTTTTTGGTTATTCTAAAACTCCTTAAAAGGTCACAAAATTTTCAATTAGCTTTAAAATTAGAGTATTGAATAATATCAGCATTTTGAGCAACATTGGTGTTCTAGGTAGCATCTCTTCTAATTCAAATGGGTCTTTGATTACACTTTTACTAACGGTTGCAAGAAATTATAATACTAAAAAAATATTTCATCGAACGGGATATGTTTTAGTCGTCAGTGATAATTTAATTAACATTCTTGCAACCCACCAGTTATTTACTTAAACTGTTTTTAACGATACCATGTTTACATTTAGAATAACCTTATTATGTATCTAGGTACATTTAGAGGTATTTTGGGCAAAAACGTTTACTTTACATGGAATCCACGGAACATTTAACACAGTGAATTATGTCTAACATCAAACATTAAATATATAGAAAAATCACATTAGTATAAAAAATAATAACAGTGGAGAAACAATCTTTTAATATCAAAATATTTAAGACAAGCAGGTTCATCAAATGAAGAAAGCGTACCGATTTGGCAAAACGTACAAATACAGTGAAAATGTGCTTTGTACGCTTATCCAATAGTGTTGGTGCATCAATTTTGCGAACAAACGTTTAAAAACACAACTTTATAAAGTATGTCAGTCGTGGGGTTTTGTTTGTACCTTGTTAGATTAATAATTAATTAACAACCAGAGAAGCGCAAGAGTTGCAATAGTAATGGCGAAAATATGATACCAGGTGTTACAGGTTAAGATGTGTGCTTTTAAATGTCTTGCTATAAGTTTTATAAACACCAAGTATCTGTGACATTTAACTAATTACTATGTACTTTGGAAATTAGACTTGAATGGAGATTAACTTAAAAAGGCTCCTTTACATGATGGATTCTGTATATAATAGGAAAGGTACTAAGATTGCACAGGAGTCCCTACCTTTAATAAGCATGAATAGGAGTGAAACACTCCAATTTATAAATTAGTTTACCTTAAAATTAATGACTTAAGAAAGTTCTTCAAAAAATATACATTACAATCCAAACTAAATGTCTTTTTTGCATTGTTCATACGGTTTAACAATTGGAAGCTTAGCGATATATGTTTCCATGTTTTTAATAAATATCACATTTAGTTAGAATATACATACATATGGTTTTTTAAAGAATAATGGCAAGCTTTTTGGGTGGATCACTTTTTGGGGGGGATGGTATAATCCGAAGAATGACATTACACACAGGTTTCTTCAATATATACAAAAATGTACGTTTCTCAATTTGTTAGACTGGCGACTCTTTCTAAAAATAATCAGGAAAAAATCTGGGATTTCCTTGTAATGATCACTTCATTTAGAATCGTGAGTCTCGCGTTTGTCAACGAAATACTAAATCTAAAATGAAATTGTGCCAATCGTCCTTCCAACGAGGACTTTCGCATTTTAAACGGCCGTCTCCCTGAACACCTTCACGGGGTTGTCAATGTTCTGGATGTAGATGTAACTGGTCACTGTCGTAGTCGGACTGCTGTCCACAATGTCCTGAACTTTTGGCACTTTCGAATCAGTCAAGTTTATACTGTTCATTGCGCTCAGCAACGACCCTGTATTGTTGGAAAGAGAAAAGAGTCCACAGGTTAACTTTTTGTACAAATTTGTCACATCAGTGCACACAAATCTACAAAAGGTTATTGGAAGCTAACCAAACTTACTTACTTTATATAAAGTAGTTAGCTAATAAAATAAATTAAATAATTAGTTTGAAAAACACCCTGTATTTTCATAATAAATAATTATATTGTTTATTTTTAGGTAGGAACTACATTAACTATTTAGTACTTGTTCTGGTACAGTAGAGTTATTGTACTATAAAATTGAAGATCAGTTTGGTCAGCTTGTGCAAGCATGCAAAAAAATCAACAACAAAAACTACTGGATGCATAACATTGCAGCACTAGAAATGTTTTGTGGTTTAGGTGTAATTTTTCACTGTGGTTTTATCTTCTTGTAGCTTCAAAATCCATCAAGAGAAATCTTTTTCAATTATTTATTTCGTATGTAGTAATACATTTACATACATTAGTCTTATTATTAAAAACAAAAGAAGCTACTAGTCATCAGGTTTAATACGTTTCCTCCCATATTAATTTCCAAAATTTTTTTTCATTTACATCTTTCCATTTTAATGATCTTGTATCATCAACATCTCATCTGCATAATTTATTCCATTGCACATCTAAATATCAACTCAAGAGTCACGAGAGGCTACAACAATCGATAGTCTTTCGCTTATCTTTGACTTTGCTCTTGTGTTTCCTCTGAATATTACAGTCTTCTGGTATAAACGTGAGTTCGACAGCATCTTTGGTCAACGAATAGTCCAGCGTCTCTTTGGATTGGCCTGTAATACAATCTTTGCCGTAGTCACCCCAGTCTTCGTCGGAGGAACTGTGATGGCTCTGCAGCCTGTTCAGCGAGTGCCCGCTAACGCTGGAACTGGACACCAGCCTGTCCCTCTGCGTCTTGGGCACCTCGGACATGGCCCTGCCCCGAAAAAAGTTGTCGCTCGTGCCGATGTCCACGTTCTCCGAGGCAGACCGCTTCATCAGCCTGGGAGACTTGTTCAGTTCCTCCCTGATAATTTTCTCCAGCCTACTCTTCAGCTGACTGGGCGATACGGTTTTGATGCGGGCCTCCGTTTCGGCCAGCGTCTCCGCTTTCTCCGGCATCGGCGAGTGGGAATCGACGCTCTCCGGCGTGTACGGTTCGTGAGTGAGCATGTCCCTGGTGATGGGTTTGTGCAAAAATCGACTGTCTATCGGCAAGTCGGCGAAACTTTGTTTGGTATTGGTGATGTAGTCGCTCATGTCTACTACGTTTATCATAACGGAAGCATACGATTGACAACAAGTGCAAACGGCTGGCAAGCATACAAACGGCGCGTGATCGCAACAAAGAACAGTACCTGCGTTCGACCTCAGCTCCACCCTAAGATACACTGGCTGTAAACAAAATATTGAATGTGTCAATTAATGTCTGGCGAATGTTTATTCAGGATACACATGGGCATGTAACAAATCATAACTAAAATGTTCTTTATTGTATTTACGAGTGAAACCAAAAGCAAAAGGTTCATTGTAGTTTAAGCGAGGCATGTCTAAACACACGAGCTGCAGGAATTTCAATATGTACATAAAATGAGTTTATTAAAAATGTTTAGTGAGAAAATATTGTCTTTTTCACGGACTTGTTGATTGACAGTTTTTGTTTCATGGCAATATGTACTATACATTTTTGATCTATTTTTACATTTTATATACAAATAATTTGAAGCAGAATTTTTGTATTATTTATTTTAAATGTATTTCTACAACTTGTAATAATTCAAATATACACTGCGTCTCTTTTGAAGTGAATTATTTAAAAAATCGGAATACCAATGGCAACAAACATATTATCAAAATAAGTTTTAATAAACAATGTAATCTACTGCATAAATAAAACAAAATTGCATCAACAACATAACTTTTAAATCAGTAATAAAATTAACATTACCAAATTCCTTGAGAAATTAATAAAATAAACATAATTTTAAAAAAAAACAATTTGAACTACTCCATCAGTACTTAAGAGGTTCCCATTGCTTTACAGCTTACACCAGCCTCATATACTTAATAAGTTGCTTAATTATGACCACAACTGTAATATAATATTATTGGTCAAAACAAAACATATTGAAAATATTTTTAAATCTATTTAATTTAGGAAATTCAAATTATCCACTTCAAAAGACACGCAGTAAAGACAATATTTTTGCTCCACGACAGAGTATTATTTTCACTTGTATCAAACATACACGTTTCCGACTTTAAATTGATAAAACTTTGGGATTCGACAATTTCTAGCTAAAAAATCAAAAAAGGGTGGCGACTATACTACGTAAAACGGACATGTACCTCAGACTTCAGTTACCAACATGTGAAAATCCAGAAAAACTGGCTGCGTACACGGATAAGAGAAAAAGAGAAGAACAATAAGAGCAATTAAAGACCCAAACAAAATTCAACACTCGAAAACATTGCAGGAAACGAAAATAAAATAAAATTTTCAAGTGTTGTCTTTCGTCAAACCATCATTGGTCAACCCAGAAACTCACCTTGTGATCTCCCATGCACGTATCACTTCCCATTATATTATACTTCACCTCAGCCGCGTCGTCCACGAGTTGCTTAGCCGTGTGGCTGAGAAGCACCCTGTCGCACCAGGCGGGACACCGCGTCATCATGTACTTGGATCCGAGGCCTACTTTCTCCTCGAACGGATAGGAAGGCGGGAACGTTATGGGGTATTCGGTGAGGTGGTCTTCGAACGCCTCCAGCTCCTTGTCGTAGGACTTCAGCTACAAATACAGTTATAAGGGGTGTCCTAAGACGAAAACATAATCTTACCCAAGTGGGCGACGGATTTAAGAAAACCGACTGGTGATCCGAATGGTTGAACTCCTTTTTACCCACACTCAAAATGCATTTACTCGATTCATTCGTGTACTGCAGCAGGTTCTTGTTGTTCTGCACCTTATTGAGACCCTCCGTAAGTTTCTGGAACGCCCAAAATTATTAAACGGAACGTAAATTAACAAAAACATTTACATTCACAACGCCTTCAGTGTCAGTTCTGAAATTGAAGTCGCCGAACAGGAAGTAAGGTGCCTTTCCGTACGAGTCGTTGTGGAATTTGTTGAGGGTGTAGTCGAGGGCCCGTCTCCTGTTCTGTGAGTACACCGACGGATACGATTCCATCGCAACGAAGTTCGACGCGTCGTGGAAAAGGTGGATGTTTATCAAATCGACAACTGTACCCTGTATGGACCATCTTGTACGTAGGAAGCCCTTTCTCGACCACACACTCTGAAACACAAAATTTTCAAATGTTATTTCATATTAATATTTTTTATATTAAACTTTTATGAATTAAAATAAGTCCACTTTAATTGTTCTTGATTTGTATATACAGGTTGATCACCTAACTTATTCACTGGAAGTTTTATAACAATTATAACTTGACTCTTGAACTACTTTCTGTCTGCATATTTGACTTGTATATGACTATACAAATCTATACCTAAACCCATTGGTTTTAGAGTTATAATCATAATTATTTTCCAAAAATTTTGACAAATTGATGGTCGAACTAAATTGTCACCAATTTTGATGCTGGAATTTTTTGTATACACGTTAACTAAGGACCATCCTATAAGGAGCCATTATTAGACCTCCCAAACTTTATACATTTATATTTTTACATTTAATTTTGTACATCTTAGACATGAACAATTTAGTCAATTTCAACGTATCAGACAAACAGAAGAACAATTAATTAATTAACAAGGAAATTTCCGGTAAAACATAGAAGTGAAAGAATTTCCTTAATGAGAATTCCTCATTACATTATATTGCAGCAATTTGTGTTGCATAGTTCCCTCTCTGTCCATTAATAGGTGCCAGTTTCGACAATTAATGAACCCGTTTATTAATAGCACGTACCAACCCGAACTGCACAATAAGCGGAAGACACAAAAGATATAAAATATCATTTTGTGAATGTCATTGTAAATAATGCGCTTTGTTTGGGAATCCATTGTGTGTTTTCGTGTGAAATTCGACTCACCGTAACAATTTAAAATAAAACGAATACGATTGAATGTAAAACACGCTGGAAGACAGCTAAAATTATATGATTTAATAACTTACATAACACATTTAAATTCTATAAATATAAATGACCGTTAATTTTAATAAAATTATTTTAATTCAAGGTTCAATTGTTAATTATTGTTTTTGTTTAAAGTCAACTTATTATGATTGAATACATTACATTACTACATACTATTTATTGAAATTTAAAGTTTAATGAAGGTATCAAATTAATATTCAAGTTGTCAGAAGTACAGCAATAATAAACTAAATTAGTACTACTATTAGTGGACATTATTATAGGAACATTTTAAAATATTAAATATGTTAGCTATAACTCTTTTATTTAAAGTAAATCGTTAAAATAATGTGAATTTTCTATTGTTGTTTTATTTAGTATTATAAATTTTATCACATTCTTATTCTATAAAATATTACATATATTTTTTTGAATTCAGCAGATCATACTCAGAAGGCAGTTGTGGTCAATCTATATGGCGGTGGCCTGTTGGTCCATATTACCGAAAAAATGGATAGATTGGTTTGTGGAAACATATTAAAGGATCACATGTTACTTTTCGCTGAAAATAATATGCCACTAAGATGGTTGTGATCATTTAGAAGTGAATATGCGGCAGCACACAAAAAAAATAAGGCAGAGGTACTGAAAAAGCTGCAAACAGAATTGCAAAAAATACTTTCAGAATTTATCAGAAATTTGGTTGACTCCATGAACAAAATGTGTGCAATAGTCATACAAGCTGATGGATATGCAACAAAATATTAATTCTTCTCTTTGTTTTCGAAAATTAAATTATTTAATAAGGATTCCCAACTTATGTCCAAATAAAAAAGTTTAATTCTATTTTACTTTATAAAATCTTAATAAAAGTAATAAATACAATTTCTAGAAACATTTTTATTAATCCCTTATTCGGGAGATAGAACTGTAATTTTATTTAAATCATTAGTCGTTTATTAATTAATCTAATAATTAACAATTTAATTTTAGGGTCTCCAAACTTTTGTCATTCGTGTAAATATGCATCATAACTTTTTACAGATATGTTTAATGATTAACATTTATTATTATAGAAGCAAATTGTTGTTTAATATATCCCTGTACATAAATCAAAACTATCTTTTTTGTAAAATACATAAGTCCACTAACCATCTCCTCACAGTCCTTGAACTAATTTCAGTAAGTCCCATTTCCTCCAAGTTTTCTTTAACTTTCCTAAACCAATTCTCTAAACTTTTTAATAATAAGGAAACAACTGACTTATTTAGTTGTAAACTCTTGGCCATCTGTTACTGTTTCTCTCGGATGTAGTAACGCTGAATTATAATTTTTCTTATAGTTTCACTTTAATCAATAATTAAATAATTTTAATAAGTAAAATACCACTAGTTATATTCACAAAAACCATTGAAAGACCATTAAGTAAAAGCTAGTTATAATTTTGTTCATTAAAGATTAAAAAAATTGAAAGAATAAAATTAGATTGACCAGTTGTAAAGTTAATAAGTATGGCCACTACTGTAAGTATTAAATGTATTTAGATACTAGATATTAGGTTTTAAATCCCACAAAACCGCAGCCTTAAGACGTCTGGTAAATTTATCAAATGTTTTATCAAAGTTGGTTGGGTCGTATCATTTTTATGGAATTATAGAGACATTTTATTCTTATTCGTATTAAATTATTATATACAATATTTTCAATCAAAACACTTAAAACTGCAAATAAATTTAATATTAATACTATTCAAAAAATATAAAAAAATGAGAAAAACTAATTGTTGATTGGCGATTAATCATATGAATATAATTTAGATTAAGCAATAGTTCCACTGAAATAAATTTTGACTGATTGAAAAGCAACATATTAATTTATACAAAAACAACTAGGCATTTTACATCATCACCCGCATCATATCAACGGAAACGAACGATTGACGAACCACAACCGTCTCCATCAGTTAATTCCTTATCCACACCTGATCGCGTATGCAAAGGAGTCCGCAACACAAACAGAAACCGAAACGTGTCCTCCGCTCCGGGCGTTGTACGCCAACCCACCTGCTGTCACTCCGATTGACGCAGTTTGGGACCGGTGTAATTGACACCCGCTGACGTCAAGAAGGCGGAAACTGAAATCTGCCAGCGCCGGAAGCGTCTAATCGTCCGAAAAAATGTGCACGCACCGATAATGCACCGGTATTTTCCTTTTTTTATTTTTTTGTAGACTGCGGACGTGAACGGGATTTTTTGGGCAATTAGCTGACGATAGTGTGGGGGGACCTTGGTACTTTTTTTGATAGATTTACAATCGTCACAAATTGGGAGAGATGAATTTTTAAATTATTATAATTCATATTTAATTTCTAATTTATTCGTGACGCATTCACGACGAATAAATGTCAGTGTTGTGGTAATCCAAAATTCTGATGTAACAATTGGTTAAATTATAAATGAACGTTCATTATCTATTTATACACATGAATGGAGAGGAGTAAACGATTCCAAATATTCCTACTCATTTTCTTCCCGCTTCATTTAATGACGTCATTTAGTGGCCACCTCATACAGTTTACTAATTACCAAAATGAGTATGCACTTTTACTAGAATTAAATTGTTAAACATTAGTAGTAACCACTTAATTTGTAATTCTTTATTTCTAATTTTAACGTGGTGATTTTATTTCCGATCAAGCAATTTCCGTCTCCGTCAACTGCAATTTTCTAAATTTGTTCTAAATTACAAGTGCTTCTTAATTATTCATTTTAAAACAAAAAGTTCCAATTTTATTATACTAAAATATAGATGATATTCTACTGAATATAAGATAGTTATTAATGTTTTGAAATGCACAATATTAAATATAAATAAAAATAAATTTGAGAGTACTAATAATGGCTTTTTATAGGACGGTACTTGGTTACCGTGTATGTCAAAAATTAACTTTCCTGGATTTAAAATGGTAGCTTTACAGATATTTTAGTTAGACCAGCAATCTGTCAAAAATGTTGGAAAAAAAATTAAAAACTCAAAAACTATTTGATTAAGATGTGGTATAGTCATTTTATTTGTAATTATATGTAGAATTTAAAAATCCAAAAAATATACAGTTTATGTCACTCAAAGAAATTTTGTTTAAAATAAATTAGACAATTAGTTCAGGTCCAGGTATAATTATACACAAAAATTTCAAATTAATACCTTTTTCCGTTTCCCATAAAGGTCTATTGAATAAGTCAGATGAATCACCCCGTATACCAAGAAAATGGGTTGTTTGTGTTACATTATATTTTAAATTACAAGTAATAATTTTCTCGTTATCCCAAGCCAAAAGTAGTAAATACTTTTGTACTATACACCATTTGTGCTAAACGATTAATAGTACCTTTAAAAAATATTCCACTTTCCAGAGTAATTAGGTCGTGTTTTAGATAAAATAATAATTTATTTCAAAATAATTAAAACCCAACTAAATAAATAAGTATTTTGATAGTGTAATCACAATTTAAAAGTGTTATGTTCAATATATTTTTCCCCGTTTATAATAATTTGATCTATAAATTGGATTATAAATAAATAACTGAAATTTTTGTAATAAACAGGTGGTTCATTATGTCCCAAACAATGTTTAATTTCCGATAAGATAATACTCAGTAGCTTCTGCCCGTTATTAATCACAATAAACAAATTACAATAGGAAGCAATTTAATTATAAGTATTTTATTTGTTTATGTAACATTTTCGTAGATAAAACCCACTATTTCCTATGGGCACCGATTAAAAACAACATATTGTTCTATTAATTAAATACTGATTGAACGATTTCAGTTTTATCTGTCACCATAGAACCAGTTCCCCAAACGGGCTTACCTTAGGAAAAAAACTTTGGGGAAATTTTGCCTTTTCTTTGGTAACGACCGCCTCGATGTTCCCCGAATAGATTTCTTTGCCATCGACAGGCACATACTGAGAGTCCTTGAAGTCCCATATTAAGACGTGATCAATCGATTCGTGTACGAAGTAAAGATTGCCAAGGGCCTGCAAAAGAAAATGCAATTAAACCATTCCCATTTCTAAATTAAATTAACCGCTCGCGTAAATCGTATTTAATATTCAATTTTCCGTGTCGGAGGCTATAAACAGAACTCAATTTACACGAGCGTTCATTAACTGTGCAAACACACTTTATTGTGTTTACAAGCAATCTCACATAACTACTTAAACACATTAAAAAAAGACGATGTTCCGTAACAACCGAGACGATTATTACCGTGAAATTCTCCGCGGAACTGTAGTCCTCGTCGAGGAACACCCTGATCTTGTCGAAGAGCCGCAGTTCGTTGCTGGACATCAGGAGGTTGAGGAACAGCTTCACGTGTTTCATGCTCTCCTCGTAGTTCTTGCCACCGACCTCTTGGCAGTGCAGAGCTATGAACTTCGGTTCCAGTCTGGCGACGGTGCCGAGAAACTCTTTGGTCCACAGTTCCAGCATCTGTGAGGGCTACATAAACAAGAACAATCGTTTCTTAATGACGTACTTTCAAGCAATCTTAGCTTTGACATAATTTTATTTCGAAATACGTCTCCGAAATTGTATTTAATTGCACAAAGCACAGAATCCTCGGATCTGCGATTATATTTCATAAATCCGCTCCGTTATTCATGATTACTTTGCATACAAATTGAATTGGCCGGTCTCAAATCCCTGGGAACAACGAAATTAAACCCGAGTCTGGATTTGAGACGCATTCCCTCCTTTAATACTATTCATGGTTGTAGCGTCTTGAATTTTAAATGAAACTGGTCACATTAACGTGATTCTTTTATGAGAATCGTTCGTTTTTTCATTATTATTATTACTTATTGTTTTGTTGTTTTTTTCTGTGAAAGGGTATAATTAAAATTGGACATTATATGTAAAATACAACGCTCAAATATGTTAATTTGTAGTGGCGGCATTGGATTATTCTTCCAGAATATTTACTTTCGAAAATAAACAAGTTATTTATAAAGTTTTAATTTTCAAGTCAAGGTTTGAACAAAAATTCATTGACGCAATTTCGGATGACAAAAGTTTTTAGGTCACTGTCCGCATCCTTAAACATTGGTTAAATTGTCGAAGTGTCATTTAAATTCAATTGAAAAAATGTTTTAATTAAACAACATTTAAATTCAGCCATAAAAAATTAAAATATGTAAATATTTTCATTACATTTAATATTTTTATGTACTAAATGAAGAAAAACCTTACGTAAGATTTATGATCATAATAAAAATAACACTAGTATTTTAAGATTCTCTAGAAGTAAATTATAACAAGCCATTAATTAAAAATTGCTGTTGTGAAACGTGATCCCAAAATAAATTTCGAATCAATTTATATATTTAAAGTCCTCTTTTTATAGTATATTATAAAATGTAAATAAGTAAGCTTCTATTCAAGTTTCATTTTAAATGTTTTGTTTAATTAAAAATTGCTAGGGTGAAATGAGATCCAAAAATCTCCCCTTTTTAAAATGGATAACTATGAATTGAATAAATCTCTATAGAGTAAATGTAAGTCAGCTTTTATTAAATTTTATTTTAAATGTTTTGTTTAATTAAAAATTACTCTTGTGAAATGACATCCTGAAATACATTTCGAACCAATTTTTGTATTTAAAATCAACTCCTTTTATAATATATTTTATACAAACAAACGTGTACACAGCAAATGTAAATAAGTGAGCTTTTATTCAAGTTTATTTTAAATATTATGTTTAATTAAAAATTGCTGTTGTTAAATGGGAATCAAAAATAAATTTCGAATACATTTATACATTTAAAATCTTATCCTTTTAAAATATACTATAAATTGAAAAAAATTTGAACAGAGTAAATGTAAATTAGTAAGCTTTTATTAAGTTTTATTTTAAATCTGGTCTTGAAATAAATTTTGAATCAATTTTTGTATGTAAAATGCCTTCCTTTTATAATATATTTTATACGAATAAATTTGTATTCAGCAAATATAAATATGTGAGCTTTTATTCAAGTTTCATTTTAAATGTTTTGTTCAATTAAAAATTACTGTTGTGGAATGAGGTCCCAATGTCAAATTAACACATTTCAAATTTATTTATTGTAAATAAAAATAAAATTAAATGGAGAATAATTACAAAATATTTATTAATAAAATAATAATAACAATTAATTCTAAGAAAAAAAAAATTAAATATAAATTGCAAAAATATTATTTTAATTTAGTAAAAAGTGTAAATGTGGCTTATTTACTTCTACCATAAGTAAATATTTATTTAATTCTACAATACTGCTCAAGTATAAAATTACACTAGAATAAACAGACATTCAGTTAAAAAATAACAGTTTATATATTATTACATTATTTATTTATAATCCAAAAGTGATTGAGTGGTTTATAAATAGTATATTATTTTATTACGTTGTATTAACAATTATTTTGTATTTAACATGTATTAACAATTATTTTGTATTTAATAATAAATAAATAATATAAAATTAAAATTTAATATTTTTAAGAGGAAAATCAGAATATTTATTTTAGTTACACATTTTTATTTAAGTTAGTGTTTAATTATGAAAAGAAATAATCTAAAATTGGAAAATAATTTTTCTGAAAGTTAATAACCTAGTTGATTTGATGTTGTTTACTTGTTGGATAATTTTAAAGTAAATTTAATAAACAAGTTAAATAGTTTGCCATTAAATTTGTGTAATATTTACACTTTCAAATACACAAAAAATCATGTCAGCAATACACATTACAATTTTGTTTTTTAGTCAACAATATCTAAGTAATTTGTATCTCATTTGTTTAGTGAATATGTGAATAGTAGATACAACTAATTTGTGGTGAAAATAACTAGTTTTATGTATGAATAATATCTGTAAATAATAAATTATACAAACAGAAACTTTCTTCTGGTATTCCACCAACATAAAGAAAAACGTAAATTTTCTCAACGTAAAGATCAGTTTACTCACATCCTCAAAAATAGATCCCACATTGGCTGTGACTAGAAGAACGGGAATTGTGCTTGAACCCATTTCGAACTGAACCTGGGACCGTCCGGTGGTGACTGTCGTCCGCAAAGAGGGCACTAACTAACGCACCAACGATCCATCTCGGACGAGATTTCCAAAACTGCTTTATAAGGTTAAATCTAAATATTACTATTTTCGCTGGCTGTTTACACGCGATTTTTGTGTCAGTCCCGACAGACCATCGTCCAATCGTCATGCGCGTACACCGTCACGTTGTTTTCCCTTGCTTTATTGATTTATTCCCAAAGTTCAATTCAATCAATCACTGCAAACCACAAATTCGCCCATGCATTTTATTTAAACAAACGCTGATCGTTTTCACTGTGTGCCGTGTAGAACGACCGATCGGACCGTTCCATAACCACACATTCCTGTCGTAACGCGTACCGACATTGGAATCAATAAGCTGGTGCATTTATCTGCTGGTTTATCAACAACAAACTAGCAAATTAATGGGCTATTTGTTTAGAGGAGACAACAAAAATTTATATATATATATATATATATATATATATATATATACACGGGGACAGATTGTTACTTCATCGAACTCTCTTCGTACTAATGTTATTTAGTTACTTTACACGTTTATTGTGCAACAATATACAATTACACGACTAAACTCTTGTTAACATTGGTAATTTAGCTTTAATTTTTATTTGTAAACAACCGAGTGCATTCATTCATAATTAACGAGTTGTTGAATTCGATGTATTCGCTTACATCGAAAGTTTAATATATAGTGTGTGCGTTTTAAGCACGTGGAAAACCAGTAGGGACGTGCATGTAAACAAAACATTGTTAGGAAATTTTGTGGTTTATGATGATTACAAAAACGGGGGGATTCATTCCGGTTGTCACTGATCACATGTAAATTAACACGTTCCCTCATTTTTGTATCAATTTGATAATACCAAGGATGTGTCGCACTTTAGACGTCAGGGGTAATTAGAGTTAATTAATGATTAGAATTGATAATTGAGTAGCAGTAAAGTGACCATTGTTTCTATATCTATAGTGGTTCGGGTTTATTGGTCGACGTTTGTGGGAATTATTTCCAAACGTTTGGCTAGCATCTTCAGAAGTCTGATTTGTATCCACTCTGTGTTAATTAATAACATAATTTTCTTGTATTACAGAGAAAAACGTTTAAATGAAAGTCATTTTAAGATGATAAACCAACAATTTATTAAAAAAGTAAAATTATCACAAAGTAATACATGGATTGAGGAATGTCAGTCAACATATACTTGAAATAAAGTATTAATAAAACAGAAAAATTAAAAAATTCAGCACCAACAACAATGTTATCACATTAAAATTTAATTTAATAGTAAACATATACAAAACACAATCAATAAAATGCATTTTCTATTCCTATTTTGTACTATTAATATCTAATAGATGAAGCATAATAACTGGTTAAAAAGAATCACTGTTGTGAATAACAAGGACATTTCTAGCCTAGACATTAATATTTCTTTGGTTATACAGACTGTAGAAGATAAATACTAAATACTTTTTATATAAAATATATGGCACTTAAACAATAAACCAACATCAATTTTAAAAACAAACACAACAAAGGAATGTTAGAAATTATGCAGAAGCAGGAGGCCCCAATGGGAGTTGACTCTCCTCAATTAATTTCATGGATATTAGCTCAAAAATTTGCAAAAATATGTCTTCATTGATTTTCTCCGTTTGCAATGACATTACAAACAGTCTGATTGCTCTTTCCAAGTTCTGTTGGGAAAATATTATCACCATGTAGTCTGAAATGTAACAAATTGTTATGACACACACACAATGAATAATAATATTATTACCAGGAAAGCTGCTTAAAATAGCACTTATGTAGGATTCCAAGTTCATATCCAACGTTTGATTTATGGTTGTTTCTGGAATTCTAAATAAGTTTGCGCACAAATTGTTAATGAAGTTTTCCGTTTGGGAAACTATTCTGTTCTCGATGGTGTTTCCGAACGATAAAACTATGGCTTTTACTAAAGATTCCTGAATTAAAAGCGATTCAGTGTCGGCCAACAGCTCGCAAATTATACCAATTATGGCTTTTGTTACTGGGAGTTTTACCTCAAATTCGTCCAGCTCGTCTGTAAAAACATAAAACGGTTCGTATAATTAACAACACCACTAGTTTATAAGCAAACCTTCAAACTGAACATTCACGTTGGAGTCAGTTAACTGGCTTATTGGATCCAGGGAGTCAATGGCTTCATAAGCTGTGTCCACCTTACAAAACTCCTTCCTTTCAGCTAACAACTTCTTCACACGCAACAGAAAGTCGTTATCCTAAAAATTTATTAACTGTCATCTTTGATTAAGTAATAAAATAATATAATCTACAGTCTCCTTGACGGCTTCAAATTTCCAATTTTCGGTATTCAAGAATTGGTCAGAGGTGTTGCCAGGAAGGGCCGTTTTTATTGTGTTTAAAGATTTGTTGAATACACCTGTGGCAGTTTTGGCACACAATTTATAAAAACTGGGAACCATCCCGTCGACTTCCAAGTCACCGGTTGCGTCCTGTGACATTTTCATGCAGAAATCGTCTGGCGGCCTGTAAATCAGTTATTGATTTTTAGAATTAATTTTACATAATATTTTATGTATTTACATGGGACTTATTGCAGGTGTTGATAAATTGGATTCAGACGATTTCTGCTGTAGTAACGAGCGCAACTTTGCTATTGTGGATTCTAAATCTGCTGGCTCCTCGTACTCTGGATCCGGGCTATCTTCACTTTCCGTTGAAATGTATGGAATTATCGGATGGTCTTCAACAGATTTTTCAAAATCATCAGCTGGTTTACCTTTTTCCTGAAATACCATTGTAGTCATTATTATACTTTTTAAAGTGTTAAAATAATATTAATTTTCTATTGTTTTATACAATGTCATAAAAACTACTATTTTTATTCTACAAAATTTTATTTAAATTTTTCTGAATTGAGCTGAATATAAATAGAGTAACTTTAATTTTGCACAAACAATTTTTAACACTTTGTACAAACAACATTATTTAGATAGCAATAAAAAATAGTTTCTCCTCATTATTGGATGTCTTCAACCTACTTTCAAATTTTGAGCATTATTTTAAAAACACCTTCTATTTTCATTTAATTTTCCAAAATAAATATAAATAAATATAATAAAGTTTTCAGGTTCAAAGTTGCAATTTTTTAACAAAATATCCCAATTTAATGCCTCAAATTTACAATTTACATTTATAGAACACCCTGTATTTTCATGTGCCTTTAAAGGTCCACAAGTTGAATTGAATCGAGAAGGCCTTGGTTCCAATAAGATATATAAGAGATCCGATTGAGGTTATGTTTATATTGCAAAACGTCAATAACAACAATGAATTTCCAAACTCTTTGCGAATTTTTCGAGTTGATCAAATACAAAAAAAACTTGCAGCAGAAAAGCATTGCAATAAAAGAGCAAATGAGAAACTTCAGATCCCTTGTCCTGTTGAAACCTGAGGATGAACGTTTCGACCTGATCTTCTCGATAATGCGATTGATTGTGCCCAAATTGGACAGGGACAGGTCGACGTACAACATGAAACAAGCTAGGATTTCTAAAATATTAATCAAGATGCTATCACTTCCTGAAGGTAATGACAAAAATAAGCTGACTAAAGGATATCAACATTCAGGTGTTGGGGAGGAATTCAGTGAGATCATCTATACAGTATTAAGAAAATACATCAGGTCCAACACATCTACCCTTACCATAGATGAATTAAACAAAACCCTAGATGATATAACTCAAAGAGAATCAGATGCTGAAGCAGACCGTCTCTTGTTGGGGCTATTCAAAAAGTGCAGTCCTGAAGATGCAAAGTGGATTATAAAAATAATTTTACGGGAAATGCGACTTGGAATCGACGCAGACAAGATTTTGAATTGCTATCATCCAGATGGATCAAACTTATATTCGACAAACAACAATCTAAGAAAGGTATGTGAGATTTTGTTTGATCCAAATGTTAAACTCAATGAAATTGAGATAAACATCTTCGAGGCTTTCCGCCCTATGTTATCAAAACGTCTGGACAAAAATTCATTTAAAAAAGAAATATTAGATGAAAATGAGTACATCCTTGAAAATAAATTTGATGGAGAACGTTTTCAAGTGCACATGGAAAACAACAAATTCATGTATTTTTCAAGAAAAGCCTTTAATTACTCAAGTACTTTTGGAGAAACATTTGATAGTGGAAATTTTACCCCAAAATTAAAAGGTGTAATCCATGAGGATATAAACAGAATTATTCTGGATGGGGAAATGATGCTTTACAACAAATATAAAGAGGAATATGGATCTAAAGGTATGACTTTAGATGTTAAGAAGCTGTCAGATAATGGTGCATATCAACCATGTTTTGTCATCTATGATATTCTTATGGTCAATGATACAGTATTAACAACTAAACCACTAAAAGAAAGACTGGAGATACTAAATGATGCAATAGTCAAAGAAATACCTGGTGTGATAGCAATCAGCAAATTCAATAAAATAAAATCACAAGTAGAAATAGTGAATGCTCTGAACTCCTCTATGGATAATGAGGAGGAAGGCATAATCATAAAGAATCCAATGTCTGAATACAAATGTGGACAAAGAAATGCTGGTTGGTACAAAATGAAAATGGAGTATTTCAGTGATGTTATGAATGATATGGACCTTGTATTAATGGGAGGGTCACATACTTCCTCTGATACCCAGAAACTTAATACATTTTATGTAGGAATAAAGTCTGCTGACTCTTATGCATGTCTTGTTAAAATTTCTAGTGGTTTAACATATGAACAATTGGATATGCTGGACAAAAAATTGAAAAACGAAGGACACCCTTTCGAAGAATTTGAATCTAAGAATAACGGTCGGTATATGTTTGGCAAAGACACACCGCAGTATTGGATAGATCCGGAAAAAACTGTCGTATTTGTTGTTAGGGCGACTGAATTAATCAGGACCGCAGATAATAGCGTTAAAACTCCATACACTTTAAGGTTTCCAAGGATTCTCCAAATAAGAAGTGATAAACCTGTACACGAATGTATGGATATAAACGATTTACTCGATCTAAGCCAACAGCACAAGCCCGTAATAAAGTTAAATAAAAGACACATCACTCTGCAGGAAATACTTACTCAAAAACCGAGAATAAACCTTAAAAGAGCCAGATTGATTATGCCAAAAATGGAGGATTTGGGAGAAAGACTGGACATATTAAAAAATTACACAATTCATGTATTAAATGGCACAGAAGAAAAATCTAAGGACTTCATTGAAGATCTAGTTGCTCATGTTGGAGGCAAAATTAGTTACAGATTGGATGAAAAAGTAGACATTGTTATAGTGGGTCAATTAAATGAAAAATTTAAGAATGTCAAATTTAATCCAGATGTTAAATACGACTTGATTCACGTTGATTGGCTTTTAAGAATAATTGAGAATAAAGCACTGCTTAGCTATGAACCTGAAGAAGTTCTAGGAGTTGGTTTCAACTACAAAAATAAATTGTGTGATAAAGTGGATGTCTGTGGGGATGGTTATGTGGAGGACGCCACTGAGGATTCTTTAAACCAATGTTTTAGAAATGTTAAGAAAATTAAAACAGATCTCAATGCAAATGGTTTATATAGTGATTTGTTAGAAGAACGATTCAAAATGCAGAAGTATAATGTTTACTTCGATAAATTTGAAGAAATCAACAATTCCGGATCTAAAGTTATTTTAAATACATTCCTTGATGAGGTCCAACTAAGATATTATAGGGGAACAGTAAGTACAACTGTTACTTCTGACGTTAACTTAATTATTTGTTATAGCGAAGAACGAACAGAAAAAGTTCGTGACTGGCTAGAACGTAAAGGTTACACGTCTGTAGACGTAACGACTCCGGATTTTTTATATATTTAATTTCTATTGTGATTAGTTTACTCTGTAACATTTTTACCAAATACAGTATAACAATAGCAAAGTCTATAATTTCTCACCAGCAAAATCTGCCCATCATAATTTGGCGTGTCTGTACTTTGTAAAGGATTTATCCAGCAGGATTCAGTGCTGTCACCAGAGCTAGTTTTTTCAGTCGAATCTGAGTGAACGAGTTTGGTGGCCTTAGTTTTCAGTTTGGGCGCAGTCGTACTGGTGAGCACCGCCTTCGCGTTCTGTATGTTGTCTTGTAGCCCAGTCAGACGCAGACCTTTACGTAATCCCGCCCTTCCGAAGTCCAGTAAACCCTCTACGACGCCAGCAGCTTCGTCCTAGAAGAAGATGCTATGTTGGAAGTTTTGCTTATAATTTTCTTTTTGCTGAAGCGGTTTTTAAGGGTTGTAGAAGTTAAACTAGTTGTAAGCTATAACTGGAGATTCAGGACATATTATATTTTTAAGCACCCTCTAAAGTTTAGAGTCTGAACTAAAGAATATATAAAAAATATTTATCCTAATCAATTACTATTGGTATAAGTTGTATGGGATAACATTCTATCTACTACAGTCATATTTGCTAAAAAATTCTAAGTGGGTCTACAAATTTGTATTAGCAGTGTGGAGAATTCTCTTTATGCTGTCATCTTACCTGACCATGTGGCTTCTGTTATGTGTTTTACGTGTAAAGAAGTACATGTGATTAACTAAAAGCAAGTAATAAGCAAAGACAAATCACCTGAAAATCTCCGATTTTCGTTAAGGCATTGTTTACAGTACTTTCTTGAAGATCCTTGAAGTTGCTCAATGTATTAACTGTTGCCTCACCTATAATTTTTTAATAAAAAAAAACGTATTATTAAAAAATTGTGTTCTTACTTATTGGTTTGATTGAGCTCTTGAGTCCCTCCATTGATGTCATCTGCTTGACCTCATTAAGGAACATATTTGTAGCACTAGTGGGTGACTCCAGACATTCTTCAGCCTTCCCTAGTTTCACGTCTTCAGTATTTTTGTAACTTACTTTATCTTCAGCCATGAATGAGCTCAATGGATCCATTCCAAAAGAAACCGAAATTAAATCTTGAGAATCATTCCAGACTTTTGATGTGCCCTTTGGTTCGTGAATTTTAACAGGGTCGCTTTTTAATACCGGTTCTGACTTTTTAATTGCAGGCTGTAAATATATTTTATAAGGAACATGGCTGAGTAACAGTTTCAAGTATCATTTATTGTAAACTTAAATTGTTTTTAAACACAAATTTTAAAAATACATAAACAGAGTTGTCTGATAATTATTTTTAAATATTAAGATAAAACATACCTTATCAACAGAAATAATCTCAGGCTTGGTGACACATTCTGATTTATTTTCAGGTTTTGAGTCTACTACATCTTGATTTTCCTCTTCCTCCTCTTCATTTTGTTGATCATAATCTTGTTTTAAGCAATCATTGAAACAACAATCTTGAAGACAAACTTTTGAATACTTTGGCAGATCCAGTACATTTTTTACACTTTTAGAACCTAGGACTTTTATAAATTGATAATTGAGGAAATGTGGGCATGACAATAAATTCAACATGTATGCAGTAAATTTTCTTGATACAATTGCAACCAAAGCATGGCAGGGTAATGAATTCCACAGTTCCCAATTTATGAACTGATTTAAAACATTGGTGGTCAATTGATGTAAATAATACTTGAGAGATTTCTGTGATCCTACACATACATGGGAATACCTAAAATAAAATTACAGTTAAATAACAAGATAATTTAAATTTTACAAAATAATACTTATAGAGATCCTGAATTTGTCCACCATATTTTTCCTTCCGTTTTAACGTTCTTCTAAACTCTTTTAGATGTTTTAAGTATATATTAAGAATACCATGAATTAGTACTTTTTTGTTGACATGAATGAGTACTTTAAATAATCTGTGCAACACTTCCTCAAGTACAATATTACTTTCCAAAGTAAATTCATTGTTTTCACTGATGTATTGGTACCATTTCTTTATAAAATATTTATCAATATCTTCCGCTAATTTTTTTACAGCCTCCGGATTTGGTTCAAGATTAGTGGTCTTAATCTTTTTTTGTTCTCTAAACAATTCAAAATCTTTGGGATAATCCAGTATGACTTTGTACAGCAAAATTGTGTGAACCACTGAAGAAATAAGCCACACAGTGAAGAAACACGTTTCAAAAGTTGATCCTCCAATTGGTAATATTTCAAAAGAGTAATTTAGGGCGCTAAAAGCAGAAACTAACCCAAATACAGAAATGAAAAACACTCTCCATGTGAGACACCTGGTTATGCACGAATTGTAAAGGTTCAGAAGCATTGTGACCATTTGTTTTTGCTTTTCGACTCAATTTCCTTTATCACTTCACATTTTACTGATCATTTGTTGTCACTCGAGTGTTTTACGGTACTTTGATATCTGTCAAAGTTGTAAACAATCTGATGATTCAGTTGATTTTTGATTGCGACATCTTTTAAAAGTACACGCAAGTTAGAAATCTTATAAACATCTGTTATGGAGTATAAAGTTCTAAGTGGAGTTTTCGTATTGTCCGGCAGATGGTGCGCCGCATTTTAAATAGTATTTTAAATATATTGATTTGCATACGATGTCAATAATGTAAATAATCTATTAATAAATTCTAATAAAAGGACAAACGTTATGTCATATTTCATATGGTTTTTTTAAAGACAAATTACTTGTAATTAGTTACAGTTGTTATATTTAATTACGCAAATTTTAAATATTAATCATTTTGAGATAGAAATGTTTTAAATACTAAATAAAAATATTTATTTGTAAAATTTCATTAAATATTTAATTACTCATTAAAATTCACAGGTGGTTTTTATAAAAAATATTGCTAAAAACAAGTTTAACATTAACATTAACAAGTTAATTACCGTATAAAAATTGTAAATATTGAGAATTACAATGATTAATTCCTTTTTAGAGTATTGTTGTCCCCCTAATGATTTTCGAACACGCAAAACTCATTGTCGTGTTCCTCGGGTCAAATCGAAAACCATTTGGCCGAATAAAAAACGATGACCAAAACCAAAATTGAGCAAGACCAAAAACCCACTCTTGTCGCAAGCCCGTGCGATAGTGCGGCCGCCGCACAACTAGTTTTTGTCTTTGGCTGGGTGACTGACTTACCTGCCGCAAGTTCTCTCGCCCGCCGCTTAGTCTTAGATCCGCTCTACGCGAAAGTTCAACGCAGTTCGTCGCGTGTGCCTGCTGAAAACCATCTGCAACGATCCACGGCGAATTTTCATCGAGTTTTCCGGCCGGGGATTCCCGTCCGCCACCCGTAACGTGGGCCGACTACGAAAGCCACCGCCACGTTTGGACGGCGGCGTCGGGCCGAAGGGGTCCATTGGAAAAATGTGATCTTGAGTTTTGTGGGTTGTTTTATTTATTTCGAAACGAAAAGTCGCTTTTGAAGGTGAGTGGTTTTCGGGGGTACGGTGGAGGTTTGTTTATTTGTTGTTCGTGCACGGCGGCCTGCCAAGAGATTGGATAATATTCATAAGCCGGCTGACCTTATATGGCGAACACATTTAAATTTTATGTAACGCAAGTGTGAAGTTTCGCAGCTGTCACTTCGGAACATTGTTCTTGGGCGAAGGAAATTTATTTTTAATCGGGGGCTTGCAAAAGGGGCACGGATGCACATGGCTCGTGTTACTGCCAAAAGTTATCTTCAAAATTAAGATTCGCATAATGCAAATTGAGTAAATGTCCATTAAAAATAAAATTGAAATAATGATTTGCTTAAATTCCTCAAGTCGTCAATGAAAGTACTGGAATAATACAAATAACATAAATAATAAAAGTATGCTGGCTCTTATGACAACAATGACGAGCAGGATTTAAGCAATCTGCATTAAAAACAAATATAGATATACATAAAAATCACATTTATCACTTGTACATCTAAATTGAACAACACACTTGAGTTTAATCCAGCAAAAAATGATAAGCATCTATTGTAGTTCTGAAGCAACATATTGAACATATTTATGAATTAAAATAATCCTTGTATCTGGACGCTGTCATATAAAATAATGGTGAACAACACTACAACAACATGAAAACCCCCAATGTATCGCATGTAGATCTAAATTGAACAACACGCACCAGAAACAAGACCGAAATCTTTCTTCCGTTTGATAAATATGTGACATTTAGAGACATCACGTTCTCTAATGTTTATGTTATATCCGAGAATAGGTACCAATTAATCATATATTTAGTAATGCATGTTTAGTTCAAACAGTTATTCGCCATATATAAACATATCAACACCCACCAGGACGTGGATTATGTAGAGAAATTTGATTCGTGCGCCCACGATCTACTAACTGCATGCATATGTGTTGGGAAAAAAATTCGAAAAAACCTCCGTGTGGTGGTTATTTAACGTCTAAAATAGAAAGTATGTTTTTAATACACGGTTTTCATAACAAAATTTGAATAAACCTTTACCAGTTGCAGCCCCATTTCTGTGCTCAAAGTCAACAACAGATATTAATGTAACGGAAAAAAGTGCCATCATTGTTTATCGAATAAACAAACGTTCCAAATCCGACGCGAGAACCAACCAAATCCTTATTTAAAGGCGCATTAAATAAACGTCAACCACTCGTGTTGTACATGCAAAAATTTATTGGACCGCTTGTAAAAATTTACAAGTAACAATAATCCAGGCTTAGGTCCGCTCCGTGTTTTCGTTCATTCAACAACATTGTTGGCACTTTTGGCCACGGATCCCGATAAATTAGCGCTAATGAGGAAAACCGAATGCAACATTATGCAGAATTATGACATTTATTGTGTTTATGGCAGTCAGTGCGTGCGAGTTACACGAGTATGCCGATTTGAAAGGGTAATGAGGCGGATTTATTTTATCGCCTTTTTTAAAAATTAAACACAAGGGCAGTCGGTTTTTTAGTTTGTTATTTATGTCGGATTTATCCCAGGTGTAACATGGGATTGCTTAGTGATGAGGTAACCGCAGGAAATGTGGAGCAGCCTTTCAATGTTTTTGAAATTTTGTGTGTGTGTGTTTGGTTGTTCATTATTTTTTGAAATTTAACTTCCATTGAAGTTAAAAAGGGCTATTCCTCGTATACTAGCACTGAACTACCCTTTTTTATCCCAAGTCATCTAAGTTCAATGTTTCATTCCTTCCAAATTAACAATAACTCCACAATCTAAACAATAACTACTTAATGTATACTTCATTACTTTAAGTGTCCTGTTTCAGTTAACTCACTTGAAAAATGTGTAACACTTTTGATGCAATCTTCGGAACAATTCTAAAGATAGTTTTGACTAATGCGGCATATTATTATTAAGTCTTTGTAAATGGGTTTTAATGGTTGTTAGTGCAATTGTGTCGCGTACAAATTACAAAACATTAGATTTTTCTTGGCAAGGAAATTCGTGTTAAGCGAATATCAACCCAGAAATTATTTTAGCACGTCCACAGTGGCACAAATGAATTTTAAGGTTGAATTCCTTGAAGTAATTAATCTATTTATACATGTACGTTGCGTAGAGGTGTCGTATTCCTAAATAAAATTAAAATGTATGATTATCTTGATATTATTTAAATTCCAATACCATTAGCCATTCTGCAAGTAGGTTTTGTCCTGTTGTTCTTTAGCTCGAATTCTTGAAACGCCTACTCTATATTAATAAAAAAAACAACAAATAAGATTATGTTAAGTTGGAATTGAACACCTTTTTAATTTTGCGTGTCACGCACTGTTTTTAACAATTAAGTGTCCGGTGTTTTGTTACGAATAATTCCTCGAAGCAATAAAATCTTGGATGTGGCTAAATATTTAATCTTTGACTATTTTCCTTTGCAAGCACTAATGTTATTATGGTTGTTATATTAACATCTCCAAAGGTAAAGTAAACTCATGTGCAAAAACTTGAGATTTTATTAAAATTGTATATTAATTGTTGTATAGTCAGTAAATTTTTATGAAATTCGACACAAGAAAATCTTTAAACGTTTTTAAAGAAGTCAATACAACGTGTATTTAGTTTGTATTTTGGAGTATTTGTTAAAATTAGGATGTGGGAATCTAGTTTTAATCAGATCGAAATCGCTGGTATGTTGCAATAGTATCAAAGAATCAAAAGAATCAAGAAGTTGTTAATCAAGGAAAACTGCAGGAAATGAAAACCGATATTCACGATTGGTAGCTAGTAGGAACCCTACATCGTCTTCCTCGCTAGTAGCTGGTCACATGGTACAGAACCTTGTATCATTCCAATGTTAGTAGCATTAGCAACATTAGTAATATTGAAATGGATGTAGGAAAAGAAGTTTGTACTTTTTACAGATTAAAGTGATCGTTGAATTTGTCTCTGGATTAGACAAGGTGTTTCAAGAAAATTTGAACAAAAAGTTTACACAAAAATATATTAATTATCCTCCAGAATTTTGGCGTAAAGGACTTTGGAGCAACAGGATCTGATCTAAATAAAAGTTATGTTGTGGTTCTGGATTGTTGTAAAACTATTATTAACTACTATTAAAAACTTATGGAATATAATAACGAAGAAAGGGAATACAACAAAATATTAGCAAGGGTCAAATGGTTCCAAATTGATAACAAAATTTCCTGGTTATAAATAATTATAAGCAACAGTCACTTCTACTCAGCTTCCCTGGTGGAACTTAATGTTCCGCCCTCACAGGTCTCCCCTACCGTCACCCTCGGTTTGAATACCATCCCTGTTTAGCACTGATTCCACCCAAATACTATATCTACTCAAATCTAATTCTATTGAAAACTTATGGAATATAATAATGAACAAAGAGAATACAGCAAAATATTAACAACGCACAAATGGTTCTAAATCTATAAAAAAAATTTCCTGGTTATAAATAACACAAAAAAAATTCTTACAATGTAATTAAACCAACAGATACAGGATTATAAGCAACGGTCACTTCTACTCAGCTTCCCTGACCGAGCTTAAAGTTCTGCCCTCACAGGTCTCCCCTACCGTCACCCTGGTTTGAATACCATCCCTACTTAGCACTTCAGCTGATTCCACCCAAATACTATATCTACTCAAATCTAATTCTATTGAAAACTTATGGAATATAATAATGAACAAAGGGAATACAACAAAATATTAACAAGACACAAATGGTACTAAATCTATAAAAAAATTTCCTGGTTATAAATAACACACAAGAAGTCCTTACAATGTAATTAAACCAACAGATACAGGATTATAAGCAACAGTCACTTCTACTCAGCTTCCCTGGTGGAGCTTAATGTTCCGCCCTCACAGGTCTCCCCTACCGTCACCCTCGGTTTGAATACCATCCCTACTTAGCACTTCCGCTGATTCCACCCAAATACTATATCTACTCAAATCCAATTCTATTGAAAACTTATGGAATATAATAATGAATAAAGGGAATACAACAAAATATTAACGAAGCACACATGGCTCTAAATCTATAAAAAAATTTCCTGATTATAAATAACACACAAAAAGCCTTACAATGTAATTAAACCAACAGATACAGGATTATAAGCAACAGTCACTTCTACTCAGCTTCCCTGACGGAGCTTAATGTTCCGCCCTCACAGGTCGCCCCTACCGTCACCCTCGGTTTGAATACCATCCCTACTTAGCACTTTCTCTGATTCCACCCAAGTACTATATCTACACAACCAATAGTACTAATAATATTTCTTAAGAGTTCATTAAATCATCAATCAAGTTTACCTGGTAATAAATATTAAAGTCGTTTAAAACCTAAATAATACATCAATTTAATTCTGTTGTTGAAATTTTTGACTTGAAACTGTTAAAACTGTAAAAACAAACATAAAATTATGAAATTGGCAAATACTTGTCATATAAATAAAATATGTATAAAAGTTTAAATAAAAAAGTCTAGGAATGTTTTAGAGAATGTATTGTAAATAATAAAAATGCATTGGTTTAATTAACTTATTAATTTATTCATAACTTAAGTAATATTACGAATATATTTTTTGATTTTATTGTAGATTATAAATGTTTAAAATAAATAAGTAGAAAATTTAATTTATCAAATTTATTATAAGACTTTAGCAAATAACAAATATGTAAATGTTTCTGTAGATTCTCTTTAAGATTACACATTAAAAATTAATGCTTTTAAATTAATTGATAACGTCATTCTTAATGGTATTTTAAAAATTGTTGAAACATAAATAAAATATGCTAAATAATAAATGTGAAAATGTGTTTTGTGTATAAAAATTAAAATAACAAAATCTATGCAATAAATATTTAAACTGTAACTATGAAATAGTGCTTGCAGACCTCGGATGCTGCCCACATGTTATGAATTTTTATCGATACAGTGAATTGTGGCAATAAACAGTCAGAAACCGTTAAATCGACAATCACTTTGAAATAGCCGATACGCATCGTACCTGAGAAAAACCGATACAAATAGATAAGCCGTCATGTGCAACAATCGCCGTATGAAATAATAAAACTGTTTTGAGCGAACGTACCCATTCGTCATCTGCGATATCGAGAAAAATCGGACACCTCTGCTTTATGTTGTGCGCAACGTATTATTAGTTGATTTATTCCCCATTCCCGGCCAACAAACTGTTGGGAAAGTTATGGCTCATCGCTCAGGGGCAACCGCTCTTCCTGGGCGACGTTTCCTAGAACGATGCTTTATCGAAACGGCTTTTGGGTGGTGCGGCATCGGTTTTCCGAAACCCCACATTTTCGATGATCGATCAATCGCGAATTGGCCGAGCGTGGGTCCGCGGAGCCGTTGCCCCCTGCATGTCCCGACCTTGGACCAATTCACCGCGCTGCGACCTACACCGAAACGACCAACCAACGATCCACCGAAACGAAAGTGAACACGCCAATTATTGGTCGGCGTGATTTTTTTCGCGTTCGTCACTTTCCACCGGCGACACGTTGCGAAATCCCCGACCCGTTAGGTCCGTGAATCACCGCATTGACGATGCTTTTTTCCCGCTAATAACTGTTAAATTGTTGTGGGGTTAAACCTCGAAGCTTCCGAATTAAGACAATGTGTGTTCACATTAGTTCAATTTAGATAGCCTAATGGCATTCTTGTTTCCAAGAATGTCGATCAACATTTCGCGGACCACCTGGGAATTCGAATGATTCTGACCTTAGGCCGGCCGAAATGATTAAACGCGATTAATTATCGAAACCCATCGGATTACATAATCCAACCTGATTAGACCCGAATCGGATCTAGTTCACTTATTCACTCGATCGGATTTCAACAGGGAGACACACGGAGACAATTAAAAGAATGCCATTGGTCCCGCACCCACTCACTCGCCACGATCTGAGTGGACATATCTGTATCGAGAGTTGCACAATTTTATTGTGTGTTGCTGATATCGATCAGCTTGGTACACTTTTTTTTTTTCGTAAAAAGTTTGTGGGTTTTTAGGTGACTTAACAATTAGAAAATGTCGTTTGGATTTACCAATGGTTTGTTGGGAATGAAAAATGGAGAAGCAATATTTCCATTTTGTAACTTGTTGTCAATATTCAACAAAAACTGCTGTTTAAGATCGTTTTTTGAAATTTTTAACTTTGAGACAACGGTTTGAGTCTACAAGAAGTTCACAGTCTCACTTAGAGTTTCGAATAAGTATTGAAATTATTCGACAATGATTTAAGGAATATTATTTTCAACCCCGTGTTGCTACTCAAAAATCATCGCAGAGTCCGGCTAAATTTTGTAAGAGAACATGTCAATTGGAACTAAACGTATTGGGATCTAGTTCTGTTTACAAATGAATCTAGATTTTGCCTGAACACACGTGATAGACGCGTTCATATGTTTCGATGGCCAAATGAAAAATGTGCTCATCCTAGAGAGCCCCGTAACAGGAAGAGAGCACAGAAGGGCCACATTGGAATAAAAACGTTGTACCATGTCAAAGACATACAATTTTTGCCCCATGAATCCATCATTTGGAGGCTTCGTGACTACAAGATTTTCAACATGAAAGTAGGACGTGCCAGGGCGACTAGAGACTTTGAAAAATTGAACAGATACTTGAACAATCATCCTACACTTAAGCTGGATCATATAGTTAAAGAAAGATATCCAACATTTATTGATACTTTGAGAGACTTAGATGATGGTCTCACTTTGTGCTTCTTGTTCAGCACTCTCCCTTCACTTAAACATGTGCCAAGAGATCAGTCTGCACTTTGTCAAAGATTAACCATGGAATTTTTGCATGCTGTCATTGAAGCTAAAGCATTGAGGAAGGTTTTTATATCGATTAAAGGGTATTACTTCCAAGCTGAAATTAAGGGTGAAACTATTATTTGGATTGTTCCACATCATTTTGCATTTGAACCACAGCAAAGAGCAGAAGTGACTTTAAAATTATGTGGACACATTTGTTGAGTTTTAAACAATTATGTTAGGGTTTATTAATTTTAGACTCTACCATTGGTTGAATTTGTATTACCCACCAAAATTCTCTTTAGCTGCACCCTCAGAAGCAGAAAAAGCACTGGTTGATGAAAATGTGTATGTGGCTGAAAGAATTGCAGCGCTCAATTTTCCATTGTCAAAAAGTTTAAATGAAACAGTGGAAGAAGAAGTAGAAATAGACAACTTCAACACTGAAGAAAGTCCGGAGAAAATTGAGGAGCTTAAGAAAGGACAAGAGAAAATCAAGAGAACACTTTTTAAAGGCAAAAAATTCTTAAACAGAGAAGTACCAAGAGAACCTTTGGTATTCATTATTCGTTGTTTTGGAGGTGAAGTCTCTTGAGACAAGACCCTTTTTGTAGACGCTACTTTTGACGAAAATTACCAGATAGTTGACAGGCAGTCAATGAGCAAGCACTACATTTCACGGTACTACATTCAACCCCAAGGGGTGTTTGATTGTGTTAATGCAAGGGAATTGTTGCCAGTTAACAAATATTTTATGGGCGAAATTCTCCCCCCACACTTGTCACCATTTATTGATAAGGACAGAGATCAGCAGTACATTCCACCAGAGGAGAGGGCATTGTTGGATCCTCCTCTTTTGGAACAGATGCATAAGAAGGATGAGCAGGAGGTGAATGGAGAAGGTGATGATGATGAAGAGGATGAAGATGACGAAAATGAAGGTGAGGATGATGAAGAAGGTGAAAGTGAGGAAGATGAAGAGGAGGAAGAAGCTGCTGGATCAAAGAAGGTTTAATGGACCATTCTAAACGTCTGAATGATCTAGAAGGTGCAGAGCATCTTCTATTCGAAATTTGGAATTTAGAACAAAATGGAATTCTAACTCAGATTTTGAGTATGAACAGAAGATGTGAGGCTGTTATTCGTAGTAGAGGTGGAAATACTCCTAATTTTCATCAAATCAGTCAAATTTTGTTGTAACCATTATAAATAAAAACATACCTTTAAATAAATATACGAAGTAAAAACTTTTTATTTTTTTTCCACCGATTTCAGAAAATGTTAATAAAAATCAATTATTATTAGTGTGCTGCGTTAATTTCTTAAAACAGTATTACTGTAAAAAATTGATATAAATTTTATTATTGTTATTATTATTACATCTTTTATATCAAAATGTTTTAACTATAAGATACAAATTAATTAAAAAATCATGAGCCAGGACAGCAAATCCTTCTTCTTCTCATCTTCCTTTTGTGAATCTTACAAATTTGATTAATGTTTTAACACGAAGAAATAACACAACACAAAAAAAACACGGCTAATTATATTACAAATGAGCAATTAATTACAAAATCCCTTCAGTAACGATAAATCACCGTGTTCCTGACACGCGTCCCCGATTTTGACATCCAACATTCGTTTCCGGCAATCGAAATTGCTAATGTCTCGGGTTTTGAGGCGCGACACGGTTGCGCCAATACAACAATATCATAACACCAATAATAACGATAATAATTAAAAAAAAAAAATCTCGTATTAACATTTCAATCTGCGACGGTGCAACGACAAGCAAAGGAAAAAAAAAAACGTCGTGTTTGCACACAAGCGACCTTTACCTTATTACTCAAATCAGGAAACCGTATCTTGAACATGTGTACACACTTTGTATTCACACCTTCGCGATTCAATGTCACATTATTGACTAAATTTGGCACAATAACCGACAATTCGTATTTCGCGTGTGTATTAACTGCTTAGTTAAATGACTCTATTTTCATTTTTAATTACGAACCCGCAACAAACAATGTAACGGTGTTCGTTTCGATTGTTTGAACAAAATTGTTTAATTACGGCGATTAATTTACTGTTTCATTGTCGAATTGTGGGACTTGGTTTGTTGTTTTTTTTATTTGGGCTAATTGTCAATGTATAACGGCAATCTCAGTATGCTCATTGTAACTTAGTAAATACCACTTTATTTGGTGGAGGTTTAATTATGGTGTGGGGAGGCATTTCTTTAACAACACTTAACGACTTGTTGGTGATAAATAATGGGAACCTCAATCCTGCCATATGCCCCTTTTATAGGACCTTATTTTTTTTTAATGCAGGATAATGCACGACCACATACAGTTCATGTTGTCCGAAATTATGACGTCGAGACATCGAATTATGCTAATTTTTAATTTTTTTAGAAAAACTATATTTTTTTAAAGATTTTTTGTAACAATTACAATTACTGTTTCGTTGTCGAATTGTGGGACTTGGTTTGGATTTGTTGTTTTTCATTTGGGCCCCACAAAATTGACTTGTATTGCAGCAATAGACGATTACAACAAATGAATCGACACACTAAATACTATTGTTAACATATGAAAATGCCGTCGCTCTTTGTAAAAAAATTGACCTCTATCAATTTTGACATTATAAAAGTGACGCCCAGGCGTGCACACTTTACGTTGTAGGTTTGCTGACAAGTGGGAGGCAATAATTAAAATTTTAAATAAAACTAATTGGTTACTTTGTAACAGTAACAGGTTGCGTGAATGATTTCAAGAAAATTCATTTAAATATTTCTACGATTTATATAATCCGGCTCTTTCGTAAAAATTTCTCGGGTTTCATCGCAATTTTTCGGTCGATAAATTTTAGAGAAGTGCCTCACATAATCGTAAACATTGCTTTTTTGTTGTCGCGTTTTATGGACCACACGATATTAAATTGACGGCCGACTTAAATTTCAGGACGAAAAATGTCAAAATCACATGTGGAGATTTCCAATTTATTTATAAAAAAGTATTTTGCAGGCTTGGGCAATTGTTTAGTTAAATCTGAGAATAAAATGAACCTACGTGTTATTAAAGGAATAAATTGAAATAATGAAATTACTTACATAAAAAATACCATTAACAATAAATTAAAATTTTATTATACTCGAAAAATTGTATGAAACTAAAAAAATGTTTTGAAATGTTTCTTAATACTTCATTAAATCTGCCATTTTAAATAAGTTTTATTATTATTAATAATACTAAAATATTTAAAATATTAATTATGTAATAATTTAACAACACTTTTTTTAGTTTAAAAAGGACGAATTTATGGAATTAGTTTAAAATATAAAGATTTTCTAAAATTAAAACTTTTAGAAATTTGTACCTCAATATATCTATAAAACTTGATGCAAATATTAAACATAATTTTAAAAAATTGTTACAAATTGACAGAATGTGATATTTATATAAAATTATAAATAAATATTAAAATCGTTTGAAATATAAATTAATGTCGATTTAATTCTGTTGTTGAAACTTTTAACTTGATTAAAATAATATAAAAATTATTTATGAATCTAATAAATAAGTGAAAAAATTATAGAATTAAATAGATTAAAAATATATCCATTTTTTAAACATTGTTATTATATACACAAATTGATAAAATGTAAAAATTATCCAAGGAGCTAATAAATAAATTAAACTCTTGATCATTTTGATGGAATTTGTTATATATATATATATTATTTATTATTAGCTATTTGTTTACATAATATTAATAAATAATAGAAGAGTTTAAAATAATTACGCTGTAAATTGATAAACTGTGAAATTGGCACATAGTTATAAGTAATATAAATAAAATATGCAAAAAAATATAAATTTTAATCAAATAAAAATTATCTAAGGATCTAACAAATTAACGAATATTTAATTAATTTATTTAATTCTACAAAATATATTTTTTCTTAACCAAAATAAGTAATTTTATTTCGAAATATTTCTTAAAATTCTATTAAATCAATCATTTTAAATAAACTTACATATTGTTAATAAATAATAAAATAGTATATTACAGTATTCTACAAAATATATTTTTTCTAAACCAAAAAAAGTAATTTTATTTCGAAATATTTCTTAAAATTCTATTAAATCAATCATTTTAAATAAACTTACATATTGTTAATAAATAATAAAATAGTATATTACAGTATTCTACAAAATATATTTTTTCTAAACCAAAAAAAATAATTTTATTTCGAAATATTTATTAAAATTCTATTAAATCAATCATTTTAAATAAACTTACATCTTGTTAATAAATAATAAAATAGTATATTACAGTAATCTAGAAAATATATTTTTTCTAAACCAAAAAAAATAATTTTATTTCGAAATATTTCTTAAAATTCTATTAAATCAATCATTTTAAATAAACTTACATATTGTTAATAAATAATAAAATAGTATATTACAGTATTCTACAAAATATATTTTTACTAAATCAAAAAAAGTAATTTTATTTCGAAATATTTCTTAAAATTCTATTAAATCAATCATCAACATATTGTTAATAAATAATAAAATAGTATATTACAGTATTCTACAAAATATATTTTTTCTAAACCAAAAAAAGTAATTTTATTTCGAAATATTTCTTAAAATTCTATTAAATCAATCATTTTATATAAACTAACGTATTGTTAATAAATAATAAAATAGTATATTACAGTATTCTACAAAATATATTTTTTCTTAACCAAAATAAGTAATTTTATTTAAAAATATTTCTTAAAATTCTATTAAATCAATCATTTGAAATAAACTGACTTATTGTTAATAAATAATAGAACAGTTTAAAATATAACACTGTTATTATAATACTAAACTTATTAAATGTCTTATTGGCATATAGTTATAAGTAATATAAATAAAATATATAAATAAAATTACAAAAATTAATTAAATAAAGAATCTAATAAATAAATTAGATTTTCAACAAATCATTTCATATTAATGTAGTTCTTTTAACGATTAATAGGGTCGGCCATTTTAGAAACTTAAAATATCTTGCAGGATTTTTCTCTAACAAGTCATGATTTGACTTATTGTAGTCCAACTGTATTTGCAAGTAAGCAGAGTGTCACACACATAAATTTAGCGGCACAAAAATTTATGTAAATCAAAATATAAAATGTATTCTTAAGTCTGCATTAAGATTTATGGTGATAAACTGTGGGCATAACAAGCAAAAATCTTTGGAGATTAAACGGAATGTATAGGAAAGCCATAAATTGTCCGAATGGCATTTTCTGAGCCGTTCCATTCCCAATATTTTCAATTTGCACAATTTCCAATAAACAACCGCAAAAGTCGTCGGCATAAATCCGCTTAAATATGTAGATAACCTTTCGCGATTTCGTAAAATAATTGATTAAAAAACATTTTATCATTTATCTTGCGCATTATCACAACTTTCGACATGCGACATTACTTATTCGTAAAATGCAAATTTACACGCTCGTAGTAGGATTTCATAAATTGTTTTGCGATTTTATTTATGTTGCCTGGAAATCGAGGCATTCGTGAAAGTTATCTTCATTCAGGACAAAAAAAAAAAAAGACGAACGAAATGACGATGTGGTAGAAAATAAGACGGGATGCTGTGCCGGTAAATTGAATGCGACCATTTAAGGAAGAAACTGTCTGGACGTCCATTGCGGAGCAAAGGCATGTCTAATCCAAATAAAGATAAATTACGGCAACAATTTGTCTACAATTATTATGCACCGTGAACAGAATGTCACAAAACATCGAGCAAATTAAATACCTCGCAAATTCATTTTTTCCACTCGCACACTCACATTTCCGACGTTGTGATTAATAAAAAGACAAAAGTAAATAAATTTCAGACGCCCACCTTGATGAATTTTTCACAATTCCGCATAGATGCGGGGTAAATTAATTGAAATTAGGTGGAAATGTTCGATAAATATTTATGATTCCGTTGGATTGAATGCATCAAAATAATTGATGGATAAATTTGCATGCATTACGACGAGCGAAATTGAAAAAAATTCACCCACCTAAAGTCTCTTTTCATAGAAAACATGGCGAAGAGTGCAGGAAATCTCGGCCAGGTGTTACGACGATCGCCTCAGAACAATACCAGCAATTAACTATGCAAATCTTTTAGAGAATTTACATCTTGCCTGACCATTTTTCCTAGACTGACAATGGGTTTATTTCATAGACGTTGGACGGATGAATCAGACGAGAGTGACATTTTTGAAAAAATATTTTTGTCTTGCACTGTTGCTGAGTGGGATAACTTAATTAATAATAATTGTTATGTTAATTTTTGTGGAACAATTATGGGTTCGTGGTGTGGATGCCACGAAAACATGGATAATTAGTTTTGGAAAATGAAAACAATATAAATATACAGGGATTTCAAACTGGTTCTTCCTGACTCTTGGTAAGTATTTCCAAACTAGATTGAGAAAAACTGAGTTAACTGACTTTTAACAAGTAAATATTGGTAAATAATATGATGTGATTTTTCATATATAAAATGGTATTATTTATTTTAATAACATAAGAATGGTTCTTTATATTATACTAATAATTGTCAAAGACGTTATCCTCTTTCTAATGGTTGATCCAAAGCAGTTTGCTAATTGGCCTATTTTTAAACAATTTTACATGAGGTATTCTTTAATTTCTTGGTTGGTACAGGTATATTAAAATGTGGTTTGTGGCAAATAACATTAATATATATATATATATATATATATATATATATATATATATATATATATATATAATATATATTAGACTGTTTCAAAAAAATCGACAATTTTTTTTTTCTTATTTATATCGAAAATCTTGTTGAAAATGGTAAAAAAAATACTGTGAAAGTTACAGCTCTTAATATTAATATTAAGAGGTGCCGCATCGTAAATTTTAATTTCCCGTTTAAATAACACGGGAACGGTGTTCTCTTGGATTTTGAAATTTTTTAACTCTCGTTAGAGATAATATTTCAAAATGATCTAAACAGATTTTTGTAGAAAATTTAACGCTCTACAAAAAATGTCTGTTACAGTTTTTTGATATATTCATTTTTTCAAAAGTTATTTAACATTAAATTTGGATTGATTTATAATTTTGACATTTTTTTAATTTTCTGACGCAACTATGGGAAAATTTTATATGACATTTTTTGTAGAGAATTCAATTTCCTATAATTTATCTCCGAATATATATATATATGTTAGCTTACGTCATCACCTTCACCGATGGACCGATGCGACGTGCTCACATCTATTTAGACTAGTTTTGTTTCATAAGCAAATCTGAAGTATTTGTTTACATTTAATAATCGGGGCAGTTCTTAAGAAAGAACCGAGCAGTCAAGCTTTAGATGTCGAGGGTTAAAGTACGTTTGTTGTAATAAAGCGTATTATTGTGAATTTAGTGTTTTAATCAAACTAAAAAGACAGATTAACAGTCGCTAATCTATCATCAGAAGTGGGATATCTTCTCGTGAATTATTTCCGGAAGAAAGGACCTAAAAAAAAAAATAAATTTTTTTTTGTGTTTCTTTGTGAACGAACAATGGCAGACAATAGTGAAAAACGCGACCGCGCAGTGAGTCCGAACGTTGTGAACATTACCGAAAGTGTATCGGAGACGGACAATAATATGGCGTTGTTATTTAAAATGCAGCAAGAAAATAACAACAGTTTCCAAAAACAAATCATGGAAATTTTGTCGACAATGGCCAACGCCCAAACTACTCAAGCAACATTGAGGGTGACTGCGCAGACGCAACCTGTTTCCGCTTCAGTATCAGAAGGTGTAAGTGCCGCGGCGGCGCAGTTTCGACTTGCCAGTTTTGACCCAGATGATACACCGTTTACTATGGTTGAGTGGATGGATGATGTTACTAGGATCCAACAGGAGCTGGAAATATCCGATACTCTTATTGTTTTAAAAGCTGGTCATGCTTTACGAGGACGTGCAGCACGCTTTTATCAACATTGGAAACCTATTATTAGAGATTGGGCTTCTTTTCGACGAGATTTTGAAATTGCGTTTCCTGAGTTAGGTACTCCTGCTACTCGTATCAGAAATTGTTTAGCAATTAAGAGTTCAAGTTTTGATTCACTAGTAGAATACGGTAACGCCAAATTAACAGCAATTAGAAGATTTTATTCAGACTTTCCATGGAATGTTGTGTTAAGTCTTGTTGAATACGATATTCAAAACACAGAAGTGAAAAATCGAATCTCCTTGCTAGCTCCTACATGTGATTCTGAACTATTAAAACTGTTGGCTACCTGTGATGCGAATAAATTGAACGCTGGTGTGCGAGAGCGTGAATTGTCACGAAAACGACCGTATAGCTTTCGTGATCAGCGTTCGTTTCAAGGAAACTGCAGAAGATGTCAACGCTATGGACATAAAGCAGTGGATTGCAAAAATGCGGAAAAAATACAGAATATGTCGGAAAAGGTACAGCCGGGTCCTTCTGGAGTACATCAAAGAAATTTTTCGTCTGGCAACAACACCTCAGCAAATAAGAAGTTTTGTAACATCTGTGGAGTGAATGGACATTCAGAAGATACATGCTATAGTAAAAAACAATGACATGAGGCATCAAAACGAGTGCTCCTGGCAAAAAACACTCGTTTTATCCGTTCATTTCCATCAGCTACGGTTACTAACAATTCCATGATCAGTTCAATAGCATACTTAGTAGACACAGGTGCAGATGTCTCAATACTTCACGAAAAAATAGCGAAAGCCTTAGACTTGCAAATTCAACCGGATTGCCAAATACTGTCTGGTGTAGGAAATTGTGTTATGAAGCCTCTGGGTCGCAGTAGTGTTGTGATGTGTACACCAACCATGACATTAGAAATTGATTTTCTAATTGTGCCAGATGGATCAATTCCTGGATGTGATGTTGACGCTTTAATTGGACTTGATGTTTTAAAACGACCAGGTATTAAAATTGAATTTAATGCAAACAGTGTAGACATTGTATATGATCATAGTGATAGGCAACGAATTTGTGCTATATACGCGTTTGAAGAAAATGACTTAAATTTGTCAGGACTGGACGAGTGGGTTATTAAGGAAATAAAAACAATAATCCAAAATGGAATAAGTCAAACACCGGCCGCAGTAACAACAAACAAGTTAAGAATAACATTACGTGATCTACAGCCAGTGGCCTATAAACCCCGTCATTTGTCATATGGCGAAAGATTACAAGTGAAACAAATAATAAAAGAACAAATTGAGAGTGGAATAATACGACAAAGTGAATCTCCTTATGCAAGCCCAATAGTCCTTGTCAAAAAGAAAAACGGAGACACAAGATTATGTGTAGATTATCGTGACGTAAATAAAAAAGTATTACGTAATAATTATCCTCTACCACGGATACAAGATCAGATTGACGCCCTTGCCAAAGCTGTATATTTTTGTACTCTTGATA
This sequence comes from Aethina tumida, assembly GCF_024364675.1. Taxonomy (NCBI): domain Eukaryota; kingdom Metazoa; phylum Arthropoda; class Insecta; order Coleoptera; family Nitidulidae; genus Aethina; species Aethina tumida. The sequence continues at coordinate 19,936,700 of NC_065439.1, forward strand.
TGAAATCGGGATTTCACCAAGTTGAAATAGAAGAGAATTCAAAACATATAACTGCTTTTGTGACACCAGATGGACTTTACGAGTACAATCGAATGCCGTTTGGTTTTATAAACTCCCCATCGTGTTATCAAAGTGCCATCGATAAAGCCCTTGGACCACTTAAAGACGATATTGCGTTTGTTTACGTTGATGATGTGTTGTGCCCCTCTCGAACCATTCAAGAAGGTCTTAAGAACTTAAGAAAGGACATTGACGCCCTTAAATATGCAAAAATGTAACTTTTTCCAAACATCTGTGAAATATTTAGGTGTGATCGAAAAAGAACTGGCTGGATATTTCAGACATCTTGTGAAAAACTTTACAACTTTAACAGCACCGATATCTGCATTGTTACGTGAGGGAAAATCTTTTGAATGGACATGTAAATGTGAAAATGTACGATTGACTTCTTATCCGATTTTCAACATTTTTGATCTGGAATTGTCAACCGAACTACATACAGAAGCAAGTTCGTTAGGATTAGATGTCGCTATTAGCTGTCGAATAGAGGAAAGTTGAAACCAAAGTATCACGGACCCTTTGAGGTAACGCATTGTTTACCTAATGAGAGGTACGCACTCCGAAGGATTGGCAGCCGAGGTAGAACTACAATAGCAGCGCATGAACAGTTACGAACCTGGCCAGATACAGAAATTCTATAAGGTATGATGGATATAGATTTATTTAATAAGATTGTGAATGTGTGTAAAGGTCCCTGCTTAGTAGGCTGTTTAAGGTCCCTGTGTATCAGGCTATATGTGAAGGTCCCTGCTTAGTAGGCTATGATTAAGGTCCCTGCTCGGCAGGCTATTTTTAAGGTCCCTGCGTCGCAGGCTATGTTTGAGGTCCCTACTTTGCAGGCTATGTTTAAGGTCCCTACTTTGCAGGCTATGTTTAAAGGTTCCTGCTCGGCAGGCTATTTTTAAGGTCCCTGCTCTGCAGGCTTAGATTGTTGTGTTCTGTGTCTGTGAGACAAGCGGGTAATAGACCTGGTAGTGGTTGAACCGCCTCTGAGCTCCTGGCTAGAATATGGTATCTTTTGATAGCACTTGAGAGTCATGGGTGTAACAGACCTGTTGATGGTTGAGCCGCCTCTGAGCTTCTGGTGGTTGTTAACTGTGCCACATAACAGTCTATTTTGTTAAATGAAATAAGGTTTAGACTTAGTTCTTCGAATATATTTTGAGCTTGTACTGCTGTTATAATGTTTACAGATTACCGGTGTCAGGTGAATCTTTGCAAAACTGTGGAAGGTGCGAGGACGCCCCACATGTCAGGAAGGCCGTGTTAGCTTACGTCATCACCTTCACCGATGGACCGATGCGACGTGCTCACATCTATTTAGACTAGTTTTGTTTCATAAGCAAATCTGAAGTATTTGTTTACATTTAATAATCGGGGCAGTTCTTAAGAAAGAACCGAGCAGTCAAGCTTTAGATGTCGAGGGTTAAAGTACGTTTGTTGTAATAAAGCGTATTATTGTGAATTTAGTGTTTTAATCAAACTAAAAAGACAGATTAACAGTCGCTAATCTATCATATATATATATATATATATATATATATATATATATATTTTAATGTTATTTGCCACAAACCACATTTATATTACTATATTATTTTAAACAAATTATGGATTTAATAGAATATTAAGGAATATTTTGAAATAAAATTAGTTCTTTAGTTTAGAAATATACATTTTTTAGTTTGAATAAAAAAATATATATAACAAAATCCATCAAAATGATCAAAAGTCTAATTTATTTATTAGTTATTTGGATAATTTTTATTAGTTTAAATTTTATAATATTCTAATTGATACTTATTAGCCAACTCCACATTTTATCAATTTGTGTGTATAATAACAATGTTTAAAAATAATGTATACATTTTTAATCTATTTCTTCTATAATTTTTTCACTTATTTATTAGATTCATAAATAGTTTTTATATTATTTTAATTATGTTAAAAGTTTCAACAACAGAATTAAATTGACATTATTTTTATTTCAAAAGATTTTAATATTTATTTATAAGTTCATATAAATGTAACATTTTGTCAATTTGTAACAATTTTTTAAAATTATATTTAATATTTGTATCACGTTTTATAGATATATAGAGTAGTACCGGATCTACTGACCTACGAGAGAGATCAAAATCCTAAAATAATATTATTTTTCTTTCCTTGAATTATTTTAAAGAGTCCAGAGATCATTTTTTTTTAAACTTTGATTGCCACAAACCACATTTTGATATCTTTGACCGTTTATGAAATATATACGAAGACTGACGTTTGACAAGTAAATATTGGTAAATAATATGAAGTGATTTTTCATATATAAAATGGTTTTATTTATTTTAATAACATAAGAATGGTTCTTTATATTACATTAACAATTGTCAAAGACATTATCCTTTGTCTAATGGTTGATCCAAAGCAGTTTGCTAATTGGCCTATTTCTAAACAGTTTTAATTTCTATATATATATATATATATATATATATATATATATATATATATATATATATATATATATATATATTTTAATGTTATTTACCACAAACCCCATTTTAATATACCTGTATCAACCAAGAAATTAAAACTGTTTAGTGAAAAAATTATGGAAGAAATAGATTAAAAATATATACATTTTTTTAAACATTGTTATTATACATACAAATTGATAAAATGTGAAGTTGGCTAATTAGTATCAATTAGAATATTATAAAATTTAAACTAATAAAAATTATCCAAGGAACTAATAAATAAATTAGACTTTTGATCATTTTGATGGATTTTGTTATATAAATTTTTTTATTCCAACTACAAAATGTATATTTCTAAACTAAAAAACTAATTTTGTTTCAAAATATTCCTTAATATTCTATTAAATCCATATTTTGTTTACATATTATTAATAAATAACAGAAAAGTTTAAATAATATAGCAATATAAATGTGGTTTGGGGCAATCAAAGTTTAAAAAAAATGATCTCTGGACTCTGAAATGATTCAAAGAAAAATAATATTATTTTAGGATTTTGATCCCTCTCGTAGGCCAGTAGATCCGGTACTACTCTATATATCTATAAAATGTGATACAAATATTAAATATAATTTTAAAAAATTGTTACAAATTGACAGAATGTGACATTTATATAAACTTATAAATAAATATTAAAATCTTTTGAAATAAAAATAATGTCAATTTAATTCTGTTGTTGAAACATTTAACTTAATTAAAATAATATAAAAATTATTTATGAATCTAATAAATAAGTGAAAAAATTATAGAAGAAATAGATTAAAAATGTATAAATTTTTTTAAACATTGTTATTATACACACAAATTGATAAAATGTGGAGTTGGCTAATAAGTTTCAATTAGAATATTATAAAATTTAAACTAATAAAAATTATCCAAGGAACTAATAAATAAATTAGACTTTTGATCATTTTGATGGATTTTGTTATATATATTTTTTTATTCCAGCTACAAAATGTATATTTCTAAACTAAAAAACTAATTTTATTTCAAAATATTCCTTAATATTCTATTAAATCCATAATTTGTTTAAAATAATATAGTAATATAAATGTGGTTTGTGTCAATCAAAGTTTAAAAAAATGATCTCTGGACTCTTAGAAATGATTCAAGGAAAAATAATATTATTTCAGGATTTTGATCCCTCTCGTAGGCCAGTAGATCCGGTACTACGCTGCTATAAAAATCATCTGCCACTCGTCTTGCAAATAAAGAACCGCGAGAGTAGAGAGGAAAAAAAAACAATAAAACACAGATGTCGTGAATGTTTTTCTATACAATATAAGCGAACAATAAATGTATCTCGTTGCGGTGTGTTAATAAAACTTATGGCTGAGTTGTTGGTCGAGTACTTAACATATTGTAACATTCGCCTGTATGTTGTTAAACCGACTGGAAAATTCTAAATAAAATGTGCTTCAAGGTCTGCAGTGTCTGCATATTCTTAAAATTATGGTGTCTCGATCGGCCTTCCTGTGTTCTTCGTGGTTTTCTCGTTTCTGTGCATAGACAAACGTTTGTCTGGCTGACTCGTCGTTGCCGCATTTTTGTCGTCGAGTGTATGTGTAGTACGAAAATTCGTACGTTCCTTAATCGTCGGTTGTCGGACACGAAATAAATTTCGGCGAACCCGCAGCGAAAACATTTCGTCTTGCGATGGGGAATAATTTAAACGTGGCAATATTTTATGGGCCCTGTTATTTTCCTCAATGTCTCTGCATTAGCATGTCTCTCGGGCAGTCGTCTCTTTTATCTGATATGAATGTCCGCCGATCAACCGATCAAAACGATTGCCTTTTTCGTCGACCGCGAACCATTTAATTAACGGTTTGCTTTTATTTTGCCATTCGCTTTTAATCTTGACGTTTCCCTCCGATCGCTATAATTTGAATAATCGGAAACATCACACGAAGTAATTATTAATTGACAACGCTAATTGATACAAACACTCTGACAAGGGCGATTGCCATATGTAGCTAAAAGCTTTTTTCCATACAACGTAACTCATGGATTTGCCGCATGAAAGATAAAAAAAAACGAAAAGGTAAGATGAAATTTTGTCGTTGGATTAATAAGCCGAAAATGGATTGGTTTGCCATTGGCGATAAATCAAAATATCCCCAATCAGGGTCTAAAATTATATCCGAAACGAAATTAATGAGTGTGAATTTACGGGGTATCAAATTTGTTGCAAATTAACAGAACTTGTTTTATTCAAAAGTTAATAACGGCCTAGATTAAATATACAAGTTATCAAATTTAAAATTTTGGATTTTGATGAATTTATATTAATCATTTTGACCAAAAATTAGTGGAAGAAGGTTTTTTCGTTTAGAAAAAAAATTTTGACTATTATTTTGTTGTAGATTAAATCCGTTAATTAAAAAAATAAATTTTATTAAAAAAGAATTACTTAAGTAAATGACATTTAACAACATTTTCTGTTAATTTGTTCATTTTAGTAAAAAATATTTTTTTAATACTTCTTGTTAAAACTCAACTTGCCATATATTGATGGCCATAGTCAGGAAACACTCTATATATAATATAAAGTTGGCTAATTAGTATCAATTAGAATATTATAAAATTTAAACTAATAAAAATTATCCAAGGAACTAATAAATAAAATAGACTCTTGATCATTTTGATGGAATTTGTTATATATATATTTTTATTCAAACTACAAAATGTATATTTTTAACTAAAGAACTGATTTTATTTCGAAATAACAGTTTAAAATACAAAAATAAATTTAAAAAAATATTGATAAACTGTGAAATTGGCACATAGTTATAAGTAATATAAATAAAATATGTAAAAAAATATAAATTTTAATCAAAAAAAAATTATTTAAGGATCTAATAAAAAAATTAACGAATATTTAATTAATTTATTTAAAAAAAAGTAATTTTATTTCAAAATATTTCTTAAAATTCTATTAAACCAATCATTTTAAATAAACTTGCATATTGTTAATAAATAATAAAACAGTTTAAAATTTAACACTGTTATTATATTACTAAATTGATAAAATGTGTTATTGGCATATAGTTATAAGTTATATAAATAATAATATAAATAACTACAAAAATTAATTAAATAAAAATTTTTATCAAATTTGTTGCAAATTAACAGAACTTGTTTTATTTAATAGTTAATAACAGCACAGATTAGATATTCAACTTATCAAATTTAAAATTTTGGGTTTTGGTAAATTTAGATTAATCATTTTGACCAAAATTTAGTGGAAGAAGGTTTTTTGAGTTAGAAAAAAAATTTTGATTATTATTTTGTTGTAGATTAATTGAGGAACCTCATATGGCATGTAGAGTATTTTAAAACTGTTAATTAAAAAAATAAATTTTATTAAAAAAGAATTACTTAAGTAAGAGATATTTAACAACATTTTCTGTTAATTTGTTTATTTTAGTAAAAAATATTTTTTTAATACTTTTTGTTAAAACCCAACTTGCCATATATTGATGGCCTTAGCCAAGAAACACTCTGTATGCAAGTATAAGTAATAAAAATTGAAAACAGAAAAAGAAATTCGATTACAAATATTTTCCTTTACTTGCATTTATTTAATTGTATGCTTTGTGTTAAAATTTAATCAACATAATTATGTTATGACCTTAGTTATAAGGTAAATTATTTAGTTTAGTTTCTAGTATTAAATATTGGAAACAGAAAAAATTCGGAATTTTAAATATTTTTTGTTAATTTGTTTATTGGATATTATTCAGTTTAGTTTGTAGTAATAAAAAGAGAAAAAACGGAAACTGAATTTTAAATTTTTTCATTTTCAATTAAAATATTCACATGCTTTTTTGTTAAAACGTATAATGAACACCTTGGATATTATACAGTTTAGTTTGTAGTAATAAAAAATAGAAACATTTCTTAATTTTAAATATTGTCTGTTAATTTGTTTATTTTCAAAAAAATATTCTCATATTTCTTATTAAAACTTAATGAACCAAATATGGTGACCTTAGTTATGAGACACTTTATTTTTTAGTTTTTATTAATAAAAATGGAAAACAGAAAAATTTCTTAATTTTGAATATTTTTGTTTTTAATTTGTTTATTTTCAATAAAAATATTCTCATATATTGTGTTAAAACTTAATCAACATAATATTTAATTATGCCCTTAGTTATGAGACATACTGTATACTATTCAGTTTAGTTTCTAACAATATAAATTGAATACATATATAAAATATTCGAAATTATAAATATTTTCTGTTAATTCGTTTATTTTCAATAAAAATTTTCTCATGTTTTTTATTAAAACTTAATGAACCAAATAAGATGACCTCAGTTATGAGACACCTTGTTTATTATTCAGTTTTTATTAATAAAAATGGAAAATAGAAAAATTTATTAATTTTGAATATTTTTGTTTTTAGTTTGTTTATTTTCAATAAAAATATTCTCATATTTTGTGTTAAAACTTAATTAACATAATATTTAATTGTGCCCTTAGTTATGAGACATGTATATTATTTAGTTTAGTTTCTAACAATATAAATTGTATATATACATAAAATATTCTGAATTATAAATATTTTCTGATAATTCGTTTATTTTCAATAAAAATATTCTCATATTTTGTGTTAAAACTCAATCAGCATAATATTTAATTATGACCTTAGTTATGAGACATACTGTATATTATTCAGTTTAGTTTCTAACAATATATACATACAATTTTCTGAATTATAAATATTTTCTGTTAATTTATTTTCAATAAAAATATATTCATGCTTTATGTTGAAACTTAATCAACATAATAATTAATTTTGACTGACTAGTTATGAGACACCTTGTATATTATTCAGTTTAGATTCCACTGATAAAAATTGAAAACAGAAAAATTTCAAATATTTTCTGTCAATAAAATAACAATATTTTTATGGTTTGTGTTAAAATTTAATCAATATAGAATTTATCTATGACCTCAGTTATGAGACACCTTGCATATTACTCAAAATAATTTATAGGGTTTTAAATATTATCTAATATGTAAAACTAAAAAAAAAAACATCTTGGTCTTAAATATTGATTGTTAATTCGTTTTTACTCCAATAAAAACAATTTTTAAATTTCGTGTTGTAAACTAAAATAAAATGTAAAAATAAAATCTTCCATAATCATCAAATAATTTGAAAATTTATTTCTTATTTGAAGAAGCAAAGGATACTCTCAGTTTCATTGTTGAACTGAAAACCTCATTTCATGTGTTTAGTTACATTGGTGTGTTTATTGAATTGTTTTGTGTTTAACTATTGTTTGCCAGACAAAAAATATATATACACTCATAAACGTACACATTGTAATTGGTTCATTGCCAGCATCCAACGTCTAATTTTAGAAACAAAACACTAATACTCTGATTCATATCTATCTGCCTTCACTTTCTTTATTTTATTATTACTTTTACAAATAAAAAGGTCGTTGAAATGGATTTCACCATGTTGGCAAATACACAAAGTTCTACATCAAAAAATAATCCTGAATGTTTTAACAAGTATTGAAATACTACAAAAAAATAAATATCAATTCCAACATAATGACCAGGAAGACATGTATACAACTGTCGGTTTAGTACGCAACAACAACAATTTTTACAGTAGCGATCGATTCAAAAATACAAAAGTGGTCGATTATAACGGACGTCTCACAATTATTTTCGTCCATTGCACGATCTCTTAATCCTTGTACGTATTATAAAATTATTTAGGAAATAAGCGGTTTATAAAGACATGCTATTCACTTACATCGCGTATATAATTAAGGTGGCCTGCGGCATCTGCAAACACCGGTAGCAATTTACGGTATTATTGTGACCATGGCTAAATGCTTCAGAATGACAGAATCGTTTGCGGATGAAATTTTAAAATCGCAGATGTCCGTTCAACGAAACCAGCCAACTAAAACCGAATTTGAAGCGTTCAACGTTGCATGTTGATCCAATAAACTTATCCAGTCTTCGGAGTTACCGGCTTTCCAAAATGGTGGTTTTCTTGATGCTGTGGCAATGGATTTTTTGTACTATTATAGTAAACACGATACGCAATTAGTGGTGGCATGATATAACCGAACACATTTAACCATGTTCATGTGTGCACGTACATTCCAAATTTGGTGCTGGCCGTCTTGCGAATTATCGAATAGTAATTACTGATTATTGCTGTTCCGCCACAACAATGCAGGAATCATTGTCGAAAGGCTGAAAAAACGTAGCCTTGATCATTGAAAGGCCAATTACAAAACACAATTACGCTAACAAAACCCCTAAAATAACTGTTTCGACATATAAGGGAGTATTCTATTCGTCGGTGCCGAGCTGGTCTCTCGACAACAAGGAAGTAATTATCGAAGATTCCCGGCTTAATCTTCGTGTTGCGACTAATTTCACGAATTCAACGAACCATCCATGACCTTCCACAGTCAATTGTCCCGTGTTTGGTTTTTCAGCGAAGCCGTGTTCGAATCGATTTGTTGAACGTCTCAGCAAATGCCGTCATCCCGCCAAATTAACCAGCACAATTAGTTTTGATGATGAAACGAAAGGAACCCAGAAAGTCCAATTTAACATTCTCGTAGTGGAATGTCTTCGTTTTCAAACCTGAGGAGTATTTTGTAAAATAAGCAATCGAATCCTGTTTGAGAACTCGATCTGGCCGATGTCATTCAGCTCACGTATTTCACGTATCCTGTCAACAAATTAAAAGTTAATATTAAATCTTGAAAGGGGATTATTATTGACCCTGTTAATCATCGCTTGACACCTTGGGAGATAATTTCGCCAATTATCTCGAACGCCGCGCGAGTGCAAATATGAAATTTTCACCGGATAATTGCCAATCAACTTATCAATCCGATGCAACCACCGTCCCGATCGCTAATTAAATAAAGCATTTTGCGAGGGATTTACTTTACGATACCGTTTATTGGGCCATTTTCAATGCAAGGACGACGCAGGTTTTTATCACATCCTGTTATTGATGTATTTTTTGCTCATGCTGGGAAATCTACTGATCCCACAAAAATTCTTTATAGATACATTGAACATACAAAATATGTATAAAGCACCTTTTTGATTACACTAGATAGTTTAGACTAGCTTTTGAAAGCATCCCTCATAAACTCTATAAATTTCCCGCCTCCCGGACGAAGTCACGGGTACAGCTGGTTAATCATAGAATTAATTTAAATTAAAAGAATTATTCTTTTAATAAAATGATTATGTCTTTTAGTTATTTCTTACGTTTTTAGTAATTTTTTTGGAATCCAGGAAGAATTAGAATTAGTTATTTTTACTTTTTTATTGATTTTTCAGAAAATTAGTATTAATAAAAAAATAAAAATGCATAAAGTTAAGGTGAAACTATGTAATTTAATCAGTATGAATTTAATCGCATGGATTATATCCTATAAATTTTAATTGTATGGAAATTGATCGCATAGAAAATGATCATATATATTTTGATCGTATGGAAAATGATCGTATGTATTTTAATCGTATGGAAAATGATCGTATGAATTTTAATCGTATGGAATATGTTCATATGGATTTTGATCGTATGGAAAATGATCATATGGATTTTGATCGTACGGATTTTCATCGTATGGAAAATGATCGTATGGAATTAGGTCACTACGTTTTTAGTAATTTCTCACGTTTTTAATAAATTTTTGAGATTTTAGTAGTTTTTTACGTTTTTAGTAAATTTTTACGTTTTTCGTAACATCGTTATGTTTATATATATATACTGTATGTATATATATTTCTTTAAGGCTACCGTACAAAATACGTGTAACAAAATATTGTTGGTTCAGCAAAAGCAATTAAATAGCACCTTTTTGATTACATTAGCTAGTTTAAACTAGCTTTTGAAAGCAGCCTCTTGGGCATCTCTCATACTGGTCCAACATGATGGTAAAACGTCTTACTGTGATGGTCACTCATAACTCTATAAATTTCCCGAAAGTAATCCAGATATGAATTTTCAATGACATATGTCTTAAAGAAAATGTTGGGTAACGAGGTCTTTATACCTTTCCTTTATGTTTTCCAAAATATTTTTTTCAATCATGTTAAAGGCGTTTTAAGCTTCTTCCTTTCTTTCTATTCTTTAATTGACATTTAATTTTGTAATTAAAAACATTTATTGGGACATTTTCAATGTAAGGACGACGATGGTTTTTGTCACATCCTGTTATTGATGTATGTTTTCCCCTTATTGGGAAATCTACTGATCACACAAAAATTCATTATAGATACATTGAACATACAAAATACGTATAACAAAATATTGTGGGTTCAGCAAAAGCAATTAAATAGCAACTTTTTTATTACACTAGCTAGTTTAGACTAGCTTTTGAAAGCAGCCTCTTGGGCATCTCTCATACTGGTCCAACATGATGGTACAACGTCTTACTGTGATGGTCACTCATAACTATAAATTTCCCGAAAGTAATCCGGAAAGAATATGAAAGAAAATGATGAGTAATGAGGTATTTATACCTTTCTTTTATGTTTTTTTCTATTCTTTAATTGACATTTAATTTTTTAGTTAAAAACATTTATTGGGACATTTTCAATGTAAGGACGACGTTGGTTTTTGTCACATCCTGCTATTGTATGTAAGTTTTACACTTAATTGGGAAATATTGAAATGATCACACTAGATAACAAATTTCAACTTTATAGATACAATGAACATACAAAAATACAGATAACAATATACTGGTGTGTATAATATAATCTTACTTTCTCATATTCCTTCTTTCTTTCTTTGAAATATTCTGAAAGAACCTATTACTATCCTGGTCACTTACACTATCGTAAATTTTCGAAAAGTATGTATACTACACCTAACGTCTTGGAGAAGATGTTGGTTGGGCAATGGGGACTTAATAGTTTGCTTTTGTGTTTCACAAATGCAACCATTTTAAATGTATTTTAAATGTATACATACATACATAAAGTTTGATTGTTACTCCATTGGCAACAATATGTGAAAAGTACAAATTTTCATTTTTCATTCCGGAAAACATGGGATCCTTAATAATTTATTAAATGCCCATATGTACAATTAAAGTAAATTTTCGATTCATAAATGTTTTTTATCCCCATTTAATAGTCAAATTTTCTCATACATTAAAGGGAGACAGATAATAATCATAATCCCAAGTCATATTATTAATTAGTATCATAAAATAAGTCATAATATGACTTTACCATTTTTGAAGAAGGCAAGAAACAAAGGATAATTGTCTGTAGGACATGAGACACAAATCATCTGTAACACGCGTTAAAATTTCCGCCATCAGTCCCCGTGCAAATATGGTGATGATCTAAGATCAGGTCAGGGTTGCGATGAGTCCAACCTTCGAGATAGTCATTTAGATTGCGCCGTAATCTGATGGGTTGACGATCGATTTTTGCCTCGATTCAAAGAACATCTCATCTTCGTCGATGTCGTGAAAGCCGGTACGGCCAGATACCTAATCTGCAACGTTAACATCGTGATAGGGAATGGAAACAGGGCCGGGACCGATCCCGGGATTAATTGGAGGCGCTAGCGGCGGCGCGCCGTGTCGGTAAGGTCAGGGCCTGGTCGGCCGCGCCGTCGAGTTACTGACCTCTGCGGAAGGAAGGAAAAGTGGGGACCATCTCCGCGGCGGAGTCGCCGGCCCGGCATCACCGGGACCTCGCATTTGGCGTTTGACTGGACGCGCGCGTTGACTGCGTTCGTCGTACTGCACGGCGTACGGGCTGATTGATTTGTTGTGAGTGCGAGTAGCGGTCGTACCTGGCCGGTGGTTTTTCGTGGAACGGGAGACCGGACGGTACGATTTTGGATTTCGACGCTCACCGACGCCTGGATAACATCACCGACGAGCCAGTGATTTGGCCTGTTGTGTTTTCAGTTATTGGGTAAGTTCCAGGTGTAAATTACCAAAAGACATATTTTCAAATTTTGGTATAATAAATATTTTTATATTATTTTTTTTTTATATATGTTCTGTTAATAATAATTGTAGTATTTTAAATATATTTTTATATATTTTTAGATATATTTTTTATAATAAATTTAATATTTTTCTCTTACACTTTTGATATTTTACAATTATCTGTTAATGTTTGTTCAATATCTCCAAGTTTTGTTAAAAAATGTAAATGAATTTTTTACAGTATTGAAACAAAGAATAAAAACATTGAATTTATTTAAAAAAAATTGTTAATTATTTACATTGTTTACAATTAGATTTTTTAAAAATATTTTGTTTCTTTATTTTTTTTTGTTTATTAAAATTATAATAAATAATTCAATTTATTTTTAAATTTTAAATTCACATGTTTTTTATATTGTGTAAATTAGTAAATACGTCTAAAAATTTCATTTTTATATATTTTTTACATTGTTTATATTATTTTACAATTCGATTTTTTATTGTTTTTCATATTTTAATTTTTTTATTTATTCTATATTAAATTTAATATATTTTTTTTATGCTTATTTAACTAAAAAAATATTTTTAAGCCTTTTGATATTTTACAATTATTTAATTGTTAATTTTTCTCCGAAATTTTAAATATTTAAAAAAATATATTAAATAAATAAATTAATATAGATATATATATATATATATCTATATTATATATATATATATATATATATATATATATATATATATATATATATATATATGTATATATATGTATATATTTTTAATATTTCAGTTCAAAATTATTTAATACATTTTATATTGTTTTATAATAGTATTTTTTATTATTAAATTATTATTTCATATTGTAAAATATGAATATGAATATTTTTAAACATTGATATCGACAATTAAAGTAAAAAGGATGAATTTATTTTAAAATTACTTTTTGCAGATTATTTATTTATTATTTTAAAAATTTTCATTCAATTTTTTATAATTATTTAAACTTTTGATTTTTGAACGTTTATGTTTATTTTATAATAATTTCTTATATACATATTTTATTTTTGTGTTTATTTTATTTAAATTTAATAAATTCTCTTATATATTTAACTTAAAAATTAATATATTTTAAAATTTTAAATATTTCAGTTTAAAATTTTAAATTATTATTTCATATTGTAAAATATGAATATGAATGTTTTTAAACATTGACATCGACAAATAAAGTAAAAAGGATGAATTTATTTTAAAATTGCTTTTTGCAGATTATTTATTTATTATTTTAAAAATTTTCATTCAATTTTTTATAATTATTTAAACTTTTGATTTTTGAACGTTTATGTTTATTTTATAATAATTTCTTATATACATACTTTATTTTTGTGTTTATTTTATTTAAATTTAATAAATTCTTATATATATTTAACTTAAAAATTAATATATTTTAAAATTTTAAATATTTCAGTTTAAAATTATTAAACACAAAATATTTAATAAATAAACTTTAAATAAACTTTTAATTTAGTTCAGATATTTCAAAATATTTAATAAATATATACATAATTGAATTTATGAAAAAAAAAAAATAATAATAATTAACAAAGAATAAATAAGTTTTATTTCATTATAATTTTTATATTTATTGTATGAATTTCAATTTGTATTAAGAATTTTGTATGGAAAAAGACAAAAATAAAGTACTCACAGAAGAAATATTTGTAAAAACGGTTATTTTATCTTGATTATTTGTTATTTTCAAATTTTTCATTAAATTTTTTATTATTTTTTAATATTCTGATTTTTGTACACGTGTAATTTATATAATAATTTTAATATTTTTTGTTGTACATTTAACTAAAAAATCAAAAAATATTTAACATTTGACACAATGTACATATTTTAATTTAAAAAATAAACAAATTTAGTCAATTTTACTGTTACTGTTAATAATATGCAATTTTTTAGAGTTTAATATTTTTTATAAGGAATATATATTTAATTTAAATTTTTACAGTATTAAGAAAAAAAAGTAAAAACGCTTAATTAATTTTAAAATTATATTTATATTTTACATTCAATTATAATTTAAAAAAATAAATTAATTTTTAATCTATTTTTTTAAATAAATCCAGAAAAATTATATATAAATAATGAAACTTTATTAAATTGTATAATACATGTCTACAATAGATTATTCTGTAAAAACAATGCTATTTAATATCTGTGAATAGAAATTTGCATAATTATGTTAAAATCATGATGTGGAAAATGTAATATGAAATATAACAGATACTGTAGCATTTTATAGACTAAACGAAGTTTTTTAATTGAGCACATAAAGATAATTAGTTGTCAATGCAAATTAATTTTGTGCTGCGAATAAATTAAATAATTTTATGTTTACCATAAAAGCTAAAATTGTAATAAAATTTCTCTATGTGAGACACATGCCCATTAATTAACTAAATGTTTCCTCGTACACACACGTAAATAAATACTGGTGCATTCCTCTTTTCTAAACAAAAATCCTGTTCATTCATAGTTAAATACGGTTTCACTTTGCGTTTAGGAAGTGGACAGGTAATGCGGTTATGGAGCTTGACCGAGGAAGTATTAATTCCGTTCTGGGATCCAGTCGGTTTCCAAAAAATCCACGATTTTCTATACAAAACTTAATAGAGGTGTGTTTGTTTTAATAATTCGTTTTGTTTACCTCGCCGGTACATGTATCGGTTTCACTTCACAAGTGTTTACTTTCTAAACGTAGAAATTTTTGCACACATGTCTTGTTAATTTCGTTTTTCCCAGAAATTTTCGGTACAAAGCCACGTCGAAATGGACGGAAGACAAAAGGCCACGGCTGAAAAGTGACTAAGTTATTTTTAATATCCGCCAGTTTTTCTAAATGTTCAATTAGTGCTCAGGCGGAGTCTAGTGTGGAAATAAAATTTAATGATTTAATTAAACTTCTTTTCTTTAATTAACGCAGATTCCTGCTGTGTTAAATTAAACTATTAAACATACCTAAATGCCGGTCTTTGTTGTCGTTTTTTCCTGCGGACCGTAGCATTTTTATTGGCCGCATTTTATTGCCGTTTATTTTTTCAAAAAAATAAATAAATAAAACGTTGAAACGACAGAAAAATGTCGGGCGGATTGCGGTTCATGTGAAATCAGTTTTCTATGACTAAACACAACAGAGGCGATTAATTTTGTTTTAAAAATAATAAATTCTAGGCACAGACAACACGTAACGCTATACTTGTAACGAAACACTTCCTTAAACATTCTGTCAATTAAACAAACCGTGGAAAAAAATTACAAATTACACCGATCACGTATCCTTTAACTGTGTACCAAAAAGGAAGTCCATAAATATTTTCATCCAAAACAAGAGAAACCCGATGGAATTGCGTCATTATAAATTATTTCTCTGTCGGTGTTTTTTTCTCTCTCTCCTTCTCCTCAATCAAAATCGGTAAATTGCTTCGAACGTTTGCTAATGAAGATTTACAAAGGTTTTAATTCATTAAATTGTGGCGACCTTTTCCAGCCGCTTCAAGGCTCCGTCGAAGATCGAACTCCATATTATTCCAAATATTGACTTTAATTACTGTCTTAAATTAATGGTCAGATGAATAATAAGTTTTTTTTATGAAGCACATCAACTCAACCGAATTTTTAGGCATTGACAACTTTGAGAAGAAGAATGGTAGATTTATGTCAATGTTTTAATGGATAAATTTATGGTTTACAGATTAATTTCACTTTATTTTGCTTAATATATTATTATTTTAAATCTTAATTAGATAAACAAAACAATTACTCTATCTTATATTGATCAACGGTTTGTTAAAATGAACATAAAAGTGTGATTATTATTGATTTGTCTATAACTTATTAATTCATTGTAACAAACTAATAAAAACACTTCAAAAAGTAATAAAATAAAACTTAAATTTAATACAATTCTGCTCTTACAGATTAATGAAGATCTAAATCTTTCTTTTTCATTGGTATTAAAGAAATTTTTTTTTTAAAAATCTCATCAGTTCAGCAGAATTTTTTAGACATTGATAACTCTAAGAGAGGAATAATTGTTCTGTTTGGTGGATAAATTGTTGATTTAACATCAACTTTGTCTTATTTTATTTAACGTCAAGGATATATTCCAAATGAACACTGCTTTTCAGAACAGTTCAAGGAGTAATATATTTATTTAAATTTTATACAATTCTACTTTTAAGGATTGATGAGGATTTAAATCTTCTTTTTTTCCTTGGTATTAAAGAATTTTTTTCTAAAAGAAAAATGAAGACTTGCAGATAAGAAATAATGGACTTATGGTTTTCTTTAGTGGACAAATTGTTGATTCCTAGATAAATTTAGTCTTATTGTATAAACATTTTTTCAGTGGTTCAGGGAATAATGATGATTCCCCATACAGATTCCTCAATATTCTATAATTTGTGTAAGTACTTAAATAAACTAAGAAGAACAGTTCAAGGAGTAATGACATCTATTTAAATTTCAAACAATTGTCCTTTTAAGGATTGATCTAAGATTTAAATATATTTTTTTCCTTGATATTAAAGAATTTTTTTCTGAAAAATCTCATCAGTTCAGCAGAATTTTTTAGACATTGACAACTTTAAGAGAGGAATAATTGTTCAGTGTGGTGGATAAATTGTTGATTTCAACATTTATTTTGTCTTATTTTATTTAACATCAAGGATTTATTTCAAATGAACACTGCTTTTCAGAAGAGTTCAAGGAGTAATATATCTATTTAAATTTTATACAATTTTGCTTTTAAGGGTTGATGAGGATTTAAATATTCTCTTTTTCCTTGGTATTAAAGAATTTTTTTCTAAAAAAAATGACGACTTGAAGAAGAGAAATAATCGATTTATGGTAATCTTTGGTGGACAAGTTGTTGATTCCTAGATAAATTTAGTCTTATTGTATAAAAATTATTCAGTGGTTCAGGGAATAATGATGATTCCCCATACAGATTTTTCAATAATCTATAATTTATGTAAGTACTTAAATAAACTAAGAAGAACAGTTCAAGGAGTAATGACATTTATTTAAATTTCATATAATTGTCCTTTTAAGGATTGATCTAAGATTTAAATATATTTTTTTCCTTGATATTAAAGAATTTTTTTCTGAAAAATCTCATCAGTTCAGCAGAATTTTTTAGACATTGACAACTTTAAGAGATGAATAATTGTTCTGTTTGGTGGATAAATTGTTGATTTCAACATTAATTTTGTCTTATTTTATTTAACATCAAGGATATATTCCAAATGAACACTGCTTTTCAAAACAGTTCAAGGAGTAATATATTTATTTAAATTTTATACAATTCTGCTTTTAAAGATTGATGAGGATTTAAATCTTCTCTTTTTCCTTGGTATTAAAGAATTTTTTTCTAAAAAAATGACAACTTGAAGAAAAAAAATAATGGATTTATAGTTTTCTTTGGTGGACCATTTGTTGATTCTTAGATAAATTTAGTCTTTTTGTATAAACATTTTTTCTGTGGTTCAGATAATAATAATGAATCCCCATACAGATTCTTCAATATTCCGTAATTTATGTCTTACTTAAATAAGCTAAGAATAACAGTTCATGGAATAATGACTTCTATTTAAATTTCATACAATTCTCCTTTTAAGGATTGATCTAAGATTTAAATGTTTTTTTCCTTGTAATTAGAGAACTTTTTTTTAAAAATCCATTTGAATTTTTTAGACATTGACAACCTGAAGTAGGGGTTGATGGACAAATTGATGAGTCCTAGATTAATTTCACCTTATCCTATTTAACAAATTCCCAGTGCGTAACTTAATAGTACCTCATATTCGTCTAATAGTCACCCGTGATACTGTAATAGTATACATTTGTAACACGAAGCTTGTTTAGTAAATTACCCACCATAAAAACACGACCTTCCACAACTTTTACTATTCCATTAAAGTTTTTATTAAATTATATAACTGTTCCGCCGGTCAATCGGCCACAAACAATTATTAACGAATAATGCACATAGCATATTAATGGACACTAGATTATTTCCAGCAAATGTGCTTATTAAAGTGAGGGCGAAGGCGAAACGGTTGATTTCTTCATTTGCCGACCGACGGTGGATGAAAGACCAAGGCTAGGAAATACAATGAACAGAAGGGGGAAAAACCAGTTCCCGTGGAAAACAAAATTAAATATAAATACCTCGGAGGCAGCAAAAAGCTTTGAAATGCCTTTTCAGCTTAGGTCTATATTAGAGTGCTGAAGCAAGCGATCCATTACCTTTTTTTGATGCGTTTTCTGTCCTTTCCTTAGTGTTTTAATGGTTTTGTGTAAATAATAATGAAATGACTCGTGCAATTTCACGATTTTATGCACTTGAAACAAGTTGCAGCGTTGAATATTCATAATTGCTATTGTAACAGGAAATATTTTTAGTACGAAATGTCACAAACTAGTCCTATAAATCTCTCCGGAATCAAATGCCCATTATTCTTTTGTGCAAAATTGCATGTTGTCGACAAAAAGTAAACCACATCACTAACTCACTCGGCAAACTTGTTCCTTAATTAGCCACGGAATTAATTTGCATTTGATTGTAATTTAGAATTTTTATAATAACAGATATAAATAATGATGTCATTTGTAATAATAATAATAATAACAATAATTTATATATGTACGTGTGGTAAGCGGTATCGTGTCATAATCGAAGTCGAAGAGTAGGACTGCATATATTTACTTAAATTAATTGAATTAATTTAAAAAATTAATGCTGAATTGATTATTAGGAAGGAATCTGTAGTAAACGAGGCAAATTATTCTGCATCCTTTTATAATGACATATATCTGTTAATAATTTATTAAGAAGGGTAATTTAAATAATTTCAATTTAGTTTTACTCGTTTGACTAATGCAATAATGAAATATTATAATTTATTCACAGGCAAGTTCCTTCAAGTACGGCATTTGTAAAATTATATTAAAGTTGTGTAATGAAAAAATATAAAAAATAAAGGAATCTACCAACATAATGCTTATAAAACCATGAAGAAGATTATTAATAGTATATTATTAAAATTACCATTAATATATATAATGTAAAATTTTGTCCTTGTTCATACTGTTTTTCTACAATCGCGTTTATTTTTAAGTTTAATTATAATATAAAAAAGAAATTTTATTAAAAACAAAGGATTAAAACTAAAGTTCGTCTGATTTTTCATGTTTTTAAAACCATAAACTAAAACAATTTTATTATAACATATTTTTAACCAAAATATTAGTGCATTTTTATCAAAAACAGTATATCATCAAATATCTTTCTTTTTCATTTATTTCTTTTGATCAAGTAAACCAAGGAACAAAATGTCATAAATATCTCACAGTTCTCATATATTTTTCATATTATATATTCTTATAATGTATTTTTAGTTTCAATAAGCCAGAATCTGATATTCTCAGTTATTTTTAACATTTTATAAATTAAACTTTCCTCTTAAATCTTAAACCAATACTCACAACAGATATTCTGAATTTGTTAAATAACTCACATTTTAATCCATGTCTTAAAAAAGGTGATATTAATTTTGTTAAGCCACTAACTAATATTCTCATTTCACACTAGTTGACGAGAAGACACATTTTCAATGAAAAAATGTGACGTTCAATTTTGATAAGCCACTAACTAATATTCTTAGTTTTATTCCAGGTTTTAGTTAGCATAGCTAATCAGAGGACATATTTTCATCGAAAAAATGTGATTTTTAATTTTCTTAAGCTACTAACTAATATTCTAAGATATTTTTTACATTTTAATCCATGGTTTAGTTACTTTAGTTAATTTGAAAACGAATTTTTATCTGACAAATGTGATTTTTAATATTTTCAAGTCACTATCTGATATTCTCAGATTTTTGTCATATTTTATTCCATGATTTTGTTAGGCAATCAGAAGACGTAATATTTTCAGAAAAATGTCATTTTAATTTTGTTTTGCCACTATCTGATATTCTCAAATATTATTCAAATTTTATTACATGATTTAGTTAGATTAGTTAATCAGAGAACATATTTTCATCGAAAAAATATGATTTTTAAATTTGTTAATCTACAACTAATATTCTAAGATATTTTTTACATTTTAATCCATGGTTTAGTTACTTTAGTTAATTTGAAAACGAATTTTTATCTGACAAATGTGATTTTCAATATTTTTAAGTCACTATCTGATATTCTCAGATTTTTGTCATATTTTATTCCATGATTTTGTTAGGCAATCAGAAGACGTAATATTTTCAGAAAAATGTCATTTTAATTTTGTTTTGCCACTATCTGATATTCTCAGATATTATTCAAATTTTATTACATGATTTAGTTAGATTAGCTAATCAGAGGACATAGTTTTATCAGAAAAATGTGATTTTTAATTTTGTTAAGCCGCTATCTGATATCCCAGATATTTTTCAAATTTTATTTATTTATTTTAAGTCACCTAATCAGAATACATATTTTTATCAGAAATGAGAGAAATAATTTTTAATTTTTTTATGCCACTGTCTGATATTCTCATATACTTTAATCCATAATTAGTTAAACAAAAGACATATTTTCATTAGAGAAGTGTGATTTTTAATTTAGTTAAGCCACTATGTGATATTCTTAAATAATTTTCAAATTTTATTTCATATTTTAGTTGGCTTAATTGATTTGAAGATATATGGTCATTGGAAAAATGTAATGTTTAATTTTGTTAAGCAGTTAACTGAGATATTTTTTCATATTTTAATCCCTGTTTTATTTGGTTCAGCTGATAGAAGTAATTCTTTAATTGGAAGGCCAGAATCTAATATCTTCAAATATTTCTCAGATAATTTATTTTAGGATTTAATTAGCTTAGTAAATCAGATTGATACTTCCATTAGAAAAATGTATCTTAAATTTTCAGATACTTTTCACATTCTATTTCATGCTTTGATTAGCTTAACTATTCAGAAAGCATACTTTCATTAGAAAAGTGTGATTTTGTAATATATTTTATTAGTAGTTTACTCCTAACTCACTATTTGGCCATTTAAAAATTTAAAGAATATAAATATTATCAAGTGAATGTTCCAAACAGTTTCAAATGAAAGTTAAAATTTCTGTTAAAATTAATATTTCCTGTTTCTAAGCTTTAAAATATTATAATATTTTTATTTAATTTGACAAGAATTGAATAAGTTAAAGAAAGTTAAATCCATTAAAATTGCATATAGGCAATAAATTATACTAAAATGTATTATCAAATTAATTTAAAATGTTATAAAACGTTAAGATCCTTTTATAGGATGAATAGTTAAGTTAATTTAAATCTGTAATTATAGCCTGCACGAAATTACATTAATTACCCTTTAATACGTCTAAATTTGTTGTAAGGCAGCAATATCACATTACATGATATGTAGTTTAATAAATCCGTACTGCTGTGACCGCAACAAGACGCCAAGAGCCAGACAAAAGAAATCTATCGGGCACTAGACCGCATGCAAAAAAAAGTCCACGCGGCTTTGGCGAAAAAAATGGCAAAAAGCTTCCTATGGCGAGCAACAATACATGTCCTTGATCTTTGTACAAACACAGCGTACAAGCTGAATGCATCGAATCTAAAATACGCTGCTGGCCGCTGGTGGTCGCCCTTCTGGTCTTCCCTAAATGGTGAGGCCTTGGCACGTCGAAACGCACGAACCCGAACAACGGTCTCGTACCACGCCAACATCGGATCCGTTCTTCATTAAACCCTTTCTGTGTACGCCGCAATTCATCCTCCGACTTTCGTCGAAGGGTCCAGTGACGTAAACCGTTTCCGTCCGTCCAAAACAAACATCAGATGCAGAGGTGTGTGCGTTTTTCCGCAACCGCGGAAGTTCGAAAATAAAAATATATTTCTAAATATACAACCGACCCGGTAAAAACACTCACGCTTGATGTGATTCAAAACTGCTAATATTAGCTGAAGATAGGTCGCATCGTAGGTAAACAGTGGTTTTCGGTGCCAAGCTTCTGAGGTGAGACATAAATATTGTAAAGGTCAGGAATCCATATGATGCATTTATTGCTGATTTATAATAGGATTTAAGAGTCTATTCCGAGAAATCTAAAATGAGTCCCCTTGAGAGATGCATCTACAGATGTTTGCGATTGTTTTTATTAAAATCCGCTTTATCTTAAACGATTCTGCAGCTAAAACCGGCTTTGAATTTATTTATATTATGATAATAAACATGAAAATGGTCCTTGGTGGGTATTAGTAACAATATTCGATTGTCTTTTGTGTAAGCTTATTATTGCTGGATGTAAAATTGACATGATCAACCTTCCTGCAGTAACCTTCAGGTTAAATAACCATGAATAGAACAATTTCAAATGAAGATGTGCCATACAAATTATAATATTAATAAAAATTAATATTAATTGTTATTCTGTGCAGTAATTTTGGTTTTAACCGAAGCGTTGAAGGTTAATTTTGGATACTGGAAGAGGTAATTTACGTCCACAAGCAAATTTTTATTTATATTTTAATAAATATTTTTGTATTAAACATTTACTCATTCTAACTGTGCTATTTATCACATCGCCAATAAAAAATCCATTAAGGAATTTATCAAAAATAGTTTAAAACATTAAAGAAAGAAAATAATTGGTGTTTTAGTATTTCTCTGCTTATTTGTCTCCTTATTCTCCTGTTTGTGTGCCTCCTCCACGTTATTTTTGAGAATATGAAAGAAAAAAACTTTAGATGTTTTAGTACACCTTATCCTTCTTTTTCCTCTTCTTATTAATGAGTTTTTGAGAGACCTGTTTGCACAAATCATTATAAATGAGTTTTCAGAAATGAAGACATGAACTTCAGAAGGAATGCGAAGAAAAGATTGTTTAATAAATGAATTTTGTTAAGGAAAAAAAAGAATTGGTTTTTATTACATGTTATTCTTCTTGAAGAGATGTTTTGCTTTTTCATCACAACGCAGGATCAAATGTCGCATTAGAGACTGAAAAAGAGCTTCAAAATGTTAAATGGGATGTTATCCTCATCAATTCATTTTTGTCATTGTCTAATTTTTATGTTTAATTCTGAAAAGATTGATCATATTTTCAGTTCCAAGAACCAAAATTTTTTTCTCGTGTTAATAATTTATTTATAGAACAGTGGAAAAGATGATGTTTAGTTGAATAATGTTTAAAGCTTCACCTAATATTAATTTTGAAATATTGGTTGTAGGAAACAATTAATAAGGTCAATAGTTTTTAGGACTTAAAAATACTAATTAAAATATGTTTTCTTTTCTAGGTAAGTGAACAAACAATCCAAATACCATCTATATCGATCGGTAAGTGTTAAAACAAGATTAGTTAACAAGCTTCTAGAAGGTTGACTTCTATAAACGCACAGGAAGCAAGTTGTAAACTTACTTATAGTAAAAATAAGAAAATTTATCGACTAATTAAAGTGTCCCATAAACGAACGGATTGTAAATTAAATGGAACGGCAATTATGATCATAGAAAGCCGAAAATAATCATTTGGCGAGGTTCTACCAATTTGCCTACGACAAAACTAACGCACGCTGAACTTAACCGAAACTAATTCGCTTATTTAGCAGTGACTAATGATAGTTATTTACTTTCATTCGCAAAAGTAGATCGACCGGTGCGAATGGTACGGAGCAAACGAATGACATTGATGAAATTTAAGAGTGTCATGGGTCTTGCGCCCAACAGAAACATGAATAAGTGTCCCGCGTAACTTTTGCAACCGACTACAGTTAGAGAATGGCCGCGGGTGGTGTCGTTTTCCGGCTAAATTGAAACCGTAAGGTTTTGGTTTATTGTATTACCGGTCCCCCGGGAAAGTTGCTGAGCCAATTTTCAAGGTGTTAATGAAGAAATCAGTTCGCACACCGAGGATAAATTATTTCTGTTCGTCGTAGATTCGTTTATGAGCTAATGATGGTTATTAGTCACAAAGATGATGATCGAAACAAACCGGCAAATTGGCCAAAACTTTTCGCTTTTTGCATTATTCAGCCGTGTTCGGAATGCAATTTTAAAAAGAATCATGTAAGGTTACAAAAGGGTACCGGTTATAGCGGTAAAAGCAGTCAATTTCGTTGTACATTGACTCATTTCGACAGTGAAAACATTTCACAGGAAAACAACCGTTCCATCGTTTATTCGTACATCTTCCGTTAGGTTGCACTGTTTTGATGAAAATAAAAAAAAAAAACTGGTCGTTTCACATCCATGCAGTCATTTTATTGACTAATGCAAGATTATCGAGTGGTAATATTTATAATTACACCATGAAATCATTTAAGGCATCATTACTATGCCTTCGGCTTCTTGAAAAATGCTCCCACGCGGCTCGCTCCTATCAGCAATAAATCAACATCAAAACAATGGCTTCCTAAAAATGCATACAATGCATTTTCGAATAATTAAATTAATGATCGTTACAGGACTTATAAGGGCACTGCTAATATGACAACCGTAATTGATCGATGCAAGAAGAACTGCAAGATCATTTTTATTACATTGTGTTTTAGCAATAAATCTGGAGAGGATTAATTCCAAAGTGAGTTAATTTATATGTTTTAAATAAAAGATTGTAAAACTTTCAAAACTAGATTAGACAAAATCCGGAGAAAAAATATTAAAATTAGTGAAAACAGTTGATTCATAATTTGTTTATTACATCTTATTCTTCTTCTTTCTCTTAAGATTTTGCACAAATAATCACGTTCGAAAAGTTTTCAAAGAAGATGATATATACTTCAGCGAAAGACATGAAAAAATTATTTACCAATTGAGTTATTCTTAAAGAAAAAAAAAACTTGTGTTTGCACAATTAATTAGAACAGACAATAAAGACATGAATTTCAGAAGAAATATGAAGGAAGGATTGTATTATATGATGAAGATATGAATTTCAAAAGAAAGATGAAGAAGAGATGATCTTTTATTAAAGGATTTTAATAATTGTTTTTTTTTAAGATAAAAACATGAATTCCAAAAGAAACAATGAGAAAATATTGTTCAACAAATGAACTTTTATTAAAGAAAAAGACATGATGTTAGAGTAAACTTCTTCTTTTTTGTCTTCTTATTTGGAAGACTTGTTTGGACAAATGATTATAGAGTTTTTAAAGGTGAAGATAAGAAGAAACAGGATGAAATCTGTGTTTAACAAAGAACAGTGTTTATTAAAGAAAAAAGTACAGATGCTTTAATAAACTCCATTCTTTCTCCTTTTGTTATTGAGACTTCCGAGGACCTGTTAGCACAAATAATTATAACAGTGGAGGCACGAGCTTCAGAAGAAATGTGGAGGGAATATTATTTCACAAAAAATGTTTATTAAAGAAAAGACGAACTCATATTTTATTACTTTTATCTCTCCATTTATTCTTCTTCTTTCTCTTCTTATTTGTAAGATTTTGAAAGACATGTTTGTACAAATAATTATAAAAGAAGAGTTTCCAACTTTAGGAAATATTGTTTAACAAATTAATTTTTAATGTTTTACAATTTTTGAGGTAAAATTGGGTTAGAAAACGTTTTGTATTACACAAAAATTATAGGACAACAATTTTCCTCTAGAGCTTAGTGTAGCAAATTATTTAATGTAAAAATCCCATTGATTTGATACATTGAATGCTAAATGTTGTAACAGGTTCGAAGCAGATGTTTCATTGTACAATTAATTAGAACAGACGATAAAGACATGAATTTCAGAAGAAATATGAAGGAAGGATTGTATTATATGAAGAAGACATGAATTTCAAAAGAAAGATGAAGAAGAGATGATCTTTTATTAAAGGATCTTAATAATTGTTTTTTTTTTAAGATAAAAACATGAATTCCAAAAGAAACAATAAGAAAATATTGTTCAACAAATGAACTTTTATTAAAGAAAAAGACATAATTTTAGAGTATTCTTCTTGTTTTTTGTCTTCTTATTTAGAAGACTTGTTTGGATAAATGATTATAAAGAGAGTTTTTAAAGGTGAAGATATGAAGAAACAGGATGAAAAGTGTATTTAACAAATGAACTTTTATTAAAGGAAAAAGAACAGATGTTCTAATAATATCCATTCTTTGTCTTCCTCCTTTTGTTATTGAGACTTTCAAGGACCTGTTAGCACAAATAATTATAACAGTGGAGGCACGAGCTTCAGAAGAAATGTGGAGGGAATATTATTTCACAAAAAATGTTTATTAAAGAAAAGAAGAACTGATATTTTATTACTTTTATCTCTCCATTTATTCTCCTTATTTCTCTTCTTATTTGTAAGATTTTGAAAGACATGTTTGTACAAATAATTATAAAAAAAGAGTTTCCAACTTTAGGAAATATTGTTTAACAAATTAATTTTTAATGTTTTACAATTTTTGAGGTAAAATTGGGTTAGAAAACGTTTTGCATTGCACAAAAATTATAGGAGAACAATTTTCCTCTAGAGCTTAGTGTAGCAAATTATTTAATGTAAAAATCCCATTGATTTGATACATTGAATGCTAAATGTTGTAACAGGTTCGAAGCAGATGTTTCATTGTACAATTAATTAGAACAGACGATAAAGACATGAATTTCAGAAGAAATATGAAGGAAGGATTGTATTATATGAAGAAGACATGAATTTTAAAAGAAAGATGAAGAAGAAATGATCTTTTATTAAAGGATCTTAATAATTGTTTTTTTTTAAGATAAAAACATGAATTCCTAAAGAAACAATAAGAAAATATTGTGCAACAAATGATCTTTTATTAAAGAAAAAGACATAATTTTAGAGTATTCTTCTTCTTTTTCGTCTTCTTATTTAGAAGACTTGTTTGGATAAATGATTATAAAGAGAGTTTTTAAAGGTGAAAATATGAAGAAACAGGATGAAAAGTGTATTTAACAAATGAACTTTTATTAAAGGAAAAAGAACAGATGTTCTAATAATATCCATTCTTTGTCTTCCCCCTTTTGTTATTGAGACTTTCAAGGACCTGTTAGCACAAATAATTATAACAGTGGAGGCACGAGCTTCAGAAGAAATGTGGAGGGAATATTATTTCACAAAAAATGTTTATTAAAGAAAAGACGAACTGATATTTTATTACTTTTATCTCTCCATTTATTCTTCTTATTTCTCTTCTTATTTGTAAGATTTTGAAAGACATGTTTGTACAAATAATTATAAAAAAAGAGTTTCCAACTTTAGGAAATATTGTTTAACAAATTAATTTTTAATGTTTTACAATTTTTGAGGTAAAATTGGGTTAGAAAACGTTTTGTATTGCACAAAAATTATAGGACAACAATTTTCCTCTAGAGCTTAGTGTAGCAAATTATTTAATGTAAAAATCCCATTGATTTGATACATTGAATGCTAAATGTTGTAACAGGTTCGAAGCAGATGTTTCATTGTACAATTAATTAGAACAGACGATAAAGACATGAATTTCAGAAGAAATATGAAGGAAGGATTGTATTATATGAAGAAGACATGAATTTCAAAAGAAAGATGAAGAAGAGATGATCTTTTATTAAAGGATCTTAATAATTGTTTTTTTTTTAAGATAAAAACATGAATTCCAAAAGAAACAATAAGAAAATATTGTTCAACAAATAAACTTTTATTAAAGAAAAAGACATAATTTTAGAGTATTCTTCTTCTTTTTCGTCTTCTTATTTAGAAGACTTGTTTGGATAAATAATTATAAAGAGAGTTTTTAAAGGTGAAAATATGAAGAAACAGGATGAAAAGTGTATTTAACAAATGAACTTTTATTAAAGGAAAAAGAACAGATGTTCTAATAATATCCATTCTTTGTCTTCCCCCTTTTGTTATTGAGACTTTCAAGGACCTGTTAGCACAAATAATTATAACAGTGGAGGCACGAGCTTCAGAAGAAATGTGGAGGGAATATTATTTCACAAAAAATGTTTATTAAAGAAAAGAAGAACTGATATTTTATTACTTTTATCTCTCCATTTATTCTTCTTATTTCTCTTCTTATTTGTAAGATTTTGAAAGACATGTTTGTACAATAATTATTAAAAGAAGAGTTTCCAACTTTAGGAAATATTGTTTAACAAATTAATTTTTAATGTTTTACAATTTTTGAGGTAAAATTGGGTTAGAAAACGTTTTGCATTGCACAAAAATTATAGGAGAACAATTTTCCTCTAGAGCTCAGTGTAACAAATTACTTAATGTAAAAATCTCATTGATTTGATACATTGAATGCTAAATGTTGTAACAGGTTCGAAGCAGATGTTTCATTGTACAATTAATTAGAACAGATGATAAAGACATGATAGATTAGCGACTGTTAATCTGTCTTTTTAGTTTGATTAAAACACTAAATTCACAATAATACGCTTTATTACAACAAACGTACTTTAACCCTCGACATCTAAAGCTTGACTGCTCGGTTCTTTCTTAAGAACTGCCCCGATTATTAAATGTAAACAAATACTTCAGATTTGCTTATGAAACAAAACTAGTCTAAATAGATGTGAGCACGTCGCATCGGTCCATCGGTGAAGGTGATGACGTAAGCTAACACGGCCTTCCTGACATGTGGGGCGTCCTCGCACCTTCCACAGTTTTGCAAAGATTCACCTGACACCGGTAATCTGTAAACATTATAACAGCAGTACAAGCTCAAAATATATTCGAAGAACTAAGTCTAAACCTTATTTCATTTAACAAAATAGACTGTTATGTGGCACAGTTAACAACCACTAGAAGCTCAGAGGCGGCTCAACCATCAACAGGTCTGTTACACCCATGACTCTCAAGTGCTATCAAAAGATACCATATTCTAGCCAGGAGCTCAGAGGCGGTTCAACCACTACCAGGTCTATTACCCGCTTGTCTCACAGACACAGAACACAACAATCTAAGCCTGCAGAGCAGGGACCTTAAAAATAGCCTGCCAAGCAGGGACCTTTAAACATAGCCTGCAAAGTAGGGACCTTAAACATAGCCTGCAAAGTAGGGACCTCAAACATAGCCTGCGACGCAGGGACCTTAAAAATAGCCTGCCGAGCAGGGACCTTAATCATAGCCTACTAAGCAGGGACCTTCACATATAGCCTGATACACAGGGACCTTAAACAGCCTACTAAGCAGGGACCTTTACACACATTCACACATCAATCTTATTAAATAAATCTATATCCATCATACCTTATAGAATTTCTGTATCTGGCCAGGTTCGTAACTGTTCATGTGCTGCTATTGTAGTTCTACCTCGGCTGCCAATCCTTCGGAGTGCGTACCTCTCATTAGGTAAACAATGCGTTACCTCAAAGGGTCCGTGATACTTTGGTTTCAACTTTCCTCTATTCGACAGCTAATAGCGACATCTAATCCTAACGAACTTGCTTCTGTATGTAGTTCGGTTGACAATTCCAGATCAAAAATGTTGAAAATCGGATAAGAAGTCAATCGTACATTTTCACATTTACATGTCCATTCAAAAGATTTTCCCTCACGTAACAATGCAGATATCGGTGCTGTTAAAGTTGTAAAGTTTTTCACAAGATGTCTGAAATATCCAGCCAGTTCTTTTTCGATCACACCTAAATATTTCACAGATGTTTGGAAAAAGTTACATTTTTGCATATTTAAGGGCGTCAATGTCCTTTCTTAAGTTCTTAAGACATTCTTGAATGGGTCGAGAGGGCACAACACATCATCAACATAAACAAACGCAATATCGTCTTTAAGTGGTCCAAGGGCTTTAACGATGGCGCTCTGATAATCTGATGAAGAGTTTATGAGATCAAACGGCATTCGGTTGTTCTTTTATTTCTTTCGTAACCCACTCGTCCATTCCTGACAAATTCAAGTCATATTCCTCAAATGCAATTTCTAAATCTTACAAGTCGAAACTGCGCTGCAGCCACACTTAAACCTTCTGCGCAGCCATCTTCAATGTTGCTTGAGTAGTTTGGGCGTTGGCCATTGTCGATAAAATTTCCATGTTTTGTTTTTGGAATCTGTTGTTACTTTCTTGCTGCTAGTCTCTCTCCGATGCACTTTCGGTAATGTTCACAACGTTCGGACTTACTGCGCGGTCGCGTTTTTCACTATTGTCTGCCATTGTTCGTTCACAAAGAAACACAAAAAAAAAAAAAAATTTAGGTCCTTTCTTCCGGAAATAATTCACGAGAAGATATCCCACTTCTGATGATAGATTAGCGACTGTTAATCTGTCTTTTTAGTTTGATTAAAACACTAAATTCACAATAATACGCTTTATTACAACAAACGTACTTTAACCCTCGACATCTAAAGCTTGACTGCTCGGTTCTTTCTTAAGAACTGCCCCGATTATTAAATGTAAACAAATACTTCAGATTTGCTTATGAAACAAAACTAGTCTAAATAGATGTGAGCACGTCGCATCGGTCCATCGGTGAAGGTGATGACGTAAGCTAACAGACATGAATTTCAGAAGAAATATGAAAGAAGGATTGTATTATATGAAGAAGACATGAATTTCAAAAGAATAAATAAGAAAATATTGTTCAACAAATGAACTTTTATTAAAGAAAAAGACATGATTTTAGAGTATTCTTCTTCTTTTTCGTCTTCTTATTTAGAAGACTTGTTTGGATAAATGATTATAAAGAGAGTTTTTAAAGGTGAAAATATGAAAAAACAGGATGAAAAGTGTATTTAACAAATGAACTTTTATTAAAGGAAAAAGAACAGATGTTCTAATAATATCCATTCTTTGTCTTCCCCCTTTTGTTATTGAGACTTTCAAGGACCTGTTAGCACAAATAATTATAACAGTGGAGGCACGAGCTTCAGAAGAAATGTGGAGGGAATATTATTTCACAAAAAATGTTTATTAAAGAAAAGAAGAACTGATATTTTATTACTTTTATCTCTCCATTTATTCTTCTTCATTCTCTTCTTATTTGTGAGATTTTGTAAGACATGTTTGTACAAATATTGTTTAATTTTTAATATTTTACAATTTTTGAGGTAAAATTTGGTTAGAAAACGTTGTGCAATGCACAAAAATTATAGTAGAACAATTTTCCTCTAGAGCTTATTGTAGCAAAGTACTTAATGTAAAAATCCCATTGATTTGATACATTGAATGCTAAATGTTGTAACAGGTTTGAAGCAGATGTTTAATTGTACAATTTGCATATCAAAGGCTACTGTGATGAAAGTTTGAGTCGAATTTATTATTTTTGTTTTCGATTTCAATCGATGTCCAACAATAAGTTACACAAGTCCTAGATGACAGATGTGGATAATCTACTAAATAAACATGTCGTTTCCTCGATGATTTAAATGACAATATAAAATTGATCTTTTTAAGGCGTGGAGATAAATAAAACAGCTAATAAACACGCTTAAAATTTATGATATTTAAAATAAATCACTGACAAATCCTTCGATGTGGGTTGATCAAGTATGAGGTGAGTTCTCTAGGTAAGCAACATGTCCACTACCGATGTCTCCTTACTAAATCATCGGCCGCGTGTGTTTATTGAGTCCTTCTTGTTACTGCACACAAAGACGTATAAATCTTCAAATGTACTCAATCAAGGAAAATCAGTTTTCTGATCATAAATCGTGGCGCGTCAATATTTTAAATCATTGTTTTTAACACTTGCAGTTTGAGAGGCTTACCTCATGGGATAAAAGGCAACATCTTGCATGATACTTATCGGGTCTAATTGCGAGGAAAAATAAACGTATTTAATTCAGGAAATCCATTGAAACGTTATGATTAATCAAGATAATCAGATCGGGTACCGAAAGAAATTTCCTTTCAGCTCCTTCAGTCTTCCTAGTGTCATTATTTCAATTACGCATAATATTGTAGATCGACAGATTTAACTTCCCCCCCGTATTCTAAGTCATCGAACAATTACAGTATCTTCACTTAACACAGGTAGCGGTTGAAATAAGAAAATTAAATGTACGACCGGCCCGGAGTTACAGCCGGTGCAATTACACAAACTAACGGATTTACATATCTGGTGTTAGATCGTGTCTTACACAAATAAAAGACTAGCCGGCCGGATCGCACAAGAAAACACCTTCTGTTTGTAGATCCCGGATCGTGAAAAATCCCCCGACGATTTCCCACCACGACCGGCAACAATCGGTTGCGTGGGCACCGAAATAAATTAAATCGGTGATTCATTATAAATCCCGCGAGTGACGCAATTAAGTTTAGCGAAAATTTTTTAAGTGTAACCGGCGGAATTGCAATGCGTAGGTCACGTACCATCGCGAAACCGACTCACAACAAAGTTCAAGCTGCCCATAAAATCTCTGTTACCCTGTCAGGCTGGCTCCTTATATGGCTCTACTCGCCAAACCCGACTTTTGTCTGTGCCTCGGTACTCGCATCGGAACTCACTTATTCTTATTTCGTGATGCTCAAACGGTACCTCATAAAAGCGCCGAAGATCCCAGATATTCTATTGAATTATGGGTATGGCACTCTTGTGTGCTGCATTGTAATTTACAGTTTGAGGCTTCCACGGTACCATTTTTGATCTTGCTTCGTTATTATGTCGGATAAAAGGCGGTTTATGCTGTAACTTAATGCAGCCCCGTACACAAGAGGGCACCAACATTTGGTGCCGCTTTTAGTCGTTCTGAATCCAACTTCAGCAACAAGACTATAAAATTATTTAATTCCGTGGTATCGGTTGTTGTTGTTAAAGATAATAATAAACCTTTACACAACATTGACTATAATTTTTATTCGATTTTGAAACTATAACAATGACCAACACCTTTCCAACACAGAAATTTCTAAAGCCCACGTTATCTAACGCCGGAGAACGGCTACTTGGTACCACTCTTTCCTCCACAATGGTGTTTGTTCTATACTTAACTGTCTCCTGTTATTACAGTTCGTGGACCAGTTATACAAAATAATTCTTATTATGACTACAATCTAATACCGTTTTATGAGTACTTAATTGGTTTAATTATTACGCTCCAAGATGAAATCGTATTGGATAACACTTTGCACTTTTAGTATTACTGACACAGTTTTCGAAACGCCGATGTTCCGTTAAAATGCGCTTTTAATTGAGATAATCGGATAAGGAATTGAATTTGTGGACGATTTAATTGAAAACTGACACGTTGGATTTATTCAGTATGTAAATATCGAGAGTATTAATTAAAATGCAAATTAGGAAACATAATGATAGTTCAAGAAAATAATAACAACGGTAATAAGTGTTGATATTGAATAAATCACACATTTTTATTTAAAATAGGTGTTTTCAAAAATGTCAAAATTATGAAGATATTAAAATTGTCTAAATAAAATTTAAATTTTTGTTAATTTAATGAATTAAATTTAGATGTATTTTCTCAAAAAATATTGTATTCATTTTATAAAAGAAATTGGATGTAAAAATTTGCTATGAAAATTCTTATTAAAATTTAAATTTTAAAGAAATTTAAAATATATATTTAAATTAAACAAATATATATATATATATATGTTAGCTTACGTCATCACCTTCACCGATGGACCGATGCGACGTGCTCACATCTATTTAGACTAGTTTTGTTTTATAAGCAAATCTGAAGTATTTGTTTACATTTAATAATCGGGGCAGTTCTTAAGAAAGAACCAGGCAGTCAAGCTTTAGATGTCGAGGGTTAAAGTACGTTTGTTGTAATAAAGCGTATTATTGTGAATTTAGTGTTTTAATCAAACTAAAAAGACAGATTAACAGTCGCTAATCTATCATCAGAAGTGGGATATCTTCTCGTGAATTATTTCCGGAAGAAAGGACCTAAAAAAATAAATTTTTTTTTGTGTTTCTTTGTGAACGAACAATGGCAGACAATAGTGAAAAACGCGACCGCGCAGTGAGTCCGAACGTTGTGAACATTACCGAAAGTGTATCGGAGACAGACAATAATATGGCGTTGTTATTTAAAATGCAGCAAGAAAATAACAACAGTTTCCAAAAACAAATCATGGAAATTTTGTCGACAATGGCCAACGCCCAAACTACTCAAGCAACATTGAGGGTGACTGCGCAGACGCAACCTGTTTCCGCTTCAGTATCAGAAGGTGTAAGTGCCGCGGCGGCGCAGTTTCGACTTGCCAGTTTTGACCCAGATGATACACCGTTTACTATGGTTGAGTGGATGGATGATGTTACTAGGATCCAACAGGAGCTGGAAATATCCGATACTCTTATTGTTTTAAAAGCTGGTCATGCTTTACGAGGACGTGCAGCACGCTTTTATCAACATTGGAAACCTATTATTAGAGATTGGGCTTCTTTTCGACGAGATTTTGAAATTGCGTTTCCTGAGTTAGGTACTCCTGCTACTCGTATCAGAAATTGTTTAGCAATTAAGAGTTCAAGTTTTGATTCACTAGTAGAATACGGTAACGCCAAATTAACAGCAATTAGAAGATTTTATTCAGACTTTCCATGGAATGTTGTGTTAAGTCTTGTTGAATACGATATTCAAAACACAGAAGTGAAAAATCGAATCTCCTTGCTAGCTCCTACATGTGATTCTGAACTATTAAAACTGTTGGCTACCTGTGATGCGAATAAATTGAACGCTGGTGTGCGAGAGCGTGAATTGTCACGAAAACGACCGTATAGCTTTCGTGATCAGCGTTCGTTTCAAGGAAACTGCAGAAGATGTCAACGCTATGGACATAAAGCAGTGGATTGCAAAAATGCGGAAAAAATACAGAATATGTCGGAAAAGGTACAGCCGGGTCCTTCTGGAGTACATCAAAGAAATTTTTCGTCTGGCAACAACACCTCAGCAAATAAGAAGTTTTGTAACATCTGTGGAGTGAATGGACATTCAGAAGATACATGCTATAGTAAAAAACAATGACATGAGGCATCAAAACGAGTGCTCCTGGCAAAAAACACTCGTTTTATCCGTTCATTTCCATCAGCTACGGTTACTAACAATTCCATGATCAGTTCAATAGCATACTTAGTAGACACAGGTGCAGATGTCTCAATACTTCACGAAAAAATAGCGAAAGCCTTAGACTTGCAAATTCAACCGGATTGCCAAATACTGTCTGGTGTAGGAAATTGTGTTATGAAGCCTCTGGGTCGCAGTAGTGTTGTGATGTGTACACCAACCATGACATTAGAAATTGATTTTCTAATTGTGCCAGATGGATCAATTCCTGGATGTGATGTTGACGCTTTAATTGGACTTGATGTTTTAAAACGACCAGGTATTAAAATTGAATTTAATGCAAACAGTGTAGACATTGTATATGATCATAGTGATAGGCAACGAATTTGTGCTATATACGCGTTTGAAGAAAATGACTTAAATTTGTCAGGACTGGACGAGTGGGTTATTAAGGAAATAAAAACAATAATCCAAAATGGAATAAGTCAAACACCGGCCGCAGTAACAACAAACAAGTTAAGAATAACATTACGTGATCTACAGCCAGTGGCCTATAAACCCCGTCATTTGTCATATGGCGAAAGATTACAAGTGAAACAAATAATAAAAGAACAAATTGAGAGTGGAATAATACGACAAAGTGAATCTCCTTATGCAAGCCCAATAGTCCTTGTCAAAAAGAAAAACGGAGACACAAGATTATGTGTAGATTATCGTGACGTAAATAAAAAAGTATTACGTAATAATTATCCTCTACCACGGATACAAGATCAGATTGACGCCCTTGCCAAAGCTGTATATTTTTGTACTCTTGATATGAAATCGGGATTTCACCAAGTTGAAATAGAAGAGAATTCAAAACATATAACTGCTTTTGTGACACCAGATGGACTTTACGAGTACAATCGAATGCCGTTTGGTTTTATAAACTTCCCATCGTGTTATCAAAGTGCCATCGATAAAGCCCTTGGACCACTTAAAGACGATATTGCGTTTGTTTACGTTGATGATGTGTTGTGCCCCTCTCGAACCATTCAAGAAGGTCTTAAGAACTTAAGAAAGGTCATTGACGCCCTTTCGAAGGCCGGATTTGTTTTAAACATAAAAAAATGTAACTTTTTCCAAACATCTGTGGAATATTTGGGTGTTGTGATCGAAAACGGTACGGTAAAACCTAGTTCGCGAAAAGTTGACGCGCTCGCTCAAACATCAGCTCCTAAAGATGTAAAAGGTGTTCGTCAATTATTAGGACTGGCTGGATACTTTAGACGTTTCGTGAAAAACTTTGCAACTTTGACAGCACCGATATCTGCACTGTTACGTAAGGGAAAAACTTTTGAGTGGACAAGTGAATGTGAAAATGTGCGATTGGATTTAGTGAAACGATTGACTTCTTATCCGATTTTGAACATTTTTGATCCGGAACTGACTACCGAACTACACACAGACGCGAGTTCGCTTGGATTGGGTGCCATACTTATGCAAAAAGACTTAAATAATGTGCTTCATCCAGTGGCGTATTACTCTAGGCGTACAACTGATTGTGAATCGCGATATCATTCTTATGATTTGGAAACTCTAGCGATAGTGGAAGCCACTCAGTATTTTCGCACATATCTGTATGGTATAAAGTTTACAATCTATACAGACTGTAATTCAGTAAGGGCTACAGCACTCAAAAAGGAACTACACCCCCGCGTTGCAAGATGGTGGATAAAATTGCAGGACTTTAATTTTGATATAGAATATAGACCAGGACATAAAATGGCACATGTCGACTATTTAAGTCGAAATACAGCATCTCCGACAAAACGAATTTTAGCAGCACGAATTATTGCTAACAAACCAAAGACAATTTGTGAATATCAATCAGAGGATGTGTTTTGTCAGACAATAATAAACAAAACGCATCATGAGACGGGATATATAGTGAAAGACAATTTAGTGTTTTTACAATGTTCAAATGATGGTCGCGAACGTTGTTTTGTACCTGTAGCAGCTCGACTAGAGATAATGAAACTGTATCATGATAACTCGTCTCATATTGGTGCTGATAAAATGTTAATGAAATTACGTGAGGACTTAATATGGCCACGCATGGGTAAAACAGTACGCAAATATGTTGCAAATTGTAGATCGTGTGTGTTGGGTAAATCTTTTACTGGAAAACGGAGTGGATTGTGTC
This sequence comes from Aethina tumida, assembly GCF_024364675.1. Lineage (NCBI taxonomy): Eukaryota > Metazoa > Arthropoda > Insecta > Coleoptera > Nitidulidae > Aethina > Aethina tumida. The sequence continues at coordinate 19,974,432 of NC_065439.1, forward strand.
AACAGAAAACGAAACCTTCAAGTAAAATGGATACGTGGCATATTGACCATGCCGGACCTTTGGTCAAATCTAATAAATGCACTCAAATTTTAGTGGTTATAGACGCTTTTACTAAATTTGTGCGATTTTGTCCTATTAGACAAAAAAATGCCGAATGTACTATAAAGGCATTAGATGCATTATTTATGGAATTGGGTCGACCAAAACGAATAATAGCTGATCGGGGAACAGCATTTGTAGCGAGTAAATTTCGAGAATTTCTCAATGATAACTCTGTTGAGCTACACCTAATTGCAACAGGAGTTCCTAGAGGTAATGGACAAGTGGAACGCGTTATGAGAAGTTTGTTTAATGCGATGCGTGCTGTGTTGAATGAAAAAGACGAAAATAAATGGACAAAAGTGCTACCTGATATTGAGGACGATTTTAATGTAACTGTGAACAAATCGACAGGATTCGCGCCGTGGATATTAATGTTTGGTGAAAATCGACGTCTGAGAGCAACTAACGAACTGTTAAATGGTGTGCCAATACAGACAAGTGATGTGGACGCTGAAATACTTAGACAACAAGCTCACAGTCGCGTGTGCGAAGTAACCAGTAGAACAATTACAAACTTTAATAAGAAAAGAGTGCCGGCAATACCATACGCTGTTGGTGATAAAGTTGTTATTGAAAATAGTCAGCTGTCGAATGGAGGAAAATTGAAACCAAAGTATCACGGACCCTTTGAGGTAACGCATTGTTTACCTAATGAGAGGTACGCACTCCGAAGGATTGGCAGCCGAGGTAGAACAACAATAGCAGCGCATGAACAGTTACGAACCTGGCCAGATACAGAAATTCTATAAGGTATGATGGATATAGATTTATTTAATAAGATTGATGTGTGAATGTGTGTAAAGGTCCCTGCTTAGTAGGCTGTTTAAGGTCCCTGTGTATCAGGCTATATGTGAAGGTCCCTGCTTAGTAGGCTATGATTAAGGTCCCTGCTCGGCAGGCTATTTTTAAGGTCCCTGCGTCGCAGGCTATGTTTGAGGTCCCTACTTTGCAGGCTATGTTTAAGGTCCCTACTTTGCAGGCTATGTTTAAAGGTCCCTGCTCGGCAGGCTATTTTTAAGGTCCCTGCTCTGCAGGCTTAGATTGTTGTGTTCTGGGTCTGTGAGACAAGCGGGTAATAGACCTGGTAGTGGTTGAACCGCCTCTGAGCTCCTGGCTAGAATATGGTATCTTTTGATAGCACTTGAGAGTCATGGGTGTAACAGACCTATTGATGGTTGAGCCGCCTCTGAGCTTCTAGTGATTGTTAACTGTGCCGCATAACAGTCTATTTTGTTAAATGAAATAAGGTTTAGACTTAGTTCTTCGAATATATTTTGAGCTTGTACTGCTGTTATAATGTTTACAGATTACCGGTGTCAGGTGAATCTTTGCAAAACTGCGGAAGGTGCGAGGACGCCCCACATGTCAGGAAGGCCGTGTTAGCTTACGTCATCACCTTCACCGATGGACCGATGCGACGTGCTCACATCTATTTAGACTAGTTTTGTTTTATAAGCAAATCTGAAGTATTTGTTTACATTTAATAATCGGGGCAGTTCTTAAGAAAGAACCAGGCAGTCAAGCTTTAGATGTCGAGGGTTAAAGTACGTTTGTTGTAATAAAGCGTATTATTGTGAATTTAGTGTTTTAATCAAACTAAAAAGACAGATTAACAGTCGCTAATCTATCATATATATATATATATATATATATATATATATATATATATATATATATATATATATATATATATATTTGAGAAAATAAAAAAAATGCACATTATATGTTATAATTAGTGACAATTTTTTTTATTTTTGTCATGTTTTTTAAATGTAAGTAATTTTTAAAGGAATATAAGATATACTATTAATTTAATTTATTATTAAAATATATTCTATTTATCCTAATGTAATTAAACTTATTTTTTTGTAGGTTAAAGCTAAAATAATATTTGTATATTTTGATATTTTTTAATTTAAAATAATTAAAAATTATTTATTATTATTAAATTGAACGAATGTGCTTTTAAAATATAAGTTTATAATGCCATTTATAATGTGTATTTTCCTAAATTAAAATATAAATAGGATTGTTTCTAATTGAAGAAACTGAAAAAGAAACAAAATGCAACAGAAAACAAGTATATATAAATTATAATTAGCGTCAAATTTTTGCTATTTGTCATAAGCTTGAAATGTGAGAAAGTTTAAAATAAATATGAGATGTACCATTAACCTAACTTATTTCTTATTTCCTAATGTAATTAAACTTGTTTTTCTTTTTTTATGGTACGATTTATTAAATTCTCACACTTGTGTTTAAGACGTGAATGATTTACAGTCTTATTAAAATTCAGATTAAAAAATTCAAATAGAACATCAGATCTGTTTATCACGTAAATAGAATTGGGATATACCTATTAAAATAAAATATTGCCTTCGAAAAGATTCTATAATTATTTAACTAGTTACATTATTATTAATTAAAAATTAAGGATTAAGAAAGTGAAAAGGGATACAAACTTTTATAAATTATAACACCGTTAAAATTTTGCATTTATTATAGTTTTTAAATTTATTAAAACAATGTAAATATTCACAAATATTTAACATATACTTTTATTTAATACAATTTGTATACTTTTAAAATATTATTAATATAATTTTAAATTATTTAATATATATTTTTGAATTTTTGAAAATATTATTAAATTAAAACTTTTTAATAATACACATTATTTTAATAATATAATTATTAATTATTCAGAAATCATTCAAATGGAGGATAATATATATTCACAAATATTACAAACATATTTTTCTTTAATACAATTTATATTTAAAATAGTTACAGAAACATTATTTATTCTTTTTAAATATTCTTAATATAATTTTAAATTATTTAATATATATTTTTGAATTTTTGAAAATATTATTAAATTAAAACTTTTTAATAATATATATTATTTTAATAATATAATTATTCATTTTTCAGAAATCATTCAAATGGAGGAAAATATATATATTCACAAATATTACAAACATATTTTTCTTTAATACAATTTATATTTAAAATAGTTACAGAAACATAATTTATTCTTTTTAAATATTCTTAATATAATTTTAATTTAATTTTTGATATTAGAATAATATAATATAATAATTTTTCAATTATAAAGAAATATTTTAATTGGTGAGAAATATTTTTATTATTATTATAATTATTTTTTATTAAATTCTCACAGACGTGTTTAATAAATGAATGATTTACACTCTTATTAAAATGCAGATTAAAAAATTGAAGCAGAACATCAAATCGTGTGTTTACCACATGAATAGAATTGAGATATACCCATTAAAATAAAATATTGCCCATGAAAAGTCTGTATAATTTCCATAACAGTTCATGCAATAAATATGTAAATATATTGGCACAATACATCAATTTGTCAAAACAGTGGGTGTTTACTGACGGAGCTGAAGAAAACCAAACCAGAAATATTTTGTGTGATCGATCGATATTATTGATTTATTATTATGCTAATTATACGCGAAGCTAATGTCCATCATTCCGACGGACAAGCAATTTGTTCACTTTGTATTTTTGATTGGTCCAATCAAAAATTATTTATTTAATTAGAAGGACTTAATTAAAAAACATTACGCATTCAGCGTTAAAACCAATTTCAGTTGTTGTCTCTCGCATTAGACGTTTAACCCAGTTCAAGGCCCCCGTCGAAGATAAATGACCATCCGCTTTTTTGATACATTACATATACCGTACATGTAATTGAAGTATTATGTATATGTAAACGAGGCCTACATTAAATCTGTCAGGTCTTTTGATTAAGGAGATAATTTCGGAAGAATTAATTATCGGGGCCGCCATTATAAAACCGCCACCAGTCCGTAACAAAGAATGGTAATATTTCAACGTCGGTGCTATCCTGAAAACTGAGCCCGCGTATCGCGTTACCTGCTCTCCAAATATCCCGAATCAAACCTCACCGTTTCGTCCGTTCGTCCGTCAATTTTTTAAACTCGCATAATTTTTTCGCCCGTTTCACGCGGGTGAGAGGCATGATTAATTGGACGCGGCGAGGACGGCGAGGGTGATTTATGACGGACCCTAAGAGGTTTGGCGAATGCGACTTTTTCGACATCCGAAGTGGAGGAGAAACGCGAGAGTATCGCGTGACAACAATATTTCCGAGGTGGCCTGTAAAAATGCAAGTAAGCCACGGTACGGTAAAAATCTCGGTACACGAGAGCATTTTTACGAACCGGACGTACTCTGGACAGAACATGGTTTAATGGGTGTTTATCATTGGCGTAGCGGCCTCGATTTTCACGACGAACATCGCAATGATTTGTGGGAACGTACCAGTCGTTCATCGGAATAAAAATGAATCGTGAGTTTCTTTAAAATTATCCTTTGGTATCTAATAAAAGCATAAAATCCTTTGGAAATGTAAGTTTAAATAATTAAAATACCTAATTGGAAATACAAAATAAGTTTATAAAATTAACATATTATTTAAATTTATTGAATAAAATATATATGGTATTTTTAAGTATCTCAAATATGAATTTTTAATTTAATTCACTTTAATTGATTATATAATTAATTAATTTTTGGTTTATTTTATATTTATATTATTTAAATTTTAAAGAGTTAATTAATTTGATAGTAACTTTTTTATTTATTTACAATATTTTTTATTAAATCTAAAACTTATTTTTGATATAATATTAAAGACTGTTGAATATTAATTTTTAAAATTTTTAATAAATAGGTAATATTAATCTTTTTTTAGTTATTGACCTACAATATTTTTTGTTAAATCTAACATTTATTTTTTAACAAAATGCATTAAAATTTTAATTTTAAATATTAAAGAAATAACTAATTTTACAGACATTTCAGTATGTACAATAGTTAAACAATTTTAACATGAATTCTTTGGTTAATTTGTGTTAATGAGTATTTCAATATATTATTTTTAATAAAAAATATTACAACTCAATACTCACATCTTGCACGAAACCGAAATATTAGATAACTTTTTATTCACTGTTCTTAAATTTATAATTCAGGACTAATTAAAACTCAGGTTAAAATAACCTAACTATATTAAGAAATAAATATAAGAAATACAAAACAAACAGAAAATATGAAACTGAATGATTTAAATTTAACTTAAATATTTGGCAAAAAGGTTAAACTTAAAAAATATTGTAACAATTGATTCGACAAACAATAAGTAAAAAAACGAAAAGAACTTTGATCTTGATACTAGAAAATTTCTGGTAAAAATCTACCGAAATAATGACTCCCAGAGTTTTTATAAACTCGGATTCAAGGAAGGGGGTGAAGTAGGTGGTGACTTAAGTCCTTTAAGAAACATGATGTTTCCGACAATGATCCTACTTCAATCAATCAGATAAACTAAACAAATGTTCCTTTTCTCAACATTGTTGCCAGACTAATTTAAGAGTTTTTTTATAAGAAATCCCAATCTGAATAATAATATTTTTGGTCTAAATAACCTTATTGCAATTCAAAATAAAATACAATACATTATTTCAATACAATTACAATTCTGATATTGTTTGCATAAGGAAAAACTATTGTACTTATAAATATTTTCAATAATCTAAAAATCAATTAAGTTTAAATAATTAAAATACCTAATTGGAAATACAAAATAAGTTTATAAAATTACCATATTTTTTAAATTTATTGGATAAAATATATACGGTATTTTTAAGTATCTCAAATATGAATTATCACTTTAATTCACTTTAACTGATTAAATAATTAATTAATGTTTGGTTGATTTTATATTTATGTTATTTAAATTTTAGAGTCGATAAATTTGACAGTAACTTTTTTATTTATTTACAATATTCTCTATTAAATCTAAAACTTATTTTTATGAAATATTAAAGACTGTCGAATATTAATTTTTAAAATTTTTAATAAATAGGTAATATTAGACTTTTTTAGTTATTGAGCTACAATATTTTTTTGTTAAATCTAACATTTATTTTTTAACAAAATGTATTAAAATTTTAATTTTAAATATTAAAGAAATAACTAATTTTACAGACATTTCAGTATGTACAATAGTTAAAAAATTTTAACATGAATTCTTTGGTTAATTTGTGTTAAAGAGTATTTCAATATATTATTTTTAATAAAAAATATTACAACTCAATACTCACATCTTGCACGAAACCGAAATATTAGATAACTTTTTATTCACTGTTCTTAAATTTATAATTCAGGACTAATTAAAACTCAGGTTAAAATAACCTAACTATATTAAGAAATAAATATAAGAAATACAAAACAAACAGAAAATATGAAACTGTATGATTTAAATTTAACTTAAATATTTGGCAAAAAGATTAAACTTAAAAAATATTATAACAATTGATTCGACAAACAATAAGTAAAAAAACGAAAAGAACTTTGATCTTGATACTAGAAAATTTCTGGTAAAAATCTACCGAAATAATGACTCCCAGAGTTTTTATAAAATCGGATTCTAGGAAGGGGGTGAAGTAGGTGGTGACTTAAGTCCTTTAAGAAACATAATGTTTCCGACAATGATCCTACTTCAATCAATCAGATGAACTAAACAAATGTTCCTTTTCTCAACAATGTTGCCAGACTAATTTAAGAGTTTTTTTATAAGAAATCCCAATCTGAATAATAATATTTTTGGTCTAAATAACCTTATTGCAATTCAAAATAAAATACAATACATTATTTCAATACAATTACAATTCTGATATTGTTTGCATAAGGAAAAACTATTGTACTTATAAATATTTTCAATAATCTAAAAATCAATTAAGTTTAAATAATTAAAATACCTAATTGGAAATACAAAATAAGTTTATAAAATTACCATATTTTTTAAATTTATTGGATAAAATATATACGGTATTTTTAAGTATCTCAAATATGAATTATCACTTTAATTCACTTTAACTGATTAAATAATTAATTAATGTTTGGTTGATTTTATATTTATGTTATTTAAATTTTAGAGTCGATAAATTTGACAGTACCTTTTTTATTTATTTACAATATTCTCTATTAAATCTAAAACTTATTTTTATGAAATATTAAAGACTGTCGAATATTAATTTTTAAAATTTTTAATAAATAGGTAATATTAGACTTTTTTAGTTATTGAGCTACAATATTTTTTTGTTAAATCTAACATTTATTTTTTAACAAAATGTATTAAAATTTTAATTTTAAATATTAAAGAAATAACTAATTTTACAGACATTTCAGTATGTACAATAGTTAAAAAATTTTAACATGAATTCTTTGGTTAATTTGTGTTAAAGAGTATTTCAATATATTATTTTTAATAAAAAATATTACAACTCAATACTCACATCTTGCACGAAACCGAAATATTAGATAACTTTTTATTCACTGTTCTTAAATTTATAATTCAGGACTAATTAAAACTCAGGTTAAAATAACCTAACTATATTAAGAAATACAAAACAAACAGAAAATATGAAAAAATATTATAACAATTGATTCGACAAACAATAAGTAAAAAAACGAAAAGAACTTTGATCTTGATACTAGAAAATTTCTGGTAAAAATCTACCGAAATAATGACTCCCAGAGTTTTTATAAAATCGGATTCTAGGAAGGGGGTGAAGTAGGTGGTGACTTAAGTCCTTTAAGAAACATAATGTTTCCGACAATGATCCTACTTCAATCAATCAGATGAACTAAACAAATGTTACTTTTCTCAACATTGTTGCCAGACTAATTTAAGAGTTATTTTTATAAGAAATCCCAATCTGATTAATAATATTTTTGGTTTAAATAACCTTATTGCAATTCAAAATAAAATACAATACATTATTTCAATACAATTACAATTCTGATATTGTTTGCATAAGGAAAAACTATTATACTTATAAATATTTTCAATAATCTAAAAATCAATTCACTAACGAAATTTATTAATATGGAAAATCAATAATAAAAAGAACAGACTTACAATTCTCTAAGTTTTCACGTAGGGGTAATTTATTAAGTCTTTTAATTAATTTAATTTAAGAATATTTTATTAAATAGTTGTATATAAATCCAACCATTTAAACTTCGAACCCACTGTGCGACCGCACCCAGACAATTGAAAAGGGTTCTAAAAGAAAATAAATTTTTGTATGATTTTACGACTATTTTACGATTAAAATATGTAAGATTAGTTTTAAGAAAATCTATCAAAAATCGAAAAAAGTTTGTAAGAACCTAAACAAAGTCGTAGTCTAAAAATTCTCCCATGAAGCCATTAAATAAAGATTTTTTAGGTCTGTTACAAATAATTGATTAGTGATTTTTTCGGTTAATACTATAACTAAAATTTAATAAAAATATGTTTGTGTATTAATTAATTTTACAGTATATTTTGTATTACAAAAAACTGATTTAGATTAATTAAAGAATTGCTGTTATAATTAAATTTTAGAAAAATGTAACTGAATGTTACCATAGCCACATTTTATATTCAAACTTGTTCTAAAACCAGTTGCAATAAAAGATGTTACAAAATAAAATGGTCGATGTTATTAAATTTACTGGTCGTTAATCAGATAAAAATAATCACGAATGTATAAATAAATTAATATTTTTTAATTGATCAATTTTGAAAAGGATGCCACATAACTAACGCGGACGTCCTTTATTATAAACACCGTAAAAATTTGACGCAAACGTTGTTGCAAATATCCTGCTCCAACCGAAACCTTGAAACACAAATTAAATCACAACCCGTATTAATTTATTGTAATTTTTGAGTGGTTGCATCATTGTAATTCGTTCGGTACAATTTTTAGACAAATGACCGTTTATGAAAATCCGAGGCATACATTATTCATGTCGTTTATACTAATTTTGGAGTCAGTGTCAAGTGTGTTACGTCAAGTGCAATAAAATTTAAAAAACTATAAACAAACGGATTTCTTTAAGGTGTTTGGGGAAATTTGGGCCAAGGGATGGTTTGATTAGTATGTTAAGAAACTGTCGGTTACATAGGGTTAGAGGTCATTTTGATGTTATTGATAATTCTTCGTCTGTTCCTGGCTAATTTTTGGACGAAGAGTCCTAAATAGTCATTATGTATATACAAAAACAATATATAGTTAAATATTTATTTCAAAAGGTAGTTGAACAATTTTCTAGAGTGGAACTTGGAAGACTTCAACAGGTTTATGTGGCTGTTTCATGGTCCTTGATATCCATCTTCCTTCACGTCCTAATGGTATCTTTCTGTTAAATTGTAATATGGATAGATAGAAAAAAGAGATCTTTCTTCCTTCCTCTTCTTCTTCTCTGAGAGATTTAAGTATTTTATGAGATCATCCAGCTTTTTTAGAGTAAAACGTTGAGGAATTAATTAAAAAAAATCCTTCTATCAATATCAATACAGGTCTTATTGCTAAATCTAGGACATATCCATTGGTGTCTGTTGCTTCTGGGAACGAGACATAAATAGCAGTTATTGTGGAGGATTGTTGGTTTTCTCCAAACTATGCATTATGGACCCAGGAGGATTTTAATTTTAAAAGTACCTTTCCATTTTGACCTCAAAAGATGTCTTCGGTTCCTTTCTTAAGACTTTCTATCAGTCTCCTGTCTCAATAACTAGAGCTGCATTGCCATTAATTAACCTATGGTATATTTTTGGAATCGGCAAATTGCGTGCACAGAAGATTTACATTATCTACCCTACCCGTCTCAGTGTTGCCAGCAACCTTGAGACTGCGTGCATCTTTCAGATCGATTACCTGCATAATTTATTGTTATCGGCCATTCGCAATTTTGCCATATTAGTTTTTCAGTTAAAATTTACACACACACTTCACGTGCAGACTGAAGCGCCTCGGTAAAAAAAAATTACCTCATACTTTAGCTGGTTGTTTTATCCTTTGGGATTTTTCTCTCGACCGAAGTGTTAACATTGTGTCGAAGTGTGTAATAAAGGTAAAGGTGATATTTCATTAGGAGTGAGTAATAGGATACTTAATACTGACCTGGACATGCGGCAATAAGGCAACGGACAAGAGGAATAACAACATTAATTTTATTAATAACGGCATTGTACTATCAGATCCAAATAAGGCTGTTGAGGTCAACGGTTTAGTTATTTTCTAATTTTGTAATAACGTTTTAATTAACTATTATATAGTGCGTGTTCGGTCAGGGACTTAAAGCTCGTGTCGGGATGGAAATATTCAAAATAAGCGGGTGGAACGGTTGGGAACCTTGCAGTTTTAAAAATCGAAAAATGCAACGTGACAAATTTTTGGAATGCTGCTACCAAGTTGCGAAATGTACACAATGCATGTATCGACAATGGCAAAGACAGTGAGTCATTGCGGCTGCAATTAAAATATTTATTGACATTAATAAAAACATTGAGACAGTTTAATTGCTTTTGTTCTTTAAACAAAGGACGAGGAGATATTTTAAAGATAGTATGGTAATTTTTACGGACAAACGTTTTCCAACGGCACGTCCGCAGTTCGCGTTGGAATTATTGGATGATTTTTATCTCTATTGAAATAGCTAATGTGTTTGATGTCGTCTATGGTAAATGTTTGTTTAGTTTTTGTTATTGTTTGTGAAGGTCAGAAATAGGTCAATTTTGATTATATTGGAAAACTTATTATGTCTAATATATTTACTAATGTTGTTTTTTATTATACTTATTTTGTAGATATACCTAATGTAAAAAATCAAATATTAAGGATTTAAAACAAAGTTTTATAAATATAGTGTTACACATAAATTAATCTAAAAATTTATAATTAATTTAAAAAATCAGCTTATCAATAAAATATAAAAAATAATAAAAAATAAGAAAATGCTTTTTTTATAAATACTTAAAAGTATAAAATATTGTGCAATTTTAAAATTCTAATAATTAATTTAGGATACTAAAAAAAATTAAAAAAATGTATTTACTGTATGTTAGTAATTAAAATCAGACAAATAAATATAAAATTTTGGTGATAAAAAAATAAAAAATAAATATTTTAATAATTTACAATTAATTTTAAAAATCTTATATTAATATTTCATTAAAAAATATATAAAAAAAAATATGGGAATTATTGTACAGCTAATTTCTTCATTTAAATTTTTAACAAAATTTATAAAATTAAAAAATATTTTCAATTAATTTTAAAGAATATAAAAAATTTCAGTATTAATAAATTAATTGATACAATTTAGGAGTATAATAATTAATTTAGAATTCTGAAAATAATTATAATTTTAACAACAAATTTTAAAATATGGTAAAAATACTTAAATACATTCTTAAAATATTTAATTGATTTAATTATTTAATAATTTGCTCCTGTAATGGTTTTCCCATTAACTCATTCAAAGGACTGTCAAGTAAAAATGTCAAGAAAAAAGAAAGAATATAAAAAATTTAAAAAAATATGATGATACCACATTTAATAGAATATTTGAAAAAGATATTTAATATTTTATATAATTAAATATTGATTTAAGAAAAGTTATAGTACATAAGATATTGATAAATATAAGAAAAAATAATAATAAAAAAGTTTGTATTAAGGTATTATTGAATATTTTCTTTATAATTTATAAAAAAAATATTGTTCTAATTAGTTTGCATTAAAATTTTAACAACGATTTCTTATTAAACTTATACCATTTTTAATTTTATAATTTATAATTAATTGTAAATATTAATTTTATGGGAAAGATTAGAAAAAACAAAAAAAAAATGTATTTACTGTGTGTTATTATTTAAAATCAGACAAAAAAATTTAAAATTTTGGTGATAAAAAAATAAAAAATAAATATTTTAATAATTTACAATTACTTTTAAAAATCTTATATTAATATTTCATTAAAAAATATAAAAAAAATGTGTATTGTACACCTGAATTTCTTCATTTAAATTTTTAACGAAATTTATAAAATTAAAAAATAAATTCAATTAATTTTAAAGAATATAAAAAATTTCGAAATTTCAGTATTATTAAATTAATTGAAAATATTGTACAATTTTAGGAGTATAATAATTAATTTAGAATTCTGAAAATGATTATAATTTTAACAACAAATTTTAAAATATGATAAAAGTATTTAAATACGTTCTTAAAATATTTAATTGATTTAATTATTTAACAATTTGCACCTGTAATGATTTTCCCATCGACTCATTCAAAGGGCTGTCAAGTAAAAATGTCAAGAAAAAAGAAAGAATATAAAAAATTTTTAAAAATATGATGATACCATATTTAATAGAATATTTGAAAAAGATATTTAATATTTTATATAATTAAATATTGATTAAAAAAAAGTTATAGTATATAAAATATTGATAAATATAAAAAATAATAATAAAAAAGTTGGTATTATTGAATGTTTTTTTTATAATTTATAAAAAAAATATTATCATAATTAGTTTGCATTAAAATTTTAACAACGATCTTTTATTAAACTTATACCATTTTTAATTTTAAAATTTATAATTAATTCTAAATATTAATTTTATGGGAAAGATTAAAGAAAACAAAAAAAAAAATGTATTTACTGTGTGTTATTATTTAAAATTTTGGTGATAAAAAAATAAATATTTTAATAATTTACAATTAATTTTAAAAATCTTATATTAATATTTCATTAAAAAATATATAAAAAATGTGAGAATTATTGTACAGCTGAATTTCTTCATTTAAATTTTTAACAAAATTAATAAATTTAAAAAATATTTTTAATAAATTTAAAAAAATGTAAAAAATTTCGAAATTTCAATATTAATAAATTAATTGAAAATATTATACAATTTTAGGAGTATAATAATTAATTTAAAATTCTGAAAATAATTATAATTTTAACAACAAATTTTAAAATATGATAAAAATATTTAAATACGTTATTAAAATATTTAATTGATTTAATTATTTAATAATTTGCTCCTGTAATGATTTTCCCATCGACTCATTCAAAGGACTGTCAAGTAAAAAAAAAATGTCAAGAAAAAATACAGAATATAAAAAATTTTAAAAAATGTGATGATACCATATTTAATAGAATATTTGAAAAAGATATGTAATATTTTATATAATTAAATATTGATTAAAAAAAAAGTTATAGTATATAAAATTTTGATAAATATAAGAAAAAATAATAATAAAAAAGTTGGTATTAAGGTATTATTAAATGTTTTTATAATTTATAAAAAAAATATTGTCATAATTAATTTGCATTAAAATTTTTACAACGATTTTTTGTTAAATTTATACCATTTTTAATTTTATAATTTATAATTAATTTTAATATTAATTTTATGGGAAAGATTAAAGAAAACAGTAAAATATATTTACTATAAGTTATTATTTAAAATCAGACAAATAAATTTAAAATTTTGGTGATAAAAAAATAAAAAATAAATATTTTAATAATTTACAATTAATTTTAAAAATCTTACATTAATATTTTATTAAAAAATATATAAAGAATGTGGAAATTACTATACAATTGAATTTTAACAACAAATTTTCAAATATGTTAAAAAAATATAAATATTTAAATGATTTAATTATTTAATAATTTTTAATTATTTATAAAATATTGGAAGAATACAAATATATATATTATACCATTTTTAATATTACAATTTATAATTAGATTTTTTTAGATTAGATTTTAGATGAGGGAGCCAAAAGAAGTCGCTTGGGGCTAGATCTGATGAGTGAGGCGGATGGTCAAGCAATTCAAACCGTAATTCGTGCATTTTTGTCATGGATGAGGTGGCAAGAAAAAAGAAAGAATATAAAAAATTTTAAAAAATATACTATTTTAAAAATATGATGAAACCATATTTAATAGAATATTTGAAAAAGATATTTATTGCATACTTACAATTTTAAGAATTCCAGTAAACAAATTGCTTTAATCATTGGAAGAAATAAATATTTTTTATAAATACTCGTATTCTTTATGAGGTTAATGTATTAATAAAATTTCCTTAATATTAATTTAATAATCTCGAAGTCAAATTTTCATACATGTGTGCTTTGTTTAAAACCATTTTACAGTTCTTTATTTGACGAAAGGAGAGCAACATAACCATAAAATCTGTCATCTTAAAAATCTAGCAAAATGCCGTTAGGTTATCATCGCATTTTAGAGCTAATAAACCATGTTGGCAACATACAAGAGCATAATGTTAGTCCCATAAACCCGAGGAAATTCAATTAAAAGATAATAGTGAGCATAAAACGAAGCGGTTCGCATCAACCTCCCGCGGTCGTTTTGAAAACGCGCAGAAATAAAATCGCTTTGCACTGGGTCATCGCGTACCCCGCGGTATTAATTTAGTTTAATATATTTATTACATCTAACCGGCACCGGAGTGGTTTACAAGACTTGCCACTGTGATCACTGTGCACTCTACATAGCTACTGGTTTTTCCGAGAAGCCGCTGTAAGTAGTCCAAGATAAGAGACCGACATGCTCCTATGTTCACTTTAAAAACCTGTAACTGTTTAATCTCCTTTAATTGCTCCGGTGCAAAGCGAAGACGGCAAAAATGGAGCACGCACTTTCCGCAATATTTTGCCTCGACTTTCTATGTGGCGATTTTATAATATCAGGGTTGTTTTGTGGTTTTCGTTGTTTTAAAACTGATAAAATGTATTGTTAATACATATTTCTTTGTTCTTCAAGGTTAAATAACAAGTAAATTGTTTAAATTATTTTTATTTATTTATTTTGATAACCTTTTACGAAGATTATATATAATTTTTAGGTTTTGCCTAATTTTTTCAGGATTAAAATATTTTTAATTTTTTATTTCATTGGATATTAGAATAAACAAGTGAGTTATATAATACCAATTTATTTTTACTATCGTAATATTTTTTTTATATATTAGAATTAAATTATTAAATTCCGACATTTTATTAAAATTTTATCATGAATATATACAGTATGACCCATTTGAAAGACGCACATTCTCACTTTTCTCAAATCCAAAACCAATCAGAGTAATTTTTTAGTTATGAAAATTGAAATAGCAATTTTTTTATAGAAAAACTATACTACTGAATTAAGCACTATCTGAAATGTGCGTATTCCAAATTTCAAAAAATAATAAAAAAATATATACATATTCATAATTCTATTCTATATCAAAAACAGCACATATTAAAGATAATTAAATTAAAAGTAATACTTAAAATTTGAGAAAAATTACAAAACATAAAGTAAAATTTTATTTTTTTTTATTTAATTTCTTATTTCTTATATTAATAATATGACAAAATTTGGAAAAAAAATAATAAAAAAATATATGCATATTCATAATTCTATAAAAAATTAAAAACCTTATGGAATAAACTATCAAAAACAGCACATACTAAAGATAATTAAATTAAAAGTAATACTTAAAATTTGAGAAAAATTACAAAACATAAAATAAAATTTTATTTTTCTTATTTAATTTCTTATTTTTTATATTAATAATAAGACAAAATTTGGAAAAAAATTAATTAATTTTAAAATTGTTTTTCAGAATTTTAAATCTTTATAAAATTGGTCGCTGTTTTTTAAATTTTAATATAAATAGTTTCAATATTTTGTTTTATCATGTCAAGTAACAAAAAACAAGTATTTAGTAATATCATATTTTCGACTTTATTTCATTTTATTTTAATATTCCTACAATTTGTTTTTATTTTTGTGTTTTTTAATACATAATTAAATATTCTTAATTGAAAAAGTTTTTTTTGGTAAATATTGTCATTTGTTTATGCTATAAACATTTATTTAGACAAACATATGATAATAAAATATTTAAAATCTTATCTACTTGATAATTAATTTTTTATGTTAATGAATTATATTTTTGGAATTTGAATGTAAAAAACTACTTCAATTATGGTTTGTGAGAGAATTATACTACAGATGATATTTGAGAAACATTTAAAAAACGAACATTAACAAAATTTACATATTTTAAAAAATTGCTGTTTTATAGGTCAAACTAATTCCAGTTGCTCATATTATATATATTTTAATAACCTTTTCTTACTATAGAAAGCTGTTTAACATATGTTGGAAAACAAATTTGTAAATAACGATAAAAGTATATATTTATTTGTTTATTTAATGACACGAAAAATTGTTGATAAAGCTTAACAAATGAAATTAAATTGTTAAATTACATAAATAATCATTTTTATTGCTAGTCTATTAAAAATAAATTACTACAAGCTTCATAACTGTTATTACCTTAAAAAATCAATAAATGAAACTGTGAAATTTATCTAATAAATAGATTTTAAAAAATAGCACACCGGTTATTTAAATACTTACACATATCGTTTCTAAATAATATCTGTCTTACTATTTTAAAATTTAATTAAAATATTATATTTTTATATTAAAATATTTTATAATCTAAATTTCAGCTTAGACTTTTTTCTAAATTACACCAATAATAGTTTTTGTTATCCCATTAATATAACAGTTATTTGGCGTTTCAATAAATTGGATGATAATGGGAGACTACAACGCCGGATCAGACGACGAACCTTCGTCGTTTTCAAGAAAGAATAATTTTATATTATAATCGACAACAATTTCCTTAGGAAATCATTAGCCAATATACGCAAATAAAAAATTTCATAATCCTGAATACATCATTAGTTTCTAATAAATTATCCGGGAACTTTGAGTAATCACCTGTTCGACTAATACAAAACCGCTTAATATGCATATGCATTTTGTACAGTTCGTTAAATTAATCAAAACACAGCATCAATCATCTTACAGTTAGAAGATGGATTCGGCTGTGTTGCCGTGACGAATGCGATATGAAAATTGGTTTGTCGAACAAGGAAACACAAGTTGTAAGTAAGCGTAGCGTAATTAAAGTAATTTCGGGATTAAGAGTGCAAACCTTGTAAACGAATTCACAGAAAACCACATCTCGTATCCTGTATATAGAACCTTGACGACCGTCATATATGGAAAATCGAAAATTACAACATTCTAATGTTATGATAAAGAGTGTTTGTGTGCCGATTGGGAATCTGTTTGGCATTATTGCTCGATGAATATTAATTGACGCAGAAGCGATAAATTTATAGGTTTAATTAACATAGAAAGAAATTGCCGGTATTTATCGCATCAACAAAAGAAATGTTTATTACATATGGTAATTTTTATGGGGACCAGCAGACTGTTGTTTGCACAATTGATGTGTTTGTTTAGTAGGTGATTATTTATTAAAAAGATCTCTTTGCTCACACACCCACGACGACTACTTGGGTTTCACAAAACACTTTGCCAACACACGACAATAATACAAACAGTCTGTCCGAAATATTGATGTCTATTTGTCAACCTCGAAATGTTATTAGCAGCAGTAGCTGATATTATTATTGTAAAAACTTATAATATATAATTGAGAGCAAAGAAATTGGGACTCGTCAAGCACTAGTTTTCTTGAATGACGAAACTTATAATGACAACGTGAAAAAGCATTCAGATATCATGACAAAAACTGAAGATGCCGAAGATGTATAAGAAAAAGTTGATGAAGATTCATGAATATTGTACAAAACACTTTGTCAAGCTACAGTAGTCAGTACTATTCCTGAAGTACCAGTTTGTTCTAAATTGCAAACTACAAGTTTCTTTGAAGAAGAAACAAAAATGTTATTGTTGAAGCTGAGGAAATGACAAAAAATTAATAGAAGAGAGTAGTTCAATCTATGAATTGAAGGAAATTATGATCAGATATCGTGTCATAAACTGAAGTTGTCGAAGAAAAGGTCGACGGTGCACAAGAAAAAGATTATGAAGATTCATGAATATTGTCCAAAACTCTTTGCCAAGCTGCACGATGACAATATAAGCAGTTTGTCTGATTAATTAATTAATTATATGACTTTTCATTAAAAAAATGCTGAATCCCTTTAAAATGCCATTAGTACAAAAGATTCCCCTATATCTGAAAGCATAGAAATTAGTACTATTCGTGAAGTGCCAATTTGTTTTAAATCACAAATCGAGTTTTCTTGAAGAAAAAAAATAGTGTTATTCCTGAAGTTCAGGAATAGGCAGAAAATTAATAGAACAGGTGTAGTTTAACCTATTAATTGCAGTTCAAATATCTTATCAAAAACTGAAGATATCGAAGAAAAAATAGATAATGTATATAAAACAGATGATGAAGATTCAACAAGGTTATTCAAAGCACATCGCAAAGCTGTACAAAAATAATATTCAAAGTTTATTAATTATTTAAAAAAATTGTCAATCTAGAAATGTTAGCAACAGTAACTCATATTACTACAGTAGAATCTCATTGAAAGCAAAAGAATTAGTACTACTTCTGAAGAACTGTTCTAAAACAAAAACTACAATCCCGGGAATTTGTGATGACCACAAAGACAGAAGATGTCACAGGAAATGTAGACGACATAGAAGAAAAAGAAGAAAATATTCGGATACAAGAGGAGATGAAATTAAAATTTGACCTCCTGGTACTATTACATTTTCAAACATTTATTTTATATAAATTAGGACAAAAAATTAATAGAAGAGAGTAGTTCAATCTATGAATTGAAGGAAATTATTATCAGATGTCATGTTAAAAACTGAAGATGTCGAAGAAGTCGACGATGCACAAGAAAAAGAATATGAAAATTCATGAATATTGTTCAAAACTCTTTGCCAAGCTGCACGATGACAATATAAGCAATCTGTCTGAAATGTTTATTTATTAATTATATACCTTTTCATTAAAAAAAGTGCTGAATCCTATAAATGGAAGCATGGAAATTAGTACTATTCCTGAAGTACCAATTTGTTTTAAATTTTCTTGAGGAAAAAAATATTGTGTTATTCTTGAAATTGAGGTAAAGACAGAATATTAATAGAACAGATGTAGTTCAACCTATTAATTACAGTTCAAAAGCACTCAAATATTATATCAAAAACTGAAGATATCGAAGAAAAAATAGATAATGCATATAAAACAGATGATGAAGATTCATCAAAGTTGTTCAAAGCACATCGTAAGCTGTACAAAAATAATATTCAAGTTAAGTTAAGTCTTCATGTCAATTATATGATTTAAAAAAAATTGTCAATCTAGAAATGTTAGCAACAGTAACTTATATTACTACAGTAGAATCGCCTGTCATTGAAAGCAAAAGATTTAGTACTACTTCTGAAGAACTGTTCTAAAATAAAAACTGCAATCGCTAAAATTTGTGATGACCACAAAGACGGAAGATGTCAGAAGAAAAGTAGACGACATAGAAGAAAAAGAGAATATTCGGGTACAAGGAGATGAAATTAAAATTTGACCTCCTGGTACTATTATATTTTCAAAAAATTATATTATTCAGCTTAATTTGTAACAGCAAAGTCCTTTAATGATACTATTCGTTCGATTATTAATCAGTTAAGTAATAATTGTTGGTGGCGATTTTGGTGGATTCCAAAGTTTTATAGTACCTTGAGTTTGCTTGTCGAATTACTCCATGATTATTCTCATTTTTCGGTTTTAGTTCTTGAAACTTGGTAGATAAGTCCTCACGTCACACCTTCCTGTGTTTATTATTGAAAGAACTCCTCTCTTCTTGGCAAGATTATCAGTTATTTCATTTCCTGTGGCTCCAATATATGATGAGGCTAAAAGACATAAAAACTGAATTTGCCAATCATATGATCTGTTTCTGTTATCTTAAGAAATTAAAGAATTTTTAAAAATTGATTTAATCTGTGGCCCGAAGATATCGTCAGCCAAAATCAATTTGATCGGATGTCAACAACCTCCACCGTTTGTATGCAATTCTGCTGAGTAATACTTTTTTTTCCAACGAAACGATTCTCGTTCAAGCAAAAGAAACTCCGTCGAACAAGAACTAATAAATTTAAATAGATCGAGCAACCGATAGAAAAAAAATTAGATTAAAACCAGCGACGAATCGCTGCGGTTTTTTCAGATCGGTACCTTTTGCGTTTTGTCGAATCGTGATCGCCTATTAAATAATTTAAACAATGTGACCGCGTTGATCGAAACAGCCCGACACTTTTGGAAACGGCTGCGGCTCTCGTATCGCTGTGGGGAGATGCCAACAAAGACAAAGATTGTTGTCCAGCCGGCGGGACATAAAAATGACGGCGTGGCGTCTTCCACACGAGATTCCGCAAAACGATTTTATTGTTTTTCGAAATTTATAGTGCCAGTTTTTATTGGCGTCCATAAATAACGCACGGACTCTAATAACTTATGTATAACACTCGTATTACAGTATTTTATCGGTTTTATATCTTGTCGGAGATTGCGGTGAAAAAATGTCTTAACAACAATGTTTCCGTTTTTATTTATGGGCCTGTTTGCAAAACTACCGGTAAAAATGGGCAAAACCGAGACGGCGATCAGGTTAAACCTGGTATTTAATATACATAATAAAACGTTAAAAATATATACCCGGTTGCACTAAAGGCTGTCCTTAAGACTTGAAAAAATCGAGAGATAAGTCAATAATATCAATCGTTCAATGTTCCATTCTCTTTAAGCAATAAATGTATGTTTAACTGAAGTTTATTCAGTTTAATTTAGTGATATGTATATAGTATTGTCTATTAGTGTTGACTTAATTATTATGTTAGCAATTGTTATTTTATACAGGGTGTTATAAATTGGTTGAGAAATCTATTAGAGTGGTGATGGGATTAGTCAATTAATTAATAAATTAGACGGCGTTTTTAAATAATCTGATTTATAACTTACAAGTTATGACTGACTATTTGATTGTTGATTGAAATCAGTCTGGTGAAAAATAACTTATCATAAATAATCAATATTAGTCGGTTTTTTAAATATTCTGAATTAATTAATCTAAATAAACATTAGTCATATTGACCAGTGTGAAATGTCCCAATGAATTCAGTCGAATTATGAGTCGATTATTAATATCAGTCAGTTATTGAAATGAGTTAACTACTTTCAACTCTAGTTACGAGTATTTCCAGATTAGATAGACAAGAAATGAAGTGTATAAACCAAAAATTTTATATATCTCATTTTGATATCTCTTACTCTGAAATATACAAGAACTAACATTTAGCAGATATAAATAAGTTGTACGAAATATTTAAAAAACAATATTTTTAATTACATTTGTTTCTGAACTTTAATTTTTGTATTATTTCATTCAATTTTTTAATGACATCTGCTATTAAAATGTATTTTATCTCTCCATTTTTAATTAAAAGAGGAACATAAACGAACAAAGTAATTAAAGCCGAGAAAGTAAATTTTCTTTAACTAATTTATTTATCAGTACTGCGTAATTCTATATACATTGACGTTACGCAATAAAGAAAAGCTTCATCAAG
Organism: Aethina tumida; assembly: GCF_024364675.1. NCBI lineage: Eukaryota > Metazoa > Arthropoda > Insecta > Coleoptera > Nitidulidae > Aethina > Aethina tumida. Next base: position 19,995,936 of record NC_065439.1, read on the forward strand.
TGATGCAAAAATCATAATAAATTAGTTTCTTAGACCATTAAGAAAATCACCTCAGCAGGATTAATGCCTTTTGTACAATGAATGAAATGAATGTCTTTGATATTTGCCTTATTAAGACGGAGATGATTCAATTGAATTGATTCAACACACATTGACATACGCTAGTAATAAATAAGGCTTACACACATTGGTGAGATATACCGGCACAAATCAGTATAAATTAATAATAAATGCTGCAATAAATTGCTAATCCACTCCTTGTAGTTTGCAACAACATTAGAAACCTAGAACTGACATAAATACTTCTAGATTATCGATAATTTTCTTATAATTGAATGTCTGGCTCTCATAAACAATAAAATTGCACAAATAATCACGCCATTCGGTTTCAGTCCTATGTGAATGTCAAAAACCTGTTAATTTATGTAAAATTATTTAGCAAATTACCGTCATAAATTTTCTAAAAATGGTTTATGACCCGTTATTTCTATATTATTGTATGATTTTATCTTGATGAAGGTACTAACATCGAATTTAACTGAGACGCAGGCAGTAGGTTTCAATAAATTGCTCTGTTATCTTGAATTATGTGATCAACTCGTGGAGTTTTTTCACACACCAATTTGAACTATCGTTCAATCTTCACACACACACTGAACAGTTTCCCAAGTTTTAATTGAAAATTTCGGCGAGAACATCAACCAATTTTTGTTGGTGCGAATTTGGATCGCTTACGTAAAACCGGCTTGAACAATGTTTCATCATTTTTTTTTTCCTTGATTCAGCATCTCACCATTGAAAAGGTCAAAGGCTCTCGTGCCAACAAAACGTTTCAATTATTTTACACGTCCATTGTTCCGTTTAATTGTCATTACCGGTTGGTAGTAACGACACGTAAGGTCATGGTTGGACATATTTTTAACACTTCCCATATTCACGTGTCAGATAACCGAATAACCAATCACAAACCACACGAGTGCTTTTTGGTAAAGATCAAAGCTCCAAAATGCTTTGCCCGAGATTCGTAATTGTTTGGTAACTGATCCCTCACATTTTTTATGTTAATATGTTACGGTTGTGCAAAATTTGTTCTGGTTTTTACCTATTGATGATTGACATGTTGTAAAATGAAGCCGGTTGGGTAATTTCCTCGGGGATTGCATCTGACCGTGGTTTTTTGATGAAGATTACCGTTTGTTAATTTATGATTTATGTTTTCGTGTCATTTTGTAATATGTAATTTTGAAGAAACAGTTAATTTTTAAAACAAATTTCTGCTTAAAAAACAGCCAATCGATTGCTTACAGTGTTAGCCAAAAGTATGGAATAAATTTTAATTTACTTTTGTTTTCAATACATTTACATTTGTATTTTTTCTTATAGAAAGAAGTATTTTTTGTATAAAAATTAATTATTCATTAAAATACATTTAAATAAAAAATGGTCATGGACATATAGTATTGGAAGAAAGTAGAGCAACTTTTTTAAATTCGAATAATTTTTGCCCTGGTTATATTGTAATTGGTATTTTAATTAATTCGTAAAATACTCATTATTATTATGAATAACGTCCAAACATTTTTTTTCATAGAAAGTAGCAGATGTCAATAATATTTGGATCCATGTTTTGCCAAACCTCCTGCAGATCAGTGAATAAATCTTGCTGATTACTATATTTTTGTATCTTATTTTGATGTTCACTATCTATCATAAGTTTAGAAAGGGAGATTGGTATGGCCAATTCATAATATTTATTTTTTCCCTTAAAAACCCCTTCTTCAAATATTTTGAAGTATGCTTTGGATCATTATCCTGTAAAAAATAATGTTTTAATGGCATATTTTCATCTGAATACAGTACCATGTTGTTTCTTAACGTTTCTTTATACATAAAACGATCCATGGTACTCTCTATTCTATGGAGAACCCATTCTAAATCCCGAAAAGCAGCATATCATCCCAAATTACACGTTTCCAATCATTTAAAGTTCAATTTAAAGACACCCCTGCAGTAATCTGTCTCTTACGGTTCATAGAGAAACATTAATTGTTGTGTCTCAAGTAGACCTTTTATTTTATTGGAACTCAGGAAAGGATCTTATGGACCATCTTCTAAACATCAGTTCTATTACGACATTTTAAAGAGATATAACGAATTTTCAATAAATCGAGATTAATAAATCTAACATACATACTTTGACCACCATTGTATCTTAAGCTAGATTGAACAATGACATGTGTACGTCATAGTGGAGGAGTATCCATCTAACTACTGACACGTCTTCCTAAGCTTTCGCACCTACCAGTCTCACGAGATTAACAAAAATAATCAATTTCTTAAAATTATTCCATACTTTTGACCACAACTGTATATCTGATCAATCGTACTTATATCATTAATAACTAACTCAATATTATTAGGACCAGTTTTTTATAATTTACTGTTATATTTTACCATAATAAATTTCCTGTGTTTTTGTCTCCCTTGATCTCTAAAAAATGTATCCAATAAAAATTAATTAATATTCCAACCTTTATAATCTACTTTTATTGTAAATAATTTAAATGTTTTCATTGTTGAACTAGATGGATATGTTAAGGAGCTGAAATTTGGACCCAACCCAAGCCGGCTGAGGGCGAGCCGAAGTCTGGTTGATGTGTCACTAACTGAAATCTTTTCCTGCTATATGTCAAAGTGGTCGTTAATTTCAAAAACACCCTAATGTGCGTTTATACATTAGATCAAAACGGTTATGCTTTTGATCCTTATTTGGTAAACCGTTCATAATATATGGTAATAACAATTTGTTGGTAATTATTTACAGGTCATTGAAATGCCAGTTTTGTTTCCTGCATTATTTCAATTGTTCGACCGGGCAAATCTGTTTCTGTATTGTGTTGAATGTTCAATGGTACAAGGAACTAGATTTTTGCCTGTTGCTTTTTGTGTTTGGCTCGGTAGCAAATGAAGACATTTGTAATTTGTTTTGTGTTACAATGCCTCACAATCTTTACCATGTACATTGTGTTCATTCATTCATTATGATATTGATAATTAAACCCAATGGTTTTATCCGCACTCGCTTTTGTCACATTGTACGTTAACCTTTGATTTCTTTGTGCCACGTATCGGTAATTAAAAACAGATTCAAAAACACACATCAAGGTCTCCTAATTGAATTAGAGTGAAAAGTGTCAAAACACTAGAAACAAATTTAATTCATGTATCCGGAACCACACTCGTTAAAATTGACCTTAATTAATGAACTATTTATCGGTTGCCATATTTAGAACAAAACTATTGGAACTATGCCGTATATCTCATTAATTCAATTAGCCGAGCTTAATTCGGTATGTCGGTTATTCGATTATCATAGATTTTAATTAACTTGGAAACCTTAGATAACACATACGGTAATAAAATCGTGAATTATTTATCCACTGCATAATCCATAATATTTGTTGTTTATCATTTGAATTTTTCCTGCATTATTTTTTAGCACCTGAAAAAGTGATTGGTGTTTTTAATGTTTTACTCAATTTTGGTACCAGAAAAAGTGATTTGTGATTTATAAATAAAAATCTATTTTTACATAAATATGTAAAGTTTATTTTACCCGTTTTCAGAAGATATTATCCAATTATTATTGGTGTGGTGCGTTAATTTCTTAGAACAGTGTATGAGTTTAATATCCCTAACTTTTAAAGTTAAAGTTTAATAAAAAATATAAAAAATTATTCAAATCAATCAATCAATCAACCAAAATCGTAAATTACTGTTTACATATCCTCCTATATATTTGAAATTTTATTTTAAAAATAGTTGTTAATTGATGTAATTAGACCGTATTAAAACAAATTATTTGGGTCAGCCAAGTGAAATGTGTCTTGTAACAACTTCACACTTTTCCTTACCAATTAATAAAATTACGTGTCCGAAGAGATGGTAATATGCAAAACGGTTTATGGATTACGTTCATCTATAATTAGCACCTCCTACACTTTGTTATTCGAAAAAACACAACCGTAGCATGGCGAAATATTACTAATAACCGTAATTAATGATTACTGCTTTTCCACCTTTTTAAATGTGTTGCAGTAAAATTGAAATTATCCAAAATTTTATGCAAGAAGCCACTTTATCAACTTTATTATTAATTGCTCTCGATATTCGATATTTTTTTACAACATTTACACTCCCATTTATTTCGAAACTTGATCTTAATTTAAATTTGTTGCGGTTAATGCGCACACTGAGAAGGTAAATAACCTGGTTTGATGGGTTTATAATTGTTCATTTTTCAGTTAATTAATGATTATGCGAGAGCATGGACTGAAATAACCGACCCACTAGGTGGGTGTTGTTAACTCGCTGTAAAATCAGATATGTGTGTTCCAAGAGAATATAAGAGATTTCAGGCCCACTCTAGTCAAAATGTGAATATAAATTAACCTGAAAATGCGGACTGATACTATTATGTGCCAATATTTAAGTTGTTTAGCTCAAAAAGTTTAAAGATCACGTTGTGAACATTGCACCGGTCAACAGCCATTTTGGTAACAACTGTTTCTGGCTAATTTTTAGGTTCAGGATCCATTAGATTTCAACTATCAAATCTCCATATATAGGTCTTCCATCTTCCATATTTTGAATATCCTGAAGGAATCTTTCTCGTGAAATTATATTGGTACCTGGATGAAGTTGATTCTTTACTTTGGATATAAGTAACTGGCAGACTCCTTTGAGAGGTCTCTTATGAGATAATTCAGTTCTTAATCATTTTCTTATTTCGAAACTGAGGAAGACTTCTGAAAGATGCAATTGTATTAAGACAAACAAAAACAAATTGTCGATTTTCAGAGTAATGGACTGAATCAACGTTAGATTTCACAAAATTTTGAGAATTGTGAAAACATAAATTGGTTTTTGGATCAGATGGTGTCCATCTATGGCAACATCTGGATTTAAAAATTCGATAAAAAAAATATTACCAGCAAAAAGCATTTGTGGCAAGTTATAAAAAAAGAATGGGCATTTCTGTAGAAGTATGTCATAATCTTGTTGACTTAGTGAACAGACGATATCGAGAAGTTATTAAACAAAATGGTTGTTACCAAATATTAAATAAATAAACTATTTTCAAATGTATTTCTTGTATATGAACTTATTTCACACCTATGTCCATGATCATATTTTTATTTTCATTACAAAAACAACAGTCATGATTTCATGGTGATGGTTTCCTGCTTTCCTCCAAATCACTGGTGCACTCTCTTTTCTCATAGTCCACTGTCACAAATGTTTTACACACGAAATGTGGCACCCAAGATTTATCCTGATTTCCACCTGGTAAGGCAGAAATGGTAATATGGGCCAAAGTGAAAATTAACATGGTATAAGATTTTCTGTTAAATCTTTGGCAAATCGAGCTATCTGATCTGGTCAATTTTAATTTTAGCAATTTTGACCTCAAAAGATACCTTTATTTCTTCGCTTTAAGCTTTCTATCAGAACTAATTTTAACTAGCCTGTATCTCAAAAACTAGAATTGATAGTCTAATGACATTTTTGGAATCAACGCATTAAAAATATTCTAAATTAGTTCTTTGCTTTCCGGCACAGATAAAAAAATTTCTGTTGGTCTACGTTGTCATTCTAGTCTTCAATTTTTTAATTATTTGTTGTCATCGAGTGAGTAAAATAAATAAATCATCTCACTTCTAAAAATAGACCATCTTATAGTTCACGAACCTAATAACGACGGCCAAGATTAATCATTCGCCATACAATAAAAAAAAGAAGACACAGAGAGCATCCTAGATCGACAATGGAAGACGGTTGTCGCAATCATAACGGTTCGAAATCTAATCTAATAATGACCGTGTAGTCCGATTTTTTCCCAGCGTGATGCCGCGATCAAACACCGCATTATGACCAAATACGGGCCACGGCGGACGGTTCCGTCCCGTCCAACCCGTCATTACCATGACCAGGAGATGCAGCGTCCGATTGTTTCAATAAGGAGGAAGTCCACCGGTAAACAATGGCACGGCCAACGGTGCCGCCGAGTCCGACACGTTGGAAAAAAAGCAAAATAAATTCGTTAAGTTAATATGCCTTTTTATAACTGTTGTTTTACATTTTCTGGACGGCTACTCTGACTTCACGGTTGCGCCGTACTCTGCATTGTCTATTGGCGTATCTAATGTTAATTGGTTTAGATATGCGCATATTAAATGGGCTAAGTGCATCTCTTTATTGCGCAATAAAGCTGATTGAACGACCGTTTTACATATGGATCAAATTTCGAATGGGTAAAAGTGCCCTATTTTTTCAGCTAGAGCGGATTTCTATTCGAACCGCAAGTTCGTGTGACACGATAAAGTTGTACGCCAAGATTAGTTGGTTTTCAGTTCGTAAATTGGGATCAATTGGAAGTCATTATGTTTGATGTATCCAATTTTAGCAAATCCAAAGGAAAAAAACTGTATTTCATTTCTATTTATTATTGGACTTGTGTAATTTAAATCAAAAGAAGGAACTGTATTAGTAATTTAAAACTCTATAAACGTTGTCTGCACCAAAGTCTAACTTTTTTGAAAATGTTTCATCATGGCCTTTAAGTCAACATTAATTATTCTATAAGTGTCATCTCTAATTATGTGCCCAAATGTGACCTCTAATATCAAAAATCTTCAAAAATGTAATTTAAACAAAGAGAAGAAACTGTATTAATATTTTAAAACCATATAAATATCGTCTGTTAAAATTTTGGGTCATGCACCAATGTCTAACTTTTTTTGAAAATACTCCATCATGACCTGTAAGTCAAATCTGACTTAATCAAGAAATAAACTGTGTTCGTTATTCTTTGGCAGAGTAGAAATGTCATTGCCAAAATTTTATGTCTTCCTCCAAACTCCCATCATTCATCGGACATATTCCATCATAACCTTTTGCGAGAACACACAATGAGTTCATTTCCCATATAAACACTCGAGAACTTGGAGAATGAAATTGAAACCCAGATTTTGAGTATGAGGCTGTCATATTAAATTAAAATTTTAATTTTTTATAAATATCAACTGTTAATTTTTAATTTTTTAAGATTTTTTCAAAAAATTAAAATTAAAATCTTAATTAGTCAATTAGCTATTTTTTATTGAGAATAGTTAAATATGTTAAATATACTACATAAGTATTATTATTTATATATCATTACTTGATTATATATTTAATTTTTAGGTTTTTTCAATTTTAAATTTTTTAAAATTATATAATTTAATTAAAAATAATAATAAATAAATTATAAAAAAAATTTTGAAAAAGAGAATATTAAAATTTTCGTGTATCACTATTTTATAAACGTTAAATCCCTTTTACAATTTTTTAAAATTAGAATTAAATATTAAAATCTTTGTTATCTAATTAGTTGTTTTTGATTAAGCATAGTTTTTATGTCTAAAATATTTTAGAAATTCTATTTGCTATACTTGCTCAAAGAATTTATTAATTAGATTTTATAACTTAATTTTAGATTAAATGAAATTTTGTAGAATGAAATTGGAACCCAGATTTTGAGCATGAGGCTGTCATATTAAATTGAAATTTTAATTTTTTATAAACATCAACTGTTAATTTTTAATTTTTCAAAAAATTATAAATAAAAACCTATTCTTAAATAAAGAATAAAGAGTGCATACGTTTATTTTTAAAAATATTAATAATAATCAATTATTATTGGTGAGATGTGTTAATTTCTTGGAACAGTGTATTTGTAATTATATATATAAACGTTGTCTGCACCAAAGTTTAACTTTTTTGAAAATGTTTCATCATGGCCTTTAAGTCAACATTAATTATTCTATAAGTGTCATCTCTAATTATGTGCCCAAATGTGACCTCTAATATCAAAAATCTTCAAAAATGTAATTTAAACAAAGAGAAGAAACTGTATTAATATTTTAAAACCATATAAATATCGTCTGTTAAAATTTTGGGTCATGCACCAATGTCTAACTTTTTTTGAAAATACTCCATCATGACCTGTAAGTCAAATCTGACTTAATCAAGAAATAAACTGTGTTCGTTATTCTTTGGCAGAGTAGAAATGTCATTGCCAAAATTTTATGTCTTCCTCCAAACTCCCATCATTCATCGGACATATTCCATCATAACCTTTTGCGAGAACACACAATGAGTTCATTTCCCATATAAACACTCGAGAACTTGGAGAATGAAATTGGAACCCAGATTTTGAGTATGTGGCTGTCATATTAAATTGAAATTTTAATTTTTTATAAACATCAACTGTTAATTTTTAATTTTTTAAGATTTTTTCAAAAAGTTAAAATTAAAATCTTAATTAGTCAATTAGCTATTTTTTATTGAGAATAGTTAAATATGTTAAATATAATTACGTAAGTATTATTATTTATATATCATTACTTGATTATATATTTAATTTTTAGTTTTTTTCAATTTTAAGTTTTTTAAAATTATATAATTTAATTAAAAATAATAATAAATAAATTATAAAAAAAATTTTGAAAAAGAGAATATTAAAATTTTCGTGTATCACTATTTTATAAACGTTAAATCCCTTTTACAATTTTTTAAAATTAGAATTAAATATTAAAATCTTAGTTATCTAATTAGTTGTTTTTGATTAAGCATAATTTTTATGTTTAAAATATTTTAGATATTCTATTTGCTATACTTGCTCAAAGAATTTATTAATTAGATTTGATAACTTAATTTTAGATTAAATGAAATTTTGGAGAATGAAATTGGAACCCAAATTTTGAGTATGAGGCTGTCATATTAAATTAAAATTTTAATTTTTTATAAACATCGACTGTTCATTTTTAATTTTTCAAAAAATTATAAATAAAAACCTATTCTTAAATAAAGAATAAAGAGTGCATACGTTTATTTTTAAAAATATTAATAATAATCAATTATTATTGGTGAGATGTGTTAATTTCTTGGAACAGTGTATTTGTAACTATATATATAAACGTTGTCTGCACCAAAGTCTAACTTTTTTGAAAATATTTCATCATGGCCTTTAAGTCAACATTAATTATTCTATAAGTGTCATCTCTAATTATGTGCCCAAATGTGACCTCTAATATCAAAAATCTTCAAAAATGTAATTTAAACAAAGAGAAGAAACTGTATTAATATTTTAAAACCATATAAATATCGTCTGTTAAAATTTTGGGTCATGCACCAATGTCTAACTTTTTTTGAAAATACTCCATCATGACCTGTAAGTCAAATCTGACTTAATCAAGAAATAAACTGTGTTCGTTATTCTTTGGCAGAGTGGAAATGTCATTGCCAAAATTTTATGTCTTCCTCCAAACTCCCATCATTCATCAGACATATTCCATCATAACCTTTTGCGAGAACACACAATGAGTTCATTTCCCATATAAACACTCGAGAACTTGGAGAATGAAATTGAAACCCAGATTTTGAGTATGAGGCTGTCATATTAAATTAAAATTTTAATTTTTTATAAATATCAACTGTTAATTTTTAATTTTTTAAGATTTTTTCAAAAAATTAAAATTAAAATCTTAATTAGTCAATTAGCTATTTTTTATTGAGAATAGTTAAATATGTTAAATATACTACGTAAGTATTATTATTTATATATCATTACTTGATTATATATTTAATTTTTAGGTTTTTTCAATTTTAAATTTTTTAAAATTATATAATTTAATTAAAAATAATAATAAATAAATTATAAAAAAAATTTTGAAAAAGAGAATATTAAAATTTTCGTGTATCACTATTTTATAAACGTTAAATCCCTTTTACAATTTTTTAAAATTAGAATTAAATATTAAAATCTTTGTTATCTAATTAGTTGTTTTTGATTAAGCATAGTTTTTATGTCTAAAATATTTTAGAAATTCTATTTGCTATACTTGCTCAAAGAATTTATTAATTAGATTTTATAACTTAATTTTAGATTAAATGAAATTTTGGAGAATGAAATTGGAACCCAGATTTTGAGCATGAGGCTGTCATATTAAATTGAAATTTTAATTTTTTATAAACATCAACTGTTAATTTTTAATTTTTTAAGATTTTTTCAAAAAATTAAAATTAAAATCTTAATTAGTCAATTAGCTATTTTTTATTGAGAATAGTTAAATATGTTAAATATAACTACGTAAGTATTATTATTTATATATCATCACTTGATTATATATTTAATTTTTAGGTTTTTTCAATTTTAAATTTTTAAAATTATATAATTTAATTAAAAATAATAATAAATAAATTATAAAATAAAAATTGAAAAAGTGAATATTAAAATTTTCGTGTATCACTATTTTATAAACGTTAAATCCCTTTTAGAATTTTTTATAATTAGAATTAAATATTAAAATCTTAGTAATCTAATTAGCTGTTTTTGATTAAGCATAATTTTTATGTTTAAAATATTTTAGATATTCTATTTGCTATACTTGCTCAAAGAATTTATTAATTAGATTTTATAACTTAATTTTAGATTAAATGAAATTTTGGAGAATGAAATTGGAACCTAAATTTTGAGTATGAGGCTGTCATATTAAATTGAAATTTTAATTTTTTATAAACATCAACTGTTAATTTTTAATTTTTCAAAAAATTATAAATAAAAACCTATTCTTAAATAAAGAATAAAGAGTGCATACGTTTATTTTTAAAAATATTAATAATAATCAATTATTATTGGTGAGATGTGTTAATTTCTTGGGACAGTGTATTTGTAATTATATATATAAACGTTGTCTGCACCAAAGTTTAACTTTTTTGAAAATATTTCATCATGGCCTTTAAGTCAACATTAATTATTCTATAAGTGTCATCTCTAATTATGTGCCCAAATGTGACCTCTAATATCTAAAATCTTCAAAAATGTAATTTAAACAAAGAGAAGAAACTGTATTAATATTTTAAAACCATAAAAATATCGTCTGTTAAAATTTTGGGTCATGCACCAATGTCTAACTTTTTTTGAAAATACTCCATCATGACCTGTAAGTCAAATCTGACTTAATCAAGAAATAAACTGTGTTCGTTATTCTTTGGCAGAGTAGATATGTCATTGCCAAAATTTTATGTCTTCCTCCAAACTCCCATCATTCATCAGACATATTCCATCATAACCTTTTGCGAGAACACACAATGAGTTCATTTCCCACATAAACACTCGACTCGGCCGCGTTAAATCATCACGAACCTTCATCACAAAACCGAAACAACCGTCCCTAAGGCCAAAAACCATTGATTTACCATAACCCGCGCCACACATGTGCTCATCAAAGACCGCGCTTCGTCGAAATTTACGTGTGTACAACACACCTGCTCCCAAATTAAAAGATCCTATTGTCGATTAAATGGACATGCCGAAAGTTGTTTTGACCATTTTTGTCCGACCGTCTATGTGGGACGATATGCCCAGCTGTCTGACATATCGGTTGCCACATAAGTTTCAGCAAGTCGCAATCTAACGCACGGCGTGTAATTAGTTGTCGGGTGTAAAACATTCAGTGATACCGGTGGATACAGATCTGGAAACTATCAGGGAATAAAAGTGAATGAGTGTGTGGTTGTTCGGTTGATGAACACGTGCCTATAAGTTGGATTATTCAAGTAAATGTGCTAAAGGTATTCCATTATTTTTCTGCTGGAATTGTAAAACACGCTTTAATAACTCGTTTGTATAAAATTAAGATTCAAAATACAATGTTGCTTGTAGTACCCACTGCATTCAATGTACGTAATTAATAACAATCAAATTTCCCAACACTATATTTTAAATCAATCCTTAAACATAAGACTTGAAATTGCCCTTTCCATTCGCATACAATCCCGCATTTAATTATATAACGAGAAACCAATTTGAGCTAAACCAATTAGTGACTTCCTTTAGATCCACTATCGAGTATTCTAGTGGATAATTACGCTGAAATCCTGAAAGAACATAATAAAACAGAGCGTCGAATCGATTTTTAATCACCGATTTGCCTCCCAATCAACCGAGATCCTGTTCATTGTCTCTGCAAATGTGTGCGAAGCCTTTGCATATACACTGTTCCAAGAAATTAACACAACATTTATAATTTTATAAATACATTTTTCTATTCAAGCAAATAGTACATAGTTAAAGTTAATACAAATAATTTGTATTAACTTTGACATTTTTGGAATTTTTGGAGAATGAAATTGGAGCCCAGATTTTGAGTATGAAGCTGTCATATTAAATTAAAATTTTATAAACATCAACTGTTAATTTTTAATTTTTTAAGATTTTTTCAAATAATTAAAATTAAAATCTTAATTAATCAATTAGCTATTTTTTATTGAGAATAGTTAAATATGTTAAATATACTACGTAAGTATTATTATTTATATATCATTAAATTAAAAATAATAATAAATAAATTATAAAAAAAAATTGAAAAAGAGAATATTAAAATTTTCGTGTATCACTATTTTATAAACGTTAAATCCCTTTTACAATTTTTTATAATTAGAATTAAATATTAAAATCTTAGTTATCTAATTAGCTGTTTTTGATTAAGCATAATTTTTATGTTTAAAATATTTTAGATATTCTATTTGCTATACTTGCTCAAAGAATTTATTAATTAGATTTGATAACTTAATTTTAGATTAAATGAAATTTTGGAGAATGAAATTGGAACCCAAATTTTGAGTATGAGGTTTTCATATTAAATTGAAATTTTAATTTTTTATAAACATCAATTGTTAATTTTTAATTTTTTAAGATTTTTTCAAAAAATTAAAATTAAAATCTTAATTAGTCAATTAGCTATTTTTTATTGAGAATAGTTAGATATGTTAAATATACTACGTAAGTATTATTATTTATATATCATTACTTGATTATATATTTATTTTTTAAGTTTTTTCAATTTTAAATTTTTTAAAATTATATAATTTAATTAAAAATAATAATAAATAAATTATAAAAAAAAAATTGAAAAAGAGAATATTAAAATTTTCGTGTATAACTATTTTATAAACGTTAAATCCCTTTTACAATTTTTTATAATTAGAATTAAATAATAAAATCTTAGTTATCTAATTAGCTGTTTTTGATTAAGCATAATTTTTATGTTTAAAATATTTTAGATATTCTATTTGCTATTCTTGCTCAAAGAATTTATTAATTAGGTTTGATAACTTAATTTTAGATTAAATGAAATTTTGGAGAATGAAATTGGAACCCAAATTTTGAGTATGAGGTTTTCATATTAAATTGAAATTTTAATTTTTTATAAACATCAATTGTTAATTTTTAATTTTTTAAGATTTTTTCAAAAAATTAAAATTAAAATCTTAATTAGTCAATTAGCTATTTTTTATTGAGAATAGTTAAATATGTTAAATATACTACGTAAGTATTATTATTTATATATCATTACTTGATTATATATTTAATTTTTAGGTTTTTTCAATTTTAAATTTTTTAAAATTATAGAATTTAATTAAAAATAATAATAAATAAATTATAAAAAAAAATTGAAAAAGAGAATATTAAAATTTTCGTGTATCACTATTTTATAAACGTTAAATCCCTTTTACAATTTTTTATAATTAGAATTAAATAATAAAATCTTAGTTATCTAATTAGCTGTTTTTGATTAAGCATAATTTTTATGTTTAAAATATTTTAGATATTCTATTTGCTATACTTGCTCAAAGAATTTATTAATTAGATTTGATAACTTAATTTTAGATTAAATGAAATTTTGGAGAATGAAATTGGAACCCAAATTTTGAGTATGAGGTTTTCATATTAAATTGAAATTTTAATTTTTTATAAACATCAATTGTTAATTTTTAATTTTTTAAGATTTTTTCAAAAAATTAAAATTAAAGTCTTAATTAGTCAATTAGCTATTTTTTATTGAGAATAGTTAAATATGTTAAATATACTACGTAAGTATTATTATTTATATATCATTACTTGATTATATATTTAATTTTTAGGTTTTTTCAATTTTAAATTTTTTAAAATTATAGAATTTAATTAAAAATAATAATAAATAAATTATAAAAAAAAATTGAAAAAGAGAATATTAAAATTTTCGTGTATCACTATTTTATAAACGTTAAATCCCTTTTACAATTTTTTATAATTATAATTAAATATTAAAATCTTAGTTATCTAATTAGCTGTTTTTGATTGAGCATAATTTTTATGTTTAAAATATTTTAGGTATTCTATTTGCTATACGTGCTTAAAGAATTTATTAATTAGATTTTATAACTTAATTTTAGATTAAATGAAATTTTTGAGAATGAAATTGGAACCCAAATTTTGAGTATGAGGCTGTCATATTAAATTAAAATTTTAATTTTTTATAAACATCAACTGTTAATTTTTAATTTTTTAAGATTTTTTCAAAAAATTATAAATAAAAACCTATTCTTAAATAAAGAATAAAGAGTGCATACGTTTATTTTTAAAAATATTAATAATAATCAATTATTATTGGTGAGATGTGTTAATTTCTTGGAACAGTATATTTGTAATTAACTGAAAGTGAAGATTTCGACTTTTTAATTGAGATGATCGAAACTAGTAACAGCTATATCAAAACTTCTTAATTGGCATACGAAGACAAATTTTATAATGTGTTAAAATTTAAGACCGAATGTTAGTCGGATAATTGCCAATAACGCCTCATTAATAAATTAATTAAGACCCATCGTTAAGATGTGACTCAATAAACAAGTCCCAAATTGTCGTGGAAAACACGTCACTGTCGAAAAAATCGTGGATCTTCGCACATAACTTTCGGATTTACAGTTACAGTGTCAACCAAATAGCAAATTTTGATAGTCATTTATTTGCATGCGAATATGGAAAATGTATAAAACTTAATGTTTATCATGTGAACCGACTAAATGTACGAACGAAAAGGAAAAATTCGTCTGATTTATGTGCATGTTTGCGGCATAAATCTGTATAATCAGTGCCGAATCTTTTATGATGCACCTTGAACTTTATAGTTCGACTCTAAAGGTGCAAACGATTATTGGCCCAACAATTTATATTGACATTGAATATTTTCCGTTATAGGTTGATGTCAATAGCACTTGATAACACACCTTGAAAGAGCCGAGAACCTAGAGCAGGCGCGCGCGCTCAATCGGACTGAAATCGGAGCGGATAGGCGGCCGTTAGTGATTTATGATGGAGGTGGTGGCAGCTGCGCCCTCAGGCGGCGGAGTGCCGCCGTTCCACGACCACGACGTACGCGAGTGGTCCAGATTGGACAGTTTGACCGGCGTCCTCGAAAGGGCCAGATTGGAAACGGACAATTGGACCGCAAACACCAACAACGGCAGACACAAATATAACAAGGTAAGTGTGTGCTAAAGTGTGAGTAACGGGTTTAAGTTGGTGGAATAGAAAGGACTTAAATTATCTGAAAACTGACAATTGACAATTATACTTTCACTGGAAATGTGCATCAATCAGAGTGAAATTAAGTTGAAATGGGGCAACAAGTAAAGGTCAACGCTAGAGTTATTGCCGCAGTAAATATTGTAGTTTCTTAAAATTAAATGAAGTAAAATGTCAAGTTTATTTAAATGTTATGTATTTATTAGATTTAAATGATAAAAATTTATTTAAATGATATAAAAATTAATTTTATTTTTTTTTTATTTTTTAAATCTTTAAATTGTTTTTCTAAAATAGATATATATGTATTTAATTTTAATTTTTTTATAATATTATATATTTGTATAATTTTATATTTAAAAATTTTATAAAATATAGGAATAAATGTTTAAATTACAATTACATATTAAATTCTTATTTTTTTCAATTTGTAATTCTTGAAATGTAATTTCTATAATTAAGAAATGGCATAAACATTTTATTTAATTTTATTTTTTTTTAAATGTTAAATTAGATACATATTTTTATAAAATTCATATTATTTCTTGATCATAAAATTTACTGATTAGATACCAAGATTTAAATTCAAATTAGAATTAAATATTAAAATCTTATTAGTCAATTAGCTATTTTTTATTGAGAATATTAAATATGTTAAATATACTACGTAAATATTATTATTTATATATTATTACTTGATTATATATTTAATTTTTAGGTTTCTTCAATTTTCAATTTTTTAAAATTATAATTTTAATTAAAAATAATAATAATAATAAAATTATAAAAAAAAAATTGAAAAAGTGAATATTAAAATTTTTATGTATCACTCTTTTACAAACTTTAAATCCCTTTTACAATTTTCTATAATTAGAATTAAATATTAAAATTTTAATTATCTAATTAGCTGTTTTTGATTAAGCATAATTTTTATGTTTAAAATATCTTAGATATTATTATTTGCTCAAAGAATTTATTTTTTGATTAGAACTTAATTTTAGATTAAATTGATTTTTTTTTATTTTAAATAAATATGTGATTATTAATTAAAGAAAATATAAAATTGTTTTATTAACATTTTTATCATTTTCAGATACCAAAAGTAAAATTAAAAAGAATTAAATAGTAAAATCTTAATTAGTCAACTTTCTAAATAAATTATAAAAAATAATACATAAAAAAGGAGAATATACAAATTTTTATATTTCACTTTTTTATAATCATTATAGATTTTTTTAAAAATTGGAATTAATTAATTAAAATCTTAATTAACTAATTAACTATTTTTATTAAGTATAATTTTTATGTTAAAAATATTATATATTAAAAAAAAAATTATTAATTGGATTTTATATTTTAATTTTTTAAATTAATTTTTTGTTTATAGTAATTTTAAAACTTATGTATTCACATTTTTATCATTTTTAGATATTAAAACTAAACTTCAATTATGAATTAAATATTAAAATCTTAATTGATCAATTTTCTAATTTTATCCTGAATAATTTTTATATAAAAAGTACTACATAAATTACTCCATTAAATAGATTAATTATTATTTTATTTTAGATTTTGTTAAATTTTAATTAAATATAATAATAAATAAATTTAAAAAATCTTAAACTCAAATCTTTATATGTCAAGACTTTTTAGAATTTTTTCTAATTAAAAATAAATATTAACTATTTTTTATTAAGAATAATTTTTATATTATAAAAATTGTTATATATTATTACTTGCTTAAATAATTTATTAATTAGATTGTATAATTTAATTTTAAACATTTTTAATAGTTTATTATTTTAATTTGAATATTTTAAATTGAATATTTTTTATTGTAATAAATTTTATAAATTAATATTAAAGGAATTGTTTTAAATTGTATATATGTTATATGTTTAACGTGTCTCCTCAAAAATTATATGGGATAAATTTTGAAGAATAATAGTTTTACTAAAGCTAAAATTACATAAAACTTGAATGCATTAAGACCCATAAAATTATTAATTACAAAACCAAACATGGCTGATTACATCATCTTTAATCAGACGGTCGAAAAACCAGAATTAAGACAGTTTTAAAATGTGTGTAAAAAAGAACAATGGCGATACTAAGTATTTAATTCGTTGTAATTATATCTTAATAAAAATTTCAACATGGTTTTATAATAGTAGCGTGTCAAATTCGTGCAATGAAACTTCCTTATAAAACCACAACAAAAAAATTACAAAATAATGATTTCTCCAGTTTTTTTTTTTGTTTGTTTCAAGTCGGGCTTTATGCGTTGCTGAGCAAACTTAATTAAAACTTGGGCGAGATTTGAATTTTTAACGTTGTTGTTTCTTGGATGCATTTGAAGGTTGCTGTGTGTTCATTTAGCAGTTATTTTCACACTATTTGGTGAAATTTAATCCGACAAGTTCAAAAGCGTTTATGGTCACATTTGGACGTGTCCGTATTACAAATTCTCTCGGCACTTTCATCGCTGTTTAGGAAACAATGCCGGTAACATAACGACGGAGCGTTAAACGCCTTATTTGAATAAATTTATTGTCGCTTCTTCGCAGTCCATTTCCTGTGTTATTTGACTTTTAGATTAATATTTTGTTGCCTGCATCTGGACAAAAGAGTTGTTGTTGGGAAACATGTGAAAGAGAAAATGTTTTTGATGTTTTTAATCGAGTGTCGTTATGTTAATTTCCAGAATGTTGCTGGATGGATTTTGGTAATTGATTATTTTATTGATGATTAGCTAGCCTTTGTTTATAACATAAACTTTTTTTATTCTATTAACATTTTTCACTATTTTATGTTGTAATTTTTATATTCCAATGTTTAAATTAGAATTAAATATTAGCTACATTTTATTAAGAATATTTTTATGGTAAAATATTGTTACTTGCTTATAAAATTTATTACTATGACATTAAAATTTAATTTTAGATCTTTTAATTTTAAAAACCAGAATTATCAATTTTTATTGAGAATAAATATCAATTTATTAATTTTTTCAGTTTTACTTAAATTCATATTTTATTAATTTTAATATTTTTTAATGTTAAATTATATATTTATTTTTATAAAATTTATGTAATTACTTTATAGTATAATTTATTCCTTACACATTACTTTTAAAATTTAAAACTTGAAATTGATAATGTAGAATTTACTAAAAAGAAAGTAATTTGCCTCATTCATTTACAATTATATTATATTAGCAACAATACAATAATAAATAATTGTCACCTACAAAACAGAGAGAAAATCTTTTAAGACTAACAATGTGTTAATATTAATTTGTTCTAAGTAACATAAGATAATGGAACTTAAATCTACACCTTTATTTATTATTATCATGTCAAATTTAGGAAGATGGTAGGTACCAGGAAAAGCAATTTACATTTGTAACGTTTAATTTTAAAATAAAATAACTTGCTTTCAAATAACTGTTATTTAACAAAATAATTACCATTATAATCAGTATTTTTTGCCTACTTTCTACAAGCAATTCATGTTACCAGAAAAAAATTCTGGGCTCTTGAAATTTAAGAAAACATCAACATCAGTTTTAAACTCTTCAGAATTAAATTATTTATTAACTCAAAAATTGGACAATAAGAAAAATAAATAATAGTGACATGAAGGATCTGGAAAAATATTCCATTTAACATTTTGAGAGTTTTCTTGTGAAAAAAAAAATGTTTTAAAAATATACAGGAATTTAACAAACAATAATGTCCATAATTATAGCAGCTTATTAAAATACATTAAAAAAAAAAAATTTTAAATTTATTTTTAAAATATTGTGTACTTTTTTATTTTTCAATAGACAAAAATGTAACAACTGTGTGGCAAAATATATTTTTATTTATTAAAATAATAATATCTAAACATTTTCAAATCTACTTTGGTTAAATATATCTGTAAAATTAATCATTTTATATTGTCAATCAATGTTTGAAATACAAGTTATTCTAATAAAAAATATAATTATAAATATAAATATGTATTTAAATAGGCTTTATTGAAAGAAAAAACTGAATTCAGTACAAATATTATTTTTTATATTTTTTATTATTTAAAATTATATTTTTAATAGTTTCTTTTTCAAATTTATTAATGTACTTTATAGAGAGTTATTAAAAACAATAAATGAAATAATGTAGATTATTAATTAAAATTTTATTAAACTCGATATATAAAAATAAAAATATAAAAAATTATATAAAAATATAAGGATAATTAGATTAATTAGAACTCTTCAAAAGTTGAACTCATTGTAAAATAAATTTAAAAATATCTAAACAGAGACAAATCACTTCTGTTTTAGTTATACCTGAAAAATTAATCACATATCACAAATTAATCAAACAATTATTTCAACGAAATTTATTTTTTTTTTAATTTATGGATATTGTTAATTATTTTATAGAGAGTTATTAAAAACAAAAATGAAATTATCTAGATTTTTAAATAAAATTTTATTAAACTCAATATAAACATAAAAAATTATATAAATTATATATAAATGTAAGGATAATTTAGAGTATTCAAAAGGTTTAATTTTAAAATAAAATAACTTGCTTTCAAATAACTGTTATTTAACAAAATAATTACCATTATAATCAGTATTTTTTTGCTTACATCTACAAGCAATTCATGTTACCAGAAAAAAATTCTGGGCTCTTGAAATTTAAGAAAACATCAGCATCAGTTTTAAACTCTTCAGAATTAAATTATTTATTAAGTCAAAAATTGGACAATAAGAAAAATGAATAATAGTGACATGAAGGATCTGGAAAAATATCCCATTTAACATTTTGAGAGTTTTCTTAGAGTTCCTAGGAAAAAAAAATGATTTTGTAAAAATATACAGGACTTAATAAATTTAACAAAACAATAGTGTCCATAATTATAGCAACTTATTAAAATACATTAAAAATATGTGCTGTATTAGTTAAATCGTAATGTTTATTGTTTATAAATTTTAAATTTATTTTTAAAATATTGTGTACTTTTTTATTTTTCAATAGACAAAAATATAACAACCTTCTAATTTATAATTTTTCATTATTTATTAGTGGTCTTTTGTTTTTATAATTATTTAATCATTGGTCTAAGTGAAACTGTAAGAAAAATTGTAATTCAGCATTATCAAGACCGAGGAAATAAGAAGAAGTGGAAGAATTGGTTTAGATAAACAGCTTTTTATTTTAAAAAACAACAACAGAAATTCTGTTGAAACACAGACTTTGATAAACATTAAGGGGGTATTCTAGTGTAGAGACATGAATTTTAGGTGATTTTTAAAGTGTCGTAAAAAACAGGCAATCAATATTTTTACTATCAATTTTTTTACAAGTTATTTATTAATGTTACAAGAGTACAGAAAAAAATTAAAAAAAAAATTAAAAACTTTAAAAATTAGCAGCTGATGAAGTGGGGGGTCTCAAAAAATTGACACATGACCATATCCACGATTCCAACCTTCCTAGCAATCTGAAATGAAAAAAAAAGATTATTAATTTAGAAAGATGTCGCAATTGCATGAACTAGGGTGGCAACTGTTTAAAAAAACGAGTTTTTTACCTTTTTTTTCTTCTTCTCGAATTTTTAAAAAATAGTAAAAATTGAAATTTGGAGATGAGGATAGTTCATACTCGGGAGAGGTCTATAAAGAAGATTCTCAGAAAATTTCAAGTGAATCGGTTCAGTAGGTATCAGAAAATAATTTAAATTTTCAAAAATCCTCTTGAATAGTTAAACTTTGAAAATATGAAAAAAAATTTTTTTTGAATTTCTACACTAGAATACCCCCTTAAACCGTTTCAGGTGGTGAAATATCAATAATAACAAAATACGAGGACAAATCGGCAATTTCCATCAGCGGCGATTTAATCCAATCTCAACAGCTCGGCATTAATGTCAAGAGAGTCCCAGTCCGACAGACGCAAGATGACTAAGACAAATTGAAGTGGCATCGGCACAATTACGATCCAATCACACTAATTTTGCAATATTGCCGTGCAATTTGTTAACGCACACACATCCCGTATTTAATCTATAAACGTGCATTTTTTTCTTTCTTGTTTTTTAGCTATTCGCCTCCCATATGAGTTAACCGTTACGGGTTGCGTAACCGATTCTACGTACAGGTTGCAGTTAAACTGGATGACACAACTTTAATTGCGACCACATCGACGATTTCCAATACGCGATAACAATAAAATGAGACGAGAAACGTCGCATGCTATTTGGAGCGCCGCGGGGGACGCTTTACCGACGCTCTTTCTAACAATTATCACCTCGTTCCGAGGAAAATTTATGGACGATAAAATTTTACGATTTTTAAAGGATTATTGCCAAACACAGAAAATTCATTCTCACAATACTCACGATAAAGTGCCTCCAATGGAAACATAATTAAAGATTTCATTTAAATAATGACATTTTATTAGTTGAATCAAAATGGAACATTTGAACAAAGCTTTCTTTTATTAACATTTAGCATGCTTACGTCATTTATCTCTTTTAATTTTATAATGAAATATATTTTTTTTTATTTAATGTATTTTTTTATTAAAAGAACTTCAACTTCAGGGTGTAATAACATATATTGACATTTTCATTTAATTCTCGAATTTAAGAATTAATTAATTTAATTATTAAAATAATTTATTCTTAATTATAAAAATTAATTAAAATTCTATTATGAAATATTTTAATTTATTTTAATTAAAAAATTTTAAAAAAAATGTTTTATTATTTTGATTCATGATTATTTTTTATTAAAATTAAAAAAAATTAATTTTAATAATGAAAATAACAATTTTAATTTTTTTAATTTAAAATTAAAATTGTTATTAATTTTATAAATGTAAATTAAGAATTTTATTTTTTAAAAAATTTAATTGTGTAATTTTAATTTTAAAGATTAATATTTTAATTCATATTTTTCAGTTTTCATATATATCACATTTTTCCATATTTTCCATATTTTTCATATTTTCCATATTTTCCATATTTTCATTATTTTTCGTATTTTCCATATTTTCCATATTTTTCCATATTTTCCATATTTCTAACATTTTCCATATTTTTTATATTTTTAATATTTTCCACATTTCCCATATTTTCCATATTTTTAATATTTCCCATATTTTTCATATTTTTAATATTTTCCATATTTTCCTTATTTTTCATATTTTTCACATTTTCTATATTTCCTATATTTTCCATATTTTCCATATTTTCCATATTTTTTATATTTTTAATATTTTCCGTATTTTTCCATATTTTCCATATTTCTAATATTATCCATATTTTTTATATTTTTAATATTTTCCATATTTTTCCATATTTTCCATATTTCTAATATTTTCCATATTTTTTATATTTTTAATATTTTCCATATTTTCCACATTTCCCATATTTTCCATAATTTCCACATTTTCCATATTTTCCATATTTTCCATATTTTCCATATTTTCCATATTTTCCATATTTTCATTATTTTTCGTACTTTCCATATTTTCCATATTTTCCATATTTTCCATATTTCTAACATTTTCCATATTTTTTATATTTTTAATATTTTCCATATTTTCCATATTTTTTATATTTTTAATATTTTTTATTTAAACCTTTGATTAATAATTATTTAAATATTACTAATATATTCTACTCAAATATTTCTTTAAATTTTATTTATTGTCCTTAATTTATTCCATTTTTACGATTTTTGTAACACTTTTAAATTTAATAACAGTTTCCCATTGAACTACTTCCATATTACCTGATAAATATTCATTTTATTATTGATTACACCATAAAGATTAACATTAAAAAAATTGATTCATAATTAATTATTAATAATGTTTTTTGTCAAGATGCATCGAAAGGTGCAAACGAAACTTGTATCAGTATTGTGCCGAATTGAAAAAGTAAAAGTACTTTCCAAACATCACATTTCAAACATTAATTCTTAATTGAATTAATAATACATTGGGCAACGGTGTTTTTGTTGTCGAATATTCCGCTGCAAAGGTTACAACTATGTTGTAAAATGTCTGATATAAATCATCAATTTTGTGCTTTTAACATATTATTGTCCGTTGGAAATGTGTAAAATTAATGCAGAAAGTGATGTTGGTTTTATGTTAATGATTGACAGAACAATCGTTAAAATAATACAAAAATACCAATAAACTTTCACATATACACATTAAATGCTGCATGACTTAAATTTCAACAAATGAACCGAGGCAAAACTGTACCAGAGTAAAATATGATATAATAAAGGTCACGTATGATGAATATAAGTTATGGATGACATGTGCATCTTACAGCAAATCTAGCATGATCCTAACGGTATTTAAATGCAACAATACTCCAATGTCTACGTGAATAATGTACTTATAATATGAAGAGTTTCCTGGACAGTTATTTACCTCCATATTTTCGTTGTTTATTGTTTTGGTTTATTGGTTGTGGTTTTGTTAGAGAATAGAAAACAATAACATCACTTTCTTGGGTCCCATTAATTTGCATCTTTTTTAGTGTCACTTTCTAAAAAATAAACCGTTTTCCAATAAGTTTTACTTTCAAAATGCATCTTCATCTAATTAGTCTTGACGGTGAGTCGAATAAATTTTAATAAATATCCATATATTTAATATTTTTGCCATTTTAAACAGCACAATGTGACGAAACAAATTACTAATATTGAAGGTTCCACTGCAGGTTTTTAAAACGGTGACGCACACTCGAGAATGAAAAGTTGCAAAATAATTAAAATTAACACTTGTGATGACGACAATATATTTTATTTAACATTTAATACACAACCAAAATCGGTAAGTCTATAAATTCGAATTCATTTTATTGGTCATTTCGCATCGCCGCATTTGTCACTTATGGATTGTAATGGCCTGTTGTATTATTCATTGTCGTTTTATTACAGTGCATTTTCTTATATTAATATTAGTAATATGCTTTATTAAATACAAATTGCTTCGGGCACCGTTTGATTTATTGCACAAGTTTAGTGACAAATAGAGACGGCGATATTATGAAAGCTATGAACGGATACGTTTTATTCAGGTTTATGTCTTTGTTTAAGTTAATTTCGTATACATAATTATTGATATAAAAGTATGTAAACATATTAAAATATCACTTGTTTAAATACATCTTTATAAAAACATGTTTTATTACAATTTGTTAATTTCATTAATATTTCAAATATTTAAATCTTATTCTACGGCAAAATGTAATTGTAAATGTTTTTGTGTTAATATTTTTATTTTTGAAGGTTATTTTAAAAATTTCTGAATGTTGATAACTGTTTATAGAAAGTTGTTAAAAAATTATTGTAAACAATTTATAAAAAAGTCATATAAAATTATATAAATTATTAGAATTATTTTAGAATATATAATTTATAAAAAATAAACGTGTAAAAAATTGTATGAAATTATTAGAATATTTAAGAGGTTTCAATAATGTGGCAAAATATATTTTTATTTTTTAAAATAATATTATCTAAACATTTTCAAATCTATTTTGGTTAAATGTATCTGCAAAATTAATCATTTTATATTGTCAATCAATATTGATTAATATTTGAAACACAAGTTATTCTAATAAAAAATATAATTATAAATATAAATATGTATTTAAATAGGATTTATTGAAAGAAAAAACTGAATTCAGTACAAATATTATTTTTTATATTTTTTATTATTTAAAATTATATTTTTAAGAGTTATTAAAAACAATAAATGAAATAATGTACATTATTAAATAAAATTTTATTAAACTCGATATATAAAAATAAAAATATAAAAAATTATATAAAAATGTAAGAATAATTAGATTAATTAGAACTCTTCAAAAGTTTAACTCATTGTAAAATAAATTTAAAAATATCTAAACTGAGACAAATCACTTCCGTTTAGTTATATCTGAAAAATTAATCACATGTCACAAATTAATCAAACAATTATTACTACGAAATTTATTTTTTTTTTAATTTATGGATATTGTTAATTATTTTATAGAGAGTTATTAAAAACAAAAATGAAATTATCTAGATTTTTAAATAAAATTTTATTAAACCCAATATAAAAATAAAAAATTATAAAAATTATATAAAAATGTAAGGATAATTTAGAGTACTCAAAAGGTTTCACAGTCATATTGTAAAACAATCATCTTTCATAATCATTTCGTTTAAATACATTTTTAAAATTAATTATATGTCACAAAGTAATCAAATATTATTTCATCAATATTTTATATTAATTAATAATAAAATTTAAAACACAATTTATTATAAATTATATAAAAAATGTATAATAGATATATAGAACCTTTATAGAGGAAAAACAGAAAACTGAATTTAGTATAATTTTTAAGATTTCCAAATTAAATTTTTGATTATAATTTAAAAATATAAAAAAGAATGATTAAAAAAAAATTAATTAATTAAATAAATAAATATTGGATTATTTTATTAACAATGTAATAAAATGTAATATATTAAATAATATACATATTTTTTGTAACCTCGTTTTATCAAAATATTAATAATAAATATTAAAATAAATATTTTAGTCAAATAATGTATTTAAATTGCAAATTTTCTACAAAATATTATACGAGAAGCATATATATTAATAAATTTAAAATTTAATCAAATTATATATAGAAATTACAGAATTAAAATTTAAAAAATAATTACAGAATCACAATAAATTATATAGTTTCTTATTTTTGTTAATACACATTTTAAAAATACAAGTACGAAATAAAAGTATATTTTTTCCAATAAATTAATCTTATAATAGTTAAATAAGAACATTAATTACGTAACCGTCGTTTCCCATGGACGTATCCGTTGTGTCCCGTACCGACTGCTCCAGATTACGGTCCACCGTTCCATTGTGTTCTCTCGCCGACACCGCCGAGATGGAGGTGGATTATTAACAACAATTAAAACGTTCAGTTGCGTGCCGCCGTCAAACTAGATACACACAGTTGTTCGTTCGAAAATGTGAGGTTTTCTCGTCGTGCCAAATGTTGTTGTGTGCCGCAGTGAGTTGAGACGGTACTGGTTTGGACATGTAAAACAGCTGTTGCAAATGTAAATGGCAACAGTCAAGGTTAAAATTTTATTTATTATCGGTATGATTATTATGATTTTATTGGTTTAACAGATGCACTTGAAATTGATTCGTTTTTTTTTTTTAATTGTGGTAGAAAGTTAGTTATTAGTTGGTTTTGTGTGGATCAGTCGACATTTCACCGAAATGCACAGCTGGTTTATTTTTAATAAAATCGTGGCTTAAATATATTAATAATATGTATTTGCGAATTGGTTGCAATTAATAAGTAGTACAT
Organism: Aethina tumida; assembly: GCF_024364675.1. Taxonomy (NCBI): domain Eukaryota; kingdom Metazoa; phylum Arthropoda; class Insecta; order Coleoptera; family Nitidulidae; genus Aethina; species Aethina tumida. Next base: position 20,022,790 of record NC_065439.1, read on the forward strand.
TTACTTATTAGGAATAATTTAAAGTTATTTAACGTAGAGATATGAACGGTGGGTGAGAAAACGAACCTTGAAAACTCAACTGTCATTACAATAGATTGTTAATTTTATTAAAGCCACAATTAAAAATGTTGTCATTTATGTTTTGTGTTATCATTAATTATCTTTTTCCAGCTAAAAAAGTTAACATTCACATAAACATTTTATTTACTATTATTTATTTTAATTATATTTAGAACCGGAGCTTTTATTGCATTTATTTAATTATTAATAATAATGATTACGTGAAGACTTGAGAATTTTTTCTCACCTATCTAAATATTAACAATATTAAATTTTACTGGTAAGATTTAATTAGATGTACTTTTTATTACTTCAAAATTGTTACAATTCAAATTTTTGGATAAAATCACAACAAATTGATAATTTTATAATTTAAGTAAAATAATAATAATTTTTTATTAGAGTCACAAATTAATAAACATAATTTAGAAAATAAAGCATGTTTAATAAATTAAATTAAAATTTTATTATAATGTTTCATAAAACCACAAATTAATGAATTGTTAGTTTTTGCTAAAAATAACTAATTACTAATGAAAGTAAATTAAAAGAGAATATTATTAAAATTTTTTACTTTAATACAAATTTCCTGTTATTAGTAATTAGTTATTTTTCAGTAACCAGTAAAAAAGTTTAATATACAATAACTAGTTTTGTCACCGATCAAATATTAACAATATTAAATTTTACTTGTAAGATTTAATTAGATATACTTTTTATTACTTCAAAATTGTTGCAATTCAAATTATTGAATAAAATTACAACTAATTGATAATTTTATAATTTGACTAAAATAATAATAACTTTTTATTTTTTAGTCGCAAATTAATAAATATAATTTAAAAAATAAAGCATGTTTAATAAATTAAATTAAAATTTTATTTATTATTTGCTAAAAATAACTAATTACTAATAAAAGTAAATTAAAAGAGAATATTATTAAAATTTTTTATTTTAATTCAAATTTCCTGTAACTAGTAATTAGTTATTTTTTAGTAACCAGTAAAAAAGTTTAATATACAATAACTAGTTTTTATAATTTAATTTTAACTATAGAATTTTATTTTGAATAGGTTTTTATGGATTGGTTTTTAATGTAGATTGGATAAATAAATAAAAATATGTTTCAAATTTTGTTTCGGACGAAAATTTGACTGATTTGTTATTTTAATGTACATAATTTATTTATTTAAGATGTGTCAACAAATTAACTAATCAAATTCGACAAAGACTATAATTAAATTTTGTCAATTAATTAAGTTTTATTAGCGTAAATATTTAGTTTAAAGTAGTTAAAATTAAAAATAAACACAATTTATTTTTTTAATCTAGTGTTCCTTGACATAAATTGACATTAATTTCATAAGTTAATAAAAAAATTGAATTGAAACTTTATTATTTATTTGAATTTTATTACAAAACAACATTCACTTTAATTAACATTAATATTTTTCTTAGATTAATGGAGAGATTAATAAATTGACTCATTCACCAAAATTTTAAAATTTTGTAGAAAAATTAGAAATTAAGGGAGTAATAAAAATTATTACATTTAGAATAATTTGGTTATAAATTTTAGTATTTAAACATTTGACTGAACACAACAAAATTTTCTCACTGAACACAACATTATTAATATAAAATTTTACACGTAACATTTAATTAGTTGCAGTCCTTATTACGTTACAAATTGTTTCATGTGCACCGCAAAAGTGAAAATTAACTCTGAAAGCAAATGAAACAATAACAATATGTAGGTAATGCACTCTTTGTTTGTTTTATTAATTAGCCGGTGAAAACGAAATTTTTGGTAACGGTATTACACGACCGTTCCCCATAAAGCGGCCCATCAAAACCGTCATAATTAATTCACATAATGTCAACAATAATAATTACAATAAAAAACGGACGCACACTGGCACCGCAATGCAAATTTCGTAACTGCACCGTGTCCGAAATGAAAATTTTATCCGTCCGAGCATATCTAATCAATCAGCTGTTCGAACTGGCGGCATGAAAGTGTGTCGCAGATCGGCACGAATAACAATTAAAGTGGGTTAAATTGGAAGCTGGGCTTTTTCACTTGCGTTACAATTGTTGTTGCCAAAGGTCTTTTGAAAAAAAACCGACAGTCGTGTCGGCGATTGTGTTCAGGTTTCAATTAGACGATTATTTTTTTTTTTTTCAAATACACAATATCAACGGTACAATACAATTTAATGTACAGGTACGAGTGCAATTAATTATGTTTAATAAATACAGTTACAGTTTTATGTTTTAAGTTGATATATAACAATAAAATTTAAAAAAAAATATAGAATTGTAATGTAGCACTTATTAACACTTTGCTGGAATTTGATATATATATATATATATATATATATATATATATATATATATATATATATATATATATATTAGACTGTTTCAAAAAAATCGACAATTTTTTTTCTTATTTATATCGAAAATCTTGTTGGGAATGGTAAAAAAAAATTCTGTGAAAGTTACAGCTCTTAATATTAATATTAAGAAGTGCCGCATCGTAAATTTTAATTTCCCATTTAAATAACACGGGAATGGTGTTCTCTTGTATTTTGAAATTTTTTAACTCTCGTTAGAGATAATATTTTAAAATGATCAAAACAGATTTTTATAGAAAATTTAACGCTCTACAAAATGTCTCTTACAGTTTTTTGATATATTCATTTTTTTAAAAGTTATTTAACATTAAAGTTGGATTGATTTAAAATTTTGACATTTTTCTCATTTTCTGACGCAACCATCAACTTTATGGGAAAATTTTATATAATATTTTTTGTAGAGAATTCAATTTCCTATAATTTATCTCCGAAAAAGTTTTTGATATTTTTTACAGATCATAAGTTACCTGCTAAAAACTAAAAATTTTATTAAATAAGTGTTATTTTACTGCTTAAAATTAAACATTTTTTTTAAATAAATAGATATTTACTAAAAAAAATTGATTGTTTATTATAATCAAAGTAGTATATATCTTTTCACTAACAGACTTTTACTACAATTTGACATTTTTTTTCTGTATTCACTTATAACTAGCAATAAGAATTGTAATTGCTCTTCATTTTTCGAGAAACACTTATTGCTATTTATAAGTGAATACAGAAAAAAAATTGCCAAATTGTAGTAAAAGTCTGTTTAATTAAAATAAATTATATTTCAAGAAACTGATTTGTAAAAAATATGTCAGTTTTTGTTTAATTAATAATTGATTATTTTGTTTTTAATAAATGTAATATTTTTTATATAAATTTCAAACTAATGATTCTGGGTTAAAAAAAGTATACGTTTCTAATTTCTGTCTTTAAATTTAAAATTAAACATGTTACAATGAATGTTGAATTTCAAGGTTTGTGTCTTACCCACTGCTCATATTTCTACGTTAAGTAACTTTAAATTTCTAAATAAATTAATCTATGACGTATTTACTGCATTTACAATTTATATAAAACGTTATAAATTTATTTAAACTTATATTTTACTAACAGTCTAATATATATATATAAAAAAATCGACAATTTTTTTTTTTCTTATTTATATCGAAAATCTTGGTGTTCTCTTGGATTTTGAAATTTTTTAACTCTCGTTAGAGATAATATTTCAAAATAATCAAAACAGATATTTATAGAAAAATTAACGCTCTACAAAAAATGTCTCTTACAGTTTCTTGACATATTCATTTTTTCAAAAGTTATTTAACATGATTGATTTAAAATTTTGACATTTTTCTCATTTTCTGTCGCAACCATCAACTTTATGGGAAAATTTTATATAATATTTTTTGTAGAGAATTCAATTTCCTATAATTTACCTCCGAAAAAGTTTTTGATATTTTTTACAGATCATAAGTTACCTGCTAAAAACTAAAAATTTTATTAAATAAATGATTGTTTATTATAATTAAAGTAGTATACATCATTACACTAACAGACTTTTACTACAATTTGGCAATTTTTTTCTGTATTCACTTATAACTAGCAATGAGTATTGTAATTGCTCTTCATTTTTCGTGAAACACTTATTGCTATTTATAAGTGAATACAGAAAAAAAATTGCCAAATTGTAATAAAAGTCTGTTTAATTAAAATAAATTATATTTTAAGAAACTGATTTGTAAAAAATATGTCAGTTTTTGTTTAATTAATAATTGACTATTTTGTTTTTAATAAATGTAATATTTTTTATATAAATTTCAAGCTAATGATTCTGGGTTAAAAAAGTATACGTTTCTAATTTCTGTCTTAATAAAATTAAACATGTTATAATGAATGTTGAATTTCAAGGTTTGTGTCTCACCCACTGTTCATATTTCTACGTTAAGTAACTTTAAATTTCTAAATAAATTAATCTATGACGTATTTACTGCATTTACAATTTATATAAAACATTATGAATTTATTTAAACTTATATTTTACTAAAAATAAACCAACCGTGAGAACACATTTCATCTTCAAATTTAAATCTATTAATTTCCTAATCAACTATAAGTTATTTTTTAATTTCAAAATTGATTTTCAGTGATTTTATAAAATTCTACAGTATTAGTTAAGTTTATTAAATATAAATATTTTAAATTTAGATATAATAATTTTCTACACTAAAACAAATTTGCTATTACTAGTAATTAGTTATTTTTTATTTAAAACTATAAATTTATTAATTTATGATGTTTTTTCTTTAAGTTATTAAATATGAATGTTTTAAAGTTAGATCTAATAGTTTCCTACCCTAATATAAATTTGTTGTTATTAGTAACTAGTTATTGTTATTTTAGTAAAAATTCATTAATTTGTGTAACACTACAATAAAGTATAATTTCTTAAATGTAAATATCCTAATAATATCCTCCTCTAACACAATAAAGTTTCAGTTTTATTTATTGGATGTAAATGTTTTAAATTAGTTATAATTATAATTTTCTTCCGTAATAGAAATTTTTCTATTATTAGTAATTAGTTATTTTTTTAGTTAAAACTATAAATTCATTAATTTGTGGTGATTTTATGGACCAAAATTTAAGTTTAATTTATTGAACAACTTAATATAACTTTGTTGTTATTAGCAATTAGTTATTTTTTAGTAAAAACTAAGAATTATATATATTTGTGACGATTTTATGAAACACTACATTAAAGTTTCAGTATAATTTATTAGATATAAATATTTGTTAAATTAAAATGAAATAAATGTTTTTATAGTGTTTCAGAAAACGACAAAGTAAATAGATTTGAAAACTAATATCCATCTATCTTTTAATATTTTCTCTTAATATTTTACAAAGTGTCAAATTTGAATAAAACACTTTAATCATAAACTACATTTACATAGTCGCACGTTTATTTTGTGAAATCTACGTGCAACAAGAAATATAAAAAAAAAATAAATATATCGGTGATTGTTGCAAGTTCACCACTCTCGTCGTCCGTGATCCAAATACTGAAAGAAAACAGTCGTGAACTCGCACCGTAAAAAATCCATCGACGCATTTCAGTCGGTTCGTGTTTGATTTGCAGTTTAGTTATGCGACATTAAAATCGGCTAATCCATAAAATATTCTGATGTGATTGATGTGTCGTCGGTTTTCGCCACCGATTAGTTCGTTGCATCCGGTGCGACGGAACCGGATCATTCGCCTACGACACATTTCGGTAAGAACGCATTTTTTAATTATTATTCGGCTGCCGTTAATCGTCGTTGCGATCGGCTCTTACAAAATAATCGTATCGTGACTTGTCAACCTCCAAAACACTCGACTTGTTCACAAGTAATTGGTGTTAAATTATTCCGCACACCCACGCGACATACATATCTCGATTGCAAATAGCCAACCGAATCGTCTTAAATAAAAATTGTGTTTTTTTAGACGATCGATTCGTATTGGTTTTGCACGTTTGCGAAGATCATGACCGGTCACGTAAGTTATGAATGGCGTGTCGTGACATTGACTTTGAAGCCGTAGAAAAATTTACACCACAATGCATAATTAATAATTCTCTAATACACGGCACAACAATAAATCACGTGACTTTTTCTTTCACGCCTTTTATCATCGTGATCTTCTCTTCTCACTGCTTGTAGCAAATTGTGTTGCGAAATTAATCAATATTAATTAAATGTTACACCGGTATTGTAAAGTTCAAATATTTATTTTCGTGTGAAAACATTATTTTCTCCAACTGTAAATAATAGAAATTTATTCATATTCGTCAATGTGTTAATTTTAAACAACAGAAAAATATACCAATTTTTTTTTAAATATGCATTATTGTAAAAAACCGTTAATAATTACGTTCTAAAATAATAGTTATAAAATATTTCCTTTTTAATGTTCATGGTTCATTTATATCTAAATCCTTGAAAAGTTTAAAAATCCAATACTTATGATATAATATAATATCCATAAATTGTATTTCTTATTATTTATAATAAATATATAATTATTATTTATATAAAATATAATGTATAATAAAATATACTTAAATCAGTGAATAAATTAGATTTTTATACTACATTTAAATCGAAAATCTTTGAATCAAAAGTAACATATTAAAAATTAAAATAATTAAAAAAAACTTTTCAGATTGTTAAATTTCACTTATATTTAATATTAACATTTTAATTTACCCATTACAATTAATTTAAAATATTTTAAAACAAAATTATTGTTAGTTTTATTTTTATTTTATTTTATTTATTTTATTTTTAAATTTACATTTATGTATTAATTTATAAAAAAATATTTGAAAATAGCAGTTATGTAATACATTATTATAAAAATGTTTAAAATATTATATTTATAAAATATTCCTTTTTCAGATGTTCATTTCATTTAATTCAACTTTTAATATCCTTGAAAAATTTTAAGATCCAAAATAATATTATAACATAAAAAATAATATCATATATATATATATATATATATATATATATATATATATATATATATATATAAATTAGATTTTTATGACATATTTAAATCAAAAATGATTTAAGTGAAATACAAATAAAAAAACATATTTAAATTAACATTTTAAATATTGAAAAAAATTAAATAAATATTTTTAAATCCAAATTTCGTCTTCGTGAAAATATACATAATTTAAAAAATTAAAAAAAAAATAAGATTATTATATTTCATTTACATTTAATATTAAAATTTTAGTTTACCATAATTTCATTTACATTTAACATTAAAATTTTAATTTACCAATTTTAATTAATTTAAAATATTTTAAAACAAAATTATTATTAGTTTTAATTTAAAATTTACACGTATGTACTAATTATTCAAAAATAATTGAAAATAATTTTTATATGATACATTATTATAGAAAGAGTTTAAAATACAGTATAATATTTATAAAATATTCGTTTTTTAGATATTCATGTTTCATTTACATTTAAAAGTTTTAATATCCATGCAAAGTTTTAAGATAAAAAATAATATTAATATAAAATATAATGTAATACTCTTAAATAATTAAATTTATGTCTGTGAATAAATTATATTTCTATATTTCTATGTTTTTAAATGGAAAATACACATAATTTAAAAATTAAAATTAACATTTTAAATATTGAAAAAATCAAATAAATATTTTTAAATCCAAATTTCGTCTTAGTGAAAATACACATAATTTAAAAGATTAAAAAAAATTAAGATTATTATATTCCATTTACATTTAATATTAAAATTTTAATTTACCATAATTTCATTTACATTTAACATTAAAATTTTAATTTACCAATTTTAATTAATTTAAAATATTTTAAAACAAAATTATTATTAGTTTTTATTTAAAATTTTCACATATGTACTAATTTATTCAAAAATAATTGAAAATAATATTTACATGATATGTTATTATAGAAAGAGTTTAAAATACAGTATAATATTTATAAAATATTCGTTTTTTAGATATTCATGTTTCATTTACATTTAAAAGTTTTAATATCCATGCAAAATTTTAAGATAAAAAATAATATTAATATAAAATATAATGTAATACTCCTAAATAATTAAATTTATGATTATGAATAAATTATATTTCTATATTTCTATGTTTTTAAATAGAAAATACACATAATTTAAAAATCAAAAGTAACTTTTAAAAAATAAATAATTTCAGATTATTATATTTCATTTACATTTCATATTTACATATAAATTTACCAACTATAACTAATGATAATAATAATAATAATATATAAATAATTGAAAATAACCTTTGTATGTCACACTGCTATAAAAAAAAGTTAAAAATACAATATAATATTTATATAATAATATTTTCTAGATGTTTCATTTACTTTTAAAAATTTTGAAATCATTGCAAAGTTTTAAAATCAAAATAGTATTTAAATAAAATATAACTAACAAATCTAATTTACCAATTACAATTAATTTTGGAACATTTTAAAATAAAATTTTTGTTAGTTTTATTTTAAAGTTTAATTAATAATATATTAAAAATTGAAAATAGAATATGTGTGGGGTACATTATTATAAAAAATTAAATATAATATTTATAAAATATTTTTTTGGATGTACATGTTTCATTTACATTTAAGTTTTAAAATCCTTGAAATTATCCAAAATAATATTTATTTAATACACATACATTTAAAAAATATTTGCTCATATTGTTAAATTTCATTTATATTTAATTGAAAATATGTTTTAAGTAATTTATTTCTTTAATTCTTTTTTAGATTAAGCAACCTTAAAGCACAAAGTTGTTATAAATTTAATTTATTTAAAAATAATTAATTATATTTTTTTTATTTATAAATATTAAATATTGTGGCATGTAAGTAATTTAAAAATATTATTATATATGTATAATTTCTAAATTCTAAAGAAAGACCCGTATTAATTGTTTAAAACTACACAACAAAAGATCAAACAACATACTGAAACATCTGTTATTAATTATCATTTTCCTGTTCCACACGAAAACCCTGACAATTTTAAATTGCCCGTGCACAGAGTAAAAATAAATGGCAACAACTGCTAAAACCCGATGAACCCACAGCCATGAAAGGGCATCAGCTTGTGCACACACAATTAATAATTTTCATCCCAACAAAATGTATACGTGTACCCAAGCGGACACCTGTATGCTAAAATAAAACCCAATAAAAAAGAGGAAACGTCCAATTTAACACAACAATACAAGATGCACGGCGCAAATAACTCCGTCCCGAGTGAGTTATGATGACACACACCTTCGAGCATCCGGACTGCGAACGAAAGAAATATTAATAATATAGATTTTTTGCCTTCTTTCATCGAACTCGAGAGTCCCGGGCACCCAGACCACAACAAAACAGAACACTCGACGAAATTTCGTCGAGGTTGTTGCCCACAAACGTTCGTCGGACCGTCTCATGATGATGCACGCAAGAAAAACAAAAGGATGCTGCCCGTGAGTCACGTGGCGAAATTTCGGGGGCCGACGCACCTCGGTCGTTCGACTTTGGGTTCTTTGTGCCGTTCCTTGAATAAGCAGGACGACGAAGGCCTCGTCTAATGGCACGTTTTTATCTCGAAATGCTGAAAAATAAAAATAAAAATGAACGGCAAGTGCACATGTCGAAACTGATTACAAAATGGTCCGTGTTTAATGATAATGTGTCGTCGTTTTATCGAATCGATTTAATTAAAAGTATTGACTACTACGTTTCGCGTGCTTAATTAACCATTATCTTTCGTCGTATGCCTTGTTAATTAATAGTGTTGTTTGTAATGTGTTGTCGGGACCGTATTAAGTTTATTTAGGTTATGGGATTGATGTAAAGATGAAAGATTTGTTTTATAACGGCTGAATTACTAATAACTGGATCAATATCATATTTCAGTTTGACTTTAAGATACTATTGTTTCATGGATTTATCGGTTTGTGTGGCTGCTTGTTGAAATACAATAGGACAAAGTTATATTCAGTAATAAATATTATAACAATCTGGAAAATGATTTAGGTTTAATGTAGTCCTGAAAACAGTTAACTCTATGCAGATTTATATTCACTATTTCGAGAAAGTTTCTTTGTTCAATTTCTGTTGTAAATATTTTTGTTATTAAACATAAATATGTATTATAACTTTTTTGGTTTATTAAAAGTTTAGGTTACTAAATTATTTATTAAAAAATACATAGTATAACACCTTATCTTTTTTATTCACCAATTAATCAAGTTTCTTTATATATTTTATAAATTTTATTAATCATGTCTTTTATTATATGTATGTGTGTCTAATTTTTCATATTCCGTACGTCCAAATTATACGATCATAAAATTATAATTTCTACAATTGAAAATTAGATTATTTATAAAATATATTAAAACCTGATACAAATTTCGTATATTAAAATTAAAAGAAAATAATTAAATATTGTAAAAATGTTTAAAATATTCCGTTTTCAGATGTTCATTTCATTTATATTTAAAAATTTTAATATCCTTGCAAAGTTTTAAGATCCAAAATAATATTATAATATAAAAAATAATATAATATTCCTAAATTTATTACTTTTACTTTAAAATTTACATATGTGTACTAATTTATTCAAAAATAATTGAAAATAATATTTATATGATGCATTATTGTAGAAAGAGTTTAAAATACAATATAATATTTATAAAATATTCGTTTTTTAGATATTCATGTTTCATTTTCATTTAAAAGTTTTAATATCCATGCAAAATTTACTCATAAATAATTAAATTTATGTCTATGAATAAATTGTAATTCTATGTTTCTAAATAGAAAATACACATAATATAAAAATCAAAAGTAATATTTAAAAAATAAATAATTTCAGATTATTATATTTCATTAATATATTAAAACCTGATACAAATTTCGTATATTTAAATTAAAAGAAAATAATTAATTTTTTAATAAATTTTCCTTTATTTGAATTAAAATAAACTTTTTATCAATAATCTCTTTAAAAACTTTCCAAAAAATATTTTACTTGATACTTTTTAAGATAAAAATAAATTTTTTATCAATAATCTCTTTCAAAGCTTTACAAAAAATAATTATTTGATACTTTTTAAATTAAAAATATTTTGTAAATATGAACTATAATTTGAACAAAATCATATTTTCTTAAATATTTAAAAAATTTATTTACAATTGACACAAATTTCGTAAATTTAATTTTAAAAAAATAATTCATATTTTAATAATTTTTTTAATAATTTAAAAAAGCTTTATAAAAAATATTTTAATTTGATACTTTTTAAGTTAAAAATATTTTCTAAAAGAGAGTTGTAATTTAAACAAAATCATCATTTCTTAAATTGAAAATAAGATTATTTAACAATATATTTAAAGTTGATACAAATTTTGTAAATGTAAATTTACAAAAATTAATATATTAATAAATTTTTCTTTATATAAATTAACACAACATCAACAATCTCTTTTAAAATTTAAATTAAAAAATATTTTAATTTAATACTTTTTAAGATAAAAATGTTTTCTAAATGAGAGCTGTAATTTGAATAAAATCATATTTTTTTAATGTTGATTCAAATTTCATCAGGAAAATAATAAATATTTTAATAAAGTTTCCTATAATTGAAAAATATTTTTTAATTAACTGTCTCTTAAATAACATTATAGGCAATATTTTTTAGAATAAAAATATTTTGTATATGAGAATTATAATTTGAATTTATTTAATGAAGTTTAAATGTAAAAACTAAATTTAAAACCATTTTGTTTCAATTTTTAACCCACATACAGTGGGTGTGCATTATTATATTTATGTAATATAACATTTAAATATTCGATACGGCTATAATTAGTACAAAAATATTAAATTAAAATTAAATTTTATTTGGTTATAAAAGAACAATTAAAAACCTGAATTAAAACAGTTCTGTTGTGCGTCAGTGACATTTGAAATGAATACAGAAAATCATTAAGGAAATTCACTTAAAATAATCAATTAAAATGTGTGTGGGTAAAATAATTTATTTTACAACCGACAGAAAACATCGGTAATAATTACCAAAATGCCATTTTAGTTTTCAGTGATGAAACAACTCGCAAAACCAAACAACTTTTTCCTCCACAAAGCGATTACTTCATATTTATGTTTCGCGATACAAAAGAGGATGAATAAGGCACCGCTTTTAGCGGCCACAAAAATCCGCTACCGCCGTGTGTTCTACAGATACTTATCGGCTAAAGTGCAAATATAATACTTATAATTTATTGATAAGTGTTGGTGTACGTTGTATTTCACTTTATATCTGCCGCCTCGGCCTCAAACCCGGTTTAACGCGTTAGATAATCGGATATTTAAATCAGTCACTAATTTTTTTTTCTTGTTTCGTTATTATTCCACCTATAGAAATATTGTGTTGGTTCATTAAATTATCGAGATTGTGTCCGTGGATTTTTCAACGGCACGCAAACCCATTATTGCATTAGCAAAACGTCGAACTAATTGAAAAATCCGATCGAAATTTATAAATCAAAACGTGGGCGTGCGAATTTTTTTATTTGCATCCTTTGCCGCATGCAACTCTTGAAAGCAATTATATTTTTATAATGGACCGCCATTAATGCCGTGTAAAATCGGACTTTATGACCACCGTTGATTATTGAAAATTGACGGGGGGAAAACTTATCGATCCCACTCCAGGAATTTATCGGCTCTCACTGACACATTGTGGTAAGGAAGTGAAAAATTATACTTCGATTGATTGTTGAAAAGTTTAGTTCTCAACTATGGAACTTGTCAATCTAATTTCATTCTTCCAAATTTATGTATTTTTTTATTTTTCCAATGGACAAAACTATATCAGGTCGATTATTTACTAACGGTATTTGGCTTATTTAAAGATTGGTCGAAATGAAACTGTAAGAAAAATTATAATTCAACATTGTCGAGACCGAAAGAAACAAGAAGAGATGGCTAAGAGTTCACTGCTAAATAAATTTTAGTGCCAAGTCTAAATTTAATTTATAAAACAAATTATGGTTCTGCTTATGTTAAACATTTTACAGGGACAAAACTACCCAAAAAAATTGTTATACCCTCAGTGAAACATGGTGGCGGTTCAATTGTGATATGGGGATGCTTCAATTCTTCTGGCTTAAACTGATTTTCGTACTAGGATAAATGAAACAACAATTTACTTCCATATATTGAAGTGTTAATATTAAATTAAATAACACAGATTTAATTCATGAGAGTTTAACATTTAAACACAACGAGCTTGATGATGATTGTTAACAGATTTCGGTTATTAGTTCAGTTGCGGCACAACCTCTGGTGCTTACTAACGGAAGAACAAAATTCTTTCTCAAGAGTATATGCGCATTTATTAATTTTAATTGTTGCCTGATTTATTGTGTATTGATGCTTTCGACGAGGAAGTGCAAGATTCGTGTGAAAAAAATATGGAAAAAATGCACGTTTCACCAGAAGTATCGTTGCAAACGTTGAACCTAACAATAAATAATCATAATTATTGCATTAGTTCACCACATAATTGTTTGTTTGTTCTTAGATAATATCGATTAATGATTTTACATTAAATAACCATAATCTTGTTGTTGTGTTGCTTCAGACACTTTCACGCCGTTGTTTTATTTCTAATGTGTTTTTGTTTTTAAAATAAATGATTTACTCTATAGTGAAAATATTGAAAGTTATTGAAAAACATATTCCATTTTAAAGCTCTCAATTTGCATCTGTTCTACCGCAATTTATATTGTAATAAATTATCATAAATTAGTAATTAATACTTTAACCACAAATTAGATATTTCACCTAATTAGCCTTTCATTTTAAAATGTGTAAGTATCGATTTAATAATAAACATGAACAAAAAAATGTGTACAGGTTTGTACATACTGTAGTTAATTTTATGATTTGATTTGCATCTGTTTTCTAATATTAGAAATTGATACAGTAACCACAAAAGAAATGTTTTACGCTAATTATCTTTCTTTTGAAAGAGTTTAAGTATTATTTTTAAAAACATGCTTTTCACAATATATTTGTAATGTGTTTAAGAATAAGGCAGTGGTGCTATTTAGATGTGGAAGGTGAAGCAGTACCTCACTTATGAAAATGATTTTCTTGATATAACGTTATATTAAAAATATTAATTATTATTATTTATTCTTTAGAGTAGTAACAACGGAAGAAGAATAATATTTTTTTAATTTTTTGAGTTTGAAAGGACTCAGCTGATAAAAAATTAAACATAACACATTTATTGATAATGAGATTGTGCGTGATAATATTTCAAATTAAATATTTTAATATTTTATTAATTTCTTTTTAAATTTAAATTAATCATTTCATTTTTTTAATCAAAAATTAAATGTTTTTTTTTTTAATTTTGAATAAAATATTTTACTTTTTATATTGAAATTAATTTTTTTACTCTTTTTTAAGTTTATTTAAATAAATAAATATTTTATTTTTTATATATTTTTTTTATTTCAAATCAGATATTTTAATATTTTATTAATTTCTTTCTAAATTTAAATAAAATATTTTATTGTTATTAATTTTTTAATTTAAATGAAATATTTCATATTTTTTTAATTTAAATTTGATAAAAAATATTTTTTTATTTTAATTAAATATTTTTATATTTTTATTTCAAATATTTAATATATATTTAATTATTTTATTTAAATTCAAATTTAAATTTAATTAAATTAAATGTGAATTAAATATTACATTTTTTTTTAGTTTAATTAAATATTTTAATTAAATATTTAAATTTTTTGATTTCAAATCAGATATTTTAATATTTTATTAATTTTTTTCTTAATTTATATAAAATATTTTATGCTTATTAATTTTTTAATTTTAATGGAATATTTCATATTTTTTTAATTTAAATTTGATAAAAAATATTTTTTTATTTTAATTAAATTTTTTTGTATATTTATTTCAAATATTCAATATATATTTAATTATTTTATTTAAATTCAAATTTAAATTTAATTAAATTCAATGTGAATTAAATATTACATATTTTTTTTTGTTTAATTAAATATTTTAATTTTTTGATTCCAAATCAGATATTTTAATATTTTATTAATTTCTTTCTAAATTTAAATAAAATATTTTATGGCTATTAATTTTTTAATTTAAATGAAATATCTCATTTTTTTTAATTTAAATTTAATAAAAAATATTTTTTATTTTAATTAAATATTTTTATATTTTTATTTCAAATATTCAATATGTATTTAATTATTTTATTTAAATTCAAATTTAAATTTAATTAAATTCAATGCGAATTAAATATTACATATTTTTTTTTTAGTTTAATGATAGTGCGTGATTGTGCGTATCAATGTTAAATAACACATATTGAATGATAAAATATCCCTTACAAAACGAATATAGTGGATTTTATAATACTATTCATATTTTAACATTCAAATCAAATAAACGAGTTATGGTTAAAATATTTATTGACTGTTTGTTGTTAAGAAGAAAAATAATTATTAATAGAGAATTTTTAAAAAATTTGAAAAATGGCAGTTACAGAGACTGCTGTTAGAAGTGAAAACTTAGAACTTTTAGTATTAAAATTTGAAATTTCATAGTGTTTGAATTATGACTAAATTTATTCAATTTCACTTATAAGATATACACATGTCGGTGACGCGAACGCACGAGATTTCACCCATCCAAAAAGAGTCTAAAAACCATAAGATTTTCCTCTACCAAAAGGTGTCCGATGCGGCTGAAGAAGTTTTCATTTCAAAAATATTAATACTTCGTATTTTGATTTAAGTTTAAAGAGAAAACTATGACCAGAAATTTGACAGAAACTAGTGATTTTTTGTCATCGATCACCTTTAGAATAATTCAAGACGTGGGCAGTTACCGCGACCGACACTTAATACAATATCCCCCCGACATTCAGACGAACAATCCAAAGCGGAGCATCGAAACGAAATCATGGATCTTGATAAGAATAGTAAATGTAGGTAGCCGTGGTGAAATTGCATTTGGTCGCGGATTCTGTGCATCACCGCATCTAGTCGAGACGAATTCGTAACAAGGCGACGACGTTTTTCATATTTCAAAATTCGCAGTAAATAGTTGTTGCTCAAACGCTATCAGATTTGCCCGTAGAAGGCGCACAATCAATAATTTTCTAGGCGGCATGTCTCTCACGTTGCCATTGATATATGGTCACTTCGATGGTTATTAGAAATTCCCGGACATAATAGCGACCATAACTGCATTCAAATCGTTGGCCGGCATAAATTTCAAAATAACTCGGCGACATTTCCAAACTGACGAACGCCATCGATCAAGCAAAACGCTTTTAAACCGAAATATTGTTCCCAATACGTCAGATTTTTGCAATGGGTACATATGGCTGAACATTTGCATAACAAACTGTCTTGTGGTGTTTCAATCGGCTAAATTGGTGGGTACACCCATGCCTTTATATGGAGTAAAAGCTATTTGAATGTGGTTGAGTATTATGGCTTCGGGTTATTTTATTTGAATATTACAATTTATTGATGGAGTATGTCGTCTCTACTGGCGTTAAATATATTTTAGTTAGGAGGTTTATGTATAATATTTATAAGAAGTTTTTATAAACTGAAAGTACCTAGAAGAATGTATGTCAATAATATAATATAAAAAATTTACTAGCTATTAGATTGAGATTTATTTAAAAAATAGATTAATTAATTCTGTTTTTAAAAATTCTTTAATTAGTAGGTTACTAAATTTTTCCGTTCTTACAAAAACATGTAATGTGTTTCTTTTTATATCTTATAAGTTATTTCACGAATCCTTCGTTGTAATAACATATATTTCAATATATTCAACAGGGTTTTGAAACTAAAAAAGTTTCCAAAATTTTTACATTTCAATATGAAATAAAAATAAATTACAAATAAAATTAAGTACTCTTATAATAAGTTATAATTTTAATATGCATTTTTTTTTCTTTTTGCCTTTTAAATGTTTGTAAAAGGAAAATAAAAACAAAAAATATGTACATTTTACAATTGACACTTTGAAAGTACATTAAAAATATTAATTATTTTTAATGAATTAGTATATAATATAAGTTATTAACAAAGTTTGCATATGTTAAAAATTAAAGTATAAACCAGAAATATAGTAAGTAATATTTAATATAGTTATTGTAATATATTTACCACTGTTTCACAATAAAAATATATTTCTAATAATTCAAGTTTTTCTGATCTATATTACATTTAAATTAAATATTTAATATTATTATTTTTTTAAATTTAAATTATATATTTAATTTTAAATTAAATATTTTGTTTAATAATATTTTTTTAATTTCAAGTAAAATATTTTAATTTTTTTATTTCAAATTAAATATTTTAATATTTTATCAATTTCATTTTAAATTATTATTATTTTTTTTTAATTTAAAGTTAATATATATATATTTTTTATTTTATTTTTCTAATTCTAATTTTTTATAAAAATTATATTATTATTATTTTCAATTTCAAGTAAATATTTTAATTGTTTTTAATATAAATCAAATATTTTATTAATGTCTTTTTAAATGTAAATAAAATATTTAATTTTTTTTTAATTTAAAATAAATATTTCTATATTTTATTTTTTAATATTTTGTTTTATATTAAATTAAATATATCATATATTTTTTTTAATTTAAAATTAATAAAATATTCTATTTCTTTTTTTAATTTAATTTAAATTTTATTATTTATTTCTTATGTTAAATACTTTAACTTTTAATAATTTTAATTAAAAATTTTAATGTTTTATCAATTTAAATTAAATATTTAATTTTTTTGTAATTTTATTATTAATTTTTTTTAATTTCAAGGAAATATTTTAATTGTTTTTTATACAAATCAAATATTTTATTAATGTCTTTTTAAATATAAATAAAATATTTTATTTTTTTAATTTTAAATAAAATATTTTGTTTTACATTAAGTTAAATATACCATCTTTTTTTAACATTTAAAATTAATAAAATATTTTATTTTTTTTAATTTAAATTTTATTATTTATTTTAATTATAAATTACAAATTTTTTTAATTTATATTATTTCTTATGTTAAATATTTTAACTTTTAGTAATTTTAATTAAAAATTTTAATGTTTTATCAATTTAAATTAAATATTTAATTATTTTGTAATTTTATTATTTTTTTTTTTAAATTCAAGTAAATATTTTAATAATTTTTAATACAAATCAAATATTTTATTAATGTCTTTTTAAATGTAAATAAAATATATATATTTTTTTTAATTTAAATTAAATATTTCTTAATTTTTAATTTGATATTAAATATTTTATTTTTTTTAATTTTAAATAAAATATTTTGTTTTACATTAAATTAAATATATCATTTTTTTTTTTAAATTTAAAATTAATAAAATACTTTATAATTTTTTTTTAATTTAAATTTTATTATTTACTTTAATTATAAATTACAAATTTATTTAATTTATATTATTTCTTATGTTAAATATTTTAACTTTTAGTAATTTTAATTAAAAATTTTAATGTTTTATCAATTTAAATTAAATATTTAATTTTATTATTATTTTTTTTATTTCATTTCAAGTAAATATTTTAATTGTTTTTAATACAAATCAAATATTTTTTTAATGTCTTTTTAAATGTAAATAAAATATTTTATTTTTTTTTTTAATTCAAATTATATATTTCTTATTTTTTAATTTAGTATTAAATATTTTATTTTTTTAATTTTAAATAAAATATTTTGTTTTACATTAGATTAAATATCATATTTTTTTTTAAATTTAAAATTAATAAAATATTTTATATTTTTTTAATTTAAATTTTATTATTTATTTTGATTAGAAATTAGAAATTTATTTAATTTATATTATTTCTTATGCAAAATATTTTAACTTTTAGTAATTTTAATTAAAAATTTTAATGTTTTATCAATTTAAATTAAATATTTAATTTTTTTTTGTATAATAATATATAATAATAATAAAATTATTTTTTCAATTTCAAGTAAATATTTTATTATGTCTTTTTAAATGTAAATAAAATATTTTATTTTTTAAATGTAAATAAAATATTTTATTTTTTTAATTTAATATTAAATATTTTATTTTTTTTTAATTTAAATTTTATTATTTATTTTAATTATAAATTAGAAATTAATTTATATTATTGCTTATGTTAAATATTTTAACTTTTAATAATTTTAATTAAAAAAAAAAAGTTTTATCAATTTATGTTAAATTTTATTTTTTTTTTTGTAATTTTGAACTATACAAACTAAATCATGATAAAATTCTGAAGGATTATAACCCAGTATGTCACAATAAAAAACTTGATCAAGAGAATTTAAATTAAAAAAATCCAAATGGTCCTTAATAAAAAACAAAACGAGAAAAGAAATTGTGTTATGTGAAATCCCTGTTGAATCACAAAGTCAGTATGCTGGATCGCCGGTATGGCGAAAGTGAAACTGTCATTGCGACCCACACAGGTCACAGTTACGTTTTTTTCTAAAAAACCATCCGCAACCTTAAATGCCACAATAGTTCTGTTGTCGATTTTATATCGCACAAAGCAGCTCTACAACATTTTTTCATGTTCCTACACCACCGACGTATCCGTATCGGAATCGACGTTTCCTGATCGACGGATAAAACTCACTCACCGACCTATTTTTTCCGAGCACCATTGTTACGTGTTACGCTGTTGCATTGTTAATTAGATTGTTATATGTGCGTTCGTTTAACGGTCACAACTTTATGCGATGCGACCGCCGATTGTTTTGCGAGACCTGGGACTGGATGAGGTCGGAGTTCGCACGGACGTCGGCGGTCCGTGTGTGTGTGTCGAGATCATGATAATGGCGTCGACACGACCGTCATAAAGTTGCCGATGACGTTATATTGTTTTACACGGTTTACCGACGTACTACGCTTCTTTATTAATAGAAAACGACGATTTATCGGGGCCCCGTTGCAACGGTGCACCGGTTCTGTGATGTCGGTAGAAAGTACTGCTGTGGTGCTTCGATGCACCTTTTTTTTTCTGTCGGTGAGCAAAAATTGAACGTTGCGAATTATTTTTTTCGTCTATCGTTTCCTGATTGAAAAGCGCGAACCTCACGCCCGCCAGTGCATTAACAATAAGCGGCTGTGTTCAATGGAGAAATCCGATATAATTGCATGACCTGATAAATATTTCATTAAAACCGTTGTTACACTTTTATTATGATATTTTGTTGAGCGTTGCCTTCCTGTCTACCTTTGACATTTCGTGGTCGCAGCATAATGGGAACTAATTGCATCAATATTGAACTTAGACGTCGGACAACAATGACGACCGACACAGTATCGATAAAATCGTGTTGGGCGCAACTCGTTGCTTTCTAGACGTTTTCCCTTAAAATTATGTAATTTTAGCATGATATAACGCTGTCTTTTTATTTAAAAAAAGCTGAATAGCTAATAATAATCATTCAACTATAGAGTTAGTCATTAATATCTCTTGAAATACTTTTAATATTTTGTAGGAGTGTTAAGCAATTGATAATGTTGTTTAGACCATAGTAATTCCATCAAAGTTGTTTAAACAATAAATTTCAAATAATTTTAAATACATTAATTAATAAAACTAGAAACAAAAATATTAAATTACAAATAATTTAAAAATAATAATAATAATTTGTATTAGTACTTTTAATATATTTTTAGAAGAAATTTAAATAAATTACAGTTACAAAAAGATATTTATATTTTTTAAAATATTGACATTTTTTCTTAATTTTAATTCCAACAAAAAATAAAAAAAATATAAATTAAAAACTAATTTAATTACTAAATTTTAATTAAAAAATATTTTAATCCTTTTTCTAATATATATATTTTTTGAAAAA
Organism: Aethina tumida; assembly: GCF_024364675.1. Taxonomy (NCBI): domain Eukaryota; kingdom Metazoa; phylum Arthropoda; class Insecta; order Coleoptera; family Nitidulidae; genus Aethina; species Aethina tumida. The sequence continues at coordinate 20,043,809 of NC_065439.1, forward strand.
TATTTTTAGACTTTTTTTTTCTTAACAAATTTTAATATTAATTTTAAAAATAAAATATTTTAAATTGTCGGTAATTTTTCATAAAATTGCTTTGAAAAAAATTATATATATTTTTATTATTGACGTAAAATCTTCAGTAAAAGATATTTTTACAAATATACAAATTATTTTTTATAAAATTGCTTTTAAAAGTAATTAATTTTTATTTCCAAAATAAATTTTATTTAAAAAGTATTTTTAATATTTTTTCAATATCGACATTTTTTTATTTTAAAAACAAAGTAATATATATTTTAATTTCAAATATTTTTTTATAAAATTAGAGTAATAATATTAATATGAAAATTATTAGTAATGCTAATTTTAAAAATACATTTTAAAACAATAAACCAAAGTATTATTTAAATAATAAATATTTTTTTATAAAAATACTTTGAGAAAAAATAATTAAATTTTTATTTTTATTGTAAATTTATATTTAAAAGAATATTATTTCTAATTAATATTTTGATTATTTTTAATTTTTAATTCTAATGCTAAAAATATATTTTTATTATTATTGAAATTAATTTAAATACATTATTTAATTATTTTTTTAATTTAATTTTTTATAAAATAGCTTTGAAAATATTATTATTTTTACTAAAAAAAATTAATTAAAAGAATATAAAAAATATTATAATATAAATAACGAAGTTTTTTTAAAAAATTACTCTGTAAAAATTATAATTAATTTTATTCTTTAATGTAAAATTTTAGCTGAAATAATATTTTTTTAAATAACAGTTTTGTTATTTTTAATTTCAGTCCAGATTCTTTAAAATAATCATAAACGTTTATTTACAAAATTGATATATTTGTTATTTTTAATTGTGATTCTAAAAACATATTACTTATTAATTTAAATAACAAATATTTTAGAAGATATTAACTTAAATAAATTACAATGTGAAGTTTTAAAACAATAAACAATATATATTATTTAAATAACGTACATTTTTTTAATAAATTACCCTGAAAAAACGATAATTAATTTTTATTTTGAATATAAAATTTTAATTGAAACAATATTTTTAAAATATTTTTTTAAATAATATTTTTGTTATTTTTAATTTCAGTCCAGTTTCTTTCTTTTAACAAAAATTTTTAGATGAAATTAATTTAAACAAATTGTAATATTAATATTTAAAAGAAAAAACAATTATTATTTAAATAACAAATAACTTTTTTATAAAATTGCTTTGAAAAATAATGATAATTAATTTTCATTTTTAATTTTAAATTTTAATTAAAAAAACCAAGCCCAGTTTCTTTAAAATAATGAGTATTTTTTTATAAAATTGGTTTTAAAAAAATAAATATTAATTTTTATGTAAAATTGATATTATTGTTATTTTTAATTCTAATTTTAAAAATACATTACATATTAACTTAAATGACAAACATTTTTAGAAGAAATTAATTTAATATATATTACAATATTAAGCTTTAAAACGATAACTAAAAAATATAACTTAATTAACGAATAGTTTTGTTTTGAAACGAAAATAATAGTAAAAAAATTCTTAGATAAATTACAAATAATTTTTTATATATCGATAAAAAAAATTAATTCAAAGATATTTCTAATATTTAAAAATTATTATTATTATTATTATTATTTCAAATAAATTAAATTTTGTATTCAAGGACATTATAATAAACAAAATCTTATATAAATTACAAATACTTTTAAAATATTTTTAATATTTAAAAATTATTATTATTTCAAATAAATTAAATTTTTTATTCAAGGACATTATAATAAACAAAATCTTTTATAAATTATAAATACTTATAAAAAAATTTACAATATTAAGCTTTAAAACGATAAATAAAAAATATAACTTAATTAACGAATAGTTTTGTTTTGAAACAAAAAAAATTAATTCAAAGATATTTTTAATATTTAAAAATTATTATTATTATTTTAAATAAATTAAATTTTGTATTCCAGGACACTATAATAAACAAAAACTTACATAAATTATAATTACTTATAAAAATTAATTAATTTTTTGTTAATTATATTTGATATTTGATAATTTATTGTGCCAAAACATTTCTTCTTTTATGGTTACTATTAACACAAAATTTTAATGAAAAATAATAATTTTTAGTAAAAAAAAATACTTAGAAAAAATTAGTAGTACACTATAATTATAAAGATTTGCGCATTCGCCACGTTTTTAAAACATATATTACCCTGGTCAACAGCTTATTACACATAAATTATATTGTGTATGCATGTCGTCAACTAATAAATCTCCGCGAATTTACATAGACATTACATAAACTACTTAATAAATGTATTGGGTCAGTGTAAAAATTGCATGCACGGAATATTGATTGTGCCGAAGTAGTTCGATCAATCATTCGACAAACCGAAAAATGTGTGTTCGCGTTACCATAAACCTATCACGCATTTTTTTTTTTTGCTCCCCGTGCCCGTTCGATATCGTTAATTTAAATTTTCCGATTAAATCGCCGATTGGCGGATCGATATTATCGGCTGATTGATTGTGAATTAGAGTCGGTAAAGAGATAATTACAGATTCTGTAATAATAACACGTTACCGTATTATGAGGAAAACACTCGGGGCGCTTAATTCAATTTACAATAAATTAATTCGTGATTCTCTTGACCTACTCAATTTCGTTCGTTGCAAGTGGCAAATTAAAATTCTTCGGATTTTACAACCTATTTAAGTTGTTTTAAATACATTGATTAACCAGGATAGTCATGCATAACAACATGATTTGTGTACGAGGAGTTGCAATATTAACTGAATATTTTATTTATCGGCAAAAGAAAACGAAGTTTATCGACGGATTTGAATATTAATTTTGCCGACATTTTTTTTCCATCGTACCATACGTATATAGTTTAGAAATTTGCAATAGTTTATAACTTGTTTTAAGCTCGTTTGACACGGTACTAAATTTTATAGTATATTACGAATTTATTACCGTAGCAAACAACGAATAATGTTGATAAATTATTTTGTAAATTTATATGAAAATTATTTAGAACCTGTTACTGATTATAAATTATTACGCATCTGTGTGAAAATGTGCATGAAATAAGGTAATTTACTAGAGGAAAATAAAATATTGTTGGAAATTTTATGGGTAATATATACATATATCTTAGAGAAATATTCAGATACACTATTTAGAAACAAAAAAGAAAATACTATAAAATTTCTACATTATTTTACTTAAGATATGATGTAATTGATTGATTGATTGAACTAAATACTATAAAAATCAAAGCCTCTATCAAATATGTAACATTAAACCAAAATATTTTAACTATATTTAATGAAGGGAAGGAAAAATGTCTTAAGACATGTCAACTGTCTCTAATACTAACAAAACAATGTTTTAAAGATTAATAATAAGAAGCATTAATATAAATAGACAACAGATAAAATATTAACTAAACATTAGATTACTATTATCTTTAAAGTAAATCTGAAATTTTTGACTGAATACTTTAAAAAGCACTATTAAGCACTATATTTTAAAAAATTAGTAACATCAAATTAAAATATTTTATCTACAAGTGGTGGGAAGGGAAAAACATTAAGACAGATACAATGTCACTAACACTAACAAAAAATACATTAAAAATTATTAATAGGGACTATTAATAGAAATAAAAGGCAAAATATAATCTCAACACTAGATATTATTATGCTTAAGATGTGGTTCGGTGTAACTGAAATTTTAGACTAAATACTTTAAAAAGCACTGTCAAAAAGTGGTATTTTTCAAATTTGTAACATAAAACTAAAATTTTTTATCTACAATTAATCGATGGGAAGGAAAGAAGTCTTAAGACAGGTCAACTGTGTCTAACACTAACAAAAAAATGCATTAAAGATTATTAATAGGGACTATTGATAAAAATAGACAAAATATAATCTCAACATTAGATATTATTAAGATGTGAACCGGTATAACTGAATTTCTGAACAAAATACTTTAAAAAGCACTATTTAAAGTATTTCTCAAATTTTAACCATAATTAATTGATGGGAAAGAAAAAGTACCTTAAGACAGATCAATTGTCACTAAAAAAATGGTTTTTAATTGGATCTATTAATAGAAATAAACAAAAGACAAAAAATAATCTCAACATTAGATATTATTATCTTTAAGATGTTGTCCGGTATAACTAAAATTTTGGACTTAATACTTTAAAAAGCACCGTTAAAAAGTGTTTTTCAAATTTGTAACATCAAACTAAAATATTTTAACTACAATTAAATGGCAGGAAGGAAAAAAATCGTAAAACAGATCAATTGTCACTACCACTAACAAAAAATGCATTAAAGATTAATTAATAGAAACTATTAATAGAAATAGATAAAAAAGAATATAAAATCTTAGATGTGGTTGAGTATATCTGAACTTTTGATCTAAATACTATAAAAGGAATTACTCAAAGTGTTTTTCAAATATGTAACATTAAGTTAAAATATTTTTTTTACTATTAATTAGAGGAAAGGAACAAAGGCTTTAAAACAGATCACCAACACTAAAAAATGCATTAAAGATTAATTAATAGGAACTGAGAAGGAACAAAAGCTATAAATTACAACGATAATATCTTTTAAGAATTACTGAATTAATTTAAAATTCTATTTTTAATTAATTATTGTATATTTTATTAATTTAATTTTAATTCAATAATACTAAATTCATCTTTATTTATATAACAATTTTTTCTCAAAACAATAAAATAAAAATAGTTTTATAAATAAAATTTTTAAATTCAGTAGATGTTTACAAAGAATAAAACAAAAAGAATTATTAATAAGAGTGACCCGGAAAACACAAAGAAAATATTCTTAGTTTCTTAGATGGCAAATAGGGAGTTCAAACCCCTGATTTAAAGGAAAAGTTAATTTTTCTTTACAATTTTCCAATTAAAGTGTCATTTAAGATATTTCAATATTTATTCGTTATATTCTTTTTATTAAGTGTCTTAAATAATATGGTGGTAACAGATTAAACACTAAAAGAGTAAAACTTTTAGAACTTTTTAGGTTGTTTCAAAATAACATTGACTATTCTAAATTATTATTTATGGAATGTCTGTACTGAAGAATCTGTCAAAATCTGTCGTCTATCAGAATTAGAAACTCCTTTCTAAAAATTCGACTTTGAAGATCACATTCAGAAACCAAATTCAATCGAGTTAGGGAATTTCAAATCAGGACTAAAGCTTTTATAAATTTAAAAACGATTTTAATATTCGAAAAGATAAATAAATAGTATTTTATGAGTAAATTAATTCTTTGAATAGACAGCAGGATAAACACAGTTCAAAGTCAGACATTTTACGAGAACATAAACGTGTTTTACGGTCGGTCTTCGGCCAAAGCTTGTAACAGTCCACAAAAGGGTTGTCCAACTCCATAAATTATACATAAAAGCTTCGCACAAATTTACGACCATAATTTCACTCCACTTTAGCACAATAAGTTCTTGGCTTTTTACCACTCGGCCGCAACACCTACAAAATCAGCGGCATTTGTTTAATTAGATAATTTCGCGTTTCGAAACGAAAAAATAATCGACGTTGCCCAACCAAAGGTGGATAGATAGGGGCGATTTAATTCGAAACGCATATAGACGTTATTATCGAAGACAAAATAAATTGTCAACGTGGTGGGTGTTTTAAACGCCACGATGCATATATCAGTGTTTAGACTGCCTTCCTAAAATGGACATACGCCGCTTTGAAAACAAGACGAAAACCACACCGCCGGAACATCATCAAATATTAATGTCCATTGTATCGTAGTTTAACATATATTTTTACTGTCAATCCCCCAACGTTTATCACGGACAAAATCACAAGTGTAACCAAACAATGACTTGCAACAGTGTTCGTCTGTGTTAACAACAGAAATCATCTGGTTTATTGGGGTGCAAAACGATTCAGCATTGAACTGAGCGATGATCTAAGTGGCCACTCTACCATCACAGCCTTGTCTTAATTACGGGAATACGCGAGGAAAAACGCTCGAAGACTGATGATGATGGTGCCCGATAACCGTCTACGTAACCTTCACACCTTCTTGCCCATTTTCGTGCCTTTTCATCTTTCACGCTTCGATTTTGTTCTGGGAAATTTTTGTTTATTGTTCAAGTGTTTTCATCCAAAGAAACTGAATATTCTTACTATGATATTCGACTTTTAAATTGAAACAATTTATTGAAAATATATATTACAGTGTATGACATTTTTTCTTTCTTCAGAAAATATAATAGAGTAATTAATCACTTTTGAATCTGTAAGGTATTTCTAAAATAAGTGGTCAAAATTTGAAAGCAAGGAGAAAAGTCAGATATTGAAGAAATTCTGAATAAATGTTTTTCTACAGTATCTCCTGAAAAAAGGTACAACCTCTCAAATTTACATTTTAAAAATTGTCATTTTTCTTGTATTTTCATAACCAACACCCTAATCGTGTATAAATTTCAATGAAATAAACTTTTTTTTATATAAAAAAAATGGTGAAATTTATTTAGATTTTCTTCATTATCCTCCTGCCCTTATATTTAGATGCATTTCAGATATATTTTGTATTTAAATGTATTAAATCTTAACTATTTGTGTTTTCATTGTTGAGTCACATTAAAGAATGTCAGTGTGAGATGTGAATGTTAATTTGTTTAAATTTATTGGAATGTGTTTTTGTTGATGGTACTTTTCCTTATTGCAGTTACAAAATATCAAGACAGCTGTTTGAAAATTTGTTGAAATAATTGTGGAGGTGATGTTTTACACCTACTGTAGGTAACGTTTAAAATGATGTAAATGTGTGTATTTAAAAAAGTGTCGTAACACCCAGACGTTTCCGGTATTTTAGATTTTATCAAATTACAAAGTCAACAAAATAGTAATTATTAATGTTTTTTTATTACTAATAATACTTCATTATTTTTTATTTATAATTTTTGTTTGTTTGAATACAAATAGCAAAAAATAAAGAAAATAAAACAAAGTGTGCTTAATTAAATTATTTATTAAATTATTACATTTATTTAATAACATTATTAATTTGTAGTCATTATTTGAACTTTTATTATGATCTTTCTGACTATGTTATTTATTTGTTTAATTATTTACTTATTTATTTATTTATTTATTTATCTATTTTTACATTATATTTAAAATATGTTGTGAGTTGTACGGTGTATTCAAGTGCTACAATTCGTACAAAATTGTTTTATGAGTCCAAAAATCAGCTTAAAGTAACACTTCAACGAACAACTAACACATCAACAAACAACGAACACTATCAACGAAATAATTAAGCAATATCCCATGCCCAAATCAAAGTGGCAATAGATGTAATATATGTGAGGCTTCATGTATTGGATTTTATAAAAAAATTGGTGGAATAACATGGACATAAAAGTCGAATCCTATAAAAGAATTTTACATCCTGATTACCTGCCAATGTAATTCTTTAAACTTTAAAGGAAGTCGATAACTGCATAGTTTGAATGTTAAAAAACAATTATCGTCAACTGAAATTACAGTCAGGAAATGGGACTTGCTGAAATTTGTTCAAGGACAGTGAGAAGATGTGGATGGGGGTTTGTTTGACCCCAACCTACAAGAAAAGCTCAGATTTCAATTAATAATTTTGACTTGTTTAGGATCACATTCACTAAACCACAAAACAGTAGAAACGAGTAGTTTTTAGTAGATTTAAATTAAGTATATATAAAATTAGCCATCATTTTTATGCTTATGTAAAACAGTTCACAGGGGTAAAATTACACAAAAAGTTTGTGAAACCTACAGTGAAACAAGGTGGTTGCAATGGGGATGCCTCAATTCTTCTGAAGTAATCCCCCTTAGACTGATTTATATACAGGGACATATTGCCAGTCTCAATCTTCAGACATCAACTCTACATAAAAATTTGATACATTTAAAGAAAGTCATCATATCAATACAAGAAGTTTGAAGGAATATAGACATGTCATATATTTGGAAAATGGAGATGGGTAAAAATTATTAAACAAATAAATTTTATAAGTGTCGATGTTTGTTTGTTGAATTGAATAATAGATTTAATTATTAAAAAAAATTTGAAATTAAAGTTGCTGTATTTATGTCCAACTCAACTCAGAAAGATGTAAAAGATTTTATAGAGGAAAAAATTATTTTAACATTTCACAATAACTAAAAGAGTTATGACTAAAATGGTTAACATTTTAAAAAGTTGCTATAATAATGTCCACTACTGTATTTTAAATTTAAGCTTTAGAAACCTAAATTAAGTTTCCCGGAAACCAATGGTTAGCCAAAAGAAAGCACAAATAAAAAATTAAAACAAAAAATTTCTAAGAATGTTTAACCATGGAAAATGATGAGACATAAAATAAGAAAAATTTAATCGAATTTAATCAGAAGTTCATAATAAATTAAAAAAATGAACTTAATTTATGCACATTTAACAATTTCGGTTCAGATGAGGTGTTTTCCCAAGAACCGAACGTACCCACAACACGAAATCGCATCGCATTCCTTCAGACACGATAATTTCCATTAAGCGAAGGCTCATCATTAAAATCACGGGATCGTTTTATGAAATATGCATCGGATTTTGTTGACCGGCGGCAATTGGACGCAAGTAGGTAGAAAACTAACATGTGGGTGACCCCCACGTCGGCCAGACTTCGGTACGATTGAACGGACAATTATTTTTACGTGCGACGCGCACGATTTTCGGGACACCGGTTTTATCAGACGGGTGAAAGTGGATGCGTTAATCGGTTTTTAAACTGCGACGCATTGTTCGCGTGCGTGGGAATTGCACGTAAACAATGTAAAAAAAGGCCAGGAAAAATTCACGGGCTGAACGAATTTTTAATCATGGGACTGTACAAATTGTGACGTTATGATTATCGTTAATGATTATTATAAGATTCTATGAGTGCACCGCTTCCTTGGCGTTTTTGCTTTATCATTTCAAGGTGTAAAAATATGTTACAAGATGGCAAATCATTTATATTATAAGATAGAAATTAGATTTTAATTATTTGAATTATTCGATTCCTGCGTTTCTTTGGTGTTCTGATAGTTTATTTCAAAACTTCAGCATAAGACTGTGATGAAGTGGCTAAGTTGACCAAGAATGAACTGATTAATCGGACCTAAAGAATTAGGAAGAGATTTGCAACAATTTATACAAAACCGTTACCTCCATAGTCGCATTTAAACTTCTGTCTTAAAAGGACAAAACCAAGTGTCCATATTAGTAATCCAGTCGGAGCAACTTTTTTTTTTTCTTGCACAAACCTGAACCGAAGATTCCATCTAACTCAGTTGGTTAGTGGCATTTGTGCATCCTTCCTCCAATTGATTAGGTGGTGGTCGGATGTCCGCCTGAGTTCCCCCAAACTGCAACCGGGCAACCGGTCGGTCGGGCACGTGATCCGCACTCTAGGTGTATGTTCTCCGGTTGCAGGTAGTGGATTCGCGAGCGCGGACCGACGCGGACGGCTCACTGCAGGCCCAGGCCAGACGGCAGCTCGAGGTGTTCCAGAGCCGCGTGCCCGGCGGACACCTGCAGGTCATCAAGACGCACACGGTCAGCAGCAGCAGGTGGACGAACAAGGGTGGAGGTGGGACAGGGGCCATTGCCGCCAATCCCGTCGCCAACGGGGAAAACGGACCGCCAGACATTGCCAGGGACTTCGAAAACCTGCAGGTCAGTCACCATTATTTTTATCTCGGTACGAATGTATTTCGATTTTAATGCTAATTGTCACAGCTAATCGCAACCTCGTCTAAAATACACTTGGAAACAATGAATGTTCTATATTAATAATATAAATATATTATTTAATTAATTCAAACTTAAATATTAATTAAAAAATATTTTAGAATTTTATCCCCACACAAAAATTTCGATTATCCCCCTGCTATTGAAGTTTGTATTTTAAAAGTTTATTTTGAAAAATGTCTCTTATAAAAACTTAGGTTAGATAGAACAGGTAAGGTTAGGACATTTTTGACCAAATTAGATAAAGTTAGGTTAAGATAATTTAAGACAAGTTTTTAAAAGTATAATTTCAGTTCTATATTCTACAGTAAACATAATTTACACATACATTTTTATAAATCAATCATTCAATAACTTTTACAATAACTATATTTTTTTAATAAATTATTTCAAAATATTTATATTTTAATATTAAATGTCACAACTAATCGTAATTTGGTATAAAAATCCACCAAGAAACAATAAATATTTGTATATTATAATAAAAATTTAGTTTAAATTTAAATGAAATGAAAAATTTGATTCTTCCCTATAAATGAACTTTGTATTTATAAGGTTTCGTTAGAGAACATTCTTAAAAATTATTTAATTTACTTTATATAGGACATATTTGGTTAAGTTAGGTTAGGTTACGTTAGGATAGTTAAGTTAAATAAAATTAGGTTAGGGTAATTTAAAATTAACCTTTAAAAATAAAATTACAATTTTATATTTTCATTAATGGTTCCATTTGATAATTTTAATAAAAACTATGGTAACTAAATTATTTGAATAAATTATTTCAAAATATGGTTGAGAAATTAGCACAATTATCAATGTTACTCATATCCTGAGAATTGCAACAACATTGCTTCTATAAAATATTGATTTTCTAAGAAAAATTTCTGAGAATTGTTCTGACTCAATTCATTTGAAAATCTTAAGAGAGCCTTAACACTGAAAAGTGGGCTGGCTTGCTAACACCCACAATATTAATGAATATAAATTAGCATACGTGAAATCTAAAGAGTTCAGTAATCTTATCAATTTTAATTTGCGAAAATATATAGAAACATTCAATAAAAAATCAACAACACAACAGTCACTTAGAAGAAATTTATAAATATATTGTTTGACACCTAAGTAATGACATTTTGAAGGTTAAACAAATTAAAGTAAACTATACCCAATATAATAATTAATAATCATCTAACTCTTGATGCAATGATTCATTGTCCCATTAGAAATTCTCGTCACCTTCCTTTGTCATAACTCTGTCGATTGGTCATGTTACCTTCAAGAAACTTATACTAATTAACTCATTGGACGCATTTTGCTCGATCAATATATAATTTTGCTGGGAATCCATCTAAATAATACTAACTTAAATAAAATTAATGAATTGTGTGATTGTATTTTAACGAGGAATCCTAACTGTACCGTACAAGTGGTCTACATTTCTGTCATTAAATTTGTAATACTTGAATTGTTTGTTCTTCCAGTAACCCAATTCATGTCTTCAATAATAGTTTTAATGATAGTTACATGTCGAAAACATTCGTTGATTATTTGGACATTAGACAACCTGCACTGACCCCGTTTAAAACGCTTGTGACAATTTTAAATCTATCGGATAAGCTTAAACATGTATTGCACGTTTAGGGTTCAAAGACTCGTGTGGCCGTTCGCAGAAGTGGTTACATTTTTGCGTATTAAATTTATAAAAATCGTTAAAACAAGCTACGTATAAGGTTGAATTTTATGTATGTATATATGCAAATGAACCCGGAATATAAAAATACGTAATGTGCATGTTAATAATCTTACATGAAAAGCATTTTTATTAAGTTTTCAGCACCAACAAAATTTACAATCAAATGATTTCCCAACTTAATTATCCATATGAAAGATCAAATATGGAATGGTTAAGCAGTTTTATGTATACACCTACAGTGAAATAACAATAAAAACAATACCTAGAAGCAACAATTAGTACTGCTCCTTATGCAACGTTAATTTCAGAATTAAACGAAGGACAGTGAAATATAATTTATGTTATTTGCCTCTACCTTGATTTAATTTTAATTCTAAATTTTATGTACAAACATCACATTGTTAGTTTAAATCTGGATATATAAAACGATTAATTTCAAAACAATTACAGGTGTTTTATACAAATAACAAATAACTGCTTATGAGAGAATTTATTTATTTCTGACTAATTTGCAGTAATTGGTTTGAATATTTGTCATGTGTGAACAATCAATACAAACAAGGTTATTTATCCTTGTGTTATTGTAATGAATAGATTATATGCTTATGTCAATAATAGTAAACACTTTAACTCAAAGATTAACCTAACAATCCTGTTCGCATCAACCTATTTTACAATCATTAAACTTAACCCTAATTAATTTTTTTCAGCTCGCACTAAATCCCCTGGATTTGAGCTCGGAGAAGTCCAAGGCTTCTGTGGGCAGAAGTGTCAGTAGGCGTCCGCCAACCCGTCAAAGAAACAGACAAGACTCCACCCAGTCCAGCAATCTGTTTAGGGACGTCCATTTGACCGCTGCGACGAACCTCCACAGAGTATCGCGACTCTGCCATCAGATCCACGAGTCGGCGGTCAGACAAGCCTTCGGAAGAAGATCGCCCCGGCCACCCATAGACGAGCGGGAAAGTGGTGATGGAAGTGTTGAAATATACGAGATAGAGAGCGTCTCTTCCAGCGATAATCGATCGGTTAACGGCCATACGAATCTGACACGAACGAAAAGTACTAGCAGTGAAGACATACTAATCACACCTGATAAGGATTCTTCCACCAAGAGCATCGAAGACTTAGAGGACCTCGAACAACTGCAGAACTGGAGGAGGAGTTCCAAAATACGGAGATCGTTGCAGTTTCCCAAGCAGAATAAGCCAAACGTCGCAAAACCTGCGGATCTGCCAGAAAACAGCGGCAGTGTAAGAAAAATTCGGGAAGACATCGAGAAAGGACGACGTCTAAACACAGCCTTGAGGGGAAACAGCATAGATCTCGAAGCGTTAGATCAAATTCTCCAATCAATATCAAGCTCCAGCAGTATACATTCGGATAAAACACTCGAAGACAATTTGGAGGACGACGAAGTCAAGTTAATCACATCGAAAAAACGTGAAAAACGGAACTCCTTCGTCACCGTGCAATCATTACAAGAAGTTCGAGGCAGGCTAAGGCGTACCAGCTCACCTTCCAGTGATATATATTCAAATAAAGACGAGGAAGTTGATGATGGCATAGTCACAGAGGAGAAACCGCAACCGGAAATGCCTCAGGGTGAGAAAACTGCCCCTTCAAGGGTGCGGTCCTATGTTTTCGGTATGGAGGCAATGCTCAACAAGAAACCTGTTTCAGGAACAGGCAGTCTGGAATCTAGATCGAAATTTGTGAATGGAAGTTCCAATAACAGAAGCGACGACTGGTACAATAGAAGAAAATCTTATGGCTTTGAAAAAGTCCACACCCACGAAGAATCATCTAACTCTATATCTAACAAAACTAAAAACTTCGTGGAATCATCAACCGACAGTGGCATTTGCAGGTCCACTGAAATAGTCGTGGTGCCAACTACCATGAAAAAGTTTGCGGAGGAGTCAAATAATTGCAGTGATGTTAATAGTGATAGTGAAACAAAATACATACCGTATGATTCAATTAAGGAAAACGGAATTAATTTTGGTAGTGTTAAGAAAATGACTAATCTCTTTAACAAAGAAGACAACCTGTATAATAAATACGAGGAAAATAACTGGTCTAAACGAGCTCTATACAATGGGGATGAGTGGAAGCCCAAATCCACAACCATAACCATACCTATTGTAAACAATAACAATAACGTGATCGACTTGTCTTGGAATGATGAACCCGAAAAGGATATTAAACGTCATTCCATAGCAGTAGACGATACGAAATACGCCAAGAATTTGGACTCTAGGTACAAGAGATCTGATCTGGCCTCAATCGAAAATGACGATGATACTTCGGGCACACGTAAAACTAAAAAAGTCGAGTTCTGTAAGACAGAAGTGCATTTTGCAGCTGATTCGGGCAAGGTGAACATTGTGGAAACTGACGAAAAACCTCCTCCCACTAACAATTTTAGAAGACGCCGAAGAAACTCTGGTCCTCTTGTCAACATCACTGAAGACTACAATAAGAATGGCTTACCCGTTCTTCATTTCGGCGATTCGTCTTACGAAAAGACCATGTTTGGTGTTACAGATGAAGTGAATGAAAAGGTTGAGACGAATGATTATGAGAACGTGCAGTCGAGAGTGCCACCAGCATTTGGAATAGTGACTGTGAATTCTAACAGCAACAACCATCTCGATTATCAAAATGATAAGAAGGAGTTTGTGGAGAACGAAAATATAAGGGGAATTTTAAAGAACAAGCCCATTAAACCGAAGCCCTATCACTTGGGTGAATCCCCGTTTTCAGATTTAAATTCGGATGAGGAGAACAGAAAGTGGGGAGTGAGATTAAGACCGGTGAAGAAGGAAGACCCACCCGTTTGGAAATCAACGGTCAGCGTTCACAATTCTCCGTACGAGAAAAGCGAGGAGGAAAAATATTACAATGGCGATTCAAATCCACCAGAGTTCCAGAAGCTTCTGAAGAACTTAAGACCGACGAAGAAAGATATTCATAGTGACGGCGAACATCATTACTCGGATAGTTTTTCGAGCATCAGAGTGGTACCGCCGGTAAGGGATAATAGAAGATCTTCGTGGTCCGTTCCTGAAAAGCAAGTTGAAGAAAATCATGTGCAAAACGGTGAAATTAAGGGTTATTCGACGAAAGTAAATTTTGGAAATGGTGGTGCCACAGTAGTGGAAAGTGACAACTATGTGGAGAACAACAGACACCCTACTTGGCCTAGAGCAGACAGTTCTAAAGGTGAGAATTGCATGATTTAAGTAGAATCTGAACTAAAACTATTTATAATATCGAGATATTTATTTAAAGAGAACAAGAACAAACTTTAAAAGCACTTTATTTGAAGTAGAGGTAGTAGTAATCATATATTAATCTTATTCTCTAACAGGTTGTGGTTTGATTTATTATGTATTAATAATATTTATTATAATATTTGTAGTTTACTATTCGTGTATGTAGAAAGTACCTTTTTCTATTTGTGCATGATTGAGTTTGTAGAAGTTGCTGTTGTTTATTCGCTATTAACTAGTACATTAGAATTGTAAATCATGTTGACCACATTATTAGTGATAATCTTCGCATTATAGTTACTTCCATTTGAAATATGTAGCCTAAAATCCCAGCTGAATACAAAAATAACCCAACCTGTAATATAATAAAAGTAGACATTTGATCAAGACCTTTAATAAATGGCAAATAATGTCACTAACATTGTGGTCAATTTCAGACACGAGACAGTTGCTCAATAAGGGCCTTGTAGTGCGAATCGGCAAAGACGATTCAGCTTCAAACCACATGGTGTGTTCCAAAATGACCACCACACAAGATCGTAATAACACAACCACAACTACGAAGATCACCATCGATTTATCACCATCACCACCCGTCACAAAGCAGGAAAAGCCTGTCTTCTCCTACACCAAATATGATCGATCTCAGAACCATAGTTTTAAGTCTACTTCGCTCATACTAAACACCATAAAAGACAACGAGACTGAAAGCAAGATTCCTCAACAGTTGGAAGCCCTAAGAAAGCTCTACGATGATGTTCACAGCGATAGTGATGCCGACAAAGAAGTCCAGCAACTCATGAGTCGAATTACCGAAAGGGAATTGTCTAGATTGGAAAATGATAACAGCAGTGTTGTGTCTGGTAGTTGGAGTAAGATGAGTGCTCGGAAGAATCTAGGCAATTTTGTAACTAGGGCTAACATTAAGGAAAACCAGTCAAGATATGATCTCAAAGCTAATACGAAAATAGAAAAAGGTACTTACTATAAATGTTTCGTTGTGTATCCAATGTTGCTGATTAAAAATAAAGGACAAAATTAACATGAATTTCTAACACTGTGTTTGTAACTAACAAATTTTGTCCTCTATTTAATTTTATTACAAGTTTCTATACACATAAACTTTATCACTTTGATATTTTTATTTTAGAGTCCCCAATGGATGACTTGAAGCCTGCTCAAGATACTAACAAATCGACTGATTACCCACCAACGAAATACAATGTAAACTTAAGTAGACACAAATTCTCGCCAATAGTGATAAGAAAAGCTGCCCCAACTATAAGACCCGACTTAAAATCGGCAATTCCGGCCGAAAAACTATCTAGTCCATCTCTGGTTGGTCGAAATGTGAACGGATTTGATTATCCGGAGAAAACGGATAAATCCAGAAATACTAATGGAAGATTGACTCCCAACAAGCCAATGGTAAATGGTCGACATTCACCAGCAAAAGTCACAGGCAGAAGGTCTCCTACCAAGCCAATGACAAACGGTGTATCACCAACGAGGCCATTGGTTAATGGCAGAGCATCGCCAGTTAAACATGGTAGATATTCACCCACTAAAGAGTTCAAGACTGTATCAGACATTAAAACGAAACATGATATGGTTCTTAGACAGCCGAAGAAATCAGAAATGACATACTTTGGAGTCAACGTTTCTCCAAGACCGACTAAGAAACCTGTAGAAGCTGTGATACGTAAAGAAACTAAACTCAGTGATAAACCAGACTTGCTACAACATTACAATAAGTCACAAGAAGCTCAAATAAAAGTAGTAAAACCACGTAGAAAATCACCGGAAATTAAAAAAGAAACTTCTCCTATTTACGAGAATGTGAACGCTATAAAGAAAGGAAAATATTCCTCACAGAAAGAGTTTGATAACACTATTATGGAAGAGTTAACCAAAGCTGCCGATCAAATTTTGCAGGCAGTGAACGGTTACACTGATGAAGATGCCCATAACAGGTTATCTTCTGATGAAGAACACAATCACAAGCAACTAGAGACCATTTCCGAGACAAAATCTTGGAAGCAAGACAGCCAAGCTGTAACTAAAATAAAGCCTCCAAACTCCAAGGCTAAACTTAAACGTAATTCGTCAAATTCTTCAATAGAAAGTGTTTCAAAGGACAGACGGAGATTGACTCCTGAGAAAAAACCTCTGGTAACGAAATCATCTTTAGAGAAACCAAAAAAGAAAATCTCCAGTGATTCCACAGTGTCTGTAAAACAAACAACAAAAGCTAGAAGACTGCAAAGAGCTAGTAGCAGAGAAGCTCTTTTACAATCACATGGTAGTTCTTCAGAAGATATTTCTGCTAATATTGAGGCTCCAGTAAGGAAACCTAGACTGATCAAAAAAACCAAATCTACCCAATTAACTATGAGTAATGGTTTAGAAATTAATAAAAGATCACCAGGTCAGAGAAAGAAGGAGGAGGCGAAAACCGATGAGAGGTAAGTTGGGGAATTTTACCTTTGGATTGGGCGCTAATCAATATATCTATTCCAGGATTATGAACAGTTTACCCGAAATCAGACATAAAACTGCTGTTTCGACTATACGTAGCACTGCAGAAAAGTCGAGAGACAGAAGTAGACACAAAAGTGAGGATGTCAAGAAAAAGATGCCACAAAAAAGAGAATTGCCGAAAGGTTGGTTGAGGTTTTTATAGATACAATTTAAGATGATTGTGGTCGATTTTAGGTGTCAATTTGCCATCTTCAAGAGCAGAAAGTAGGAGTCGCACTGGTGCTTCAAAAGAAACCACTCACAGGACTTCGACTGCGTATGTACCAGTTTGTAGCAATAGACGAAGGAAAATGCATGCAGCTCAGACAGACGATTGTCCGTGCTTATGTTCTTGACACTATCACAAACCAAATAAAATACACACATAATAGGTAGACACAATATCAGTATCTATTTTCTGAAACTAAATGTATTTTTAGACTGTGTTCATATAAAAATGTTTTTCTATCACTTCTATCTTCTATCACATACAATTCCAATTTTTTATGAATGTGAAAGTGACTTACAGTCTTGAACACAAAACTGACAATCACGACACATAGTAAGTTACACATTTTTATACTAGAACATAAATTTACATAAACTCAAAAAATGAAATAACCTTTAATTTTATATTTTATATGAACATTTATCCAGTTACTAATTAATGATTGTAGTATAACCAAAAAACTGGAATACAATTAAAAATTGGTTGTAGATTGGTTAAGAATATCTACAGTAGATACTAACACAAATAACCACATAGAAATGTAGATACTGATATTTGGTTGACCGATTAAAAGTAGCACGTCAACTGCATGTATTTTTGCCGAATCAAATTAACTGTTTACAAATAATTTTAAATTAAATTATAACAAACTGTCATATATTTTTGTTTCCAGGACTATTAAAAAATGCCATCGTTCAGAAGGAGGAACAAGACATTAGACCACAACTTCAATTTTATATAAAATGTACTGTTTGTTTTTTAATTTAGTTATAATATACGAAAAACTCCTGCCGTGTTAGCATGTAAGTTCCTAAAAACATTAGTTTGTAAGTTTTTCCGTCATATTTGACAGACAGCGGCCTTAACAAGGGTCCTTTGATGGATTGTGAGAATACCGCATAACATAAGTGTATAAAAATAATGCTTTAATTTGCTTAATATCTTTTAATGTTTCATTGTAATAATTTATTATTCCTTAACATTCTCAAATAATTGTGATTATAAACTGCTTTGGTTTTGTGATGTTTACAGAATAAACGTTTAATTCATACCCGTTGTTTTATTTTATTTTATTTTCGTGTGGAATTAAGAGAACTATTCATAATATTATTATGTTTACATAAATATTACTATACCATGAACAAAACAGATAAGAATTAATTTTTCTGTTGTTCCTGGGTATTTTCCACAAAACATTATTGGCAACATCCTAGTAATTAATTACATACAGTGAGAATATAAACAATTTAATTTCTTGTATTATTTGTATTTTTTTAATAACGCATATTTATCTTCAGATTTTTTAATATTTCCCAATTAAATCATTTGTCTGGTGACTTATCTTTTAACCTTTTGATAAGTTAACTAACAAGTGAGAATTTATAGAATTTACCAGTGAATACTTTTCCTTCCAACTGGTGTGTGCTCTAAAATTTTAAAATGGTACGCATATTTAATTATGTTAAAATATTTGATATTAATTTAGCACTTTAATTTTATTACAAAGGGAAATACATTAGCGTTCATTATGTTTATGTTGCAATTAAATTTTCAATACAATTGTTTATATGAAATACCATTTTTTTGCATATTTATATTCAGGACAGGTATCATAAAGGTCCATTACTAATAATAAATCATTTGTCATAAATATTAATAGAACATGCGATATTCTTTTAAAATTACTATACTTTGTCTACTTTAATCATAATAATGATATTAATAAAACTTCTTGTTAGTATTTTTTAACGATATATTTATTCTGATTTATTTCATCGCTATAATTGCACAACTTTTGCCTTACGAAATATGCGAATTTATTTGTGGTATGGATAAATTCTTAAACTCTTAGTATTTCCGAATCATTTAAAAATTAGCACACTTATTTAATTATCTCAGGACAAAGAAACTCATGAAAACGGTAAAGAATCGGCGTCTAAACTGTGGGGCGGAAGATTTACCCAATCGACAAATCCCGCTCTAGAAAAACTTAATGCATCCATCGGACTTGACAAAAGAATGTACAGCGAAGATATACAAGGGAGCCAAGCGTATGCTCAAGCTTTACTCAAAATAGATCTGCTTACTGAAAAGGAAGCCATCAGTATTTGCCAGGGGTTGGAAAAAGTAAAAATCGAGTGGGATAATGAAGAATTCTTGATTAAAGATGGTGATGAAGACATCCACACGGCTAACGAAAGAAGATTGAAGGAGCTTATTGGAGAACCCGCTACTAAACTTCATGTAGGAAGAAGCAGGAACGACCAAGTTGTAACTGACATGAAGCTGTGGTTAAAGAAGAATTTGGAATGTTTGAGCAGGAAATTAAAAGATTTGATCGTCGAAATAGTTAACAGATCTTCTCATGAAATAGACATAATTATGCCTGGTTACACACATTTGCAAAGAGCTCAACCTGTCAGGTGGAGCCACTATCTTTTAAGGTATTACAATATAATATAGCATTTTATATCAATAACAATGCATTTATAGTCACGCTTGGAGTTTGAAGAAGGACTGCGACCGACTGAAAGATATTTTAAAATTAGTTAATGTCATGCCCTTGGGTAGTGGAGCGCTAGCGGGTAATCCGTTCCATATTGACCGATTGCAACTGGCAGCTTCTTTGTACTTTGACGACATTACGCGTAACAGTATGCAGGCTGTCAGCGACAGGGATTTCATTGGTATATTTGTGTTTTGCGTAACATAAACTTATATAATACACTGATGTTTTAGCTGAGTTTTTGTTTTGGGCTTCGATGGTGGGAATTCACTTGAGCAGACTTGCGGAGGATCTCATTATTTACAGCTCAAAAGAATTCGAATTTATTACCATTGCCGACTCGTATTCAACGGGCAGCAGTTTGATGCCTCAGAAACGGAACCCGGACAGTTTGGAACTGATCCGGGGAATTGGAGGAGGTTTGTTCGGTCAGTGCTGCAGTTTTATGATGGTCCTGAAAAGTTTGCCTTCTACGTATAACAAAGACTTGCAAAGCGATAAGGAAGTAATGTTCTCTACTTATGACAAATTAAAATCAATACTGGAGGTAGCCACAGGAACAGTAAAAACTTTAAAAGTATGATCTTAATATGATGTTCAAAAAATGTTACAATAAAGCAATTTTAGGTGAATCAAGGGAAATGTAAGGCAGCCTTGAGTTTCGAAATGTTGGCTACAGACGTTGCCTATTATTTGGTTAGGAAAGGTGTGCCTTTCAGGGAGGCTCATCATATTGCTGGCAAAGTTGTTTCCGAAGCTGAAAAGAAAGAAGTCAACATATGTGACTTAACTTTGGAGGAACTGAAAGAAATCAGGTAAAATAAATATTATAATCTACAATATAATTGTTGTTAATATCTTTTGTTTAGTTCTCATTTCAGTGTGGATATAGGAAAAGTTTGGAACTATGAAAACAGCATTGAACAGTATCAAGCCATTGGAGGAACTGCCAAGCAAAGTGTTTTAAGACAGCTTGATGAATTATATGATTGGCTTAAAGAATAAAGATACATAAATAAAATTTGTTTCAATTATTTGTTTACAATTTACGCAATTCCCGTGTGATGATGCGTGAATTACACGCTTTGTAATGTTGGTTGCATATACTCATATACACGATTCGAACTTTGGGAGATAAGAAGACATAAAAATAGATATTTATGCTAATAATATTGCGAATTTTAAATGAATGATAATAACAATTGACGTAAATATAGTATTACTCTTAAGATAATGTAAATGGTGTTTCCAATAACAATGTATTAAATTTATACATTTATATAAAATATTATTATTGAAATTACTACTTAATTACTTGAAATTATTACTTATTATAGTGTAAAATAAAAAAATATGAAAACTAGTGGAAAATTATTTGTTATAGAACAAACTAACAAAATAGTTCTCGACTAAAAGATATAATTAATAAATGTACTGTGTTATATACATTAGAACACTTTAAAAAAAATGATTCAATATCAAAAAGAATTTACTTATGATTAAATAGTATTTAATAAATCTTCCCTATATAAACAAACAATTATCATCTCATGATTATCAATATTTGGAACAGTCCAAAACAAAATATCTTTAATATTCCAACAACGACAAAACAATTAAAGCATATTGAATTAAAACAGGGAAAACCAGCGAGATGCAACAAGTCTCCCGAACTGACGTTCCCCCCCGCGACAAACAAATAATCGGCTTAGCAAAAAAAAGGCCATCGCAAAGTCGCCCGTCATCCACAGTTTCACCTTGTCAAGAACGGATGACTCACGGTGACGTCATTGGCCGTTAGAATGACGTAAGCCGTTGGCATGTGCTCGATTGCGTCACCAAGGGATGGTCCTATGACCTTTTCCCCAACCGAGCATTTTCATTATCATTCGCTCTCGTTTCGCCGCTGCTATTGGGGCAGAAAATCGGCGAGCTTTTGTTGTATTCAAGGACGGTTTTTACGTAAATTCGAGTTTGTTTATCAACTTATAGGCCGTGTTGGGGTTATATAAGTAATTAAATGAATTATTCAGAGTAATATTGGCACGTTGGTTATGAACGGTTTGTTTATGTTGCAGAAAGTTGATTGAAAACGTTGATAGTTTGTCTGGAAAATATAACATTTGTTGTATTTCGATGTAATGAGCTTTTAGTTGGCATAGAAACGAATGGTAAATGTTTTGAGAAATGCACAATTAATAAACCGCAATCGGAGACGATCGGATTCCGCCGAATTACTTATCATAGGTGGTTCGTTACTTAAGGATGTTTTAATCAATTTAAAACATTATACTTAGTCAAATATCATAAATATAAACTGATTACTTAGATTAGAGATTTACTGTATCTAATATATTAAATATATGAGCAGTACTAACTGAATTGGATGCCAGTACCTATAATGTTCATTGTTTTTTCTGTTATTGTTGGGTCTACTATGAAAATGATCAGTCTAATTATATTCTTTAAAAACTTTTTTATTTTTCAGAGCACAAAATTGTACCTTTTTAACTTTATGGCCTTTCACTTTTCTGAAAAACTTGAAAGAAAATCGATAAAAGTATAATTCGAATGTCAGAAAACAATCCAATGTTATCGTCAACTGAAATTAAACCCAAACTGGAGGAAATGAGACTTATCGAAATTAGTACAAGAACATGAGACCTACAAGAAAAATCCTAGTTACCACTAAAAATGTGTCCAATTTTGACTTGCTTACTTTCAATTAATCACAGACCAAAGTGTATGTTTAATTTATAAAAAAAGTTCTGTTTATCCTACAGGGATAAAACTACACAAAAAGTTTGTTATATGGAGATGCTTCAATTCTTCTTGGACTGATTTATGTACAGGGATATATTAAACAACAATTTACTTCTATATATGAATGGGCCAAAATTATAAAAAAAGGATATAATACAAAATGTTAATGTAAAATTAAAAAACACAGATATAATTAGTAAAAATCCCTTTCAAAATTAAAGTTACTTTATTTATGTTCAGCTCAATTCTCAAAAAATATGTTCAACCTTTTGTAGAATAAGCTCAAAAATTGTGGTCAAACGGTTTGAAAAGGCCCATGATCAAAAATAAATGTAGCTGATTTATATTAAATTTATTCATGTAGATATTTAATAAATAAATATTATTTTACAAAACTATTAATTATAAAAATCTAAATTATAGAATAACAAAAAGTAAATAACAACGTGATTTTTAGATACTTTTTCAATACCAGTACAATTAAAAATAAAAAAATAAGGAATAATGAAACGCAATTTAAACAAAAAATAACAATTTACAGTTACTGGCAAAAGAAGAGTGTCAGTATTTATATTTAAAACAAAATTTCTCTAAACATTTCTAAGAATTTATTTCACTGACTACAGCACAAATACGTAATATATTTTGATGTATATTATAAATTTTGTATATTTGTGAATATAAATATTTAAGAAAAATTCGTACAAATGTGTACTACATAACCAGTTAGATATGTCACCAAAAATTAAATCACTCTTGACAATTCTACCGGGTTTAATCACCCAAACAAACAAAAATCACCGACGCCCCCGCACAGCGTAGCCCGAACGTCACGTTTCGCCAAAGATCGCTGCGACCCGACCGCGTGTTTGCACAGAACGCGTGCGATATACGTGGCGAATCCAGTCAACCAGATAGACGAGGGGCGACGAGAGGCGAGCGGAAGGCCCCGATCGCGGCGCATAGTCCGCCATTGCTGTGACGCGCATTTCCAGTCCGCACTTGGCCAGTGACGACCGCCCAGAAATTTTGACGTGTCGACTACGTATAGCCCTGTTACCCACTCCGGACGCAGCAAACTTGGTGACGAGAAATACGTAACTGGTAAGTACCCAGCTGAAGAATAATAACAATGCGGACACGGTGCTGTCATCCCCTCGAGGGTGGTGCGGCCACATTACGTTCGTGCGAGCCGTACGAAAACACGTTCGTTCCTACGTTTGTTTTAACTGCTTTACTGAAAATGGTAGCGGAATATGGCGTCACAGTGGTCGGACTGATTTAAATTTAGATTCCAGTTTTTGTGCACACATCGGAAGTCGCTTTATCGGTGACAATCGAACGTCGTTTGACATTTGTGATTGGTGCATACTCTTGTGATAGTTGTGGTTAGGATACGGTGTACGTTTTTTGACAGGCCGCTGGCGAGTTAACGCGCAATTTTCGATTATTGTTTGATCACAATGGTTTGTACATTTTGAACCACACTGCGTCACGTATCGTGTGCCAATTTATTTGTTTACACAATAAACATTTGATAACATACTTTATGGTTAAATGTTGCTATACTTTTTGGGGACTAAATAGCGTTGGTTCACTATTAATTTATTAATAGGATGTGCACGTTATCTTTTGTAGGTATTATTTTAAATTATTTATGCATTTGCAAAATGTGTAATAAAAATTTGTTAACAATGATACGGGGCAACCTTGCCTTAAACTATTAACTACTAGGTCAACTAGTTTTAATTTTTTGCAAATAGAAATTCCTATTGAACAATAATAAATTTAATAATGGTTATTATAGAATCATTGTTTTCTATTAATTATTAACCGTTTTATTTTTTCAATGTTGTTCATATATTAATGACAAAAATCTAAATGTAAAATGACTAAATTATGGTACTCTTTAGAAAGTGCATAATTCATTACTAATAATTATTTTTAGTCCTAGGCTATTATAATATACAATATGTAAACATGCATAATATTTAGAAATACTAACTTTTGATTTAAAAAGTATCTTAAATCAAATTAGGCTATTCTAATATTAATAACAATAATGAATTTATGTTTTTGTATTTACAAATGGTATTGCCTTATTAATTTATACTACAACAGTATTCGTATTAGACGAACACAAATTTAAGGGAAAAATTCGTATCATATTGCTAACAGTAATTTTGCATCTACAAGTTATAGTGGTGGCCAGACAAATAGCACACTACTGTTTATTGTTACTTTGGAAATACACGTCTCTAATTAAATGAAATCAGAATATATTATTTTCATCCATCACAATTCTAGATTTGTGTTTGGGATCGTTTTCATGTTAAAACACATTTATTAAGATCATCATTGGAAGCAAATTGTTGTTGCCTACGTCAAAAGAAATGAAGCATCCCCATAGCATAATTGCTATGTTTTACTCTGGGTAACAAACTTTTTGTGTAATTTTGTTCCTGTAGAATGTTTAACTCTTTTTTTAATGTATTAAATTTAAACTAAAAACTACTTGTCTCCACTGTTATGTGGTCCAGTGAACGTGGTCCTAACAAAATCAAAATTGGACTTTCACATTATTAGTACAAACCGGGGTTTTTCTTGAATCTTCTCACAGTCCTTATACTAATTTCAGCAAATCCCATTTCCTCAAGGTTGGATTTAATTCCAGTTAGTTTGGATTGTTTTTTGACATTCGAATCTTCTTTTCAGGTTTCGACTTCGTCTTGATAATCCTAAATTATGAGCAAGGAAAGATCAGGAAATAAGTTTCTATAATTTTGTTCATTGAAAAATAAAAGTGTAATATAATAACAGACATAACAATACCAGCAAAATAAACGTTATAGGTACTACCAATTCAAACTTATATTTTTAATATATTTTAATAAGTTGCCATAATTATGGCCGCTACTCTGTATATTAAGTAATTCCAGGTACAAACTCTTGATTCACTTCCATCAAATTGGATTATTTTAATATTAAAAGCAATAATGAATCAACTATTGTCTTATTGATTTATGCTAGTAATACCGTATTTGTATTAGTCGATCAAAAATTCATGACAACAATTATGATAAAAATATATATTATTTAAAACATTATACTTAAAACGTAAAATACGTATCATATTATTAACTTCGTTTAATATAATTCTAACTTTGATAATAACTCATTGTGTTCTTTATTTACAAGTTACTTTGCTGTGGTGATTTTTTAACTGAAATTAAATCCACTCAACAAAGCTTCGAAAATATTTGCCCGTTGAAAATATTCAGTATTTCTATTTGATTAACCCAGTTTTTAGAATGATTACGGTACCAGCTACTTACTTAAATTATATTTTTACACAAGAATCATTTTAAAATTTGTGATGTTAATTTGCCATAAAATTATTTTTGGCTAATTATCTTGGAATATATTTTTAGCATTCAAATGAGGTTAATTACAAACCCTTGAAATGTTTATCTTTGGATACTCGAGGTAATTAATTGTATCAGGTTTTTAATGAAACAAAAATAATCATGGTGCATCGTTTATTAAAAATGGATGTCATCAGCTAAAAGTGCTTGTCACCAATATTATTATTCCAATAAATTATTCTAATGTGTGTTAACCCATGGATGATAGTACCACAATAGTTTGCTATTTACAATAACCTTGCATAAAGTGTCTTGGGTCAAATAGACGTTTGTTGATTTTGTAAACACT
This sequence comes from Aethina tumida, assembly GCF_024364675.1. Taxonomy (NCBI): domain Eukaryota; kingdom Metazoa; phylum Arthropoda; class Insecta; order Coleoptera; family Nitidulidae; genus Aethina; species Aethina tumida. The sequence continues at coordinate 20,070,375 of NC_065439.1, forward strand.
AGAACCTGTTTAGTGACCTAAAAAAATTGTCTCTTGTAATGGTTATAATAATTTGAATAGTGCATGCTCAGTTTTCGTATTGACTTCTAAATATACCCCCGAAACTGTATACGGGTTAATGCAGGTCATTTAATTATTAAATGAATACAATGACCTGAAAATTTATTAATAAACTAATGTTATGGGTCAATTGTAGCGTTTTCCGAAGGTATTGTTGATAGTAATTTCATTGTTTTACCATTTACCAAGTCAACGGTCTAATTTATATCGTAATTAAACATAAATACACTAAAATATTAATAGTGTGAAATAAAAGTTGACGGATTATTAAATATGAGTATTATTCTCAAGTGATCATTTTATTATACATACTATATACTGCTAGACTGGCAGGCAATGTACTGTTTTTACTGCGGAGGGTAATGAACAAATTATCGCGCAGAAACACTATTTTAAAATTCATCTAAAACACTGCTGCAACTGCATTAAAAGGAAAAAAACGTGAGAGGATATATTATTGGTGTTAATTTTAGTTTTAAGTGCACAAATTATGAGGTGAACCAAGTATGAAAATTTGCTTATTTGAGTTTTTATTACGAATTCATACAAAACATTGTGTAATTAAAATAAAGTAACTACATATAAGTTATTTATATATAAGTTATTTACTAAATAACACTTTTTAATTATCTAGTGGTCATTATTATAGTACCTTTGTATAATATCCTTTTTATTTAATAATTTTGGACCTTCATATTCCTTTAATCTTTTTGAATTGCTGTGATGAATTCATTTAAATTTATAAAATTTTTATGTCGAATTTGGTTATAAACGTGATTCCTCACGTTTTCTAACCTTCACAATTTTGGTTTGGGATCGTTTTCATGTCAATATATGGAAATAAATTGTTATTAATATAACCGTATACATAAATTAGTCTAAGGGGCATTCACCAAAAGAATTGAAGCATCTATAATTGAACCTTCATCATGTTTTACTGTGGGTGTAATAAATTTTTGATATAGTTTTATTCCTGTAGGATGTTTAACATAAGAAGGACTGTTTTTTTATAAATTAAAAAATTACTATTGTTCTGTGGTCCAGTGAATCGTAGGGTTGCATTGACAAGTTAAAACTGAATTTTTCTTGTTGTCTGAGGTAAAACTAACTTCCATCCACTATCCATTTTCTCAAAGTTCTTGAACTAATTTCAGTAAGTTCAATTTCGTCCAGATTGGCTTTAACTTCAGTTAATCATATGATTATTCATTTATCGACGTTTTTCTCAAAATTTTTTAATAAGACGGGAAACGATTAACTTATTAAGCCGTAAACTCTTAACCTCATCTTGTTTTTCTAGGTAGAGGCTATTGGAAATTAAAAGTGTACACAATTTTTTAAAAAATATGATTATATTGATCAGTTTAATAGCTACAACAATAACAGAGAGAACATTATAGGCACTGACATGCAATTTCAAATTATATTTTTAATGTATTTTACTCATTACATTTTCATAATAGACAAGATAGACAGAAATTCAAATAATTGAACCGAAGCTTCAAATGTAATATATTTTGCTGTGTCAGATAATTAAAGAGAAGTATGTTGGTGTTGTTTAATGCAAACATTCGAATTAATATCGAACATTCTATTTTTAGAATTGTTCCTCTGTTGGATTTTCTCCGTTATATAAAACAGACTGTTATGCATGTTATAGACGTTCAAAATATGTATTTTATTGTAGAAACGTCCCATTTGTTTGTTACATAAATTCGTACCAAAATTATTGTACAAATTTTAATAGTCTTTTGTTTTTTTTTTAGGTGCCGGAGTACTTAGGCAATGGACGGCATGGTGGAGGAGAACGGCGCTGTTGATCCGTTGTCCACGTCGCCGGATCCGCAGGGCGGCCCCATCGTGTCCTCGGTAGGGGTCACTAATTCGCAGCAGCCCCACCTCGTGGCGGCCACTAACATTGTGCAACTCACCCTGCCCCAGACTCAGGCGCAGGTAGGGGAAGCTCTCCACGAAGCCCCCCGTATCTGTGCATGGTAGAATACACCTGTGTTTTTTTCGGCCCACCACTACTAATATCCCCCAAGCATCATCTGCATGTATCTCGTAGGGATTAGCGCAGTGTCGGGCAAAAAGGACTGAAATCGTTTGGAAGGAGAAGGTCAATATTTGTATTGCTAAAGAGAAACTCAAACGTTTAGTTCATAATTTGATTAATGGACGGAGACGAAATTATTTTTAGATGAACCGTTGAAAGTAATCAACCTTATTCTCACCGAATGACGCACATGTTAATTATTGCAAAAAATTGTTGATTTACTCTGAAGTTTACACAATTTTTTTTACTTGGCATGTGGTTATGAACTTGCTTGAATAAACTTACACCAGTTTGTTAAAAAACGTGTATTATTAAAATTAATAGGCTGCATTAATAAAAGTCTATTTTTCTCATTACTATATATAGAATTACTTTTGTAATTGCCTATTAACTGTATTGTTCGTGACAGGAAAATATTACTTTATTATTTTCCACGTAATAACAAAGAGAATATTAAAAGAAAATACATAAATAATAACTAATGCAGTCTTAAAATGGAGTTGTTTTTTGCCCGAGCTGTAAAAATGCCCATTAAAATGGTCGTTCCGAGTTAGCACATTAAAACGATATTAACAGTTCAAGATGTTATGTGGTTTCACCAATATATGATTCACCTCACCAAAAATTACAAAACCTTTTGCGTCAGTACCAATAAAAAAACGCGTTGACACGAATACTTAGAATTTTACGTGACGACGTACAATTTAATCGTCCCATTCAGCCCGTACAATGGTTACGAGAATGTTTGTTCTGCTAACATTTTATCGCGCTCGCCATCGTTACGAACTCTGAACCACCATCGGAACAACCTGTGTTGCACGTACCCGTTTTGTTCTTCGATTTTCTGGACGTGTTGCTGTTTCATTTCAGGTGCAAAGTGTGATACAACCCAACACGCAATCGGTGATACAGACGGCGACCAATCTGCAGCCCATGCTGGGAAAAGGCAATGTGATACTAGTGAGCAAACCCAATTCCGTCATACAGACGACACAGGGAAATCTGCAGACTTTGAGAGTAAGCATCGTGTGAATGTCGTGTCACATTTAGCTAGCCTTTTTTTGGATAAAATTGTAGTGTTTTTCTGATTGTAAGACACGTGGAGTTACTTAATTATTTAAATAAAAAGTCAAGGTTGAAGTTGTGTATCAACCTTAAAGTGTCCGTAGATGAAACAAGGGTCATTTTACAACATATATTACCGAAACAGTTGTAGAATGTACTTCCAAATAAAATGCGAGCAAATATTTGTTGTTTACTAATTTCTCACTTATCTTAAGAGTTAAGTACATTTAATAACATAAAAATGTAGAAAATTATACCATTTTCGTTTAAACATTTATTTAAAATCGTGCTTGTTTAAGGGAATAAAATAAGTAAATAATATTTGTTTCGTACTAAATTCTTTGTTATCTAAAATGTTAAATACACTGACTTAAGAATTATGTTGCAAATTATACATTTTCATCCAAATATTTCTTAATTTTATACTAAATATTGTGTTTATCATCCTTTAATCTTGGAAACATGATACAGCATTAACATTATTATAAAATATCAGTATTTATGTATAATTTTCATTCTTCCGTAATTATGGTAATTGCAGTTATAGAACAATTTCATGAAACGTAATAACGTAATGTTTATTCCCACTGACGTATGACCATACATCTCATTCGTTCATTCAAGTTTATCCAAACATTTTATTGTATTATTGTTAATTAGTAAGATATACTCAGTGACAGGACGGACATACAGATCAATGGTCCAATTTCATTAAAGTTTAATTGTCCTCCAAGTGAGGATAAAAAATAATTAGATTTGTGAAATTTTATTTTAGTTACTCGTGAGCAAAAAATAGTAAATATTATTACCTTCAAACGGAATGAACCGGAGCGTGTCAATCTATGGTTTACAGAGGAAGCAGGGTTTCGTCCCTAGTTCAGCTTCCTCTCATTTTGTCACCCCAAGATCATGATGTAGAGAATTTCAATTTTGGGATATGGAATTCAATGAGGTCATCCTCAGTGATTTGTTAGGCGACACATGATGGTCCGGAACGTGTCAAAAGGCGTCCTGCAGAAAGGCAACCAGTGATACTTCCAAGATATTGTGAAACTCCATTTGATGTCTAATTTATTAGCCCTTCAAAATCCAGTTTCTAGCTGGATAATGCCCCAACTCATCATTCAAGGATTACTTTACAATGGTTTCAATATTTTTGTGTAAATTTGTTGCTATGGTTACCTAATTGAACACTTGTGGGATCTAGGAACTTCACTGAACTAAAATTCAGCCCTTCCTCTATAGACTTGAACATTATGTAGAGGCTAGTTAGTGAGTATCTGGGGCGTTGTGGAGGTCCAACTTATTCTTAATTTAAAAAATATACTGATACTGATCAATTTTAATTTATATACTCTAAAATGTATATCAATAATCAATGAAATCTGACCACTAGATCTGTATGTTCAGTTGCCAATGTCACTAAGTATAGATAAGCGGGTAGCAAAAAATTAAAAACTGCTACGCCACCCAACCAGGTAATTCTAAATAAACTGTCTATCCAAAGATAAACAACACAGATGTACAAGATAACGAGGATGGCTACAATGTACGCTTCCAGGTTGTGGAGACCGCTAGTGACGACAGTTTTTCGGAGGACGAATCATCGCCGAAGAAGCGACGGGACCTGCTCACGCGTAGACCGTCCTACAGGAAGATACTCAACGATCTTGGCGGGGGTGAGATAGCTGGTATGTTTTTTTACATGCATGACCTTTGGGGAACTGTCTATTCTAATTAAACACGACGATCATTTTTTTAGGACAAGCTTCGTCCTATTTTAAGTTTTACTTTTACGTATTTTATTTCGTTCCGTTCTTTCCCACCCCGATTGTGCTTTAGTTCGATGCAATTTTTTCTTAGTCCCCCTTTATTTGGGGGACTCGAAATTGTTGTTCAAGTTTTTTTGAGGTATTTGTTATTTTTTATTTATTATTATTATTTGAAGCCTGCATGTGTTGGAGATTTAATTTGCGAGGATTTTACCAAATTTGCACGTTTTATCCTGTACACGTGGTAAAATTTACGTTTATTAAATTTTTTTTTATTGCATGTTTAATTTATTGCATTGATTATTAAACAAGACAAACGCATTACTAATCGCCAAAACAATTTGTTGTTTGTTGTTATCATTGAAGAAACTTTTTCCGATGATAATGTGTTTGTCTTGTGTAAAACCCATTGTTTTGTTTTTTTTATTAAATACGACCGTAGTAGTACCTACGATAGTTTGCATGCTGGGCTAAAGCAGGTTTACTTGATTGGAGGCAACCTCTATTTTTCTACTATCTGATCGCATCACATTGTACTATACAATTACTGTTTCGAATCTTTTGTGGTATGGGATTACTTTTGTACATAGAGACAAACAATGGGCTTAAAATTTTGCAGTTTCATTGAGTGAATTCACGTTCAGTCGCCTAGTTTTTTAAATCAACATAATAAACTCCCAATAAACAAAAAAAAATGACAAAAAATGAACTCATCGTGCAAATGTTTGGTACTAACGTAGAACAGTCAGTAGTGTCACAAAACGTAGTGTCCGTATCGATTTGTCGTGAATTCATTCCGTTATCAATTAAATTTTGAGATTTAGTTTAAGTATACGTCGCCGACGCAATTAGAAAATTTTGTAGTGGTACGGGTTCTGATCTGAGAAATATTGCTGCGTGTTCACAGAAACCAAGGTCGAGCAGACGTCGTCGGAAGGTGACAGTGAGCTGAGCTCTCACTCTATCCCATACCACACAGGTTAGTCTTCCCCCTAATTCGACCAAAAAAAAAAAAAAAAACATAAACGAGAAAATCAGAAAGAAACGACTTGTAGTCAGCACACCATCTACATTATACCATCTTTCTGTCTCTCTGAAATGTGTCATAGATTAGCCCATGCAGTAATCGTTGCACTAATGCATCTATAGAACTGTCAGGGGGCAGATTTAGGACAGGTAAATGAGGTTTATTACTTGCATCTTGCATTCTGCCCCTTTACAGCCAAGTAGCATGCCCATTCTTTTTATAACTAGAGGAGCTTTAACTCACAGCAACTGGCTTCAAGCTTCGTAAAGTCACCAAAAGTTGTTGTTTGTTGTTTTATATTTCAAAGACTTTTAAAGTGAGGTAGTAACAGTGCTGTGCAGTCGTTATAATGTGCAATTTAATAACAACTAATACGCCTGACTAATCCGCTTGAAATTAAATTGCTCGTTATAGAACGAAGGGTGTCCTGTCAATAAATGTCGGTTATGTCATTTGGTGACGATCGTTCAAGGATCGTTAATGATCGCATACAATCGTTTGTTCCAGTGTTGCCCGCCACAGCCATACAAATTTCGAGTGGTGAAGGTGGACAAAGCATACACACACTAACGATGACCAATGCGACGGCAGGCGGAGCCATAGTACAGTACGCGCAAGGACAGGAGTTCTTCGTGCCAGGTAAACCCGCTATCCGTTAACAAAACACCAAAAAAACGTAGTGAATTTTCCCGTCACTCACAAAGGTCAATTCTATTCTCCAGTCGTGGCGCAGAGCGGCAGTCTGGGCAGCTCGGCGACCGAGGACCAGGCCAGGAAGAAAGAGATGCGCCTGCTGAAGAACAGGGAGGCGGCCCGCGAGTGCCGACGAAAAAAGAAGGAGTACATAAAGTGTCTCGAGAATCGCGTCGCCGTGCTGGAGAACCAGAACAAGACGCTGATCGACGAACTGAAAACGCTCAAAGAACTGTACTGCCAACAGAAGGTCGAATGAGACTCGACACGACCACTCGCAGCGACGCACTCGGTCGCATGGGCGGCATGATCTTTATTTAAATTGTGGCATGGAAATAAACGGGTGCTTGGTCCGGGGATCAGGTTATGACGTACGCTAGGATGTGTTTGGGTGTGGTTGCTGTCGTTCGGTCTACGCCGTGCAGTTACCGTGCAGGCTTAGGGAGGGTTTCGGTGGCCGAAACGTGCATTTACACACCGTTCGTGCAATCTGACTGGGTTGTTTTGTTTTTGTTAGATGGCGGAGTTGCTGCGGGTTGGTAGTTCAGTTTGTCACTCCTTATTTTTGTTGGTACACATTTACGTTAAACTGATTAGTTCGTTCATACGTTCACCATTTTGTTCCTAGTTATCATGTATAAATTGTAAGTTTTGCGAGACGAATTAGATGCTATCAAAGGCTCAACCGGGAATTAAAGAAAGAGAATCTCTTAGCTTGTGAACTGAACTAGCAATGCGGTGCATCGGTTTTCTTATTGGGACTAAGGGTGGTTCGTCACTTACGGTTTTTGGGATCTGCATTGATGGTTTATAATTTTCTATTAGTCATACTCTGTTTAACATTTTACCTCCACCTACTGCGTTATTGTGCTTATAATACCATCCAATTAGTAATTAGAAGCAGTGATGGTTTTTTTTTTCTTTTGTAGAGTGTCTAATTTATTTTTATAAAATCTTATGGGGCACAATTCAAGAAGCCTTTTTATAAACTACTAACATACATATTTGAATTGATGCCTTTTATGTAAAGAGCCTTGTAAATATCCATTTAAAATTTTTAACCAAAGAATTAAATTCCATTTTTTTTTTAATTTTCGTGACTGTTAGTTTTGTTTCATCTTCACAAAGAACACGGACAAGAATATTTTGATCTGAAAAATCCGCTGAAATATTTTTCTAACTTACTCCTTGGGAATATAAGAAATTTTAAGAAATATGTTAAGCGACAATAATCATGTTCTAGTGAAATTGTACTTAAAAGTCAGTTGCTAGGGTGTTTCTTTTTTAATTGGGCTCAGTTTTCACCTGCAGTGTTGCATTTGTATTTATTATTATTTATTTTTCATAAACTATTGAATTATATGACGTACTACGTTCATGCGTTTTTATTGCAACGACTTTTCGGCAATACTTCAGGTGAAAATTTTTACCGATTTCCATTTTATACTTAGGTTCTCGATTATGATGTTGTATAGTACTATTTACATACTGGACAGAGAAGGCTTGTGAAAAGTATAAAGTTATATTTATAAGAAGCCGATGTATATATTATATATTGTACAAAAAATGAATAGGTATTTATTTTATAAATGTCCAGACCTGACAGACAGTGCCTTCATAGGTTTAGTTTTTGTTTTTCCTTAAATTTTTTAAGACCATGCTTTACATAAACATTTTATCATGTGTTGTAAAGCTTTATTATCAAATTGAAGTCCCTCATAATATTGTGAGAGGACAAACAGTGGATTAATCATTTATGTAAAACATGTAATTGGAAATATGAGACTTCATAACATTATATTGTTGTTAGTTGTGCCATAATTCTTTCCAAAAACGTTGGTGCTTTAGATACTGCTTTGGCAAAAACTTCTTTGAGCTTATTTCCGAAACATAATATAGTGTTATGAATTACGTTGAAACTAAACGCTAGAGAATTTGTTGGTCTAATAGGTTAAAGTTGTATATATTTGTATTAAATGTATATGTATTTTTACATATCAAAAAAAGATTATATATTTATCGAAAACTAACTACTTTTGCACACCACATTTTTATTCAACAAATGAATTTCGTTGTTATTTGTTATCTTATTTAACATGTTCGTTGAGGATGTGTGTTGTTTTATCTATACTTCACGTTCTGTTGCCTCTTTGGTAGTGTTTTTTGTAGTTAGATGAATTGTAAATAAGATTATGGATTTTGATGATGCAAATGTAAATAAATGATAGCAAGAAAATTAACTTTTTTATAGTCAGCTGCACCGTTATTTACATTTGTCTCAGCTAATATTTTAAGTATTAGTTGATTTATTATTGTATAAAAAAGTCAATATTATTAAATTTGAGTTTTATTTCATTTACCATCCTAAGAACTAAATAATAAATTACGTAATTATTTTTAATTGAAAACTGCCAGCAATTTTTAATTAAAACATTAAATAAACATTTTGCGTTCTGTTTAATATGATCCTCCCACGAACATGATAATTAAACAAGTGGGTGTAGAATAAACCACATCGAAGTTAGAAAACTGAAAATAGTTCCTCTTTTCTTTTTGATCTTGTTCAAATACGCACGAGTAACAATAATACTTGAAAAGCACTAACCAGGTAACTGATAAGCTGTTGTCGACAGCCCGATAGTAGCTTATTTGCATTCAAAAAACTTCAGAAATGCCAGCCAACACACGCGCCTAATCAACGTAAAAACAAAGTGCGCATATTTGCCATACATTTCCAGCAATTGTTTACCCACTGCTAATTTTAATAACCATAATACAATTTTCATCTGCGTGTTAATTGAACACCAACATGACACCGGCACGATAAAATATCAAGATAATGTAAGTGAAACATGTTTTATCTTATCTTGTGTATCTGATATGTTAATAATTGGCGGTGGATTAAGGACGGACATATTTTTGCAGTGATTCGATTTGATTTTGTTAAGTTCTTACTTGTAAAATGAAGTTCAAACCCAATGAAAGTGTTCTAAGAGTGGCCCTGATAATTTTTTGCGTCATATTTGGGGTATGTAGTAATTATAATGACGTAAATTAAGACTTGTGCGAGGCGGGAGTTTTATGAAGTAGGTCCGCCTAAATATAAACAAACTTCTTTGTGGAATTCTTCATCAGTAACTAATAGTTTAGCATGTTTTTATGATAGACATTATTTAATAAATTCAGCTTAATCTGCAGTATAATACAATAGATGATACAATTTGTACAATAATTTTCAACTACCTCAAGAATTAAAAAAAAAAATTAAGAGAAAACGATTGTGTTGTAAGTAAATATTTGTCGTTATATTATTGTCATTTACTTGGGAATTGATAAGGAATCGTTCAAAGGTTCATGTAATAGATAAAATAAAATTAGTGTGAAAAAAATATGTTAAATAAATGCACGACCAGTAACTAAAAATATATTCGCTTTTAGGTGTTAAGTATATCCCTCATATCCTTAGGGGTGGTATATATGGATGACTTATGGTGGCCTAGGCGATATGTTGGTCTAGATTTCTTGGCCCTTCCAACGTTGGTAATAATTTTAGGTTCAATTAGTTTCCTTATGTCCATCATTGGGTGTTGGTATGCGAAAACCTACAACAGAAAATTTTTTATTGGAGTAATTGTCCCAAAAAATCATTGTACCTTCTCACTTATTCCATTTCTTTTTTAGTTTATTTGTGTGTTGGTTGTTATTTTGTGTTTGGAATTAACAATCAGTATAATATCATTTGATAACATGACTGGAAGTAAAGAAAAACACATTCGAAAAATTATGGAAGAGGAGGCTGCGAATATGACCAACGGATTTAAGGAGTTTAAAGATCACGTAAGTTGGGTGTATAATTAACATGACAACAGTGTCTCTGTATATGAATATAATTTGATGTATTGTAAATAGTGTGTAATTATAATTTATTGTAAATATTTAAATGTGACTTCTTATGAATTATTTGATCTGCAATAAATGTGATATAAAAGCTTGGTTTTATTTTGTTATATATTGAAAGCTTTGGATGTACATTCCAAATATTATCCCAGATAAGTTATTTTCAGTATAAGTGTTGTGGACTTAATGGTACTGAATCTGAATGTTCAACTAACATAACAACTTTAAGTTCGACTACAGAGGCTACTATAATAATTTTTGTAACACCAGGATGTTATTCCACTGCTATAGATGTTATTTGGAAAATAGCTACTAGAATTGGTTGGTTTACATTGGCATTGGCTCTATTTCAGGTGAATTTATATATAAATATTCTACAAAATGGTTTCATATTTATGTTATAACTACTTCATTACAGGCTTTAAAAATAATGGTTGTTACATTAATTTACGTATTGATTAAATAATAAAAATTAGTTATTAATGTTCCTTTAAATATACTTTTCACAGAAAATTGCATGTTGATGTTTATTTAGTAATAAATAAATCTTAAAATATATTCAAATATGGTTATAATATGTGATTCAATCTGATTTATGACTGTTAGATGTTATGATCAGATTTACGAGAAAAAGTCAGATGAATAAAACTTAAGACTAACAATCGGATGTTATGTTATGTTATATGTATAGTCAAAACAGTGATAAAATGTGGCACAAATTGGTTTATGATTAACAAATCTGATGATGGACATTATTATCAGATTATAAAAGTTGTTACAATGACCACTTAAGTTTTTTCAAATAAATGGAATATAAAGAAGAGAACTAACTAATTAAATATGAGGTAGGTATGAAATTACAGAAGATACAATATTTTTGTGATAGAAACTTGCGCATCCGCCATTTTTGAAAAAGTCTAATCACATATTAATTTCTTAATTAATTAGTATTTCTCAGTGTTTATATACTTATATATTTTTTTTATATATATATATAAAATTGTTTAAATGTAAAAACTCAGAATTTTTACCTTCTTTACCTTTAATATTTTACATTTGATTTAAAGAACGCATGTCCTGACAACTGATAACGGTAAGTAATGTTTGTGCGTAACAAATTAATACGATATAAAATTTATCTACATTGCATTATCTCACAGTCGATATAAAGGTTTAACGGACGTTGCTTTAAGTAACAATATAATTTTACTATACATAGGTGTGTACATTTAGTGCCTATTGTGAGTAAATTAATTGATTGATTAATAACTTTCATCATATACAATTTCAAAATTTCTAATTAATTTAGTTTGTTTGAAAACTGCTTTTCCTTTGTTCTACGACGCATGTTCACACGTATATTAATTGTTATCAGTTTAAAATTATCTGATACTTCAAGTCAAAAAATAAAAACTACTTTTTATTATTTGTTTTCGCAATTATTATTTAAAAAGTTATTTAAATTGTTCTACTATTCTTCTAATATTATTATTATAAAAATTGAAAATTGAATTAGGAATATAGTAGACGTGGTGATACTTATTTGTGGTTTTCTCCATCTTTTTCTAATTAATACTGATAAGAACAAATAGATAAGAATATTTAAAGTTTATTTTTAGGGAACTGCCAAACAACTTCAATATAAAACAAACTAAAATAAATATATAAATACCAATTTATTACCAACTAGATACTGGTAAAAATAAAGTAAGTATAGTAAAAACTACTTAACATTAAAGAATTATTAAAATATTTATTATTAATGTTTTTATTATGGTTTTCAGGCTACAAGGCATCTCCAGTCAATATGATGTCAACTTTCATATCAACAAGTTTAACAAGCAACGATATCTGTAATTTGTTGTTATAATATTTCTTATAATATAAAATAAAACTTTTTTGTCGTTTCATTTTCCTGACTTTGTCACAAATTAAAACAAAAATACACAAAAATCTAAAACAAAATAACAAATTGAAAGGAAAATATGAATGATTTTTACTTAATATATTATATTAAATTTACATATTATCTAATTTATAGTTTATTTATCAATAAGATAAAATAATTCATTTTTCCTCTTATCATTTTTATTAAATTTTTTTTACCTCCCTAAGATACACATGTTTTCATATCAAGTACTAGGAAGATAATCAATCAATAAACCAGTTTCAAGTGGACATCCTTTATTATGAATTATATCATTTATTACAGAAGTTTGATTAACTAATATTCACATATGCAATTGTCTGATTAATCATAATTCTTATCTCATAAAAATTTAATTTAAATTAGGAAGCTTGAGTAAAAAATCATGGTCATTATAAATGTAAGGATATTGATCTAAAAAAATTTCGAGTACAATGTAACGAAATTTACCCCTAAAAAGTCATTATAAATAATTAACGAGAGATTTCGAGTACGAAGTTTAAGATTTCCATGGTAGAATATTTTGTATATTGAGACAAATAAAAAAACTGAATTAAATGGTATTATTTTTAAAAAATTGAACTTAGTAAATATTATCAATAAAGCAATTAAAAAATAATCACTTGTTTGGTTTATAAGTAAGATGTAAGATGACTAAATTTAAACTGCAAAATGTGCAAATAAATTGTATTGTTCTAATTAAATTGTAAAAATATTTTATTTAAATTATATTCAAAAATTTTCAAGAAAAACCATCTAATTCAGTTTGTCTTAAAATAATAAATAATCATTTAAGTCTAACGTAGTTTCTTATGTTCAGTCAGTATTATTTAAAAAATATGATTATACATATTTTAAATAATTAATATGTACATGTTTATACATCAATAGAAAATAAAATAAAATATTAATAGAATATAAAAAACTAGATTTTGAAACTTAATCTAAAACAGTTAAAGGTGACGAAGCAGTGACTTTATCACATATTCAATGACTTAATCTCAGGGTGGTAACTTAAAAGATACTTGTTTGTCAGCCCAATTTATATAACATCAACGGAGAAGAAACTTAACACTGAGAAGGCGGCTCCAATAATCCCAACATAAATCACCAATACGTGGTAAGCACATTCTGTTTCTTCTTTTGGCACCAAACTGAAACAAAATCATTATTTATCTGTCAGTGTTGTCGTATTTTATAAAATCAATTTAATATTCAAAATACGAGTAATAAATTTCAGTTCAACTATATTTACAGTTATAATTAAAATAACTAATAAAATTACGGTACGGTATACTTTAGTACTTTTAATTTATCAATTTCAGGACAATTAATTCCCTTAATGCACGTCTAGGTTTTCTCCACTTCATTTATTTTTAGAAACATTATAATATGGTAAAAATAACTAATATAGTCAATATTTAATTGTCAAGTACCTTTTGATATCTTATCTTACCTATTGGTTATTTTACTGTTTGTTTCTAAATTACTATTTTTTAAATATAATGGTAATTTGTTTTTTCAAAACAATTTTATATTTATATATGCCAATATCTACCTAATGAGACATAAAAATGTTTTTCGTATTACTATTTTCTACCATGTAAAAATAAATTAATTCATTTCCTTCAGAAACTAAAAGAAATTACAGCAATAATTTGTCCTATTTTTGGTATTAAAATATCCTGAGAATATTTGTTAATCAATAATCAATTTTAGGCTGAATAGTTTTGTTTAGAAGATGTAAATCATTACTTAATGCATTGTTTTTAGTAATGTTTAATTATTTTTTACTGGGATGTAAGTTTAAGCAAATTTTAATTTCCTCTGTTTTAATGTAATTTTATTTCAAATAAAAATTTACCAAGATTTTAAAAATAATTATTAAATATTTAAATAATCATCTCAGACACTTACTAGCAATGAGTTAAAATTATAAAAAGATAAAATATAAAAATGCATTAAGTATAATATGCATTTTTAAGAGGGAATGTTACGAACTTGATAACTGTGATTAACACATTTTATAGATTAAATTAAAATCGTTTGTAATGCGTAATGTTAAAAAGAATATAATAAAATTTTTAATGTAGGTATGTAATATGAAATTCGAATACAAATTAATAATTTATACACATGGCTAAATTCGAATGCACAAATTTATGTACCTAAATAGCCACAACGTTTGTTTCTATATCATTTATCTAGAATATTTGCGTCTGAAGTACCCAATACGACTCTATCGCTAATTATACTTGTACTTTGTTTTTTGCGAATCATCTCTTATAAAAAATGATTAAAATGATTACTCACAATTTTAGATGTAACAAAACTCACCTGGGTATGCTCATAAAAGCTAAATTAAAGAAGTAACCACTGGACAAGCCAAAGACAATCACTATAATAATGTATTGGTAATCGTGGTTGAATATCACAGGCAGATGATGTCTTGGTTGTGCGTTGCACATCATGAAGAATGGCACGAAAATAACCATACGTAAAAACATTATTATTGTAATCAGGGTTCCATTCAAAGTCTGCAACAATCAATCAGTAAATATTGGTGTCTATTCTAAGGTTTCCATGACGTACTTTATTAATTTTAGATGAGATTGTCCTGCCGAGAAAATCACACACGTTGTTCAACAAAAACGTTACCACGGGCACGAAATACAGATCTACAATTCAGTCAAAAAAAATCATTTTTCCCAACAACTTTATTATGGCTACGCACCACTCCACGGTCCAGATCCTGCGTATTCTGACTTGACCAACGAAGTAATGGACGGACTAGTAACAAGTTGGGCTATGTACAAAAACAAAATAATAACGATGCTGGACCAAATCAGCTTGGAGTTCTCAACGAACTCTTTAAATCCAACGCTCTTTTTGCATTTGGGCTTCGCGAAGGGCACAATGAAGTGCTTGTAGTAGGTGACACGTTCCGTGAAGCTGTACAGGACCATGGCGAAAAGCATGACGGCACAGCCGGATATGAAGTAGATTAAGGCGCTGGTTGTCGTCGACGTACCTATCGCCAGCGAAATGATTTGCAGGATGGAATTGAAAATTCCTGCCAGACCTTCGCCGGCCAGGAACCACGCCACCGACACCTGAGGGAACTTCGATATTATTTCGAAGATGCTTATTCTGTATATTGCTCTGGCAGCTGAAATTAGTCATCGGTAATTTATAGTTCATTTTTTTATTTGGGGAACACTTACAGTTGATTATTGTTATGAGGAGCAAAGATAACATGTAAAACCATGTTTGCCCTACAATCAATAAACAGATTAACGTTGTTATGTCGGTTATTAAAATTATTTAAGTCAAACAAATGACCAAGGAAAAGTTTTATGTGCCAAAACTTACATGAATCAGTGTCGAGATTGATAAATATGGTAGAAATGACAAAACACATGAGCATAAGTCCTATGGCCACGTAAACTCTAAGTTTTGCTTTTACGTGATGTCCATAAGTGGTGGTCAACAAAACGAATATAATTAAAGGTACATTTGTGGCAATTGTAGTGGCAGCAGCAAAATGCGATTGTAAAGATGTTCGATTCTGAGTATTGTTGTATTCTTCTTGTGACGTATCTCTGAATTTGTACATCCAATACTAAAAACAATAATAATTAAATGGCATGTGTACAAGTGGAAGTAAATTCTAAGATCTTATCTTAAATATAAATAGTTGGAATTGTTTTTTAGTGTAGTTAATGTATAATTTTGTATAAGAAAATCATTCGAGTTAAGGTTTTTTACCTTGACAAGCACATTAGATTACAGATCAATTTTATCTACAATAACGTGTTTATTCGAGTGAAATATTTTACATGATTGAGTACTTAAATTGAAGTGTTTAATTATAATTAAATCTGAGGATCCCGATTAATTGTTTATTAAGACAAAAATACTATTGTCTATTCTGTCTCATATTGCCATAATTAAATTTACATACAGTAGATATTTTCTAAGACACATGGCTGATTGACTCACTGCAATATTTATAGAAAAAATCACACAACTTTTATTAAAAATCCTGTTTGGTGATAATATAAACATATTCACGTTGATTATTTATCACTTCTTTATTTGTGAAATATGGGTGTGCGTATGAAAATTGATTGCAATATCCAAACAATTTCGTGCGATTTGTTATATTATTAACCTCATTATAAACATTAATGACCACTAATGATTAATATTAATTATGACTAAAATCTATACATATTTCGAATATACCTAGAAATATAAATATTGTATTATTAAATGAATCTTATGAAATGAATTTTATAAATTAAATATTAACCTATTACATTGAATAAATATAGTAAAAGATATAAGAATGCAGATGAAGGTTAATTGTTTGTATTGTAATTTTAAGTGTGTCAAATATTACAATTATCTTAAATATTTTTATTGTATTTAAAGTTGATACTTCTGATGATGGTTTCCTCCAATTAACAACAAGAACAACGCAAGTGCTTGTTAATATACGTATAAATAAATATATTTTATCTACTTTTTCATGAAATTAAAATAAATTAATTATTAACATTATTCAATAAAAAAACATTGAATTTAATAAAATCTGCCTCGAAAAGTAGATAATAAACCTTATGAAAATATTATTTTTTGTTTCTAGTTATAGGATAAAATAATTCATAAAAATTTGACATCAGATTATGGAAAATAAATATTGTAAATAAATTTAACTTACATCGTTTGCTGTGGTGAAGAACGTCAACGGAACGAAATGGACTAAACCCATTGTAAAAAAGAGAATTCGGACTACGAAAAACTTATCTTTGATGTATTCTTTGGTCTCAGGTTTGACGTATCCATTTTTCTCAACACTGAACACCCCTAAAGTCGTATCACAATTTGATTTAACTCTTAAATCCCGAAGCTAAATTACGTACCTTCTTTTTCTGTAGTTGTACTCGTAAATACCGTCGGCATATTAAAATCAAATAATTAGTCAGTCCTATCACACTATTAAACACTAATTTTAATTATTCATACAAAAGGCAGTAAAACGATATAAAATCATTCTTATCGCAACATTCGTTATTACAATCAACTACTACTGACATATAAATAATTAGGGAAACTCTAAACAGATTTAATATTTATTTTAAATCAGATCGAAACTGCGAGAGATAAATCACTTAAGATAATACCGTATGCATATATGATTTTTGAATATCAAAACTTGGGTGTTTTACTATTGACAATCACTTTACGTTATCTAATTAACATTTGCGCCAATATATATATACCACATATACATTAAACAAATTCCGTAAATTAATTAAACATATTTACCACATATTTATATGTGTGAAAATTTTGATATAGATTATTCAAACATATCTTTTTCAAATCAATTTGAAAATTAATTGTCGACAACGATAATTTTAAATTTTATTCGAATAATTTAAAACTATTTCCATAGTAGAAACCGCAACAATAGAAATTTTCTAATAATCTAATTGTTAACGATATTAATGTATGAGAAATTCGATTTAGTGGTTACTGAAACAATTCTAATTTATGTTGTATGATTTTATAAACCATATTGACCACACAATGAATACTAAAGAAATTCATATTTTATGCAGTTTGAATAAAATGACGTATGAATCATTAATTTCAATTTTTAATTATTTTATCATTCCCGCAAATCCACAAAAAGTTGTCTATATAATTTTATATTTGTATATTAGAACTTTTTTATATTGTTTATATTTTGTAATTGGGCAGAAAAATAGATTTAATTCAAATCTTGTCCAGTCAGTATATAAAATATATTTTAATATTCTATACGATTTCTTATTTTTTATCTTAAATATGACGGAGATGTTACTGTGAAGGCACATTGAAATACAGTGGTCATTATTATGGCAACTCTTTTAAATTTAATTGTTTTAATTGTGCTGAAAAATTTTAGTTTTGAAAATGATTTCTAATTATTAAATCTGTCATATTTAATTTAACATTAACACTTTGCATAATATCTTTTGTGTTTAATAATTTTGGTCCATATCCGTGACATAAACTTGACTATTTTCTGAATATACTACAAGTCTATATACCTTCAAGCTTCTTGAATTATTGTGATGACTTCATTTAAATTCGTAAAATGTTTATGTCGATTTTAGTTATAGACGTGTTTCCCTGAGTTTCTATAGCATTGATGTCTAGAGATTGAAACGCACAAAACAAAACTGTATACTTTGTCATCGGGGTCGTTTCATGTTGAAATACATTTATTAAGACCACTATTTCTTCAATGTATGGCAGCAAATTGTTGTTTAATATATCCCTGTGCATAAATCAGTCTAAGAGGGTCTATAAAATCCCCATAAAAAAATTGAATCGTCTCCAAGTTTCGTAGATATAACCAACTTTTTGTGTATTTTGGTCCATATAAGATGTTTAACATAAGCAGAACCATCATTTTTTTATAAATTAAATTTACATTTTTCACTAGAAACTATTTGTCCCCACTATTCTGTGGTCCAATGAATGTGATTTTAAGCAAGTGAAAATTGTACTTCAAATTTTTAATTTTAGGTCTGTGGTCAAACAAACCCCCATCTTCTCACAAACCTTGAAGAAATTTCAGTAAGTCGTATTTTCTTCAGATTGACTTTAATTTCAGTTGATCGTTACCTTGGTCAGTTTCTCTAAATTTTTTAATAGTACGGTAAGCGATTAACTTATTTAACTTTTAGCCAACTTTTCTTGTTTCTCCTGATCTTGGTATCGCTGAAATATAATTTTTATTACAGTTTCACTTCGCTTTATGATTAAATAATTATAATAAGCAAAACACCGCTAGTAAACATAGATTTAAATTTACAGTGCAATGAAAGACCACAATGTAAAAAGTTGTCATAATATCTACTGAAAAGTAAAAAAGACAATGTTTTAAAGAATAAAATTAGATTAACCTGTTGCATAGCAGACACAACAATAACAGAAAAACAATAAAAATACAGATACTGGCATCCAATTTAATAAAACTAATTGAAAATTTATGGAACGATATCAAATTTTAATAATCTTAAAATACCAAAAAACATAAAATTTAAATGAATTTTGGTTATTAATCAAAGAGTCATGGAATTTAATTAGAAACGACCGTTGCCAATAATGTATTACATGTTCACATGTAGACATGTACATATCCTAATTAACATTAAATTGTGTATCTCGATAAATGTACCTGAGTTCCCTGTTCATTCCAGAATTATCAAGAGAAGTAAAATAAATGCGTTTAATTTATAATATTTAAATTCAATACACATATTTTGTACTTTTATTTATGTTTTCAATAATTATAATTTCTGTAAACAATTTTTTTAAATACCTTTATTGCATACCTTTTAAATACGTATTTAATTGTGGCTCGCGAAACATTTCAAATTTTGAAAAATGGCACGGACTATCAAAGAGTGACTAAGTTATGCAACCATGTTACATTACAAATTTAAAGCTTTTAGATTATTCATTTTTAAATCGGTCTGTCGTTATTAATAAATTACAAATAAGTTATTTAATCTATTTTATAAAAATGTCTTTAAAAGATATTCGGACCTTTTTTTGACATTTAACTATGGCAACATCGCAAATAAAGGCCTTGTGAAGCGCAAAGTGTCATGTACGTTCGTGATAAGCCCTGTCATCAATTAAAAATGCCAAACACATTGAGAGTCCGTTGTATTTTTATTGGCATGAATAAAACTCAGTCAAAATGAAACTGGTTGATAAAAATATCGACAAGGATGGTGAGGGGTAAGTGTTCAATTTACAACTAGTTATAGGTTATCTCACATGTAACACCTTTTCCATGTTCTATCACATATGTAACAAATTTTTCCTTAATTATACGATGTAACGATGCTAATGAAGTCGAAACCTTTTAATACCACACCTGTTTGTCATAGTTAATTCATGATAAATTGATTGTTTATGTTATTACAGTTCGATAACCCTCATCCCTGAGGAGCCTGAGGATATGTGGCACGCCTACAACCTCATATCAGAGGGTGATTCTGTCCGTAGCTCCACCATACGTAAAGTACAGTCAGAATCATCAACAGGCTCCTCCACTTCTAACCGAGTGAGAACAATGTTGACCATCAGTGTGGAAAACATTGACTTTGACACACAAGCATGTATGCTTAGACTTAAAGGCAGGAATATTGAGGAGAATCAATATGTTAAGGTAACTTATGAAAGTAGCAATTTATGACAGTGTTTGACCATTATTTGCTTGCAGATGGGTGCCTATCACACTCTAGATCTCGAAATGAACAGAAAATTCACCTTAAGAAAACCATTATGGGACTCAGTTTGTTTAGAAAGAGTGGAATTGGCTGTTGATCCCACAAAAAGTGCTGATGTTGCTGCAGTCATTATGCAAGAAGGTTTGGCACATGTGTGTCTCATCACATCCAGCATGACTCTTGTGAGGGCCAAAATAGATTGTAACATTCCTAGAAAGAGGAAGGGATTTGTGCAACAACATGAAAAGGTATTACAAATATAATATAATCATTAAAAGAGGGAACTTATTTATTTTCTCTTATAGGGTTTGGCAAAATTCTATGATAATGTTATGCAAGCCATTGTAAGGCATGTTGACTTCAACATTGTAAAATGTGTTTTAATTGGATCTCCAGGATTTGTAAGGGATCAGTTTTATGAGTATATGTTCAGGACTGCTGTAAAAACTGACAATAAGATACTGCTGGAAAACAAATCAAAATTCATGCTGGTTCATGCTTCATCAGGTTTCAAGCACTCCCTGAAAGGTACTAAAGACTAAACAATAATTAATCTGACTCTATTTCATTCTCTTTACAGAGGTGTTACAAGATCCATCAGTTATAAGCAAAATTTCTGACACTAAAGCTGCTGGAGAAGTGAAAGCTTTAGAAACATTTTATACAACCCTACAATGTGAGCCTGCCAAAGCATTTTATGGTAAAAAGCATGTGGAGGCAGCTAGTGAAGCTCAAGCCATAGAGACTCTATTAATTTCTGATAATTTATTTAGGTAATGTTTGTGATCTCTTCTGAAAATTGGAGACTAATTCTTTTAATTTTGATTTTCAGATGCCAGGACGTCAATCTTCGTAAAGAATATGTTAATTTAGTGGATTCTGTTAGAGAATCAGGGGGCGAGGTAAAAATTTTCTCCAGTCTTCACATATCAGGCGAGCGTAAGTAAAATGATGAAAACTTTATAAATCACATAATGAGTGAAATAACGTTTTTTAGAACTAGAACAATTAACCGGGATCGCAGCAATTCTTCGATTTCCCATGCCCGAATTGGAAGATGACGATAGTGAAGCTGAAGACTAAACTAAATAACTAAATTTATTTGCTAGCAATTTTGTTAATTAATTGAGGTCCTTTATAAAGAATATTTATTTATTCCAAGACACTTTATTTGTTGAATGTGTTTTATTTTTTAAATGGTTATTTAAAACGGTGATTGTTCCGCTAAATATTCGCAAATGGACCATATTTTAATTACTAATTGTTGTTTTAAGATATAATGTAACTATGTCAGTTTTAGCAAATTGTTGTTATTGATTTTATTTTCTCGCTCTGTATTATATTAAAGGTGTACATTGTCTCATTTAGAAAATGTACTTTCTAATTTATTTATGTAAAAACCAGATTATTTTAAGTAAGTACTTTATATAATAAAAGTGGCATTATAAAAGTTCCATTTTTATTTATCAATAAAACTACAACCTCTACAATATAAAATTATTTTTATTATAAATATACAGTAACAAACATTCATAACTCAATTCTTAGATTTCTTGGTTTTCTTCACTGTATTATTGGTAGGTTTCTGTTTCTTAACCTTTTTCTCTGAAACTGATTGTTTAGATTCATTCTTAACTGCCTGCTTCTTTGACTTCTTCTCAGCTGCAGCCTTTTCATCATGTAGTCGCCTTTTCTTGCGCAACAACCAAATCTCCTTTGCCCTGTCTTTCTTTCCTTCCATCATACTCTTATATAATTTCCTATGTTTTTTCTTTATCATCTTTTCTCTCAATCTGAACTCTTGTCTTTCCTGCCTATTCTTCTCCCATGGTACTTCTTTATAAACCTCTCCAGGTGTTACTGACAATTTGGGTTTCTGTAATTAAGATAGTTTTTTATAAAATCACCTAGAGAAAAGTAATAGTATACCTTTGATCCAGCAGCTTCTTCCTCCTCTTCATCATCCTCTCCTTCTTCTTCATCTTCCTCACCTTCACCTTCTTCATCATCCTCACCTTCATTTTCTTCATCTTCATCCTCTTCATCATCATCACCTTCTCCATTCACCTCCTGCTCATCCTTCTTATGCATCTGTTCCAAAAGGGAAGGATCCAACAATGCCCTCTCCTCTGGTGGAATGTACTGCTGATCTCTGTCCTTATCAATAAATGGTGATAAGTGTGGGGGTAGAATTTCGCCCATAAAATATTTGTTAACTGGCAACAATTCCCTTGCATTAACACAGTCAAACACCCATTGGGGTTGAATGTAGTACCGTGAAATATAGTGCTTGCTCATTGACTGCCTGTCAACTATCTGGTGAGTGATGGATTCGTCATTTTCGTCAAAAGTAGCGCCTACAAAAAGGGTCTTGTCCCAGGAGACTTCACCTCCAAAACAACGAATAATGAATACCAAAGGTTCCCTTGGTACTTCTCTGTTTAAGAAGAATTTTTTGCCTTTAAAAAGTGTTTTTAATCTCTTGATTTTCTCTTGTTCTTTCTTAAGTTCCTCAATTTTCTCCGGACTTTCTTCGGTGTTGAAGTTGTCTATTTCTACTTCTTCTTCCACTGTTTCATTTGAACTTTTTGACAATGGAAAATTGAGTGCTGCAATTCTTTCAGCCACATACACATTTTCATCAACCAGTGCTTTTTCTGCTTCTGAGGGTGCAGCTAAAGAGAATTTTGGTGGATAATACAAATTCAACCAATGGTAGAGTCTAAAATTAATAAACCCTAACATAATTGTGTAAAACTCAACAAATGTGGACATAATTTTAAAGTCAACTTCTGCTCTTTGCTGCGGTTCAAATGCAAAATGATGTGGAACAATCCAAGTAACAGTTTCACCCTTAATTTCAGCTTGGAAGTAATACCCTTTAATCGATATGAAAACCTTCCTCAATGCTTTAGCTTCAATGACAGCATGCAAAAATTCCATGGTTAATCTTTGACAAAGTGCAGACTGATCTCTTGGCACATGTTTAAGTGAAGGGAAAGTGCTGAACAAGAAGCACAAAGTGAGACAATCATCCAAGTCTCTCAAAGCATCAATAAATGTTGGATATCTTTCTTTAACTATATGATCCAGCTTAAGTGTAGGATGATTGTTCAAGTATCTGTTCAATTTTTCAAAATCTCTAGTCGCCCTGGCACGTCCTACTTTCTTGTTGAAAATCTTATAGTCACGAAGCCTCCAAATGATGGGTTCATGGAGCAAAAATTGTATGTCTTTGACATGGTACAACGTTTTTATTCCAGTGTGGCCCTTCTGTGCTCTCTTCCTATTACGGGGCTCTCTGGGGTAGATGCCTTTTATGATGCATAAACGTCTGAAATCCTTAAGCGACAACTGCAGTTTTTTCAGCGCTTGCTTGCGCGACATAAACTGCGCTCCTTCACCTGTTGAATACTGAAAACGTAATAGAAAGTTAGCTAAATAAAGCTACTAGACACTAGTAGTTGCTTTTACCTTCTTTTTCTGTTTTGCGACCATTGTAAACAAATTTTTACACTACACTATTCTGAAACCATAACACGTGCGTTTGAGGTTATGGATAAAAGGACCACATAGAAAACATTACAAATTCTTCTTCTTCTACTCTAGTGATAATGTCATAGACTGATGCCTACCGACTAATCTTTATTTTTAAATTATTTGCTAAATTAAGATTAGATCTTAATAGTAATTAAAGATTTTAAAAATAAACTATTTTAGATACATAATTAATAAAAAAGCATGCAACAATTCTACTAATTGAATTTATAGATCACCTTGCCACAATTTTGTTTGTTTCATTTTTCACTGATAGATGACGCCATATGTGTAAAAAATTCACATACTTCCATTCTGTAAAAGTCTTTGAATACATTCAGATACCTACTACTTCTACTATTTTTATATATTTGAAATACATAAATATATAATACATTAATTGCATTAATTAACATACCAATTTGTAACTCATTGCTTAAAAAATGTGAAATGATTTAGATAAAGTTAATATTCAATTTTTAACCATCCTTTGGAAAATAAAGAATAAAATATGTTAATTTACAATGAAGCAGATAATTTAAATTTCCAGTTTAAATAGAATTAAAAATATTTTCATGTTTATTTTATTTTTTATGGCGTGATATACATTATATCATTCATATTTGCATTTGAGCAAAACATGTCTCAAAACTGCTAATTTTGGTGGTGGTTCTGTAATATTGAATGGTGGAATATTAGTTTTATTACTGGGTTGAGAGTTCTATAGTTGATGCAATGTGACATTTGTAATGAGTTAGGAAAGGACAATAATCAGTACATTAATTTATTATTAATGTAAATCATCATCATAATAAAGTTTTAGGGAATTGTATAAAAAGACATTTTTACATAGAAAATAATATTTATTGCTTAACTTCGCATTAATAAAGTACAAAATTAAACCTAATTGACTAAGTATGACTTAAAAATAATTCTTCCTCTAAAGTTATATATACAAACAAAACTGTATAAACAGAACTTTGGTGTTTTCCAGCTATCACAAAAATACATACAAGTCCCAAAGATGTTCATTCCTGAGAAACCTAACTAGTCGTAAATATTAAAAGTTTCCATTGTAAAACTTTTAATATTCTATATATACAAAATAAACAGAAATTCAGACGCGTCCAAAATTAAAACTAATTTCTTATGATGATCTCTTGGAGATCTGCAAACTTTAAAAGTTAGGTTATAAAGCCACTTTGTTAGGTTACACAAACCCACATTATCCCGAAGTAAATGAACTTTTAAGTAGTATTTATAGGTGCCAAAATATACAGTCTTAAACATAAAATCAAATTGAATATAAATATTTATAATTATATACACTTTGTACATTATGAGATCAAAACAAAAACAATTTTTTAAAAATAAAAAAAAAACAAACAAAAACAAATAGCCTAAACGGCCACAATTTTGCTGGGATCGACTTTAACTCTAATGAACATTGTGTCATCCTTCATGAAGTGTCTCTTTTTGAGCATCTCATGCGAGACGAACTTGGGGAACCCGAATCCCAAGGAATCTGGTTCTTTGCTGGGTCTCTGGAAATTCTTCCATGTTGGATCTGGAATGAAGCTCTCCACGATATTGCAAGCTTTCTCCGGACAAGTCGATTGGTCAAACAGTGTAAAGGACACTGAATGGGCAAAAGGCCATCTTAGAAGAGCGTCGTACTCCCCTGGTAAGATTTTGATGTAGACGGAGATGTGGGAATTTTCACCGGCTCCGTTTCCATTTGGAAATAGAGAAGCCTGGAACAAGACAAAACAACAGTTAGCAACAGTTTTACCATAAGTAATGTATTTTTTTATGAAATCAAAATGGTATTGTTAAGAAAATTACCTGTAATTTGTATCCATATTGACTAGTATAAAACGGAGGAGACACCAATTCCATGCCTTCCTTGTTCTTGGCCTCGGCCATTTTCGCGGAGAAATCGCTGATCTTCCAGATCAGAGTTCCCGAATAGTTCAAGGACAATCTAGAGAGCGCACTCTTCAACGACGTAATCTGATGCTGCTGCTTGGACACCATGCTGCACATCAAAGTGAGATGTTGCTGGCAGTTCTCCTCCAAGTGCTTCTCCATGTTGTATCTGGGTCCCTTGAATCTGCAGCCCGCCTCTTTGAAACTACAGGCGAGCACCGAGACCGTGCATTCCTCCTTCAGGTGCGCCTCCAGTTCCTCTCTGGCCAGGACGTTGACGTCGCATCTGTTGGGACAAGAGACGGGAACGCGGCCGCACTTCAAGTGGTGGGCGGCCAGAGTGTCGGCCACGAATTCCTTGCTGCAATATCTGCAAGGCAGGAGTCTTTTCACACAGTCCCCGGCCTTGTGTTGGCTCAAATGTCTGCGGTGGACTTTGACACCGCACTTATTTTCACAGTACAACGGTTCGTAGCCGCAGTTTCCGACGTGGTTCTGTAACGAGAAAATATTCGTTTAAATACACGAACGGGTTATGTTCCCACATAATTCTGCGGCGTTGAAAAAATGATTGATGTCTCGGAGATTGTAAACAAACTGTGTTATGTGAATGGGTTAAACAGATACGGCAAAAAGTCTTTCATTAAGGCTACTGGTGGGTGCACATGGCCCTGTTTTATGCGTTTATATGATTTATAAATAAAAAGTGTTTACATTTTATACTTATATGTTTAGAAAAGGGTCTTAGTTTTATATACAATCGGGGAGGTTATCTAAAAGATTTCTGTTTTAAATATGAATGTGGAAAGGATCCTTACCTCCAAGGTGTGACCGGTGAATTCTTTATTGCAAAATTCGCATCTGGTTCTTCTTTGTGGGCATGTGTATTTCAGATGGTCCTCCATGAGAACCCTGGGGATTTGGGCGCCGCATTTGCTGGTGCACGGTATGGCATCATGTTTGCACGTATTTAAATGACCCTGTAATAAATGTTACCAATTAGTAAACTATATACAATAAAATTATTGTGAGTTATTAATAGTGACAGGTAGAAATGATATTTACCTTGAGTTTTCTTAATTCATCGGACCACTTGCATCCTTCTTTGTGATGGATGCAGTAGACAACTGAGCTCATAATCGCCTTCTCGGACTCGGGATCGGGATAGATCTGTAAAGAAAAGAATATCTTTAGCTTCCGGTTTACTAAAAGGCCGTGGAAATTGTATGATTTAAACAGTATGCAGATGATGTTAAAATATAATAGACAATGGAAATTCGCCATTATTGAAACTGTTGTACAATAATGGCTTTCGGTTCAACCATCGGTGTTGTACAGTTACACACTTAAATAAACAAAACATTCTCAGGTGCAATGCGTCAGATAATACTATAAAAGTTGATAGATTTATGAAATGAGGTAGCGTTACACATTTAATAAGGAAATGAACTGACAATCAATGTTTCACCCAGTTATTCTGTAATCAACGTCAAATGGCAAAAATTAATTACATGACTTTCCCCAGATCTTCAACCGATTCGTACGTGGAAGAACAAAACGGAGAAAACATCGGATTAGATAACGTAACAGCGTGCATTGTTTTCCCCTCAGGAATATTCAACATTTACAATTTCGACATGCAAAACAACTGAATAATAAAAACAATGGGCTGTTTAATAATTTTCACCGGTAGTGGTTTATAATCTTCACTAAACGCTTCCTCACTGGGTCAATACACTCGAACTTGGTAAACTGCGGTCGAAAAATATGCGGGACAATGGGCATTTTAAATAGTACGGCAGATGTTTCCTTCGAAAATTTGTGGCCTTTGTGTCCGTTGATCGTAGAAAAGTATCAGAAATGGTTCAGGTCCCTTGAACATTCATTTTTTATGGCGAAACAATGTTTGGAGGAGATGTCGTTCCGGGTGTTATTCTTGATTGTACAATAAATGGTACCGTAGAAATTATAGTGCTGAACTTTTAATAATCTTGTGATTTTTATTTAAATACGTCGTACCCTCCGGCTATTACCGCCAGCATAAAACTTATCAAACATCAAATTCCTCAGAGTCGGTTACATAAATTATATATCTAAAGTACCGCTTGATAACATACCGGGGTTCGGTCAGTAGTAAATCGTATCAGAAATACCGGATGTAGGTTTAATAGACGTTCAGATTTTGCTTCATTCACATGGTGTCGCCTCAGAGGTCAACACCATGAGATCACAGTTGTGAAGCTCAATTCGCCGGCAATAAACAATGTTTTTATGGTTCTAACTTGACCCAAATTACGTATTTTGCTTTCTCCGACTGATTGCTGTTGCGAATGTCTCATTTCTGGCACCAGCTGACAAGTGAACACTTATTTTGGTAACGATCGACGTTCACTTGTTTACACCATCCCAAGATATGCCCCAAGTACAATTTTCGCATTTTGCCAACACAATAACAAGATTTCGAACACAAAATGTGACGGCACTTAAAATTCCTCGACTAGAAATTGTGAGACTTTTGCCCACGCGCCGCTCAACAACATTAATCTGGTGAATCCACCGGTGGGCGTAAGTCCAAGTTTGGATTTTTAGCCCATTAGATATTGGCACACCTGCTACTTTGCACCGGGAACATAAAAAAGCGATTATTTTTCCTGTTTATTGTCGCCGACCGACCTTCGCCGGGCGTATATGGATGAAGAAAATTAATTAGGAGCGATGTGACATTAAGTGATTTTCGCAGAAAGTTGATTTTTAAAATTCTCACGATTATTTTTTAATTAGGCATACTTTATGGGCTTGTTAATATGTTTTAATGTCTTCAAATTCTTGCCATATTGACAACATATTCCCATATTCGTGTTGGGAAATTATGAATAAAGTTCACCTCATTTAATTCATAACAAATTTCATGGTTCATTTTCTGTTACTTAATAATGTGTATGTTTAAGTCACGGATTGAATACAATACAAAACAAATTTGTATCAAATCTTGAGAAATATTGAACCATTGACGACGAACATTGGAACTATTAATATTCCAACTAAATGGTTATGATTGTGTGAGATTCCCGTAAATTATGGGTAATGATGTCTTGCATAATGAACAATTAGTAGTCTTCAAAAAGTCAAAGTCTTCCCACTTCCAGGTCATGTAAAATGCATCTGATCCCACACACTAATTGCATTCCACTAAAAATCGTAATTATTTTCTAACAACTTCAAACCTTCCAACCCACTCACTGAGGGTTATTCATTGTTGACTGTGAGAAATTTCAAGAACCGACACATATACAGGATGTCATGGATTTTTGGACACATCCAAACCCATTGTGGCCCTCCGCGACACGCACCACATTTCTTCAGGGTGGCGTGTTTATTTTCGTAAATCCCCGGTGGGAACACACCAAAATTACGATCGTTTAATTTGTTCGATTGTGAAAGGACGTGGTCGAGTAGTTTTGTAATGTTTCGACTGTTACGGCAAAAAGTTGCTGAATGGGAAATTAAACAGGTTCTAGAAGTGACACTGCAACATTTTATATTTCATTCTTTCGTTCACAAATATTCGGTTTTAGATCAAATTCGCTCGATTAATCCGAATCGCATTTCTCGCACCTATCACAGGAAACATTACCCACTCGATACCGAGAAACGGACGTTTTATGATCTTGGAAATCGTTGTGCATTTTAAGGTGTACGTTCGACGTAAAATATTCCTGACCAGTGAGTAGCCGGCCTATCGGCCCGAACGGATGTGAGATCGGAATTATACTTGCAAATGAATCGAGAATAATCTCCCAGTATCTGACAGCAGTGTTTGTTTCTAATATTTATATTGCCATCGAACGAGATTTGCAAGACAAGAACCGGGTTAATGCTGGGCTGGTTAGTGGCGATAGTGGATTCTACCGTTGAGTCCCAGTTACTCACATGATTTTTTGGAAAAAAACATCAATTGTTTTTTATATTTTTGTTGTAATTAGTTTCAATTCATTGAGACAAAAAACGCTAGTGAATGCAGGTTGGCCATGTTTTATAAAAGGTTTTGAAGACAATTTTAGTCAGTAACCTTTTGTTCGTGACAATTTGTAAAAAAGAGGTACAAGAAAAACTAATTTTTAAACCTTTGGTAATCATCGAGAGAGATTTGCAAGTCAAGAACCGGGTTAATGCTGAGCTGGTTATTGGCGATAGTGGATTCTACCTTTGAGTACCAGATACTCACATGATTTTTCGAAAAAATGTGTTTTTATATTCTTATTGATAATTAGCTTCATTTTTTTTTAACAAAAAACGTCAGTGTAAGAAGACATTGACCATGTTTTATAAATGTTTTGAAGACATTGTTAGTTCGTATCTTGTTGTTGGTGGCAATTTTAAAAGATGAGAACCAAGAAAAAAACTTTTGACAACCTTAGAAAGAACACATCATCAAACTAGGGATGAAGACTTGATTTTTAAGGAAACTTTTGGCACTTTATTCTAATTCTGACAAATCAATGGGTTTGTGTTCTTAAGAAATGTGACGCAAGATCCCGAAACTTACTTGGCTGACCTCACTCATGTTGTTGTTCATGATGGTGTTCATCTCGTTGTTCTTGGTCAACGAATTGTTGCTGGGTGTGGGGGTGATGGTCGGACTGATCTGGTGAATATTAATGTTATCCTTTGAACCCTTATTGGGGCTAATCCTGGCTGGGAAACTCAATGTCTTTGTCCACTGTGCCAAACTGCGAACCATTTTATCGTATCGGAATCCGTGTAAACGGAAATCACACAATCACCAAAAAATAGTCACTTCTTGCACTCTTGCACCGGAACGTTACGATGTTGCTTGTGTCGCGTCTCGCGTCGAATTGTTTTGGAATCTCGACATCCGACCGGCCTTTCAATGGCCTTTCCCCCACCACGCCGGAGCCTGGCATGAAAAACAGCTGTTCGCATGAAATTGTGCGCGAGGTGGGAGTGGATGGATGGCTTTAACGTATTTTTGTCCTGCGGCGTGTCCTTTGTCCTGGCTTTACAACCGGACATTTGGCCAACGTCAAAACGTATTGTGTAGTCGACCTTTTTGCCTTTTTCAATCATCCAAACCTTCAATCGTGGCTCCTGATTGATTGATTTATTTTCGGACCGTTTTGAGATGAGCCGTTAATTACAGGATTATGTAAAGTGAATGTGTTCGCGTCGTTTCCTCAAGTCATAACAAGTGACTGACTTGTTTGGACTTGTATATCCGGCGTTGGTCGGAATGTGCGCTCCGTAAACCAGTTTTCATTCATTTTACACTTAATTTCAGTTTTGTTTTGAGGATATGTAATTTATTTACACAAGACTCGTTTGATGGTTTAACGGAAACGTAAATGAATTTTGCACCATTCACTCAACCATCTCCGATTTATTATGGCTTTTAAACTGGTGATTATTGGAATTTAATAAGTAAATTAATTGAGTCATTTCGTCCACTTGTATGACTATTATTAAATATTTGTTTAAGCAATGAACCAGGAACTGCACGCTAGAGGAAATTACTTCCAAGCCGTTACCAATATAATTACATCAGAAGTGATTTGGGATTTACGCGTTGCCGGTTTCATTGCTCCGATTATCAAAATTTTCGTAACCCAAATTAAACAATAGATATCAGGTGCGTGGAATGTTTGGTCTTAGCGTCTTGTATATTTATCGTCGGCTTTTTAATAGTGCTAACAAATCGTGGAATGTTAACTTCTGCTTCCGTTAAACTGAATTCGGGTTCAAGGAATTGATGATTTTGTTTATTAGAACTTATTGGACACCAACTGCTGCTTCCCAATCCACTTCAATAATGGCAAAGAATTCGGCATCCATCAATGACATACCAAAACAGCGTAAATCAAAATATTAAACAAAACTCAACCAACACATGCTCGAAATCGATGGACAATAGACCACGAGCCATTGTAAAATAGTCGACAATGGTTCGTTGAACAAGTAACAGGATCTGGTAGGATTCAATGGTTTCTAAAGAGTGAACGTCAATAAACACTGGTATTCGTATTGTCTTAATACAACATTATAGGAATATTTATGTTGGAAGCGCGAAACATTTCCGAAGAAATTGTTCAACACATTTCTTCAAACTTGGATGTTAGGCGAGTGTGATTTGAATTCGAGAGTGCTGGTAATATGGGAAACAATTCTATAGCTTCTGGAGGTTATATTAACAGGAATTTAAACATTTGTGAAGGACATATTGGAACTGATAGTTCAGATCTTGTTTTTGAATGACTTAAAAACACAGAAGGGAAAGAGTAATAAGTAATTAAGTAATATTTAATGTGATAACAAATCTTAATGATTACCATCTGTATTATTTGTTATGATTTCTAATCATCCTTATCTGTATCCGTTTTGACCACAACAATACACCCTCATAACTACTAAAGACTTAACCAATAAGCCTTTGTTGTATTCTTAATTGTTGTACTCATCTCCAGTCAGGCAAACAAACCAACAACTAATTATAGTCCATCCAAAATACCAAATAAATAAATGTGAGCAATATTAACCCCCAATTACCCACTTGATATCGGTTTATACCTAAATTACAAATATGGACGTGAGAAAAGGGTTCGATGGATATGTGGCAATTAGAGAACATCAAGAGGGTCGAACACATAATGAATTATACAATGCAAGCCGTGTCATATAATTAAACGTGAGTCATCCACGATTGCGTCCCCCTGAAACTGGTTTCGCGGATCGGTTCTTTGATCTTGAACAATATGATGGTCCTTTCGTGTTTGGATGTAGCCGAAAGGGATAGAACTGACGGCGAATTGTCCCAAGAATGATTGTGTGGTGAAGACAATTAAATGGAGCTGAATGTGTAGTTGACAGATCCAATTTGGCAAGAATTTTATCGTTGCAATCAGATTGATACTGACAGACAACCGAAGGGAGTAAAAGTGAAAGTCGGAATGAATGTTCCTCGGTGACTTTAGCAAACATTAAATTAGCTAGACTTGGAAATTGGAAGATATACAATATACAATGAGAAGAGCGGCTATTTTTAGTAAATTACGGGATTATGGGCAAATGGTGTTATCATGTAGTGTGCGTGAACTAAACTCGCAAATATTTAACTTTATGATTATCGTTACTAAGTAAACACGCCTCTTGAGTATGCAAAACAGCTGCCCAAATAAAATGGCCAATGATAGTTTTGTAACTATAAAAATTAAAAAGGTTAAACGTGTAAACGTGTGTTCAATTTTCTGGAAAAAAATCCATAATGGTTTTTCTGTGTTCTATGAGTTTTACTTAATTCCTCCTGATTTACAACTTATTAAAACTAGTCAATGGGGCTCTTCTTGAACGTCCTCCGACTCGTTTCAAGCCAGCAACAGGTCGATTCTTGTTGGAAAAAGCGGTTGTGGATGTTTACGTGATTTCTTTTTTTCTCTTGTTTGTTTGGCGTCCACGACATTACGAATGCAGGGCGAGGCGTAGTCGCACAAAGTAAGAGTCCGATCTTGTCGAATCCTGTTAGCGGGCCGGTTACCTTGCCCGAAGGCCGATCACTTCACTGAAAACGTCGTGATTAACCTAGAGACCCAAAACGCCGTCTGACGTTTCGTACTCTATTGTTATCCCGTGGCAAATGATGGTGTCAGATGACGATCGACACTATTTTATTTATTCGATCCATTCAATTTTATGGGAATAGAAATTATGGGATGGAAACGGTTGGTGCATATTAAGTGCAAGTATCATTAAATAAAAAATGTTTTTTGTCCGTACAAAGCCACATAAATCACAACGTTTACGATCCTTTGTCAGTGACGAATTTGTGAGAGGCCTACCTGGAGCAAAACGGCTGTTGATGGACCCATTTTTTAATAGGAATTAAGTGATGAGGCAATTAACGGTAATGCTCGCACAGAAGTGTCGTTTTCTATTTGAATGTCTTTCGATAAGATTACCGGAGTTGGGTAATGGGCATATCAAGAACATTTAAAAGACTTATTAACATCCACTTTTAAGCCTCCGTAACCTCATAATCAAGGATTAATTTAGACTCAATAATCAAAATAATCTAACAATTGCGACTTGTTAATGCAACCTTTCAACAAACAATTAGGTAATACTAGTAAGTGAATATTAACAAGGCTAAACATATTTAATCTGGTACGACAATAAACTGAAGAGTAGGTTAAGTGGTTTACAATGTTAGGCCTCAATAAACTATAATGTACTTTTTAATAACACTCAAATTATTCCTAGCGGCAACGACAAAAGTGAAAAAACGAATCAGCAAATCGGAAACGATTGTTGCACTTTTTACTTCAATAAGACTTTCTAATTTTCCCCGTTTTTCCATGTCCAGCTTTCTAACGTTATTCTTGATCTTTTATTTTTAGACGTTATACTATCAAACTGTTACAGATAGTTTTATGTCCAGTTTGGCATTGTTCTCGATTTCATTGTGTCGATTTATGTGCCTGTGAAGTGTAATTCATTCATAGATTGTGCAAAGATTGTTGGCGGTCATTTAGATTTATAACGAAATTGGTTTAGTCGGATTAATGAAGCGAACAGGTATAACTATAACAAGAGTTATTGCCTTGAGATAACTGCAAACCGGATCTGTTCACAATCAGTTCCTTTTGCCAACCATAAAATGGCCAATAAAAGTTGGTTCATAAAATCTCCATTGTGATGGTCTCTGTATTTTTTGACTTAATTATATGATTTGGACGACTACGTTGTCATTTATTTTATTATGACCTTGAAATGTACCAAATTTTAATTGAGAAAACCAACAGTTTTAACCTTTTTTTTACACACGTTCCAACGTTCATGCAACTCAACAATTTTAACGTGGGAAAAGGAGGATTGCTGACCAATTGCGAAAATATGTGTCCACCAAAGGACAAAAAGCCTTAATCATCAGTAAAAAAAAATGCAATAATTGCCTCCGACGATTTATTACGCAGCCACACGCAAATAACTAACTAAAATTGTTAATTGTTGCAATTAATGAAAACGAATCTGAGGTGGTACTCGTGTTGACAATTGAACGACCCACTTTCCTAAAACAAGCCCATTAATAAAACATGTAGTTTTCAATTAGCAGCTCTTAATTTCCTGAAGTGAGATGAATCGTTTTACATTTTTTACAACGTTTCCCACAATTGTTACATTCCAGGATACTGAATCCCATGGTACATTATTAATTCGATGTAATAACCTTGTAATAACATTCAAAGCTCACATTCTTTAACAAAAGTAACTGTTACATATTTGCATATAATGAAATTCCTGTGCTAAATTAACTTTTATTATTTTATCGATATGATGGGGGGTTTTAATTAAACTTACACAGATAACGTGCAATTAATGAACAGGATTATCATGTTGGTTATTGTGTCGGTTGGCTTTTGCCATCATTTTTATTTTTACCAGTCGGTTTCGCCGTCAGCAAAAAATTCCCAAATGAAACAGATGAATCCGAAATCGCAGCACACCTCTTTTTTTAACGGTCGGCGGAATATTTACCATCAGATCGATTAATTAATTTATATGAATTTGAGGCGTGCGTTAACCCAACTGACATATTCAAATAGCATTAGCATCGGATTACCATAAATTAATGTCGAACACGTTGACAATAAAAATCATATGGTTGGATTTCATAAACGGTCAGGTTTCGCGTCATATAATCGCCGCTTGTTAACTCGTATTGTGACTGTTACAGGTTGATAAAAAATACACTTTATAGCAAACATTTACTTACTCGCAACGAGGATATGTTTGTCTTACCTAGAAGCAACAAAAATATAAATAAATAAATGTAAACAGTACAAAAAAATCATAAGCTAATTTTAATGTTGTATAATTTCTAATTTATTAGAGATATTTGTAGTATAATGACATGCAAGAAGAATCTTTTAACATTTATGCCCACTTTTTGTTATTTAAATGTTACAAATTAATTCCTTGACTTCATGATAATACAGATATTATTGTGACTTTTATAATGATTTTGAATATTTTAAACTTATAAGTGTATTTTTAAAAAAATGCATATCTTATGTTTTTTCCCAAATTAACATATGGATATAATTATGTATATGTGTTAACCACTTTCAAAGTATACTTTAGCAGAAATTAATATTTTATTTTAATTAAATAATAAAAAGTACATTTTGAAAGTTGCTGTAATAACTAACGACTACAATTATCTTTTTCAAGATTTTGGAAATTTCTGAATTTCTCTATTAGTTGTTAATTTCGCCTTTCCCGACGAAAAATTGAGACGTGTAATACATAAATTGTAGTTAATAATTCGAATGAAAATTGGTTAAGTTGCTAAGTTTCGTTGTTTTTATTTGATTCCTCTGTAATTAACAAAGTATATAATATATTTTAATTTTATCAAATTTTAGTTTTGAAGAAAGGACAAAAAATATTTACAAAAATTTTTGACTTAAATTTGTAAATTAAGTTAAATTTGATATTGATATTAACTTAAAAATGAAATTCATGATTAAATTCAAAAATTTAAAATCTTATATTTAAATTTATTATACTTAAAATATTAAAGTTGAAATATTAAAAAAAATAATTTAATGTTTAAAAAATT
Organism: Aethina tumida; assembly: GCF_024364675.1. NCBI lineage: Eukaryota > Metazoa > Arthropoda > Insecta > Coleoptera > Nitidulidae > Aethina > Aethina tumida. The sequence continues at coordinate 20,107,271 of NC_065439.1, forward strand.
TAATTTAAATTTATAATATTTGAAATATTAAACTTTAAAAATAAAATTACACAATTTAATTAAAAAAATAATAAATTAAATTGTTATTTTAAATATTAAATAATAATAATTGAAACATTAAGCTTAAAAAAATAAACATAAACAATTTAATTAAAAAAAATATATATAAATTGTGAATATTTGAAAAATAAACTATTTAATTAATTTTTTTTGAAGATATTAAAAAAAAATTATATATTTTAAATATTTGTAAATATTAGTTTAAAAACAATTAAAATTTTTATTTTAAATTTATAATATTTGTAATGTTGAGCTTAAAAATAAAAAAAATAAATTTTTGAGTATATGAAATATTAGCTTCAAAATTATTAAAATTGTTATTTTAAATTTATAATATTTGAAATATTAAGCTTTAAAAATAAAATTATACAATTTAATTAAAAAAAATAATAAATTAAATTGTTATTTTAAATATTAAATAATAATAATTGAAACATTAAGCTTAAAAAATAAACATAAACAATTTAATTAAATATATATATATATATATATATATATATATATATATATATATATATATATATATATATATATATATATATATATAAATTGTGAATATTTGAAAAATAAATTATTTAATTAAATTTTTTTTGAATATATTAAAAAAAATTACATATTTTAAATATTTGTAATATTAGCTTAAAAACAATTAAAATTTTTATTTTAAATTTATAATATTTGTAATGTTGAGCTTAAAAATAAAAAAAATAAATTTTTGAGTATATGAAATATTAACTTAAAAATTATTAAAATTGTTATTTTAAATTTATGATATTTGAAATATTAAGCTTTAAAAATAAAATTATACTATTTAATTAAAAAAATAATAAATTAAATTGTTATTTTAAATATTAAATAATAATAATTGAAACATTAAGCTTAAAAATAAACATAAACAATTTAATTAAAATATATATATATATATATATATATATAAATTGTGAATATTTGAAAAATAAATTATTTAATTAAATTTTTTTGAATATATTAAAAAAAAATACATATTTTAAATATTTGTAATATTAGCTTAAAAACAATTAAAATTTTTATTTTAAATTTATAATATTTGTAATGTAATAATAAAAAAAATAAATTTTTGAGTATATGAAATATTAGCTTAAAAATTATTAAAATTGTTATTTTAAATTTATAATATTTGAAATATTAAGCTTTAAAAATAAAATTATACAATTTAATTAAAAAAATAATAAATTACATTGTTATTTTAAATATTAAATAATAATAATTGAATAATTAAATTTATAATCTTTGTAATGTTGAGGTTAAAAATAAAAAAAATAAATTTTTGAGTATACGAAATATTGGCTTAAAAATTATTAAAATTGTTATTTTAAATTTATAATATTTGAAATGTTAAGTTAAAATTAAAAAAAAAATCTCTAATTTAGGTGTATAATATTTGAAAAAATTGAGCTTATTTTAAAATTATATTTGAAATATTAAAATTATAAAATTAAATACAAACAGTTTTAATTTAAAAAATATATAAACTGTAATTTTAAATTTATAATATTTAATATGTAATATAATTTTATTTGATTATTGTATAATTATTAAGGTTCATAATTTTTGTATTTTATTCATTCTAATATTCCTTGATTGTGTATTAAAATAATTTTAGTTTGGAAGAAAGTTTAAAAAATATTTATAAACTTTATTAACTTAAAATATATATTAGTAATTCCTTTTAACCCTCAAGAATAAGTTTTCTCTGGTATTGTGGGACCAAAAACAACTCTGAAACTCGTTTAATGATTTTTTTTTCTAATTCAAAATTCCGATATTTTCCAAACATTTAACATTTCCAAGCTCTTGTTTCTTCCTTACCCAAATCTTTTGTTTACTTCATCCCAAAATTTCGATTTTCATTTTCAATTCCTAGTGTCCGAAACACATCTCTTCCATGTGGCAATTCGTGAAACTCCCCACATCGCCCATTAAAACCATAATAGATCGAAGAATGCATGACATTCACATAATCGTTGGCTGAACGAGCAAAAGAAGGAGTCGATGTGACGCAACCGCCATCGATTCGTGACAATAACAAAGGAAAAACGGCCGGCAAAAATAGAGAAGAAAAAAAAACGGATCGAATCCGAGTGACGTTACCCTGTTGGAATCCGAAAGTGCTTGTCCGTTTGTGGACCCGCGCCGCGGTCGATGCAAACTCGCTCGGACATGTAGTCAATTCCATTATCGGTACGACCACAAATCTCTTTTACGAGGTGGTACCACATCATCCTCCGATTTTTTATTCTAATAACGACATTCCTTGCATTTTGTAGCAGATTTTTCGCCAACACTTTCTGGCACTTCTGCGGTTCATTGATTGAATCCGGTACGACCATTATTTGAACGAGGATTATTTGCCGAAATCCCTGTAAATAACCCGAAATTATCCTACTGTTCGCGACAAAGTAAACAAAGTTGTTAACTCCATTCACATTCAATCAGGTAACACGTTGAGAATGTTGTTGGGCCCCCGAACAATGGACAGGTCGGTACCTGTTGGCAGCCAGCTTCTCCATTACAAAAAACAATCCCGTGCACATCTCCCTCTCACCCACCATCTCGCACGGGACGAAGCGAGACAAACGCCGGACGATTTATGAACGGAACCGTTTTTTTTTTAATACAAGACCATCGTGATCAACCGTTTTTATGGTTGCGAAGTATTTTCGGCATAATTAAAACTTTATTTATTTCGATTTCGTTTTGCGGTTTCGCCAATTTGCATGTTATCCATGCCCATAAACTATTTGCTGCGGCGAAGGATAACCGGGCAAAAAAATGAATCAATTACATAAGTTTGTTTTTCGCATCTCAAGGATAGGACGAATGAGCACGTCGAATATGAGAAAGGTATGCGGGCCGTTTCATAACGCTGCACCATTAAATGGTGGCCACCATTAAGAGGTATGGGAAATGCTGTGCGAATTGTAAGTACCGATGGTACCTAGGCATGGTTCTTCGGCACGCAGCAACAACATCTTCGCCAACTTTCTAAACGTACCGCAAATTTCTCGTTGTTATGTAAAGTTTGTTTTTATGCACTTTCTTTGTATTAGTTGGTGGAGCTGGATCAGATGTTGGTGACGTTCCATAAAATGTAAATTTTATTGTTCTGTCTAGATGGAATGCAAAATTGTATGGCCGATTTTAGTATTCATCATTTCACTGGCGTCACAACTAATGGTAACTCAGAAAGTGCACGAAACCATCAGAAATATGAGGATGTGGTACCCACTAATCAAGACGACCAAACGAAAACACGTGGAAATAATTATTTTGCATTTGGAACGTGCAATTTACGGTTTTAATTATCACCTGCGTTGCAAAATAATAGACCAAGACTGCATGTAATATGTGAAATAATTGCTTTTTGCTTTCAACTATTTGCTATTGCCAACAAACTAATTACAGTTGTTTCGACAGTAAAACCTCGTGACATCTTTTGACTTGGACTATGATGAGCCAACTAATTAAAAAACTAACATCCATTTCACAAGCGTTTCATTGTAATAATTAAATCTGTGACATGTGTGCAATCTCATTAGCTCCTTTAAGACCATTATTGCAGATTTGGTGAGAATTTACTTATAAAACCGACAGACATGTACGGAACACTCTTTGGAAAATCTTTTAAAGGAAATTACATAACTGCTGGCTGAAGTAATTCTTTCCACAAGGAATAATCACACACACACAACATCATTCCTTGAATAGCCCGTAAATCTGTTTTGCATGCAACATTTTATTAAACAACATTAAGTCTACAATGATTCTTCATATTACGATTGTCCATGCATCAATCACATGGCGTGCTCAATTCCAACGGGTTTTAAATATTATTCGGTTTAAGAGCTAATGTTTTTTGGCAAATTACACGAAAAACCAAACGGGCCCATTAGGTTGGTAAAATTAATGTCACAATTGCAACAGAATTGAACTTACTCAAATAACCATAGATAAAAACATGACTCAACGTGCTCTCTTTCGGATTCTGGGGATTAAGATATCCCCTATCTGACTTGCCCACCAATATTTGCAATTGAATACATCGAATGCAAATAAAACTGCACTTCTTATCTGAGGGGACGTTAAAGTTGCCATTGAAGTTGTCATCTCAAGTGAAAAATTACATTATCCATATTTGGCTTGGGCAATCAGGGGGACGCAGTCTATCAAGGGACCGATTCACACAAATAATCGATATCTCTTCATAACTCGAACGGGAAATTGGTTGAAAAAAAGTTTTTCAAGTAAATATTTTGGCAGCAAGGCCATAAATAACAATTTGTCGTTCATCCGAGTGTTTGGCCAGTTGGACAAACAAGTGCAATATTTGAATTTTTAATTATTCCGTACATTCCGACGAGTTTTTTTCTTCTCCACGACTGAATTAATCAAAACCGGCGACAATTTATTTATTGAGGCGACCTTTACTATTATAGAAAGAAGACCTTGCTGGACGCACGGTGTCACTAACCTTACTTTAATTTCTCCTTCCTCTTGTTTCTGTTGAGTGTTTTGCGGCGAGCAGTAATCCCGCAACGTGCACGCAAATATTGGCGGATCACGGTTAAAAACGCCACGTAAATATTTGATCTTGCTAATGTCTCTTGCAGTGCACGTTTTATAAACAACAAAAAAGAAAAGAAAAAACATCAATGTAAATAATATTTAGTTCACACTGTGGAAGAGGTTCAGACGATATTTATTGTATGTGTTAAAAGAAACATATTAAATAAAAATATCTTCTAAGGATGTAATAAAAACTTCTAATACTTTACTTGGAATTAAATCAATTTTTTAAAATCAATAACTGTGTTAAAGGATTTACGTTGATTTTCAATAGATGACATTTTATCTTTTACCAAATGGAACAGTAAGATTTCAGAATACAATTAATTTGATATTTTATTTTAAACGAATCACATTTTTTTCTATACTCAATACAGTGTGATCATAAGTCCATTTAGAAGTTATCTATAAAAATCATTGTTATTACTTCCTTATCTTTATGTCTATAGACTAAATTGATGAAATATTTTATAAAATAATGGAATATTTACTCCTACTTGTTTTTCATTTGACGATAGAAATCTGTGGCAAAAGAAAGTTAGGTAAGTGTTTAAAATCTTCAGTTCAATCAATACTCATTTATCAAAATTTTGGTACAGGAGGAATGTTTATTTTAAACAAATCACAATTTTATCTATACTCAATAACACTTTGAAATACAACAAATGTAAGGTTTAGTAGCTTTTATACAGTGTGACCATAAGTCCATTTAGAAGTTATCTATCAAAATCATGGTTATTCCTTCCTTATCTTTATAACTAAAGACTAAATTGATGAGATATTTTATAAAATAATGGAATATTTACTCTTACTTGTTTGTCATTTGACGATAAAAATCTGTAGCAAAAGAAAGTTAGGTAAATGTTTAAAATCTTCAGTTTAATCAATACTCATTTATCAAAATTTTGGTACAGGAGGAATGTTTATTTTAAACAAATCACAATTTTATCTATACTCAATAACACTGAAATACAACAAATGTAAGGCTTAGTAGCTTTTATACAGTGTGATCATAAGTCCACTTAGAAGTTATCTATCAAAATCATAGTTATTCCTTCCTTATCTTTATGACTAAAGACTAAATTGATGAGATATTTTATAAAATAATGGAATATTTACTCTTACTTGTTTGTCATTTGACGATAAAAATCTGTGGCAAAAGAAAGTTAGGTAATGTGTTTAAAATCTTCAGTTCAATCAATACTCATTTATCAAAATTTTGGTACAGGAGGAATGTTTATTTTGAACAAATCACATTTTTGTCTATATTCAATAACACTTTGGAATACAACAAATGTAAGGCTTAGCAGCTTTTATACAGTGTGATCATACGTCCATTTAGAAGTTATCTATCAAAATCATTGTTATTCCTTACATATCTTTATGTCTAAATACTAAATTGATGAGATATTTTATAAAATAATGGAATATTTACTCTTACTTGTTTGTCATTTGACGATAGAAATCTGTGGCAAAAGAAAGTTAGGTAATGTGTTTAAAATCTTCAGTTCAATCAATACTCATTTATCAAAATTTTGGTACAGGAGGAATGTTTATTTTGAACAAATCACATTTTTGTCTATATTCAATAACACTTTGGAATACAACAAATGTAAGGCTTAGCAGCTGTTATACAGTGTGATCATACGTCCATTTAGAAGTTATCTATCAAAATCATGGTTATTCCTTCCTTATCTTTATAACTAAAGACTAAATTGATGAGATATTTTATAAAATAATGGAATATTTACTCTTACTTGTTTGTCATTTGACGATAAAAATCTGTGGCAAAAGAAAGTTAGGTAAATGTTTAAAATCTTCAGTTTAATCAATACTCATTTATCAAAATTTTGGTACAGGAGGAATGTTTATTTTAAACAAATCACAATTTTATCTATACTCAATAACACTGAAATACAACAAATGTAAGGCTTAGTAGCTTTTATACAGTGTGATCATAAGTCCACTTAGAAGTTATCTATCAAAATCATGGTTATTCCTTCCTTATCTTTATGACTAAAGACTAAATTGATGAGATATTTTATAAAATAATGGAATATTTGCTATTACTTGTTTGTTATTTGACGATAGAGCTCTGTGGCAAAAGAAAGTTAGGTAAAGTGTTTAAAATATTCAGTTCAAAACTCATTTATCAAAATTTTGGTACAGGAGGAATGTTTATTTTAATCAAATCACAATTTTGTCTATACTCAATAACACTTTGGAATACAACAAATGTAAGGCTTAGCAGCTTTTATACAGTGTGATCATAAGTCCATTTAGAAGTTATCTATCAAAATCATTGTTATTCTTTCCTTATATTTGTGTCAAAAGACTAAATTGATGAGATATTTTATAAAATAATGGAATATTTACTCTTACTTGTTTGTCATTTGACGATAGAAATCTGTGGCAAAAGAAAATTATGTAAAGTGTTTAGAATCTTTAGTTCAATCAATACTCATTTATCAAAATTTTGGTACAGGAGGAATGTTTATTTTAAACAAATCACAATTTTGTCTATACTCAATAACTCTTTGGAATACAACAAATATAAGGCTTAGTAGCTTTTATACAGGGTGATCATAAGTCCATTTAGAAGTTATCTATCAAAATCATTGTTATTCCTTCCTTATCTTTATGTCTAAAGACTAAATTGATGAGTTATTTTATAAAATAATGGAATATTTACTCTTAGTTGTTTGTTATTTGACAATAGAATTCTTTGGCAATGAAAGTTAGGTAAATTGTTGATAATCTTAGGTTCAAAATTTTGGTATAGGAAGAATGTTAATTTTAAACAAATAACATTTTCCCTATTTTCACAGACATTTTGTAATACAACAAATGTGGGTTTTAGCTAGTTTTATTCAGTGTCCATTTAGAAGTCTATCAGAATCATTGTTATTTTTATATCCAAAGATAAAATAAGACATTTTATAAACTAATGTATTATTTACTTGAAGTCAGTTTATGAATAAACCGTTTCCTAGTATTAATAAATAAAACAATATTCCTTTCTTAAAACGTTCGCAATAAATACATGCAACATTGTATTGTAATTTCTTGTCGTCGAGTGCATTTCTTGTCGTGTTATCAAGCGGGTGGTAGCATCCAGGACAGGACAGGCCAGTATGCCCACTCGGATTAACGGTAATCCCGCCGACAACAATACAACGGCCGACGAAATCGCGATTCGCACAAGAACAGCCGCCCCGGGGCGATGCAACGTTCGTTTCGAATGGTCGCGGAACCGTTTACCTTCTTCGTGCCGTAAACAATCCCAAATAAGGCGAGGTTTTCATGCCGATCGATGTCGCAACTACACGTCGATCCGCGAAAATGCGTCGTACCGCGGGTACGACCCTCACACTTGCCTTGTTTTTCGGGATATTTAGTTGTAAACGGGGCTCCTGGTGAAGTGCGGGAGGCCTCCCACAGTTAGGTGGCACCACGTCGGCGTAGCGCAAAGAAGATACTGGTTGGGAGCTTTCTAAATCCGATGGGATTTCCTCGAGATGCAGCGTAGCCGCGATCTCGCGCTGAGGAAGGTCGTTCGGCCGGTCACAAACCCGTTCGAAACCGCGGATCGCAAGGACGTTGTCTGGTTGTGTTGGAATAGATGCATAAGTATCTCGTTGTAATCCTCTTTCTTCGTGGCTGAATGACACGCGGTCGTACCTGTGCGACTTCGCTTTCTCCCCGACCAACTGACGTTCATCTCCAAGGCGCCGTACGATCTCTTTCTGACCGGATATCGATAGATCCATATGCAGCAAATGTGGCGCATCTACGCCTAGACATATCTGCTGGTTTTGGCATTTCGTATTGAAACCCTCTTCTTCAATTTGCTTTTAACAACGATTTTTACGCACGTCCAATAAATAAACCAAGATGTCAATGCGAGTCACGCATCAATTGGCTTTACCTACGGTTGGTAAATATTTTCAAATACGGCGAGGCCAATTACACCTATTTTCGGGGTGGCCTACGTCTTACTTTTGTCAATTTTTTTCGGTATCAAAGGCGGCGACCGTAAAATCGTTCGGCAGCCGTTTTTTCGGACCTGGTGGTGATTGATCTATTGTGATTTTATGGGGGACAGTGGAACAAATCATTGTGGAAGCATTCTTGTGCTTATTCTCGATTATTTCGCATTTCGACATCGATTTCTAAAATGGTGGGTATAAATTAAGGTAGGTACCACTCTTTTAATCTACCTAGTGGTGGTCATAAATGTGTCTGGCAACAAAGGTACAGTTTTTATTTGTTATTGTACGTCACAAAAACTTAAAAAAAATATTTTATTGCATTTAAATGATTATTTGTTTTTTCTAATGCAATTATGATATTAAAGGATGTAGAACCAATTAATTATTACTAGTTTTACTTATTACCCTTCAAAATCATTGTTATTCTTTTCTTATTTTTATAAAGACTTAAATGATGAAATATTTTATAAAATAATGTAATATTTGATGTTATTTAACCTATGGCAAAAGAAAGTTGTGAAAATTCTTAGTTCAAAACTCATTTATCACAATTTTCCTCCCTTTTCTCCATTTCTAAAGACTAAATTGATGAAATATTTTATAAAATATTAGAATGGTCAAAGGACCATTTGACGAAAAAAACATATGACAAAAGAAACTTAGGTAAATTGTTTAAAATCTCCAGATCACAACTCATTTATTAATTTTTTTTAGAGGAGTACCGTACTATTGGCAACAAAGGTGCAGTTTTATTTGCTCTAGCACCTCACAAAGACGGGACGAACTGTTAATAAACAGTTTATTGCATTTAAATTAATATTTATTTTTTCTACTCCAATTATGATGTTAGAGGATGTAGAACCAATTAATTATTATTAGTTTTAATGATGGGGGTACTTAAAATGCCCGCTTAGGCGAAATCCGTTATAAAAATTATTGCAACGTTAGTTTGCATTTATTATGGGCAAAATTCGTAAATGTAGTTTATAAAACCTCCTCGTTAAAACTTAATAGCTAATTGCTTTGATTAACTCATTCTATTTATGGTACTAATTGTAGTTAAAAGACTCAGTTCTGGATATTCTGTGTCACTGTGTTAATAATTAACTAAGTTTACGATATTCTACGAATCCCTCAATCAAAAAAAGAATTAATCATTTATGCATCACTCATTGCAGTACCCCCAGTACCATATAATCTTGTTTATGCTGTCTAAGTACCTGTGATAGACAGTGTTTACGTAAGCTTGTCTTTGCATGAAGCCCTTGAATGGAAAAATCACTTTGTCGGTCTTTCGATTGACAGCCGTTGGAGATACGCCATGTGTGGGCGTAGGCGAGATAAAATGAGATTTATTTAATATGTAATTGTTTATGGAACAGTTTTTGCCGGATAAATTTAAGTGGTGTCATAAAGATTATGTTTTATAAACAGTAAAAACCGTTACATGGGAAAAAAGTATGAAATTTGAGCAAGGTACAAATGAAGTAATTACATGGGATTTGAAAAACAAGATAGCATGTCATGTTTGTGTAAAGAAATTGACTAATATGACAAACGTTTCATATGATTACTCACTTCAGATAATGTATCATCTTCAGTCTCAGTGAATTGTGAATTGCCGGAAGTATTTCGTAATAATGATAACAAAAACAATGAGAATTTGTACTTTTTATCCTCTTTCGTGTCCCAGAAATGTGACAAATGGAATTTAATACATTTTGTTTTATATAATTTGACACATACCAAAGTTTTCAATGGATGACTTAAACAATTTACTGTTTGCAATGTGTTGGTAAATGTAGAAATTCCAAGAATAACGTCCTCTTCTGTTCTTGTGATCGGTTCCCTTAACCTCTTCACATTCCGAGATAATTACTGGTGTTTGTCCCTTTATCATTTAAATTAGGACGTCCCAACCGACGACAAAGACGATAGATATAATCTTTTCTTGATATCAATTTGAGCGTTCAATATTTTCGTGTACAATAGAAAGGGCCTCATTGAAATGTTTATTTAAAAGCTTAAGTTACATTTCAAGCGTATCAAATGTCATATTTTATTACGATCGCACAAAGAGGCAACAATCCCCGATAACCGTAAGTGGTACATTGAATTTTGAACGGGATAACCTGGAGGATTTCTGGACCGGCGATTACAAAGAACAAAGGGAGCACCCTACCTTAACTGTTCCACTCATGTCGATGGACGAAACAAGAAACTTCTCCCACAGATGGATCACACGTTAAGTTACGGAATTAATTAGTTCACCTTTACCAGCACACTGGGTCAAGCTGGGAGTTTGCTGACCTCATAAATTTCTGGCGTCTTTGTGTCGTTGGTGCCCGGCGATACTGAATGGCTGAAAATGTGGGAAAGCTGGGGAAGGGTTGGCCACTAATGTATTTTATTAGGAATTAACTGTCGTGTAATTAACGTTAGTCATTGTGGCTGGGTTCCGGATAAATTGGTGGTAATTGTTTAATTCGGTTTATTTATGATTTTTATTGTGACTAGGTGAATTTTGTGCACTCTTCGGTTGGCTGGCAAGTTTCTAAGAACTGCGGATTTAATATGAAAGACTAATGTGAGACACATGTTGCAACGTCTGTAAAACAAATTATCGAAGAATATTCTAGAGTTTCCAGCTCATCAAAAACAAGGTTTATGACCACAGTGGGCAGCAACATCCTTTCGCATTGTTTGTTTGAAGACGCCCGAAAGGAAATAAATCAGACCGAATATTCAGCATGTGTTTGCACAGTTTGTTGACTTGAAACGTTGGTGCCAAATTATAAATCTTTTCGCTGCAAACCGTTTGTTTGGTATTGATTTTTTTCTGGGCATACAACGGGGGTTCCATGTTTATTCGAATCACAAATCCGTTCGAGCTAAACGAGGTACGAAGTCCTCTCGTTCAATTAGCACAAACGGGGGGATTGGAACTAGGGGAACCGACACCCACTTAAAAAATGATTTCAACGACTAATTTCAGGCCTCCAGCCATCGCAGATTCGAATACAGCTGTACGACCGTTTTTTTAATAGCCCAAAAGTAAACATCCAGAAATCCTAGATGTCCGGATCCGGTTTCAAACGGGCCGGGACACTTACGGAATGTGTTGCCCGCGATTTGTAGTGTCTCGGTGGCACTATCTGATCGAATTTCATTAAAAGGATACACCTGGTTTAATTTGAATTAACCGATGTTTGTTTCGTTTACATTTTTTTGGAACTGATTGGCGTCCACAAAATTGCGTATCTAATTACCGGCTTAATTAAGGATAAGTGGTTCCGTAAAATCTCGAAGAAACTCCGTTTTAAATTCGTTTCGAGCCATTAAAAAAATTCCTGGTGAAAGTGCGGAGGTAAATTTAAGAGACGTTTAATAAAACTGTCACTGCAATTGAGAATTAAATGGTGAACCGAAGGTGGACCGAATTGGTACACGTTAATCTGATAAATTTTTCTTAAAATAACAATTGCTGTTATTTTTAAGCGTTGAATTTACGGTTGTCACTGGCACACGTGCTCCCGCGAGACTCATCTTTCGACGGGGGTGGATAATTATGAAATACGCGGGGCTAAAACATATGCTTGGAAATTAGTGGCGAAATTTATTGGGAGGCTACACAGACGCTGTCAAAACTGCACGTGGTAGACCCAACGGGGGATCAAGTAGCTGTGCTTGTCTCTCAGTGGCGGAGAAAGGAAAGAAAAATATTGAATTAATTCATATAAGCAATATTAATAGTTATAAATTATTACATTTTAACAAATTAATAATTTTTTGAGACCAGTGTATAGAAATAATAGAATACAACATTTTTTATTATATATATACTATAATTCTTTGAGCTATATTATTTTACAAATTTATTATAAAAATTTGGTTTATTTTTGCCATTTTTTCTCACAATTTTACTAATTTATATTATATAGTTTTTATTCTTAACAAATTGATAAATTTATAAATTTGATAATTATTTGATCTGTACCTAATAATTTTTTATGTTTATTTGAGCTATATACTTTAAAAATTTATTATTAAATTAATATTTTTTTTATACTTTTTTATCATTTTTTCCATCATTGTTATATATTTCTTAAAACGGAAAATTTTTTTGTTTATTTTTACTTTTTATTTTTGTCATTTTTTTATAATATTATTGGTTTTTGTTGACTGTTTGATATTTTTAATAAAACTGATAAATTTTTACAATTATTTGGGCTAAAAATTTATTTTAAAAATTTGGTTTATTTTTGACAAATTTTTCCACAATTTATTTATATACTTAATTATTTTTAAGTTTATTATTTAAAGTATATATATATATATATATATATATATATACTTTAACAAGCTGATAAATTTTTATAATTATTTGGGCTAAAAATTTATTATAAAAATTTGGTTTATTTTTGACAATTTTTTCCACAATTTATTTATTGTTATTATGTATTTTTTAAAATTTATTATATCACTTTTTCAACAATTTGAGCAATATATATTAAAAATATGTTTTATTTTTAACATACAAAAACAAACAAAATTATTATAAAAAATGGGTGTATTTTTATTGATTATTTATGCCATTTTTTTACGATTTTATTAATTTTTGTAACATCTAAGAGTTAGTAAATAATAATTATTTTTAAGATCTGAATTGGTTTATTTTAAAAGGGCAACAGAACTATAACTAGATTATTCTTATTTAGCACTATGGTGCTAAATATTAGATGTGAAAAAATAAAGTGTTTATGATGTTAATTTAATTTTAAAATAAACAATTTATTAGATAATATTTAAATTTTAAACCACTTCCTTTTTACACTTAACCCTTTGGTGCTAACAAAACAAAAATTAATGCTAAATTAAATTAACATATACAATTTAAGTATTATAAAAATTATTTATTAATTATGTTGGTAATAGCAGGAATAAATTGCATTAGATTTAGAGGTGACAAGATAATTCCTTGATAAACCACATTTTGGCACTTCCCTGGATTTTAGATGGGTAGGTATATGGGGGTGTTACATTGTTCATGCTGTACCTTCCGCCCTCTTGATATGTGCACACATCTGTCGTTAGACCGTTCCGTTTTTCGATTTTGTGAAAGGTCCAGATGGCCTAATGAATCCTCAAGGTTTTACGATGAATATTCGAGGGTGGTTCTTCGATTTTACACTCGTAATATATAAAGTTTTAGAATTTAAGCAAGAAACGAAGAAGACAATTATATGCACAAAGAAGAGGAGAGTGGATAATTAATTAACTAAGACACCTCGATAATGAGTCTATTAGTCTTCATTAGAAGGTTGGCAAATATTAATGTAATAGGAACTGGTTATCAACTTCTTCCTCTTACATATCAAAGAATAAATTATAAACGAATAAGAATGAACAAAAAAACACTTGATAATGCCCGATTGTTTTTATTCTGGTAAACAAGAAATAGCTACTTCTATAAAGAAGAGGAGCCTGGAAAGGTTTTAACTAATTGTTGATCGATCAGATAACACCACTGGTTTAACGACATTTAAATTTCAACTAGATAAAATCTGGTTTGACACGGTTAATTAGAATATACAAATGGATGCCATTAAAACATTAAATCGTTATTGCGAAGACATGACTTTGACCATGTAGTTTTACGAGTACGAATCAATTTCCGTACGCACATGAAATTGATCTGTATCGCTGGCGTGCTTTTTATTAGTCAAGATCGAACAGCTGTCCGAGATACACAATAAACCACGTAGGGGTTGGAACACGGTCAGACCGCCCGGAAGATATTAAAAACAAAGAGCGGCCACATCTTCGGCACACGTGTGTCGATTTCCCGTAGCGTAACACGACACTCGAAAGGGGCTATAGGAAAAAAGTAAGTTCAAGAACACGAAAAATTATACTTGCAGATGGATGGCATCGGAGTGTGACCCGACCGTCGGGTAATTACCCCGCATTGTGCCAACAATGAGGGATAATCGAAGCCAAAATGGTCAATGGTGATGGAGGAAAAACATAACTGCCACCCGAAGCGCCTGAAGACAATTGCGTCGTGTTTATAAGCAGAACAACAGGGAACATATGTCTTGAAGGGTGTTTGACTGTCTGTTGATCAAAAATATCTGGGAAGCTCTTTGAATGCACAATTTGAATTGGTTTATGGAACTTTTTGATCGTTCTTCAGTCAATCTATGAATGAAGACAAATTTGAATTTATCACTCATCTGATCAAGATCTTTTAGTACATTTGAATCTTCTTTTACACTAGGTTAGAAGATTAGCAAATTTTAATCGAATTAGAAATGATTTATCAAACTTTTTCCTGTTAGATAACCAAGAATTAATTATAAAAAAATGAGGATTAATAAAGATACTTCGACGAATTTAGATTGTTCGTACCCTTCCAGCAAATTACCAACCACATTATTTTTATTTCTTCATAGCATGTTCTTTCATCATTCTATCAAGGAATGAAGATAAATTTGATTTCATAATTTACCTGATTAAGAACTTTTACTAAACTGGTGCCTTCTTCTACTTTTCATTAGAAGATTGCCAAATTTTAATCTAATTGGAAATTGTGTATCAAACTTCTTGCTGTTAGATGACGAAGAGTGACTTATAAAAGAATAAAAATTAATAAAGATGTTTTGACAAATTTAGATTATTCATACCCTTCTAGCAAATTACCAACCAGATTGTTGTAATTTCTTCCTAGCAGGTTCTTCAATCAATCTACCAAAGAATGAAAACAACTCTGACTTCAACAATCAGTTATAAAACCAAAGGAATTACGTCGTTGTTATCGGCAGCTGTTCATCAAACCCTTTATAACTTAACTAGTATGAAATCCACCATAAAAGTTATCGTAACGCGATGTTTGGCTTTGTGCAAGTTAATTTGCGTGTACGGTTGAAATAATGTAATACATTTGCATTGTTGGCATCTGTCAAATAAATACCGTGGTAGAACAAAGGGCAGCTGCTGCCAATATGTTACGGTCCGAAGAAAATGCGACACAATACTCACTTGACTTTGGTGAATAGTCCAGACCGATGGGTAATTGAGGGTTGTTTTTTGTAAAAGTAACGGAGGTTAAGTAAGTGATTGGCAAATGAAATTGTCTTTTGTCAGTCGGCTGCAGAATGGCATTACCACCCTAAGGTCGAGTTTCGTTTGCGACCTGAACAAGCGGGCTCGCATAAATTATCCCCAAATTTACATTTATTGTTATTTAGTAAGTAACAATTTTGTGTGACCATCTCAACGCAATAATTGTAGAACACTTCTGTATATTTAAAAATTTTTGAGTAGTAGTATAATTATATTGTTATAAAATTATTATTTATAAATTTATATCGTATTATATATAATACATTTTGTGCATTTATATTTGATATTTATAGATGAAATAAAAGCACTAAATATAAACCAAAATTTGAAATATATAAATTTTATTAAATATATATAAAATAATTATAAATAAATATAAAATAATTTAACAATATATATTAGACTGTTTCAAAAAAATCGACAAATTTGTTTTTTTCTTATTTATATCGAAAATTTTGTTGGAAATGGTAAAAAAATCGTAAATTTTAATTTCCTGTTTAAATAAGACGGGAACGGTGTTCTGTTGGATTTTGAAATTTTTTAACTTTCGTTAGAGATAATATTTCAAAATGACCAAAACAGATTTTTACAGAAAATTTAACGCTCTACAAAAAAAGTCTCTCACAGTTTTTTGATATATTCATTTTTTCAAAAGTTATTTAACATTAAAGTTGGATTGATTTAAAATTTTGACATTTTTCTCATTTTCTGACGCAACCATCAACTTTATGGGAAAATTTTATATGACATTTTTTGTAGAGAATTCAATTTCCTATAATTTATCTCCGAAAAAGTTTTAGATATTTTTTACAGATCATAAGTTACCTGCTGAAAACTAAAAATTATATATTATATAATCAAAGTAGTATATATCGTTACACTAACAGACTTTTACTACAATTTGGCAATTTGAGCAATTACAATACTATATACTATATACTATATATATATATATATATATATATATATATATATATATATATATATATATATATATAATTCTGGACTATGATACATTTGTGTAGATCATTAGTCGTTCACTGAATAAACGGTTTTTAATTAATACGCGATATATGCTTAGAGTAAAATCATGACCAATGATCACATAATAATTTATTATCCCAATTGCTTACAACTAAAAAGTATAAAATACCTATAATAAATACTAAAAAGCATTTAGTTAATGAATTCTCAAACAAGCAAAATAATACACAACATATTTTATACAAGTTACATAATATATAACACTGATATTTTCAAATAGTTTAATGGAAAAGTAATGTTGTATATCAGGGGTGGCCAGCTCCTTGATAGTCCGAGCCATTTTTCATAATTTGAAATGTTTCGCGTATTATGCAAAAAATGTATTAAAAAAATTTGTTTACTAAAATTATACTTATTGAAAAGTACAAAATATGTGTATTAAATTAAAATATTAAAAATTAAACATTTATTTTACTTCTCTTGAAAATTCTGGAATGAAAAGGGAACGGGGGTACTTTTATCGAGAGCCACAAATAATCCTCCAAAGAGCCTCAGGTTGGCCACCTCTGCTATATATTAATAAAATCATAAATATCTTAGTTTATGTCAATAAGATTAATTTTAATTCATAACAGATGAGAGAAAAATAAAGATTTTTTTTTTCTAATTTTATACATTTTTATTAGTTTTTATAAATTGGGCTATTTTATTTAATTTATGACTACCTGTGATAATAATTTACAAAAACTAAGTTTCTTTAATTTAGTCAATTTCTAATTTTCTCAAGAAGTGTTTCCAAAAATATGAAATACTTATTAAATAATCGATAGAAGTAAATTTTTTGACCCGCAATTGTTACGTATACCTGGGTTTTATGGCCTACATTTTTTTGGGGTTCTGGGCGGGGCTTAGCGAGAGAGGGTCGCAAAGGATTTTGTTTGGAAAGTGGTAATGCCATTCTGCAGCCGACTGTACATTTAGGACCAGTTCAAGACAAACATGTGTGTGCGTAAATTCTGGAAACTGCCAACAAATTGACGATTACCCACGTAATTTCAAAATTACACTTTCGAATTTCACCTTTCTTCCGTATCGAATGGCATTGCGGGCATTCTCAATTCCAAACCGTGCATAAATCTCGATCGCCGTCTCGTTCGCATTGGTATTATCCTTTTTATTTATTATTATATTACCAATTTTCAACGGACAAAGCCAGAAATAACGATCGATGGGTATTAATACGACGGTCCGGATGGTTTACGACCTCACGACATTCGAGATTGGCAATAAAACATATTCGTCATGGATTCAAGTGTTCCGTCCAATAAAAATGGATGCACAGAAATTATATTACGTTTTATTATTGTCGGTATTGTGCCATTAATTGTTTATGACCGCACAATAAATCCCGATTGGTTTTACTACAACGTGCGTAATATGAGACGAATTCGTTGAAATATTTAACACACAAAAACCACCCAGAAAATGTCTTGCTCGACCACAGACTGAAACATCCATCAAAGCAAACGTTCCGTTAGTCTGATGTCTCCCGACTAATTGTCGACGACTGCACTCCAACGACGACGACGGCGGACGGAGAATGAAAACAGATTAATAAATAGACGTTGACCGTTTCCTGATTAAAATTTGCCCCGGGGGCTGAGAAATGCAACGACGGTTTGCCGCGACGTCGCTGGAACGGAATGCACGAGACCGGCGACCGGAAGCGTCTTTCGGTCGTGTTCACACGACATAGGAGCCGTGCATTTATTTGTTTTACATGTCGACGTCGCATAAGGCCCAGTTTAATAAATGCTAATAAAATGGACAGTCGCACAGACTGACGGTATTAGATTTATACATTTACATAAACATATGTATCTGATAAAAATATGCTTATGTATGTATTTTAAGCTTCAGTTGCTAAAGAGTATTGACTTACCAATGAATATTTATTTTTTTCTTAAATATATTAATTAAATTGAATTGATTATTTATATGAAATCAAATTCACAGCTGCATATTTAATAAAACAAATTTTTCATACGTTTTGTTTTATTAATCCCAAAATAAATAACATATTTTTTTTGTGCATTTTATATTATTTAGTGACTATTCACTGAATTATTTAAAAATTTTATATACTGTTTTAAAATTGATATATATTTTTTTAAATTATTTTATACATTAAATAATTTTAAAGGGTTTGTCCAGTAGTAAAATTTTATTAATTAAAAAATAATTAATTAAAAATTTTAAATAATAATTTTAAAAATTTAATTAATAATTAAACTAATTAGTTTTAAATTTAGATTTCAACTGAATATTTTATCATAAATTTATAATAAATTTGTTAATACACTATTAACTAATTAATTTTAAATTTATAATTCAATTGAATATTTTATCAGTATATAATATCATAATACATAATCTATTCACAGAATTAGTTAAAAAATAAATAAGTATAATATTTATACAACTTAACAATTATATATTATTTTTAATTAATTTTATATACTAATTTTTCTAAATTGTTTCATATGCTAAATGATTTTAATATTTTTTGGTCAGTAGTCAAATTTTATTAAATAAAATATATTAATTAAAAAATATTAAATATTTAATTTTTAATTTATTCTTCAAGTGAATTTTTATTTGTATAAAATATATTTATTAATATTATAATGTTTTATTAGAATTATTTTAAATTATAATTATATATTATATCATAAAATTTTGGTCAGTATTTTATATTAATTTTATATACTATTTTAAAATTAATATTTTTATTTTTTTATTTCTTCATATACTAAATGATTTTAAATTTTATTGGGCAGTAGGCAAATTTTATTAATTAAAAAAATATTAATAATAATTAATAATAAATTTATATTTCAATTTAATTTTTTTTTATAAAATATATTTGTAAATATTATAATTTTTTATCTGAATCATTTAAAATATACGTAATAATAATATTCATGAAATTTTGATTAGCAGCAATATTATAAACTAATTTTTTTAATTATTTTATATATTAATTAATTAAAATTAGTATTCTTTTGTTAAATTTTGGTTTTCATATATTTAAATTTTTTTTTCCAGTCACATTTTATTAAATAAAATTTATTATTCAATTAATTTCAAAATTACACTTCAATTGAAAATTTTATCTGTTCTCTAAATAATATATTTGTTAATGATACATTTAGTGAATTATTTAATTATATAATTATTATATTATTTATTAATTTTAATTATTTTATTTCTTATATTAAAATTGTCGGAATTTTTTTAAAATTTATGTTATTGTTTTATAATCTACATTTTTAGTTTAATTATTCAATATTTGAATTATTTTTTAAATTTCTTAAGTGTTTTGCAGATTTTTCTGTTTGCTGTTTTCTTCATTTATTATATCTTTTTTACTATTTATAATAATCAACAATATTTTTTTAAAATTAATATTTAATTGATAATTCTACTAGTATTAATATTATAGGAATTTTTTATGTTTATCTTAGATTAAAAATGTGAATAAATTTAATTTTATAGTTAATAAATATTGAAATTAAATTAATTTATAATTAATTATAAATATTTAAATTTTTTTCATTATTTGTATTTTTTGGAAAATTAAGTTCAATTTTTTTATTTTTATCTTTAATCTTAAACTTTGTCTAAATTTATTAAAAAAAAAAAATATATATGTTATTTTTTAAAATATGTAAAATAATAATAATGAAAATGTTATGATGGATACAAAAATATACATTTTCAATTCGACGTTTGGTCTTTGAATAAACAAACGATTAATAATGTAAAACTAAAAAATATTTAAGAGAAATTTAAAATATTCTAAAATTGTAATAAATTTGAAATTTATACAACTATTCTTTGTTGAATGTTGGGAAATTAAATTTGTAAAAGAAAGCTTAAATATTTTATTCTTAATTTGTGTATTGTTATGTATTTTATTTGAGTTTATAAAAACATATTTCTTGCACTTTGTTATCTTTAATTTTATAAATTTATTTAAAAATTCCTTTTGCACATTTTTATTTTACTTTTATTTATTTGAGATTTGTTATTTAATAAAGAAAGGTGAGATATAATACACTAAAGTGAAATCTCCATTTAAAACAATTAAAAAAATACCATTTAATAATTATATTATTCAAGTTTAATGTTAACATTTCCATTTTTCCCACATAAACTTCTATGAAAAACTGATATATTACCTCAACAACTTGAACCGATGACCCTGCGACGTTTTCTCTAAACAGAAATGAAAATGCTGTACCACAATTAAACGGGACGGCAATTATGAGAAATCTTCACTTCGTAACCCGTGTTTTTGTACCAAGGCTTGATACGTTCACTAGATTTACAACCTTGTTACCGTTTATTACGTTTGTCGCATGGATTACTGTGTGAAACCTTGTCATCGCCGTGATGGCTTGGTTTGTGCTTTATGCTTCGCTCGGCTTTGTATTATAATGTCCCTTAAATTATGATTATTTCTGGTGTGAAATAACCCGTGCAATCACGTACACGTACAAGAGCGTAGAAACAAAAAACTCAATTTACTTAAAGTGGACAAATTCCAATTAAGCAGTTAATTACTCCCCAATTAATTTTATCCATATTAAGGACGTTTTAACGTATTATTATAACCAGTTATTAATGATTGACTTAGATATCACCGGATCCGTCCGTTTTTTTCGCCACCGACTTAACAATTATGTTGCAACTTTAACATAATTAATATCTTTTCCATTTCACAGAAATGTGAACCAAGGCTTTCTGGTAAAAAGGTAACTGACTCACACGCGGATTAAAGTACTAAAAACTAGTTATACCACTGCGAATTAATTGTCTAATGCCCGCAATTTTCTGTTCATAACAATAATTGTCTTTGTCACGGTACGCAGTACGCACATATTTGTCCCGTGACCCTTTCTTAATGTCACACGACAGACGAATGTGACACATTTTGTGATGGAGGCGCGAGATAAAACTTACGGACAATCCGTTCATTTGCATTTACACGGTATGTGGATTAGGCACGTTTACGCATTCCAGTGCACCACTTTTATATCGGGGAGACTTCAACGGCCGATTAGGCAAGGAGCTCGGAGTATTGAATAATTTTATTGAGCTCAAGTGGTACACATACCAATTGAATGTCAATCGGTCATCTGATTTAATTGATAAACGTGTTGCTAGAAAACTGCCGAAATAAGTTATATTTTTCATCAATACTAACTTAACGTAAACTAAAATGTTGTCCACTAACTTATAAATAATGTTTGTTAGAATAGATTATTTAATGTGAATATAATATAATATAGAGTAATATTAACTATATTCTAATTCTATAAAATGTTATATATGTTTAGCTGAATTGAGGGTGTTAGTGAAATGAGTGCCGAAAATTTAACCACGGGTTAAAAGCAATAACTTTCTCAAATACATTTTTTTCGAATAATCCACATTTTGGATATTTTTGTTATTTTTTTTTTATTTGTCGAGAAGGGTGTAAAAATACGCCCATTTTTCGACTTATACTCCTCTATTTAACAAAATTCTTAATAATAAGAATTAATTTTAAGTAGAATTTACATTAAAGTAACATTCAAATTGATGGAAGACTGTGAATAAATTGAATAAATTATTATTTTATTATATTATTTTCTTATAGAAGTGGAACAAGTCATTGTGACAAATTATTAACTATAATCTACACCTTAATAAAAAAATAAATAAAGTCAATTATCAGCTTACCTTAGCGTAGTCGAGTGGAACACTACTCTCGGGTCCAGTGAATAATCCTTCACTGAAAACAACAATTATTCGAATTAGTAATGTTTTCGCTTTTTATTTCGGTGCAAATTTTATAGTTTCGTGCTTATCCAACGCAAATATCTCGCTTATCGCCTTCAAATGCTGATTAACATACAATTATCGCTTCGAATGGAAAACGTAATTAATTTGAAATAATATAAAAGTCCTCATTATTCGCGTATAATTTATTATTTATTTATGAAGCCTCCTACAAAAGATGATTAACTGTAAACTTTGTAGGACTTGACATTTAGCATTGCAAACACAATAAAGGATGCTTCGTAATGAGTATTTTTACCTTTTGTGCTGTGGTATATTAGAACTGATTTATTGCACTAGTATTCTCAATAGACAATTGACACAAATAACTTTGTAAAAGTCATATTGGTAAATATTTTTATTATAATTGATATAATTATATATTATTGAATTTTTGAATTGAATACCGTAATACATAATTTAATAATATTGATAAATTTTAACAAGAATGTAATAAAAATATTAATTTAAATTTAAATATTATATACTAAAATATAAATCTTAAATTATGATTTCAAATAAAATTAGTAGAAACACTTGGAAGAAGTGATGGAATTGAAGAAGATTGAAAGAAACCAAAATTTGATTATATAATGTACTGCAGTCGGCAGTAGAATGGCATTACCACTTTCCAAACAAAATCCCTTGCGACCCACTCTCGCTAAGCCCCGCCCAGAATCCCAAAAAAAATAGACCATAAAATCCAGGTAAACGTAACAAAGGGTCAATTGCGGGTCAAAAAATTAGAGATTGTCTAAATTAAAGAAACTTAGTTTTTGTAAATTATTATCACAGTTAGTCATAAATTAAATACAATAGCCCTATTTATAAAAACTAATAAAAATGTATAAAATTAGAAAAAAATTCTTTATTTTTCTCTCATCTGTTTGAACTAAAATTAATCCTATTGACATAAACTAAGATATTTATGATTTTATTAATATATAGCAAAGGTGGCCAACCTGAGGCTCTTTGAAGGAATATTTGTGGCTCTCGATAAATGTACCCCTTTTCCCTTTTAATTCCAGAATTATCAAGAGAAGTAAAATAAATGTTTAATTTTTAATATTTAAATTCAATACACATATTTTGTACTTTTCAATAAGTATAATTTTTGTGAACAAATTTTTTTAATACATTTTTTGCATAATACGCGAAACATTTTAAATTA
This sequence comes from Aethina tumida, assembly GCF_024364675.1. Lineage (NCBI taxonomy): Eukaryota > Metazoa > Arthropoda > Insecta > Coleoptera > Nitidulidae > Aethina > Aethina tumida. The sequence continues at coordinate 20,131,097 of NC_065439.1, forward strand.
TGAAAAATGGCTCGGACTATCAAGGAGCTGACCACCCCTGATATACAACATTACTTTTTCATTAAACTATTTGAAAATATCAGTGTAATATATTATGTAACTTGTATAAAATATGTTGTGTATTATTTCGCTTGTTTGAGAATTCATTAACTAAATGCTTTTTAGTATTTATTATCGATATTTTAAAATATAGTTTTACTTTTTAGTTGTAAGCAATTGGGATAATAAATAATTGCTCTTCATTGTCAAATTGCCAAATTGTAGTAAAAGTCTGTTAGTGTAACGATATATACTTTGATTGATAATAAACAATCAATTATTTTAGTAAAAATTTATTTATTTAAATTAAATGCTTAATTTTAAGCAGTAAAATAACATTTATTTAATAAAATTTTTAGTTTTCAACAGCTAACTGTAAAAAATATCTCAAACTTTTTCGGAGATAAATTATAGGAAATTGAATTCTCTACAAAAAATGTCATATAAAATTTTCCCATAAAGTTGATGGTTGCGTCAGAAAATGAGAAAAATGTCAAAATTTTAAATCAATCCAACTAATGTTAAATAACTTTTGAAAAAATGAATATATCAAAAAACTGTAAGAGACATTTTTTGTAGAGCGTTAAATTTTCTATTAAAATCTGTTTTGGTTAAAAAGTTAAAGAAAGTTAAAAAATTTTAAAATCCAAGAGAACACCGTTCCCGTCTTATTTAAACAGGAAATTAAAATTTACGATTTTTTTACCATTTCCAACAAGATTTTCGATACAAATAAGAAAAAAACAAATTTGTGGATTTTTTTGAAACAGTCTAATATATATTGTTAAATTACTTTATATTTATTTATAATTGTTTTATATATTTAATAAAATTTATATATTTTAAATTTTGGTTTATATTTAGTTCTTTTATTTCATCTATCAAAATATCAAATATAAACGCACAAAATGTATTATATATAATACGATGTAAATTTATAAATAATAATTTTATAATAATATAATTATACTACTACTCAAAAATTTTTAAATTTACAGAAGTGTTCCACAATTATTGCGTTGAGATGGTCACACAAAATTGTTACTTACTAAAATACAAATAAATGTAAATTTGGGGATAATTTATGCGAACCCGCTTGTTCAGGTCGCAAACGAAACTCGACCTTAGGGTGGTAATGCCATTCTACAGCCGACCGAAAATGATTTATATCAAATTACAAATTACATTACTAAATAATGAGTTACAAAATATAATCTAAAATTAATTAATGAAGTGTTAAAATGTGGGAAACAAATTATTCATATCCATCTTACTTTAGAAACAAAATGAAAAAAATATTTATTTATTTTTTATAAAAATAATATTTTATTCTTAAATAATGACGGATAATAATTTAGAAAGAAGTACCAAAATTTACATATTAAATTATGTGATACCAAATTTCAAGTATTTATTAAAAATGTACTAATTTAATAGGTAATATTTATTAGTTAAAAATCTAAAAGCAATTTAGACCACACAAGAAATATTTTAAGAAACGTTCCATCTCGACAATTTCTAGCCGGCAATTAAAATGTATCATTCGACAGATGTTTATGGGGAAACAATAAAAGTGCCAGAGGAATTTTCACAATAAATCCAAATAGGATTGTAAAAATTTTTTCACAATTCCTTCGGAATTTTCACCTTGAATACGGATAATCGTCGCATTTTATTTTAATCGACTCAGCTGCAAATCCTGACTGCTTTTTTTTTAGTATTAAATTGAATTCCGTTGATTCTTATGCTAAATGGAAATCTTTTCAGTTGGCTTTTCATCGTCGTGTATTGTTGGGGAATGATCGCAAGCCGCATCAAGTTATTAATACCACTATTTACCATTGTGACGGGCAAACTAAAGACTTGGAATACTGTTATCGTGGAGTGACATATATAATTTAGTAAATAAATAAGGAAACGTTTTCTCATCGGTATTAATGTAACAAAGGCCGTAATTCGTCAGACACCTGTCGCCATACTGTTGTAGTTTAGTTACTACAATGACTCGATTTTTTACTATTGTCGATTTTAACTTACATGATCACATCGTAGCATATAAGTATACAGGGTGATACAAATAAAATGCATTATGAAAACTGATTTATTTGAGGTTTCTAGAGAACTAAAAGAGATGACAATCAGAAATTGTACCTGTAAGTTTGATGTTTTATATTTTTCTAAATTTATATTCATTACATACATTTGTCTGAATTAGGCTGGACATAAGTTTAGTAACTTTAATTTTTAAAGGGATTTTCAATGATTTAATCTGTATTATTTAACACTAACACATTGTGTAATATCCTTTTTGAGTTATAATTTTGGCCCATCTCTGTCGTATAGACTCGACCATTTTCCGAATATACAACAGGGATGTCTTTAATATCAGTAGTCGATGAAATTGTATTATTTTTTCATATATTTGAATTATCCAGTTATCCGGTTTTTCGAACTCACTCAGATAAATTTCACTAAAGGCCATGAGACGATAAATATACCGAATCGGCCCCAGAAAGAGATCGGGCTCATAATTTCAGGGAATCTTAGTACTAATAAGATACTTCGATAGCGCGAGTTTTAGGTCCTTATCTATAACCGTTTCTGAGTAAATCAAAAAATACTGAAAATTAGAAAAAATTACTTTTCTCAGCACTGTGTGAATCGATTGATCTAGATGCCGGATATGTTTTGGGGGACGATGGAAAAAAAAGAGAGCTATATCGGTTCACAAGGATCTTAAAAAAATGAGTTTATTTTCTTAATTTCATTTTTTAACCATCTTACGATTACGACACAATTATGAAACTATTTTTTTTTTAATTCCTCGTCCAATTTCCGATGAATATATGAGCTTTTGGAATTTTTAAAAACGGTACGCCATATTGAAAAAAAAATAAAATCCATTTTTTTGCTCAAAAATCGGGATTTCACTCATATCAAAATATTTTTTTAATCTACTTAATTACTATTAATCTAATTAATTAATTAATTAATCTACTAAACTTTATTAATCGCTGTAATAATAACATCAGTATATATTACTATATATGCATATATACATATATATATATATATATATATATATATATATATACATACAAGATGGAACTGTAATTCAAAACAGGTAACACTGTTTTTTTTCTTTCTGAAAACTCACCATCTGTATATAACGTTAAAATTATTGACTGTTGACATTCCAAAGAAATATTGGCTGTATTTTTATCTATATTTAATAATTATTTTTATTTGACTATATTATTATTTAAGTGAAAATATGTCGACACCTAAAACTAATAATTCCAAGTGTTGCATTTGTTCAAAATTCTTAAAAAAAAACAGGTACTCCAAAATATATAAAATCTGATGAAGATGCTGAAGAGTTCTCAGCTGCTTTTGAGTGTCCAATTGCAGTCGGTGATGTTCTGTTCTAATTGTCGTGTTAAAAAATATAAGAAAACGAAACTTGAAGATGAGGATCAGGAAACATCGGTGGAAGATGAGTCAAGCACTGATGATTCATCATTCAATTTAGATGTTGTATGTGATGATGATACAGAAGAATGTCTCGAAGTTCAAATTAAGAGAACTGTTGTAACTCACAGATATTGTTGTGTATGTTCTGTTTCTAATCCAAATCTAGTAGTTGTTTCTCAAGATGTCCATATGCAATGCTTTATTAAGAAAAGAATTTTCATTCCGAATGGAAATCGATGTTGTAGCAATCATCTCATAAAAAAACACTTTTTTACGGAGAATTTGAACCACTTAAAAGTTTATTCTAATTGGAGTAATTTAAGATCTTCTGAGTTATCTAAAATGATGGAAAGTTTGGCTGTTGAATGTGACTCTACACTTCTTGATAAAATGGATGATTTTCGAATACCTGATGAACAACTTTACATATTTACTGGATTTTTTCTGTTGTTTTCACCAGCTCAGTAATCAAGCAAGTTCCGTATCATATCAGTTCAAGAGTAAAATTATTAAAAAACCCGATTTTTGAGTAAAAAAATGGATTTTATTTTTTTTCAATATTGCGTACCGTTTTTATAAATTCCAAAAGCTCATATATTTATCGGAAATTGGACGAGGAATTCAAAAAAAAATAGTTTCATAATTGTGTCGTAATCGTAAGATGGTTAAAAATTGAAATTAAGAAAATAAACTCATTTTTTTAAGGTCTTTTTGAACCGACATAGTTCTCATTTTTTTTTCGAAAAGCTACCATCGTCCCCCAAAACATATCCGGCATCTAGATCAATCGATTCACACAGCGCTGAGAAAATTATTTTTTTCTAATTTTCAGTATTTTCGATTTACTCAGAAACGGTTATAGATAAAGACCTGAAACTCGCACTATCGAAGTATCTTTTTAGTACTAAGATTCCCTGAAATTATGAACCCGATCACTTTCTGGGGCCGATTCGGTATATTTATCGTCTCACGACCTTTTTTAAAAACACAAAAAGCGATTGACAAATATAAAAATGATAAAATATACACTTTTGTTAATTTAGTAGTGTTGGAGGTACATACATTTTAGTTAACATCACATTTTTGAAAAAATCTCTGTCAAGAACAAGCGAAGATAGAAAATCGATCCAGAATCAGTTGGATGAATCACCATGTATAATACTAAGCATTTGAATGAAGTGCGTTTTATTTTGTTAGCAATGACGGTGCACATTTCAATTCATATTTTTATAACATACATGCCTCAGGGTATGGTTAGTGCACTAACCGCTTAACATTTTTACAAACGACTCGTTTACGTTATTATTTTGTAGCACTTGATTGTTGGTCTTCTAGAGTGGAAACTGCACATTAGTCTCGTTATTTTTCTTGTCTGTGTGCATTTTTGTAATGCAAATAGCAAAGATCGAGCGCTAAAAAGTGTTTACCAACCTGGTTAACTGCACCTGATCTGGTTGTTTACTCGATCATTTAGTTCGTGTGGTTGTTTATTAATAAACGTAAACACTATTAGTGCGTGGAAAGTTAACACGAATGTGTCAAGTGTGTTTGAAAGAATTACCGTTTTCCGCCGAGAAGTGGTAACGGTTACATTCGCCATTTTTCTAACAATGAACAGGAAAATGTCTAACAATAAACGAAGTACAATAGTTTTTCGGATTTAGTTAATTGAGGGTTCAGTAATCGTGTAGGAATTTCATTTTTGTTCCAATTTTACGTTGAGTTACAGTTATGTACCATAAGAAATGCAAGTTTAATTAGATTGTTCATTATAATTTATACCGTGATAATAATCGTTAAAGTATTAGATTGAATGTCATTTAGTTCAATGATTAATGTCCTTGAAATCTATATTCAACGAGGCTAATTGCATTTTGTGCACTGGTCGATTTATTTTACGCTACGTTAAGTTAAGTTTATATGAATTATGTATAAAAATTTATTACCTAGATACACATAAATTCAATAAACTTGATTATTATAAAAATTTGTATTTAATGGTATGTTTAATACAATTAATACAAATTATAATAATTCAAATTGAAATATATATACTTAATAAATTTAAAACTTTTTGTGAAAAATAAAAAAAAGCATTATATATACAGTATTGGAAGAAAGTAGCAAGTTTAAAAATATATAAATTGCTACCAATTATGGACACACTGTACACAAACATATCGGTGATTATTTCTTGTCTTAAAATTAATTCTATTAATTACAAATCAAAAAACTAAATATTCAGCTGGCAAAACGTAGAGCAACTTTTTACTAAATGTCACTAATCTCTCTTTTGAATAAAGTGTATCTTGGATCGTTTTATGTATAAAGAAATATTGAGGGTCAGCAAGATTTATTCACGTTTTTTTAGCAAAAATCTATTTATGTAAATAAAATGTTGTAAAATGTAATTTTAAACAGTAAAATAATATTAATAAAATTTTTAGTTTTCTGCAGATAACTTATGATCTGTAAAATATATCAAAAACTTTTTCGGAGATAAATTATAGGAAATTGAATTCTCTACAAAAAATATAGTATAAAATTTTACCGTAAAGTTGATGGTTGCGTCAGAAAATATGTTATATATGTTATAAAAAATATATATAAAAACAATATTAAATATAAAATATACCAAGCCATTTAAAAATTTGTTCAAATATAATTTTTAGAAAATTAATTTGATTAAATATAATTTAATCAAATATAAAAAATTATATATTATTTTAGGAATCTTTATTTATGATTTATTTATTAATAAAAATATTATTTTAGATTTTATGTATATATTTACTTAGATATACAAAATTTTGAAAACCATTTAAGAATTCTTGTTAAAATTTATTTTTTTTAATTAATAAATGGCAAATATAAAAAATACTACAGTCATTTAAAAAGTCTGTAACTTTCACAGTATTTTTTTTACCATTTCCAACAAGATTTTCGATATAAATAAGAAAAAAAAATTGTCGATTTTTTTTAAACAGTCTACTGTATATATATATAACATATAAAAACAATATTAAATATAAAATATACCAAGCCATTTAAAAATTTGTTCAAATATAATTATTAGAGAATTAATTTGATTAAATATAATTTAATTAAATATAAAAAATTATATATTATTTTAGGAATTTTTATTTATAATTTATTTATTAATAAAAATATTATTTTAGATTCTATATATATATATATATATATATATATATATATATATATATATATATATATAGAAAATCTTGAAAGCCATTTAAGAATTCTTGTTAAAATTTATTTTTTTTTTAATTAATAAATGGCAAATATAAAAAATACTACAGCCATTTAAAAAGTCTGTAACTTTCACAGTATTTTTGTACCATTTCCAACAAGATTTTCAATATAAATAGGAAAAAAAAATTTGTATATAAAATATACCAAGCCATTTAAAAATTTGTTCAAATATAATTATTAGAGAATTAATTTGATTAAATATAATTTAATTAAATATAAAAAATTATATATTATTTTAGGAATTTTTATTTATAATTTATTTATTAATAATTTATAATTAATAAAAATATTATTATATATATATATATATATATATATATATATATATATATATATATATATATATATATATTTACTTATATATACAAAATCTTGAAAGCCATTTAAGAATTCTTGTTAAAATTTATTTTTTTTTTAAATTAATAAATGGCAAATATAAAAATACTACAGTCATTTAAAAAGTTTATTAATTATAAATTATAATATGAAGTATACACAAAATATTAGAAAATTTCTTAATTTTGTTGATAAAATAATTAATTAAATATGAAAAATGTTGAATTCCAGAATTCTCAGGAATCTCAAATTTTCAGATATTAATACATAAAAATTATAATAAATATAATAAAGTATAAAGAACAGCACAACACAATTTTTTCTATATAAAAATATTAGTAAATATTAAAAATAAAATACGTCAAAACCATTGAAAAATATTCTTAAATATAATAATTAGTTTATTAATTAAATTAAGGATATTGGCAATTTTAGGAGAAGATACTTTATTTATCAATTAAAATTCTTGCTTATTATAATTTATATATTAAATATATAAATGTTAAAGTCATTTGGAAAATCTTCACATAATTTATTTTTGACAAAATAATTAATTAATTATTTTGAATGTGTTTTAATAATTCCTAATTAAAAGTGACTTTATGAACAATAATAAAAAATGCACACATGAGTCTCATTAATCTTTCCCCGAAATCTAAACAGCGATCCTTTCCCGCCCACAAAGTCATAACTTCAACGCATTAATCCGCGGCCGTAATCTACCGAACAAAGCACCAGAACATCCTCTCCTTATCCGACTTCCCGACAATCTCGTTCGCCATCTGAACATTTTTCCGCTTGCACCGCTAAATACCCTTTGTGTTAATTCGCCTGGCCACTGAACATACTTTATGTGTCCATATTAAAGACGAAAAGAAAAGAGACGTGAAGCAACCGAGCCTTGTCCCGTGCTCTACTGTCGTCGTGCATAAATTTAACGCCAGCCAGAATTGACAGCATCCGTTCTCCGTGCTCTACTGGCTACCGACATTACGCCGCTTCCACTAATTACCATCGCACAGGATTGTTGGTCTCGTGTAATTAAATATAATAGTTTTCAAACCGGCTAATTTCTCCGGATTAATTAGGGATGCCGCAAGATGCTCGCGCTTGGATCTTCATCCATAAATGTGACATGATTATGCTTTAAAAGCACACTAGGATAATTTGTTCTTGGCGATAATCACACGTGAATATCTTGGAAGTGGTAAACCTGACGATAAATTTCATCTGGATATGCTAAAAACTGTTTTTAATTGTGCTCTCGTCCCGTGTTCTCATACAGGCAACATTCCTGCTTTATAACGTGTGTTTTATTATTTCGAATGACTAGGAAATCAAAAATTTTTCACAGGCGTAACTATGTGAATGTAACACTAATTCTGTTTAACCACTTGCTTATTTAACGGTTACTCGGAACAAGTTTCGCGTTGTATAATGTCATTTGTATTCCAAATTCAAGCGTTAAAAATAATTAGACAATTAAAATAATGCCGGGCAATTAAGTGATTTAGAACGAGGAAAAAACAAGAGAGCATTGTAACAATTTCGTGTGGAAAATAACTTAATTCGTCTGTTACAAATCGTACGCAAAATTCGAATAAGAAAAAGTATACGGAATGTGATTAAAATCGACATCAAAATCAGATTGAACAGTTGGTCTTGTTAGCTGTCATTCAGGAATTGCCATCTGAAAATTGATTGGAAACTGGAATTTTAATGGTCTGCGGAGGAATTTCAAATGGACCAGCGAAATTCAAGTGCACATCAAAGTAAATTTATGTGCATAAATGTGGTAAAAATTTACCTACAGGTTTTATCGTGTAAAAATTTGTAAATGTATATAATTCTTGTCTTTCAGTTTTTGAAAAGTATGAGAAATTAATGCCATTTTAAATCAACAGATTGACTTTGGTCATAATTTAATAATATTTTGATTAAACTGAAATTTGTTGTTTCATGAGCCATTTTATAAAAACAAAATATTTTGTGGGTTTGGAGGCATTTTTGCTTTTAGCTTTCGACAACAAAATCAGATAGAACAGTTGGTCTTATTAAACGTTATTGAGAAATTCATATCTGAAAATTAATTGAAAGTTGGAATTGAAATGGTCTGTGAGGGAATTTCGAATGGACCAGTGAAATTCAAGTGTACATCAAAAAGAATTTGTGTACATAAACATAGAAAAAAAGTGTCTATAGACTTTATAAAGTAAAATTTATATTGGAATTAATAATGAATCTTGTCTTTCAGTTTTTGGAAAAATTTAAAATTTATTCCATTCTGAATCAACAGATTGACTTTGATCATGATTTAATATTTTGATTAAACTGAAATATGTTGTTTCATGAGTCATTTTATAAAGACAAAATATTTTTGTATTTGGAGGCATTTTTGCTTTTAGATAATAAAACAATTTTTCGACAACAAAATCAGACAGAACAGTTGGTCTTATTTAAGTGTCATTCAGAATTTCATATCTGAAAATTGATTAAAAATTTGAATTTAAATGATCTGTGGGGGAATTTCGAATAGACCAGTGAAAATCAAGTGTACATCAAAGAGAATTTGTGTACATAAACATGGAAAAAAGTGTCTATAGACTTTATAAAGTAAAATTTATATTGGAATTAAAAATGAATCTTATCTTTCAGTTTTTGGAAAAATTTAAAATTTAATCCATTCTGAATCAACAGATTGACTTTGGTCATGATTTAATATTTTGATTAAACTGAAATATGTTGTTTCATGAATCATTTTATAAAGACAACATATTTTTGTATTTGGAGGCATTTTTGCTTTTAGATAATAAAACAATTTTTCGACAACAAAATCAGACAGAACAGTTGGTCTTATTTAAGTGTCATTCAGAATTTCATATCTGAAAATTGATTAAAAATTTGAATTTAAATGATCTGTGGGGGAATTTCGAATAGACCAGTGAAAATCAAGTGTACATCAAAGAGAATTTGTGTACATAAACATGGAAAAAAGTGTCTATAGACTTTATAAAGTAAAATTTATATTGGAATTAAAAATGAATCTTATCTTTCAGTTTTTGGAAAAATTTAAAATTTAATCCATTCTGAATCAACAGATTGACTTTGGTCATGATTTAATATTTTGATTAAACTGAAATATGTTGTTTCATGAATCATTTTATAAAGACAACATATTTTTGTATTTGGAGGCATTTTGGCTTTTAGATAATAAAACAATTTTTCGACAACAAAATCAGACAGAACAGTTGGTCTTATTAGGTGTCATTCAGAATTTCATATCTGAAAATTGATTAAAAGTTGGAATTTGAATGGTCTGTGGGTGTATTTCGAATGGACCAGTGAAATTCAAGAGTACATCAAAGAGAATTTGTGTACATAAACATAGAAAAAAAGTGTCTATAGACTTTATAAAGTAAAATTTATATTGTGATTAAAAATGAATCTTGTTTTTCAGTTTTTGGAAAAATTTAAAATTTATTCCATTTTGAATCAACAGATTGACTTTGGTTATGATTTAATATTTTGATTAAACTGAAATATGTTGTTTCATGAGTCATTTTACAAAGACAAAATAATTTTGTATTTGGAGGCAATTTTGCTTTTAGATAATAAAACAATTTTTCGACAACAAAATCAAACAGAACAGTTGGTCTTATTTAGATGTCATTCAGAATTTCATATCTGAAAATTGATTAAAAGTTGGAATTTGAATGGTCTGTGGGGGAATTTAGAATGGACCAGTGAAATTCAAGGGCACATCAAAGAGAATTTGTGTACATAAACATGGAAAAAAGTGTCTATAGACTTTATAAAGTAAAATTTATATTGGAATTAAAAATGAATCTTGTCTTTCAGTTTTTGGAAAAATTTAAAATTTATTCCATTCTGAATCAACAGATTGACTTTGATAATGATTTAATATTTTGATTAAACTGAAATATGTTGTTTCATGAGTAAATTTATAAAGACAAAATATTTTTGTATTTGGAGGCATTTTTACTTTTAGATAATAAAACAATTTTTCGACAACAAAATTAGACAGAACAGTTGGTCTTATTTAGGTGTCATTCTGAATTTCATATCTGAAAATTGATTAAAAGTTGGAATTTGAATGGTCTGTGGGGGAATTTTGAATGAACCAGTAAAATTCAAGTGTACATCAAAGAGAATTTGTGTACATAAACATGGAAAGAAGTGTCTATAGTTTTTTTTTTTTTATAAAGGTGGGGGAATGCTTTTACGCACACCCAGCACCGAGTGTTGAGTAGTGTGGGGCTGGCCTTAAGGGCCTACCCACCAAACCTCTAACCACCTACGCGCCCTCTTTGCAACAACTTTATTAAGTAAAATTTATATTAGAATTAAAAATGAATCTTGTCTTTCAGTTTTTGGAAAAATTTTAAATTTATTCCATTCTGAATCAACAGATTGACTTTGGTTATGATTTAATATCTTGATTAAACTGAAATATGTTGTTTCATGAGTCATTTTATAAAGACAAAATATTTTTGTATTTGGAGGCAATTTTGCTTTTAGATAATAAAACAATTTTTTGACAACAAAATCAGACAGAACAGTTGGTCTTATTAGGTGTCATTCAGAATTTCATATCTGAATATTGATTAAAAGTTGGAATTTGAATGGTCTGTGGGTGAATTTCGAATGGACCAGTGAAATTCAAGAGTACATCAAAGAGAATTTGTGTACATAAACATAGAAAAAAAGTGTCTATAGACTTTATAAAGTAAAATTTATATTGTGATTAAAAATGAATCTTGTTTTTCAGTTTTTGGAAAAATTTAAAATTTATTCCATTTTGAATCAACAGATTGACTTTGGTGATGATTTAATATTTTGATTAAAGTGAAATATGTTGTTTCATGAGTCATTTTATAAAGACAAAATATTTTTGTATTTGGAGGCATTTTTGCTTTTAGATAATAAAACAATTTTTCGACAACAAAATCAGACAGAACAGTTGGTCTTATTAGGTGTCATTCAGAATTTCATATCTGAAAATTGATTAAAAGTTGGAATTTGAATGGTCTGTGGGTGAATTTCGAATGGACCAGTGAAATTCAAGAGTACATCAAAGAGAATTTGTGTACATAAACATAGAAAAAAAGTGTCTATAGACTTTATAAAGTAAAATTTATATTGTGATTAAAAATGAATCTTGTTTTTCAGTTTTTGGAAAAATTTAAAATTTATTCCATTTTGAATCAACAGATTGACTTTGGTCATGATTTAATATTTTGATTAAAGTGAAATATGTTGTTTCATGAGTCATTTTATAAAGACAAAATATTTTTGTATTTGGAGGCATTTTTGCTTTTAGATAATAAAACAATTTTTCGACAACAAAATCAGACAGAACAGTTGGTCTTATTAGGTGTCATTCAGAATTTCATATCTGAAAATTGATTAAAAGTTGGAATTTGAATGGTCTGTGGGTGAATTTCGAATGGACCAGTGAAATTCAAGAGTACATCAAAGAGAATTTGTGTACATAAACATAGAAAAAAAGTGTCTATAGACTTTATAAAGTAAAATATATATTGTGATTAAAAATGAATCTTGTTTTTCAGTTTTTGGAAAAATTTAAAATTTATTCCATTCTGAATCAACAGATTGACTTTGGTCATGATTTAATATTTTGATTAAACTGAAATATGTTGTTTCATGAGTCACTTTATAAAGACAAAATATTTTTGTATTTGGAGGCATTTTTGCTTTTAGATAATAAAACCATTTTTTGACAACAAAATTAGATACAACAGTTGGTTTTATTAGGTATCATTCAGAATTTCATATCTGAAAATTGATTAAAAGTTGGAATTTGAATGGTCTATGGGTGAATTTCGAATGGACCAATGAAATTCAAATGTATATCAAAGAGAGTGTATGTACATAAACATGGATAAAAAGTGTCTATAGACTTTATAAAGTAAAATTTATATTGTAATTAAAAATGAATCTTGTCTTTTAGTTTTTGGAAAAAATTTAAATTTATTCCATTCTGAATCAACAGATTGACTTTAGACATGATTTAATATTTTGATTAAACTAAAATATGTTATTTCATGAGTCATTTTATAAAGACAAAAATTTGTGTATTTGGAGGCAGTTGGTCTTATTTAGGTGTCATTCAGAATTTCATATCTGAAAATTTATTAAAAGTTGGAATTTGAATGGTCTGTGGGGGAATTTCGAATGGACCAGTGAAATTGAAATGTAAGTACATCAAAGAAAATTTGTGTATATAAACATGGAGAAAAATTTCTTATAGATTTTATAATCTATAATTCATATTGTAATTAAAAATGATTATTGTCTCTCAGTTTTTGGAAAAATTTAAACACTTTATCTTGAAATTCATCTCTTTATCTTGAAATTCATAAACCAGCAGGTTGATTCTGGTCATGACTTGAATAGAAAAAGTTATTTCATTATATTAAAATATAAAATCATGTGATCAGTAAGTACATTTATTTATCAATGAGACACACCTCAAATATCAGGTCAAACCGAAAGGAAAGTGTGGGATATTCAAATGTCCAGTCTGCGAACTTGTACGGTCTGGGAATTCCCATCAGATAAAAATACAAGATCGCCAATACTTAGGCGACACACACACATGCAGGAATTAATGTGCGGATGACTCACAAATTTGCATTGTTTATTCAGCGGACGGTTGATTAAATTAGATATGATTGAGATGGTGTAATGTTACAGTCCGAGAATAGCAATCACCTGAACAACCAAGTTTATTGACTTGCCGATAGTGCATCGATAATCTCGTACCACACCACGCCGTAGACTTTGAAATTTACACTCGGTTTTCAATGTTAAGTGTGCTGAAACGCGCATGATTTTCCAACGTCAACAATGATCGTTTGCATAACTTACACGGGCAATTTATTGCTCCCTTGAACGCAGAATTTTCCCAATTAATTAAAACCTGTGCCTTTCATATTAATATTAATCAGATAATTACGTTGCAACGCCAAACATACACAACCTTGCTGTTATGCAACGCGTCCAATCGCCTCGTTCACTTCACGCTTTTCATTGAAAGTACACACGAAGGCGGAACATTTACTGCAGAATCAGGAAAAAAATTGGTCGGCGATATCGTTGCAGGAGCTTCGTTACGAAATGACATTTGCAACCGCATCACAATAGGTCAGAGAGTCGTTTTTTAAAAATCGCAAATTGTGTCAAAATAATTAAATCGAATTAAAAATTTAAAGCGGCAATTAAAATAATCCAATTGGATTTATGAGTGGGTCAAATGAAATCAATTAAAACCATATACGCCAGATTTCATCCATTTAATTGACGCATTTAAGGTTAATTCAATTTCTCAGCATTATTCTATCCAATTAAATTTAATGTGGCAAGATTATCAATCGTTACGGGGTTTAGAAAAACATTATTAAGTTAACAAGTATAGGAAAAAGTGAAGTCGGGGTGATTTTCTCAGTTTCACACATAATTTGATCAGTTTCGTGCATATGGACAATCTGCATAATTTCCTGCTGTTTCAATACTTAAATGTGTCATTTGTTGAAGGTAAACGTTCCAATTACGAATAATTCTTTCAAACAAGCGTAACGAACGGATATCTGTAATGCATTTCCTCTATTCATTTAATGATTGCAGTAATCGATGTTCTAGCTTTTAAATTCAAATTTTGTAACTTTTATAGTAAGAGGAATCATTTCTTATACTTATATTGTAATGATTTTAGAAAAAATTGTAATAAATTAGCTATGGATATAAATTAAGTTTGTAAAAAGTTAGAAAACAATAAAGGAAATATACTCATAGAAGTAGACAAAGTTTTGAAATAAATAATACTTAATACAAAATAAATTTCTCCAAAGTTATAGGCTATATTTTCTTATTAATTTATAAATTTTATATATTTTATAGATTTCAAAGGTTTTATAGGTTTTTATAGGTTTTGTAGGTTTTTATAGGTTTTATAGATTTTATAGGTTTTATAGGTTTTATAGGTTTTATAGGTTTTATAGGTTTTATAGGTTTTATAGGTTTTACAGGTTTTATAGGTTTTATATGTTAAATAGGTTTTATAGATTTTATAGGTTTTATAGGTTTTATAGGTTTATAGGTTTTATAGGTTTTATAGGTTTTATAGGTTTTATAGGTTTTATAGGTTTTATAGGTTTTATAGGTTTTATAGGTTTTATAGGTTTTATAGGTTTTATAGGTTTTATAGGTTTTATAGGTTTTATAGGTTTTATAGGTTTTATAGGTTTTATAGGTTTTATAGGTTTTATAGGTTTTATAGGTTTTATAGGTTTTATAGGTTTTATAGGTTTTATACGTTTTATACGTTTTATACGTTTTATACGTTTTTGATAGATTTGATAGATTCAATACATATGATTAATTTGAGATTTTTTACTTTTAAAGGATTTAAATTAATTAAAATTTTACCTTAAACATAAGTGTGAATATGTTATCAAATTAAAAACATAATAAATAATAATTTCATATCTAATATTTACTGCTAGCAATTTATTGATAAAACATTTAGTACTAATATTATTGAAAATAAAATAATTATATTATTTATATTATTAAAATAATATTATATTAACAATATAAAACTGCATTTTATTTAACAAATTAATACGATAACTTATTAGTGAACAAATATAATAAACAATTTTCTTGGTAATGTTATATTTAATTTTAATCCAAATTAACTTAAAGTCAAAGAAATATTACACCCATAAAAGGCGTCAAGAATGTGAAATAATTAAATTTGCATCACTTAAAATGCGGACAAGTGTTATTTGTTAAGTTATAAAAATTAAAACAATTTAATGGGGCTGTAAATTTATTAATTCTACAAAAGAAAAAAATTATAAAAAATCAAGTTGTAATAGGAAATTTTAGGTCATCAAGATATTCTGCATATCAAGTTATAATCTTGATTTGCATTAGATTTTTCTCCCCATTAATTGAAATACAGTTATGAAATAATATTATAATAAACATCTCAATAAAATTATTGATAAAAGACGAATAAGTAACTCATTTTGCTGGTCCTCTTATAAAAATAAAATCGTCTATTTACCAAAAACTAAACCAAAATATCAGATCAAGATATTATTTTATTCTGATCTTTGAAATAAAACATTTTTTAAGTAAATCGTGTTATATTCGTTTAAAAGTTAGTCTTGATGCTCTCTGAAGACATAAAAATAATAAGATTACATTTACTACACCTGCCAATACTTTCAAATGTGAATTAAACAATTTATCTTATTGTAATTTCGGTTTAGTAAAGTTTTACAAATGAAAATTTGTGGTGTTTTGGTGCCTTACCCATTGATGTTAAAGACAATTCCTACTGGCATCGTAAGTTTAGTCCTGCCCTCGAATCGAAGCCGGACGTCGACTGTGTCACACCGAACTGCACACGTACGATAGCCAATCAATCAATCAACGACTGCGATGCCGAAAAAACTAGAAAAACCAAAACCGCGACCAGAAAAGATTCTAAACAGCAAAACGACGTTTGAACTAGACGGGCGAGAGAACGAGCCGGGCTCACACAGCGACCGGCCGTGGTGCTAAACAGGTGGATTGTAAGTCAGGTGAACAGTGAAAACGTACGAGCAAACGCTTGCCGGATGTTGGCTGGCGGGGCTCTTGCGTTTTACCAGCAATGTGGAAAACTAATGGATGGCGGATCGGGGCCGTAGCGAGGGCACTCGCTGCTCACCGCGTGCGTGCGACGGATGTGGGTTTGTGGGTGGTTTTTGGTCATTTTTCGTTGCATTCAAAAGTTTACGATTACGTTATTACCTTTCGATTAATTTCTATCCTGGTCCATGAAGACGCCGTTAAACAATGACGAACTGATTTCACATACACTTACAATTAGAGGCGAATTACTTCGAGTATGACATTCTTATTTGCATGCTGGAACGAATCTGAAAACTACTGCCTTTCAAAAAAGGCTCAGCATTGATATACCAAGAATGCATGATTAAGAGTGAGTCACTGAAGTCATCCCGAAGTTATAAATATGTATTTTACACTGTTACGTTGGCTGATTCTAACTGGAATTGAATTATATTTTTAATTTTAGTTTTAGGAAAAAGTAATTTACGTTTTCGGTTCATGATCTATTTGAATACATTTTTGTATTATACTATATACAGGTTCGAAAATGATAGACCCTACTAGTCGCGTATTGAGGGTATTAATACCCCTTAGTATATAATAGTGGCAACTTAAAATTTTAAATATTTACCCATAAAATTAATTTATTAGATTTTAAAAATTATATATATAGCTTGATGGATTTAATAGATTTGTCATTGTTTATAGATTTTTCATAGATTTTTTATGGATATTTTATAGTTTTTCATATATTTTTTATAATTTTTTATAGAATTTTTGTAGAATTTTTGTAAAATTTTTATAGTATTTTTATAGAATTGGTATAAAATTTTTATAGAATTTTTATATATTTTTATAGAATTTATATAAATTTTTTTTAGATTTATGGATTTTATAAATTTTATGGATTTTATGGATTTTATGGATTTTATGGATTTTATGGATTTTATGGATTTTATGGATTTTATGGATTTTATGGATTTTATGGATTCTATGGATTTTATATAATATTTTTATAGAATATATATAAAATTTTTTTAGAATTTTTTTAGATTTATGGATTTTATGGATTTTATGGATTTTATGGATTTTATGGATTTTATGGATTTTATGGATTTTATGGATTTTATGGATTTTATGGATTTTATGGATTTTATGGATTTTATGGATTTTATGGATTTTATGGATTTTATGGATTTTATGGATTTTATGGATTTTATGGATTTTATGGATTTTATGGATTTTATATAATATTTTTATAGAATGTATATAAAATTTTTTTAGAATTTTTTTAGATTTATGGATTTTATGGATTTTATGGATTTTATGGATTTTATGGATTTTATGGATTTTATGGATTTTATGGATTTTATGGATTTTATGGATTTTATGGATTTTATGGATTTTATGGATTTTATGGATTTTATGGATTTTATGGATTTTATGGATTTTATGGATTTTATGGATTTTATGGATTTTATGGATTTTATGGATTTTATGGATTTTATGGATTTTATGGATTTTATGGATTTTATGGATTTTATGGATTTTATGGATTTTATGGATTTTATGGATTTTATGGATTTTATGGATTTTATGGATTTTATGGATTTTATGGATTTTATGGATTTTATGGATTTTATGGATTTTATGAATTTTATGGATTTTATGGATTTTATGGATTTTATGGATTTTATGGATTTTATGGATTTTATGGATTTTATGGATTTTATGGATTTTATGGATTTTATGGATTTTATGGATTTTATGGATTTTATGGATTTTATGGATTTTATGGATTTTATATAATATTTTTATAGAATATATATAAAATTTTTTTAGAATTTTTTTAGATTTATGGATTTTTTGGATTTTTTTTATTTTATGGATTTTATGGATTTTATGGATTTTATGAATTTTATGGATTTTATGGATTTTATGGATTTTATGGATTTTATGGATTTTATGGATTTTATGGATTTTATGGATTTTATGGATTTTATGGATTTTATGGATTTTATGGATTTTATGGATTTTATGGATTTTATGGATTTTATGGATTTTATGGATTTTATGGATTCTATGGATTTTATATAATATTTTTATAGAATATATATAAAATTTTTTTAGAATTTTTTTAGATTTATGGATTTTATGGATTTTATGGATTTTATGGATTTTATGGATTTTATGGATTTTATGGATTTTATGGATTTTATGGATTTTATGGATTTTATGGATTTTATGGATTTTATGGATTTTATAGATTTTATAGATTTTATAGATAAATTAGGTATCAATTTTATTTAAAATACATTAATTAAATTAACAAAAGAATATAATTTAATTAATACATAACTTAAATTAAATTTATACACATCATATATAAAACATTTTATGTGCCTCCATGGGCATTGACTACTTCTTGACAACTCCTGTCTGTCTTCCATGAGGTTATTCAAATCTTTGGGAAAAGTTTTATCGTCTTAAATTATCATTACTGGCATAATCTTCGTCTGAATACTGCAGGACATTTTCGGCCACAACAAAAGTTCAGAGTGCAATAAATTCTAAATTACACTATTAGCACCTGACTTGTTGCGTGTTCACTTTCTAGACCCAAACAAGAAAAACATTAAACTTGAAAGCGTAATTAACACAGTCGGCAATTAATTCATTAACAGCTTTTCATGGGATATGGCAAAATGTCGAGAATGACATTTTGCCATATGAATAGACAAGTTACCCATTTTAATTTTTGAAAATGTAATATCAGTAACTTTGGACATAAGCTCATTATTTAACCTTTTTATGCTCTTTCTATCTATGTCATTTCTTTTTCTCACATATAGTATTTAAACAGTAATAAACAGTTTGATTCTGAAGAGGTCAAAAGAGAGACTGATCTTTCCTTCAGTTCCAAAAGTGCAATCCGTATCTCGTGGCATGAATTTGCACGAATTGTTGAGTATAATATATTATATGATATATAATATTGCATTAAAGTTTGACGTTAAATGTGTACATTGTTATTATGAATATATTGAACAATTCAAATTGCTTTGAGGTTTTGAAACTTAATTACTTAACGTAACAACGTCCCAGTGACATTTATAATTGGCCTCCTCCGCCATCTCCAAAACCGGAGACAATTTTCCCACAACATTGCCAATAATCACACACCTCTCAACATCAACAGAAATTAAATTTACGCAATTCTAAATTTAGAACTAATTGTACGCGTAGGTTTTCTCAATGAACCGCCGTGCGTAAATTACCAGTTCCAAATCGCATTCAGAAACAATTAGCCGGTGTCGTTGCACCCTGAATTAACAACCATTAAATCAATAAAGATCATAAACACATGCATTATCTCCGCTGCCATATTCGGCAGGGTCCGGGCTTAATTTTTGCGTAGGCCTACTCCATATACGTCCGTCTAATTAACAAAACCGTAAACACACTCGTAATTGATTTCACAACATCCAATTACACTTTCAATGTCCGATAACCGGCCAAATCGATCCAAAACATCTGTAAACCACTTCGGGTCGGTCTATTAGCATTGGATTATCGACAGAGTGATTTTACAATTCCACGTCTTTATAAGGCTCGCTAATATAAATACATATTTATGAGACCTAATGCCTGTGCGTATCCTGCCATTCTGATTCACATTTTGCCGCTTGCCAACTTGTAATGTTTGTCGGGGAGCGAAACTGAAAGACGGTTGCATGAGAAAATGTGTCCAATTTTCAGCGGGAATGCATTGATTGTGTCTGCAAATTACCCAACTGCCTGTCCCGACATTGACAACAATTTTGTGTAAACACTGTCTTGGAAATTGTTATCTTCTTAGTATTCAGCACCATCATTTTCTTGAACAATGGATATGCTTAACATAATAACGTGTGTTCACGGTTGAGGATGTGGACAACGATTAAGTGACATCAGTGTGGTTCAGGCAAGAGAATTTTCAACGATTTTTGTGCTACAAATTTTAAAGATAAAATATTACTTATGGGCTTTTTATAATTTTACAGATCTAGACACTATTTTAATTTTTTTTTAAATTTACCAGGTTTTAGGTCATTTTTGGTAACCAAAGATTATGGACATTATGGCCATTGATTTTAAAAAAATTTTGATTATGGAATCCAATCTATGGAGATTCCAAATATTTTCGTATCTACAGTTGTTGGGGTTTATTGGTCGACGTTTGTTGGAATTATTTCCTGACGTTTTATAAGTTTATAGGTCGTGTTTATAGGTTCTATAGGTTTGTAAGTTTATAGGTTTTATAGGTTTATAGATTTTTATAGGTTTTATAGATTTTATAGGTTTTATAAGTTTCATAAGTTTTATAGTTTCATAAATTTTAGGGATTTTATTCATTTTATAGAATTTGTAAAGTCGGCTGCAGAATGGCATTACCACCCTAAGGTCGAGTTTCGTTTGCGACCTGAACAAGCGGGCTCGCATAAATTATCTCCAAATTTACATATATTGTATTTTAGTAAGTAACAATTTTGTGTGACCATCTCAACGCAATAATTGTAGAACACTTCTGTAAATTTAAAAATTTTTGAATAGTAGTATAATTATATTATTATAAAATTATTATTTATAAATTTACATCGTATTATATATAACACATTTTGTGCATTTATATTTGATATTTATAGAAGAAATATAAGAACTAAATATAAACCAACATTTAAAATATATAAATTTTATTAAATATATAAAAATTAATTATAAATAAATATAAAATAATTTAACAATATATATTAGACTGTTTCAAAAAAAACGACAAATTTGTTTTTTTCTTATTTATATCGAAAATCTTGTTGGAAATGGTAAAAAAATCGTAAATTTTAATTTCCTGTTTAAATAAGACGGGAACGGTGTTCTCTTGGATTTTGAAATTTTTTAACTTTCGTTAGAGATAATATTTCAAAATTACCGAAACAGATTTTTATACAAAATTTAACGCTCTACAAAAAATGTCTCTTACAGTTTTTTGATACATTCATTTTTTCAAAAGTTATTTAACATTAAAGTTGGATTGATTTAAAATTTTGACGTCGTGACCATGAACTTTATGAGAAAATTTTATATAACATTTTTTGTAGAGAATTCAATTTCCTATAATTTATCTCCGAAAAAGTTTTAGATATTTTTTACAGATTATTAAGTTACCTGCTGAAAACTAAAAATTTTATTAAATAAATATTATTATACTGCTTAAAATTAAGCATTTAATTTAAATAAATAAATTTTTACTAAAAAAATTGATTGTTTATTATAATCAAAGTAGTATATATCATTAGACTAATCTCAAACAAGCGAAATAATACACAACATATTTTATACAAGTTACATAATATACAACACTGATATTTTCAAATAGTTTAATGGAAAAGTAACGTTGTATATCAGGGGTGGCCAGCTTCTTGATAGTCCGAGCCATTTTTCATAAGTTGAAAAGTACAAAATATGTGTATTGAATTATAAAATTAAAAATTAAACATTTATTTTACTTCTCTTGATAATTCTGGAATGAAAAGGGAACGGGGGTACATTTATCGAGAGCCACAAATAATCCTCCAAAGAGCCTCAGGTTGGCCACTTCTGCTATATATTAATAAAATCATAAATATCTTAGTTTATGTCAATAAGATTAATTTTAGTTCATAACAGATGAAAGAAAAATAAAGAATTTTTTTCTAATTTTATACATTTTTATTAGTTTTTATAAATAGGACTATTTTATTTAATTTATGATAATAATTTACAAAAACTAAGTTTCTTTAACTTAGTCAATCTTTAATTTTCTCAAGAAGTGTTACCAAAAATATGAAATACTTATTATATAATCGATACCACAATTGATCCATTGTTACGTATACCTGGGTTTTACGGCCTACATTTTTTTGGGGTCTGAGCGGGGCTTAGCGAGAGAGGGTCGCAAAGGATTTTGTTGTGGAAAGTGGTAATGCCATTCTGCAGCCGACTGTACGTAAAATGCATAAAATGTTGCATAAGATGTATATATGTATTTAATTTTACAGAGTGAACATAAATAACAATTCAATTTTTTAGTTCATAATTACGTATAACGAAAGAGTAATAATAAACACTTATTAACCAGTTTATTGACTTCCATTTCCTTGAAAAAGAGACAGCGTACCTATTGCATAGGCGAACTGACATTCCACTAGAATTATCTAAACGACATCATAAAAAACCGCCCATGATAATAGATTCGCAACTCGCTTATCTATCAATTATTTCAGCCGTTGCAAATTTACCATGAAATACGCGAAACACCGCATAAACAACCGACCAATTTAACCATAGGCGACCGAAGTGGATGTGAAACGGTCGCGGAATGATTGTCGCAATTGCTTTATTTGCGTCTGCACACGAGGTTGGCAAAGGTCGTTGTCGCACATAAAGTATGTTTTGTGTGTGAACACCAACCGGAAAGGTGGTCCCGAAACCGGAACACGCAATCTTTGAATATTGATTTGGGTGCGTTGGTTTAATAAAACACCATTGTACATGGTATAAACACTGTTGCAAGGTATTTTGTGATGGCTACTTGTCTGAGCAATTCCAATAAGCAGCGTTTGTGTATGCGTAGTCATAACTTCGGATATAATGTATACGAGTGTATAATAATTGTTTATTACTTCCACATAAGGAGATTGCACGTCCTCCACTTTATCAGTGCAGTTCTTGGCTGCAGTTATTAACAGGACATTTCCTCGTATGTATTCTGATTGAATAATGATTAACTAATGCTAAAATATATATAATATAAAAAGAGTTTAACAACATTGTCCTCAAATTCTTCCCATGTATTCCTAATTATACTTTTGACATAATTTTTTACAAATTTTATTTTCCAGACTTTTATAGAATTCCTATTTATTTATTTGTTTATTGTTTTTTCTTATGTTTATTTAAATAAACATGTTGTTTTGTTATTTTATTTTCTTATATTTGTTCACAAATTAAGAATTAGAAATAAATGGACTCTTTATTTTACATATTTATTTTTAAATATATTAAAGGTTTCAAAAATTTTATAGATTCCATTCATGATTTCAGATATTTCAGAGGTTTCATAGATTTCATAGATTACATAGATTTCACAGATTCCACAGATTTCATAGATTTCGTAGATTTCGTAGATAGATTACATAGATTTCATAAATGGATTTCATAGATAGATTTCATAGATTTCATAGATTTCATAGATTTCATAGATTTCATAGATTTCATAGATTTCATAGATTTCATAGATTTCATACATTTCATACATTTCATACATTTCATAGATTTCATAGATTTCATAGATTTCATAGATTTCATAGATTTCGTAGATTTCATAGATTTCATAGACTGCATGGATTTCATAGATTTCATAGTTTTCAGAGATTTTATGGATGTGTCATATATCATAGCTTTTATAGAGACTAAACAGATTTCATAAATCTCATAAATTTCATATTTTTCATTGATTTCATAGATTTCATAGATTTCATAGATTTCATAGATTTCATAGATTTCATAGATTTCGTAGATTTCATAGATTTCGTAGATTTCATAGATTTCATAGATTTGATAGATTTCATAGATTTCATAGATTCCATAGATTTCATAGATTTCATAGATTTCATAGATTTCATAGATTTCATAGATTTCATAGATTTCATAGATTGCATAGATTTCATAGATTTCATAGATTTCATAGATTTCATAGATTTCATAGATTTCATAGATTTCATAGATTTCATAGATTTCATAGATTTCATAGATTTCATAGATTTCATAGATTTCATAGATTTCATAGATTTCATAGATTTCATAGATTTCATAGATTTCATAGATTTCATAGATTTCATAGATTTCATAGATTTCATAGATTTCATAGATTTCATAGATTTCATAGATTCCACAGATTTCATAGATTTCGTAGATAGATTTCATAGATTTCATAGATTTCGTAGATTTCATAGATTTCATAGATTGCATAGATTTCATAGATTTCATAGATTCTTGGATATCATAGATTTCATAGTTTTCAGAGATTTTATGGATGTCTCATATGTCATAGCTTTCATAGAGACTAAACAGATTTCATAAATCTTATAAATTTCATATTTTTCATTGATTTCATAGATTTCACAGATTTCATAGATTTCATAAATTTCATAAATTTCATAGATTTCATAGATTTCATAGATTTCATAGATTTCATAGATTTCATAGATTTCATAGATTTCATAGATTTCATAGATTTCATAGATTTCATAGATTTCATAGATTTCATAGATTTCATAGATTTCATAGATTTCATAGATTTCATAGATTTCATAGATTTCATAGATTTCATAGATTTCATAGATTTCATAGATTTCATAGATTTCATAGATTTCATAGATTTCATAGATTTCATAGATTTCATAGATTTCATAGATTTCATAGATTTCATAGATTTCATAGATTTCATAGATTTCATAGATTTCATAGATTTCATAGATTTCATAGATTTCATAGATTTCATAGATTTCATAGATTTCATAGATTTCATAGATTTCATACCCTTCATAGATTCTTGGATATCATAGATTTCACAGTTTTCAGAGATTTTATGGAGGTCTCATATATCACAGCTTTCATAGAGACACAGATTTCATAAATTTCATAAATTTCATATTTTTCTTTGATTTTATTTAAAATTTCATGAGTTTTAAACATTATCAGTATCATACTTTGTGTCACAGACGGTTTTTGTAATCATGTGCACATCCTCTTTATTCAGTCACACATAAACCGAATTAGCATAGATGGATGATAAAATAAATTGCTAAAATAATAAAACCAGCTGGACAAACTATTATCTGGTGTACATGATCAAGGTTTCCATATAATTACCATTATTGCACACATCAATCTGGCAGATTTATGCGTTGGATTTTTCAATGTCTAAAAAAAAATATCAACACAACATGTAATTTGCGTTCAGGTGGATATTGAAATTGCAGAATGTTTGTTATTAATAATACAATATAAAATGCTGTCACACTTTTCATTTTAATTATCTATTAGTATCAAGGATTTTCACGTTATTAACATGAGAATTGGGACCGAAGCAGATCGCGTAACATTATTAACAGGTTGACTTGTTTATATTATTGTGAAATTTTATGAATTACAAGTTACAATACACAATTTAAATTGGAATCCAATTTACCGTTTCCTGTTTTTCGGACCACACGTGCAGGATCGAATAAACAAAAGCAAAATATCAACCAATTTCACATCAAAATGCTGTTAAATCAATCCATTTTTTCCAAATGTAATTCAATCCACCGCGACACTACCTGTTTCCCTTTTTGGTAATGGAATCCTAGTCGAGTGGATCCCCGTAAAAAAATCGGATTCTTCAATGGTCGAATCAAAACGCACCGTAAACAATCATGTTCCTCAATACGTTCTCACAAAAAAACATAAAGGTTTTCGTTCAGACAGTAAACGCTTCCGTTCTGAAAATCTAATTGATGAAAATTATCGGTCCATTGTACATTCAATTGCGAAAACGTCGGATTTGTGGATTTATGGGGCAAAAGTGAGGATTGGAAAGTTGGAATTGCGAAAAATATGATCGCATTGTGGCAGGATGGGATCTCCCGATAAAATCGGACGGGGTATTAAAATCTGTGTTTTTTTTTTGTCGAGGAAAAAATCAATTACACAGAAAATACGTAGACGTATAAAGAAAGTAACAACAGTAGGGTTTCCTGCTGACACACAATATTCATCTTCTTGCGGTGCTCTGAATATTATTTAATTGTCGTTTTACTCGAAATTATAATTCGTATCAGTTGTTCGTTACACAACCGGTTTGAGAGGAAGCCGTCCATATTATTACCAGTCACTGAAATGAATAGGTTCGGTTACTTATATTACATAAGGTTTTTTATTTTCTTCGATTATAATGCATGCAACTTGTGTTTAGATAATGCGGAATAAGCATCATTACCGATGAATGATTGGCACTGGATGTGGGTAGGAAATATTACTCTGGCATTGTGTAGCATGTTAGCCAACAAATTATCGATAAAAATCTGGATGGAAATTGAATGAAGTAGATCAATAGATACATTTCATACTAATACATACATTTCATACTCTAATACAGTGATTAATTTAGTTTTCTAAACTTCCCAGTCCATGTCAAGACAGTTATTTTAGGCATTTAAATCCAATGTTATCTTTGTCCTAATTAATATATCAACAACAAAGTGTGTACCTCGGTTGTAGATTGCGTAAAATCTCCAAGTAACATTAGTACATAACTGTAACGATAATGCGCACGTAGTAACACCTAAAAGCAGTTGAACCTTATTTAATGAGCATAATTGCATTGTCCATCACTGTATTTACGTAAACTGGTTTTCTTCATATCTAGTTCTTTCTTGGACGTCATGTTTTTAGGCCTTCCTGGTTTGTTTATCGTCATAAATTACCCATTCACATTTAGTACCTGAATCAAATCTAAACGTAGCATATTGTCGGGTTTAATGTTAACGTCGGAAGCAAAAAAGCCATAGAAGCCTTAATTTCACGCTGAAAAAGTGCATGTTGCATTATCCAACTGGTTGTGTTTCCGTTCGGCATCAGCTGTGTCTGGATACTTGGGATGAAAACTGTACGTGGTCAATTGGATAGCTGTAGGAGTTTTAAACTGACGAATTATATGGACTTAATTCATTTTGAAGCTACCAATAACCAATTCTAAAAATGTTTCAATGCTAATATTCCCCAAAATATGTTATAAAATGATTCCTCCCTCATATTATTTTATGAAATGTTGAAACAAATTTTTTTTCCGAATATACGACAAGTCGTAATCCTTCAAGCTTCTAGAATTACATTTTGGATTTGTGCTTGGGATCGTTTTTATGTTAAAACATATTTTTCAATATATGGAAGCAAATTGTTATTTAATATATTCTTGTGCATAAATCAGTTTGAGGGGGCTTACGCCAGAAGGATTGAAGCATCCTCATAGCATAAATGAACTGCCACCATGTTTCAATAACTAACTCTTTGTGTAGTTTTGTCCTTGTAGGATGTTTAACATAAGCAGAACCATGTTTATTTTTATAAATTAAGTTTAGACTAGACAACTAGAAACTACTAGTTCTCACTGTTTTGTATTCCATTGAATATGATCCTAAGAAAGTCAAAAAAAGAAAGTCCTATTTCTTCCAGGTTGGCTTCAATTTCAGT
This sequence comes from Aethina tumida, assembly GCF_024364675.1. NCBI lineage: Eukaryota > Metazoa > Arthropoda > Insecta > Coleoptera > Nitidulidae > Aethina > Aethina tumida. Next base: position 20,159,198 of record NC_065439.1, read on the forward strand.
TGACGATAAGATTGAATTGTTTTTTGACACTAGTTGCCACTTGACTAGTTTCTCTAGCGATTGACTTATTTACCCGTAAACTGTTAGCCATCTCTTCTTGTTCCTCTCGGTCTTAGTAACGGTGAATTATAATTTTTCTTAGTTTCCCTTCGATCAGTGATTGAATAATTATAATAAGCAAAAGACCTCTATTAAATAATCGATTGAAATTCACAGATGGAATCTTTAAAGATGTCTTTTTTAATCTTTTTGTGACGAATTTCATAAAACCAACAGAGGAGTTGGTGAGCTCCTAGATGGTCATTAGCAAACTAACAATTCATTTCCATCCTCAGTATAGTCCATATTTATAAGGTAATATGGAATAATTTTCACATAAATCCTTGGGAAAAGTTTGAACGTTTTGACATAAACCATTGTAAAGTATTCATCTCTTCTTGTTTCTCTAGGTCTTAGTAGCGGTGAATTATAATTTACCTTAGTTTCCCTTCGTCCAGTGATTGAATAATTATAATAAGCAAAAGACCTCTATTAAATAATCGATTGAAATTCACAGATGGGATCTTTAAAAATGTCTTTTTTAATCTTTTTGTGACGAATTTCATAAAAATTAATAAAACAATCACTGCATAGATAGTATTGGCAGAGAGTAGAGTAACTTTTATAAAATTTAAATAATTTTTGTCCCGGTTATTAAGTTCAAAAAATGCATTTTGGATATTAATTTTACATTATTAATTTTAACAATTACATAGTTAAACAATAAAAAAATATAGTGTTTAATTTTAATGATGAATCTATCTTAATTTATAAAAGTTTATTTTATAAACCAGTTCTAATAGAACAGAGGAGTTGGTGAGCTCCTAGATGGTCATTAGCAAACTAACGATTCATTTCCATCCTCAGTATAGTCCATATTTATAAGGTAATATGGAATAATTTTCACATAAATCTTTGGGAAAAGTTTGAACGTTTTGACATAAACCATTGTAAAGTATTCATCTCTTCTTGTTTCTCTAGGTCTTAGTAGCGGTGAATTATAATTTACCTTAGTTTCCCTTCGTCCAGTGATTGAATAATTATAATAAGCAAAAGACCTCTATTAAATAATCGATTGAAATTCACAGATGGGATCTTTAAAGATGTCTTTTTTAATCTTTTTGTGACGAATTTCATAAAAATTAATAACACAATCACTGCATAGATAGTATTGACAGAGAGTAGAGTAACTTTTATAAAATTTAAATAATTTTTGTCCCGGTTATTAAGATCAAAAAATGCATTTTGGAAATTAATTTCATATTATTAATTTTAACAATTACATAGTTATACAATAAAAAAATAAAGTGTTTAATTTTAATGATGAATCTATCTTAATTTATAAAAGTTCATTTTATAAACCAGTTCTAATAGAACAGAGGTGTTGGTGAGCTCCTAGATGGTCATTAGCAAACTAACGATTCATTTCCATCATCAGTATAGTCCATATTTATAATGTAATAAATATGGAACAATTTTCACATAAATCCTTGGGAAAAGTTTGAACGTTTTTACATAAACCATTGTAAAGTATCCATCTCTTCTTGTTACTCTCGGTCTTAGTAGCGGTGAATTATAATTTTTCTTAGTTTTCCTTCGACCAGTGATTGAATAATTATAATAAGCAAAACACCTCTATTAAATAATCGATTGAAATTTACAGATGGGATCTTTAAAAATGTCTTTTTTTATCTTGTTGTGACGAATTTCATAAAAATTAATAAAACAATCACTACATATATAGTATCGGCAGAGAGTAGAGTAACTTTTATAAAATTTAAATAATTTTTGTCCCGGTTATTAAGTTCAAAAAATGCATTTTGGATATTAATTTCACATTATTAATTTTAACAATTACATAGTTAAACAATAAAAAAATAAAGTGTTTAATTTTAATGAAGAATCTATCTTAATTTATAAAAGTTTATTTTATAAACCAGTTCTAATAGAACAGAGGAGTTGGTGAGCTCCTAGATGGTGATTAGCAAACTAACGATTCATTTCCATCATCAGTATAGTCCATATTTATAAGGTAATATGGAATAATTTTCACATAAATCCTTGGGAAAAGTTTGAACGTTTTGACATAAACCATTGTAAAGTATTCATCTCTTCTTGTTTCTCTAGGTCTTAGTAGCGGTGAATTATAATTTACCTTAGTTTCCCTTCGTCCAGTGATTGAATAATTATAATAAGCAAAAGACCTCTATTAAATAATCGATTGAAATTCACAGATGGGATCTTTAAAGATGTCTTTTTTAATCTTTTTGTGACGAATTTCATAAAAATTAATAACACAATCACTGCATAGATAGTATTGACAGAGAGTAGAGTAACTTTTATAAAATTTAAATAATTTTTGTCCCGGTTATTAAGATCAAAAAATGCATTTTGGAAATTAATTTCATATTATTAATTTTAACAATTACATAGTTATACAATAAAAAAATAAAGTGTTTAATTTTAATGATGAATCTATCTTAATTTATAAAAGTTCATTTTATAAACCAGTTCTAATAGAACAGAGGTGTTGGTGAGCTCCTAGATGGTCATTAGCAAACTAACGATTCATTTCCATCATCAGTATAGTCCATATTTATAATGTAATATGGAACAATTTTCACATAAATCCTTGGGAAAAGTTTGAACGTTTTTACATAAACCATTGTAGAGTATCTTAAATTACCATTACAAAGGAAATTCATTACCGACACAACCTTATCCTGAACCGTGCAAGAATTTTGGGCCACAACAAGTACAGAGTGCAATAAATTGTACATTACACTATTAGTACCTGACCTGTTGGTTGTTCACTTTCCAGACCCAAACAAAAAACATTGAACTTGAAACTGTAATTAACACAGCAGACAATTAATTCATTAACAGCTCTTCTTGGGACACGGCAAAACGGCGACGATATCGTTCCCCTTTCCCTTTATTTTCTGTAAAATTAAAACACGACTAGTAAGTATCGGATTAAAGCCAGAATTAATTTCCTGCGACCGTGTTTTAGACAGTTCGTGCCCTTCCGGTCATTACGGTCGACTTAAGAACGAACAAAAGACGGCATTCCATGCATTCCTTCCCACAGCTCGTAAGTTTCACGGAAAGCCTGTCGCGAATATATCGCCTCATCAACACCGCCACGTTATGCGTTTGGTATCTGTTATAATTATTGAAAGGCCTTAAGACTGCGGGGAAGACAATCCGCATTTTTGTTGTGGCGCCTTTAGTGTGCACTGGCAGTTGGTAACCGAGTATAAATTTTCAGCTTCCTATTTGTGTAAGTAATCTCGAATGCAAGGAACGAGGAATGTCAAATATTAACTGGGTAAGAAGTAATTAAACCGCTTTATGGCAACAGTGATTTGAATGACAAATGAGAATTTTATATGCTTCCAGCCATAAAGGAAGCTTTCGATTGATAATTTTAGCTTTGTCACTTACGGTTGATAATCAATACAACGGAACGAGGGAGTTTTTTTTCCCACATTACTAATCGGCATTTAATGTTTCCTTCTGATAAAAAAACGGAGGACGGTTGTTTTCCGATGAAATATCACCCCCCTTGTGTTTACTTTCAGATCCTAAAACCAGTATTAGTGTCACCTAATGTGGATAATTTTACCCTTGCGGGATATGAACACAAAAAATCGGTAATGAGCGGCTGAGTGATTGTTCAAACAGGAGTAATAAGCGCACGTGGCTCACGTACGTTGGGCATATTCGTGATAAAAGGGAAAATATGTATTGCATCATTACATGGCCTTTTTGTTTATTAAAATATTTCAACATTTGAGTAAATTCAAAATGAAGGGTTTTTAATGGAATAAAGTAGGTTTTTTATTAAATTTAGCATTGTCTAAAATTGACACATACAGTAATGGCCATAATTATAGCAACTTTTTTTAAAATATATATCTTATAGAAAACATGGGGACTTACGTTTATAATCAAACTCGTCATAAACATTTTATAAATTGATCTCATCACAGCAATTCAAGAAGTATATACTATAGACTTGTATATTCGAAAAATAGTCCAGTCTGTGCTACAGACCCAACATTATAAAATAATAGGAATATTACTCAAAGTGTTAATATTAAATTAAATAACAAAACTTTAATCATTAAAATCCTTTTTAAAATTAATGTTGTTATACTCATGTTCAGCTCAATTCAAGAAAATATATGTAAGAATTTATAACATAAGAATATAGTAGATTTTTAATACATTATAAAAAACGGTTTTATATAGTTTTGTAAAAAAAATAGAAGTTGTTATATCTTCCAGCATTTTATTATCAATAATAATAAACTGGACAATAAATTGTCGTGCCTAAAATGATTTGAAAATAACATTATTCTACGACTTTTTTCTTTTGAATAAAGTTTCAAAAGTATATAAGACATTAGATAGACTTAACAGCTTAATTCGTATCCAACAGATCTCAAGTTCATTTTTGTATTTTACCCTCAGTTATACATTTGTAAACATGTTTATCACGTTTTAATCTGGGAATTAAAACGCAAATTTTTTCTTTGAAATTACATATTTTATTATTAATTTTACTGATAAAAGACATCAGAATCATTAGTATTTCTCATATTTTAGATGTAAAACATGTTTTAGTAAATTGTCTTTTAGCTATTATTCCTTAAAATCAAAATTATATATTTTATGAATAATTTTACAGTTAAAAGGCACCTTAGTCCATTTTTTCAGATAATCTTAACAGCTTAATTCGTAATATTAACAAGATCTCAAGTTCATTTTTGACTTTTACTCCCAGTTATACATTTGTAAACATGTTTATCACGTTTTAATCTGGGAATTAAAACGCAAATTTTTTCTTTGAAATTACATATTATATTATTAATTTTACTGATAAAAGACATCATAATCATCAGTATTTCCCATATTTTAGATGTAAAACATGTTTTAGTAAATTGTCTTTTAGCTATTTTTCCCTAAAATCGAAATTATATATTTTATGAATAATTTTACAGTTAAAAGGCACCTTAGTCCATTTTTTCAGATAATCTTAACAGCTTAATTCTTAATATTAACAAGATCTCAAGTTCATTTTTGTCTTTTACCCTCAGTTATACATTTGTAAACATGTTTATCACGTTTTAATCTGGGAATTAAAACGCAAATTTTTTATTTGAAATTACATATTTTATTATTAATTTTACTGATAAAAGACATCATAATCATCAGTATTTCTCATATTTTAGATGTAAAAAATGTTTTAGTAAATTGTCTTTTAGATATTATTCCCTAAAACCGAAATTATATATTTTATGAAAAATTTTACAGTTAAAAGGCACCTTAGTCCATTTTTTCATATAGTCTTATTCTTAATATCAACAAGATCAAGTTCATTTTTGTCTTTTACGCTCAGTTATACATTTTTAAAGATTTTTTATCAGGTTTTATTCTGTTTGTGGAAACTAAAAATTGGTGTGATTTTTATTTTCATATTAAAATATATTTTTTTTTTCTTGGAAATTGTATATTTTATTATTTATTTTACTAATAAAGGACACCAAAGTCCGATTTTTCTCATTTTTTTAGATGTAAAAAACGTTTTAGTAAATTGTCTTTTTGCTATTATTCCCTAAAATCGAGTTATTAATAAAAAATATGCTATTCGGAAGTTTAAAAAATATATGAGACACCAGATAAGCTTAACTTATATTTTAGACTTTTACGTATTATTCCCTAAAATCGAGTTATAAATAAAAAATATGTTTACGTTTCCGCCTTGTAGAAAAATGTTTAGCAGTGTTATCCCGTTTACTTTTAACATGCATTTCTACTTTCTTTTTAGCTAAAATGGCAATTACTTTACAAACTTTTATTAGTTAATTTACAACATTCACTGTACAGAAATGGTTATATTATAATAATATTTTTTATGCATCCTGTTTGAGAACAATTTATATTCTGCAAATAATTCTTTTTCGCATTCTTGTTTCTCCGATTATTATCGTAAATAAAACTCACGCAATAATAATTTAACATAAAAACTGTAGAAAGTGAAAACCACTTTTAAAACATTAATTCAATAAAATTCTAAAGTAAGCGTAGTGCAAATAATATAAGAGTTAATTATAGAAAAACAATAATGTGAACGTTTAAAATTAAAAAGTAATTTTTTGTATGTCAAATCTGCGTAAGCCAAGAACAATACGAATAATGTTGGTCGAGGTTTCAACGTGAATTCCACTCCAAATTGTGAGGAGTTTCCGATGACTTGTGTTGAGTGTATACTGTTTCGATTTCTACTTATAGTTACAACCATTGTTTGGCTTAATTGCTTGCAATTTCTCAGGATGTTCCTAATAAGCTTAATTAAATTTCAATGACAACAAACAAATTGATACTGTTAAAAATTTAAATAAACAACAACTAGTCCGCGGAATATTAATTCCTCCAGTTTCAACACGTCAAAAATAAGTTACGGACCCAAACTCCCACTCGGTTACACAGTTAATTGTGGAAATTTATGCGCCCAATTTGATCTCCGTTCCAAACGACATTGGCGGGTCCATTTCTTGGCGGCGAGACGTCCGTCACCTGCCCACACGTATTCAGCTGCGCGAGCGGCTACTTACGCCGGACATCAACAACAATAACCCTTTTTAGGCCTTCGGGGGCCGCGGCACCACGGCTCTGCGTCCGAGTGTGCGGGCGTCCCATCTGCCTGTCGCGTGGCACACGTGGCCAGGTAGATATTCCACCGAAGGTCGAGAGACTGTCTGTTGCAACTTTTCTGAACTTTCGAAATGTGTATTGGAATACTAATTGGTTACGATGATTGTTTTGATTCATTGGAACTCGAAACAATGGTTCTATTAGAAGTGGAATAAGTAATTGTGAGAATATTATGTAATTTGCATCCACAGTTCAAGATTGATGACTTTGATCTACTGACTTTCCGAATGAACTTCGGGTTAAACATATATAATAAATAGTGTAAATACTTCTTTCTTATGTCCTCCAGGTTTAAAACGTTTTTGCAATCGCTGTGCTGAATCTCTTTGATTGTCGGTCGCCGAAAAGTACCTAAATTTCACCGCACGTCGAAGGCCGGATGGGATTGGAAAAGAGCAACAACGTGCCGAAGAACATCTGCCCGGGGTGAGCGACATGTGCACTTCGAATTCCTTTTTGCCAGGTGCCCGACGTTTTTCCTACCCAAGCCTCCTTTCAATCTCCTTCGGTTTTTGGGTTAGTTTATGTTCTATTCATCGCCCGCATCTGATGTGCTTGAGGATTGAAAGGATTTGCTTTCGATTTCGTTTCAAAGTTTAATGTTTCAAAACAAACACTAATTATATGAGACAATTATGTAGAAAATAAAGTAAAAACTGCGTGACATTAAATGAGCAGTATAATGCTGGACAAGAAAAGTAATTCTATGAAACTTTAATTTAGATACACATCTGACAACATTCTTTCATTCACGATTGTTATTAAGATACTGGAATATTTATTAACTTTAGGTAACTGCTGTTGCATTACGGACAATGAAAGTGACAGAACGAGAAAAATTAGAAGATTATCTGGTAATGAGTTTTATATTGATGTAGTCTTTTATTATATTATGCAGTTACTTACAAAGAATGGTGAAAAGATAAGATTAGTATAATCCAAAAAATTTACTTTTAACAAATATTATATTATTTGTATTTTTTAAATTATGTTTTTTTCAATAAAATAAATGTTTGTAATATGTAATTACATGAGAATTTAGAATGAGATAATTTTAATGAAGTTGAATAATAATATATGTACACAAGATTCAAAAATATATGAGATATCAGATAGTCTTAACAGATTAGACCAATTTTTCTCATTCTTCAGATGTAAAAAATATTTTAATAAATTGTCTTTTAGCTATTATTCCTTAAAATCGAAATTACATATTTTATGAATAATTTTACAGTTAAAAGGCACCTTAGTCCATTTATTAATAAAAAATATATTGTACACTTTTTATTTTCATATTAAAATGCAATTTCTTTCTTTGAAATTATATATTTTATGAATAATATTCCTGTTAAAAGACACCGTAGTCCAATTTTTCTCATATTTATTATTTTAATTTTACAAAATTGTATAATTTTATAAATAACACAAAATTGTGACAACATAAAATTTCATAATATACTTTTAACAAATATTATATTATTTGTACTTTTTTAATTATGTTTTTTCAATATAATAAGTGTTTGTAATATGTAATTAAATAAGAATTTAGAATGAGATAATTTTAATGAAGTTGAATAATAATATATGTACACAAGATTCAAAAATATATGAGATATCAGATAGTCTTAACAGATTAGACCAATTTTTCTCATTCTTCAGATGTAAAAAATATTTTAATAAATTGTCTTTTAGCTATTATTCCTTAAAATCGAAATTATATATTTTATGAATAATTTTACAGTTAAAAGGCACCTTAGTCCATTTATTAATAAAAAATATATTGTACACTTTTTATTTTCATATTAAAATACAATTTCTTTCTTTGAAATTATATATTTTATGAATAATATTCCTGTTAAAAGACACCGTAGTCCAATTTTTCTCATATTTATTATTTTAATTTTACAAAATTGTATAATTTTATAAATAACACAAAATTGTGACAACATAAAATTTCATAATATACTTTTAACAAATATTATATTATTTGTACTTTTTAATTATGTTTTTTCAATATAATAAGTGTTTGTAATATGTAATTAAATAAGAATTTAGAATGAGATAATTTTAATGAAGTTGAATAATAATATATGTACTCAACGTTCAAAAGTATATATATAAGTATTTTTCATATGTAAAAAATATTTTAGTAAATTGTATAATTTTATAAATAACACAAAATTATGACAACATAAAATTTCAAAATTTTCCAATAAATAACTTAATTAAAGGTGTATATAAAACTATGAAATAAAAAATACATTTTATTGAAATTTTAAAAATGTGTGCAATAAAATTTTATCTTAAAATCATTAAAAGAAATATATTTTTGTCTAATCAAACATTTTTAAATTTTACTTATTTGTGAAAATTAATTTGAACTACATATTTTACAAAATTACAATAAATTTTATATTAATTCGGGACCAACCAATAAGTAAATAATACTTGAAATAATTAAATAATATAACAAATACAAACACACAATTGCTCATTGTGTGACTTTCAAATTGAGATAATCTTTTATTATAATTACAAATTAACAATAAAATTGAAATAACTTTTTAATATTATGCATTTAATTCTTGAAAAACGGTAAAAGAATAATGTAAAATTATATTAAATTGAATAACTTGAATATTTTATATTAATTTGTAAAAATGGAATTAAGAATTTCAGTAATTCAACTTTCTATAAATAAATACTATTTGTTGAGTTAGAATATATATTTTTAATGTAATTAAATAATATTAAAAGTATATATATATATTAAGTATTTAATTTATTTTTTTTTTTCATTACAAAATTGTATATTTTTCAAGTGTGGACTAAAAAATTTACAAAATTTTGATAAAATTACAAATTTTTGTCAACAATTCAGATTTCTTACAGTAAATATTATTTAAAATAATTAAAATTCCTAAAAATGAAAATAATAAAAATTATTTGAAAATTAAATAAATTTAGATAAATTGTCTAATTTATAGATAATTATTATAATAATTAATTTTAATATATTTTATTTTTAAATAAATCTTTTCAAATTAGAAATTCAATTAAAATATTATTCAATATCGTTTTTAAATTGCAATGTTTTTATTTTAATTGTCCAATTTGAGCTAGTACAAGGTGTCTTGTATAACCAGCATTGATTGTTTTCGTCCTGAATTTATAAATCGTGGCATGTGTTTCCTAAGACACTACATATTAACCTGTTTCTTTTTCACCGGCAGATGCTCTTAATCAATTCGAAGGCAGATGCTCTTATGTAAAGCACCAATCAAGGCTGGACCACGGAATGTAATCACACTAAATGCGGACACCACGAAACGACCAAAGCAAGAGTGTCACATCTTTTTTATACAACTATTGCACCTGTGAGACCTGAATTAATTGGACTCACCCGTTAATGTGGAAGTACAGGGGTAGCGACATCATCCAAAACAATGAAAGAAACAAACACCACAAAACCAATTCGAGAGGGCACACTATTGTTGCACAATTTACAAATCTTCGATCGATTCGAATCTCGTTATCGTAATTTCCGTTGAACTTCACGTCCGCATAAACAAGTCTTATCTCGCTGTTGGCCTTAACGGCACCGCAACGCACAAATATAGAAACGGAACGGGTGGCGTGGAACAAGGGCCGCACTTGTAAACGAATAAGTTTGTAAGTTGGACGCGTGAAGCCAAATGTTAGCATTTGTCGGGCATGCGACTTATCTGTTGGCTATAAATACCGTTTTTGATATGGAGAGTTTCTGGTTTCAAAAACTGTTTGTTGTTGTAATTATTACATCGACAATTCCTCGTAATTTCTGACTTGTTGTAGTTGTTTTATTGCGTGGTCACATTTACACAGGTACTGGTTGTAAATCATCGTAACATTAACAAATATAATTTGCCATCGGTTCAAGTTTTTGTTCAAAGGTTTTGGTAATTGAAACAGGCTTACAAATATTTAGCTTTCTGGCACTTTCGTTATCAAAATGATAGCCTTTTTAAGATCTAAGACATGATGATGAGTCATGATAGTCCATTGTGTCATGAAATTTCATTTACAGTCATAAAAAAAGATTTTTAGAAGCAATTGTATGATATATGTTTATTTTTACCACGATTTAAATGGTTTAAATAATTGATACCTTTATAATTTATCATTTTGCGTTTGTTATTTATCCAGCACAAAAAAATCTTCTTACAAATTCAATAGAATAATAGAAAGAATGGTGTATAAAATGAAAGAATGAACGACTTAACTGTTATGTTTAATTAATCTCAGAATATAATACAAGATGATAACAGACGTTTAAATTCAATAAATGTAAATCAGCTTTGTATTATTACACATAATTACAATATTAACCGATATTTGCAATTTACCGGTTCAACAAATTGGTAGTTGTGTTAAACGGAGTTCTAACGTATTTAATGCCACGACTAGAAAATATTTCATTTTTAAATTTTTCTCACAATCAGCCACTTAAAAGTGTCAACATTATTAAGGAAAAGCTTTCATTGAAGTACCGTTGATAACAACTTTATGCCAATCAGTTTACAGTTCACCCATCTTCGAAAACTGTTACTCCATTCGTCTTGCAACTGATTAACTGGAGCTGTTCAGATTGTGTTTGATCAGTAATAAATTTTAATTGGGGAGTAATTGTTTGCATATCGGTTAGGACTGTTAACGCCATATGGTCGGTACGTTTTTTTTTGAAAAGTATCTGCCGGTAACGCACAGGTGAAGTTACCGAACTGGAGTGCCTGTCTTGGTTTTTATCTACGGTTTTAGTTCAGCGATTGCGATAGTAAATGACTTTATTGGATAAATTGGAAGGTGTCGACTGTAACGCCCATAATACGAAAGGAATTGGAGGAGTGATACGGTTTAAAAACAATTCTCTTCGGGGTCAGTGTATGTTCTTCATGGATTCACATATTCATATTTTTATGGTCCGCTAAACAATTGCAGATGTGAATGTGTGCCCTCCATATGTTGAGCACAACCTTTGCAGGAGTAATTATGCCTTATCCGCTTTAACAACTGAGAATAATGAAATGCAGGTTACGTGCGGGGTATTAATATACATATAAACGTATGAACAGACTTGCATTCCCAACGTTCGATTCCCAGTGTTTGATATAAAAGCAGACACAGCGGTGTAGATTATTCTTTTATATGTATTGGTAAATCTTAGAAGTATTTTAATAATAACCCAACTTAGATCTTACTATACTTCCTCTTATTATTTCATAAAAACCCATATGTTCGTCGAGAAGCTGTTTACAATGATTCCTTCTTATTAAGACTCAAAAGACTATTATTTTATTATTCTTTTCAATGTGTGTATTGTATTGTTTACCAACTAGCCTTTACGTTCTATAAATCATACACTACTTAATTAAGAGGCATGATTTGTACTCAATAAGATGCTACATCTCGCATATGTTTAGTTTATAAATCAAATAAATGGGAGTTAAATTCATTAAAATATAATTGTGAAAATACAACATATAAAATTCTAAAATATATTCTTTCTTTAATGTCTTCGGGTGGTGCAGGATGTTCAATGGGCTATTTCTCCACTTCTTCCACTGGATGGTCCGCATGAATTCCTTGTACTTCACTTTCGGCTTTAGGTTCTTCTGGTTTCCACCACAGACTGTTCCTGTTAGATCCTCTAAATGTTTTTCTGGTTTACTTTCCCCTGTTTTCTTTTGCAATTCTATTCTCCTCTACTTCTATTTATCAGCTGGTGCTTCTGGAGATTCCACTTGATTTTCTTATTGTAAGATCCTCTAGTGAAACAGTTTGTTCGTGTTCTGTTTCTTCAACCTTTGGTTCAGTCAGTAACTCGAGTTTTTGTTATTCTTTTCATTGTTTACCAACTAGCCTTTATATTCTATAAATCACTCACTACTTAAGACCATATACTTATAACCAATAATATGCTACATCTCACTTATATTTTGATAATAAAGTAAATAAAATAGAATAAGGTTAATAATATAACACATATAATTTGTAAAATATAGTATAACATATAAAATAGTTATTCTTGTCTTGACAGTTGGTCATCAGGTGCTACAGAATATTCCGATGACGCTTCCTCAGTTGGCTTTGTCTGTTTCTCCACTTCTTCCACTGGATGGTCCGCATAAGTCCCTGGTACTTCACTTTCCACCGATTCTTCCGCTACATGCTGTTCCGGTTTAGTTTCCTCTGGTTTAATTTCCGCCATTTCTTCTTGCAATTCACTTACATGCAATTCTTTCTCCTCGAATTGTATTCGTTTATCTGCTGCTGCTTCTGGAGATTCTACTGGTGCTTCATGTTTCGTTTCTGGCTCTAGATGGTGTTCAATTTCTTGTTCCACTTTTGTTTCCGGTTTGACTTCTGTTGCTTCAGTTTGTCCTTCTGGTTCTGAAGCTTCAACTTGTTCCAGTATCGGCTCAGTTGGTTTTTCAAGTAGTTCAGTTAGTTCCTCTAGAAGTTCGGCTTGTTCTTGTTCTATATCTTCATCCTTTGGTTCAGTCACTTGATCTTCAGTAACCTGAGTGTCTAGATATTCCTTGGTATAAGTCTTTTCAGTTTCTGTAATTTCTTCAACTGTTGACATCATTGGTCGCTAAAAGTATAATTAATAATCTTTTAAATTCAAAATATATAAAAAACATACACTTTCTGTTTCCGTAGAATGTTTACTGATATTATCGGGTGTTGTATAACCGGGTACCTTTCCAACGATGTCTTCTGTTACACTATGGTCGTATGGAGTGTCAGTCGTTGGTAGTTCCTAAGATAAACTAGTTACAGCAATATTACGTGGAACAAAACATACATACAAGCGATTTAAGATATTCAAGCTCTCCTGGCATTTCTGACCATATATGAGATACATAATCTCTTAATTTGATCATTTTCTCCCTCGCAAAATCACATTCGTCGTCAGAATCTCTATCATCCGACAAGTGTTTGAAATCATCTTGATAATATAGAAGTATGCTAGGCACATAGAAATTGGCTGGAATGCCCACATCGCAGAACTGATCTCTTTCGTCGTAAATCCCGTTACCCTCCAGAGTCTTGTTCATACGTATTGGTTTGTCATTATGTCTGAAATTATATTATTCAACTAGAATATTTTGGTAATTTGATTATCTTGCCTCCAAGCATAAGAGTCGCTGTCTTGACAAAATGGTGAATATCTTTCGGCAATTCTGTAGAACGTGTCTTCGGCGCAAACATTTATAAGGACCTCTTGTTGTGTCAGCATATTTATGATTCTTATAGGCCGAACACGCTTAGTCAACAGTCCAACCTGATATCTGCGGTAATAATAAAAGTAGTGAATGTTCAAGTAATTAAAATAGATTTTACTCTTCGTTTTTCCACCAAGGAATGCTTTCAGGTCGCCACTCGGTGCTGGGAACAATTGGCTGTATGTCTGGAATCGCTCCGTGTGGTAAATAAGGTACGTAACTTCCAGTTATTGGATGAATGTAATGTTGGATGTCTTCGGTGGCTGGATCGAACCAATGTGATATATCCTTGCCGGCCATCGCCAGAAGGGGTTTGATGGTATCTTGCCCAGCATGTTTTGATATTACTGGAGTTATGTCGAAGACTTTTCCTAGAAATGAGACCCAGCAGTCGCATTCTGAGTTGTGAATGACCACTTCGAATGGCCCGTAATATTTCCAATTTTTGTGTACGGTTTTGTTTTCGTTAGTAGGGACAACATCTACTTGACAATACATGACTTTTACAAGACGTAAATTGCAACCTGACTTAACATGTCAAATAATCCTTCATTTTAGATACACATTATGTGTATTTGATCACATTCACACATGCTACGACCAGACTGGTTTTTGATTTCTGATTATCTCTGCCAAACGAAGCCGAAGATTCTGTACATCCAGACTTCATGTTGACGTTGGAACCATTGAAAGTCTGTCTACAATCAGAAGGAGGTTGCATGAAGCTGGTTTTAGACCTAGAGTAAAATATGGTCCTGTTTCCGTCGAAGATAGTTTGACCAAGAATTTGGTCAAGATTCCATTTTTGCAGATGACTGTCCTACCATGCGACACATATATTTGGTATTGCAAAATCAAGACAGTGGCTCCCGCGTTCACCAGAGAGCAATCCAATTGAACTCTTGAATAGTTACAAAGAGGGTGGAATGAATTTGTATAGTTAGACACTTAACTGTTAAGGGGACCGACCAAAATACTGACTGGTAAAAAATACATCAGTTTATATTGTTTTACTTTAAGATTTTAAGTTCTTTTATTAATGTAGTTTTGTTTATTTTACGCACTAGATAACAGTGTTAAAATATAATATAATATATAAAATATAATTTCATTGGTATTGTTGAAATAATTCAATTTATCCATTTTGAGATACAATAATATTTTCTACGTTTCTATTTCATGTTCCAGTTTTAAGACGTTTATCTCTCGGTATATCTAATTGGTGTGCAAGACACGCGCCAAAGATAATGTTAATCGGTACCTACCGTATAAAGTTTACTCACTAGAGCACAGTTCCGTTCCTTACTATTCTTTGAACTTGTTTAATACTGGTAATGTTTTATTAATAATAATGATTTGAATAAATACGTTGCAAATTATTAAAATTAACAGAATGCTACAGAAACATGTCGAGTAATTAAATAAAATGTTTTCAATATTTTACTTATATTTTAATATATAGATTAATAAAATATATATCTGCTATAAAAAATTGTATATTAATCTTAATTGATTCGCCGTTTTTAAGTAATTTTTTGGTATATCTAAATTTGTTGTTTTAGTTCATGACAATTATAGTCAAACATTTGGTTTTATCAGAGATGTGATTTAATAAACTAGGATGCTGATTTTATTAGGAAAGGAATATTGGAAGACAGGAAATTATTTAAACGATTAAATTCAGTTCTTAAGACTTTTTTTTTTATTTTGTGCTGAAAGTATTATAATTCACAATAAATATTATGCAAAACTAAGACAAACGATAATAAAATTTCAAATTAAAACAAAGTCTAAAGTAAAAACGTTTAAAAATATACTGTTTACATAAGTTTATTCTACGAATCACTAGTATTAAAAAATATTTTAAAAGTTATCTTAAAAGCAAATAAAGGGTGTCTCTATAAATAGGAAAATTAAGTAACGTTTCTCGCATGCGGTTAAAATTTGAATGTAATAAAAGTCTATTAAAAACATAGTACTAGTAATAGGCCAATAAAAATTAGCACCCAAATATAAAATTTCCCATATTCTTTAAATATATTTACAGAAGAGTGCATAGCATCACATCAGCACACCTAAGCAATAAAAAGCTTAACTTAAGAATAATAAATACATACAAATTTTTAAATCAATCGACGATTATTTAATGTCGATATTATAATATATAAATTAAATCTTAAATATTTAGTTACCAGAGTCTTTCGTTATATCCACACCACTTAGTAGTACTCATTAATATTACCACAGCTCTATACATTCATAGTTAGGGGGGGGGGGGGGCGTAAAGATATAAAAATTTTAAATATAACAAATTAAATTATAAATTCTAAGTAAGTATAGTAGTGTTAGTAAAAATCCTTCAGTCTGCATTATTAGTCTCGATTAATGTATTCTCGACAATTAACTTATTGTCAATTGGGGAATTATCCTTAACCAGACTTTCCTCTTCGTTTATCAGATTGTTCACTGTGGTGATTTCTTCTGTAACCACGGTGCTGATACCGTTCTCCTTTGGCTTTTCAATCTTCGTCACCTTGGTTGTAGATGTCTTAGACGCGTTGCGAATTATTTCGGATGGCTTCTTCATGGCCGTCGCACTCTTCGTTACCGTGGTGGTGGATGTGGTCGTTTTCGTTACGGTAGTTCGGCTGCCCGGTGCCTATGGAAAGACAGTTTAAACCTCGATAATTCAATAAATGTTGTCACACTCACTTTGGTTTCGACTTTGCGTGTGGTTGTCGTTCTGGTGGTGGAGGGTACAGCTCTAGTGGCCGCGACGCGTTTGTTGGCCGTTTCCTTGCTTTGCTTATCGGCATCGGGTCCAGCCGATGTTTTGGTCACTGCGCGATTTGATGCTGTCGACAATAACAATTTGGGTTTGGCCGCGGCCGATGAATGGCTCATGGTAGCGCGTGCTTTTGGAGCTGTGGTCGATGGTGCTTTAGTCAAAGTCGTGCTTGGCTTTGACAGAGGCGCCTTAAATAATACAAACAGTTAGTTATAGTAATCTCGAATGAATTTACTGGTTCTTACTTTAGCCGCGGTGGTAGTCCTCGATGCAGTAGTCGTGGTCTTTGCTGCGACGTTCAATTTTGAAGGAGCAGCCGATGAAGGTTTTGCGGCTGTGGTTCTAGGAGCGGTAGCAGGCCTTGCAGCAGTCGGTTTTGTGGGGCTCGTTTTTGTGGTCGCCGTGGCGGGTCGTGCGGTCTTTGGAGATGAAGCATCTACGAGCGGCTTGCGAGCAGTTGTAGCCTTTGCACCAGGTGATTTCAGATCTCCATTGGTCAATGGCTTGCGCTCAGTCGGTTTTGGAGCAGTGACACCAGTTCGTGCTTTGGGAGAAGCAGCAGTAGTCTTGGGAGCGGCGGTCTTAGTGAGAGTTGACCCAACTGCCGGTTTCGCGCTTTTAATAAACAAAAAAAAAGTAAGTTACACATTGTATTATAAACCATCAAATAAACTTACCTTGGTTTTGAAGCAACGGTAGTCTTGGTAGTGCTGGCGACTCTGGAAGTAGAAGACTTGGTTGTTGGAGGCGCCTTGGTTGTCGAAGGCAACCTGGCCGAAGAAGGTTTTTTGGCTGATGTCGGTGTTGCAGCTTTGGCTTTAGTCGGAGAGGAAGGCTTTTTCTCTAACGGTTTTTGTTCGACCACCGGTTCCGATTTCTTTTCCTCCACTATTGGTTGAACAACAGCAGCAGCTGCTTCAGGTGCCTCTGCCAGAGGCACTGAAGGAGCGATTTCAGAGTTCTCCGAGGGAGTTACAACGGCGGGTTCAGCGAACTCGGGTGCAATGGTTTCGGTTTTAACTAGGAGAGGTTCACCAACTGGCTCCAAGTCCAAGGTGGCAGGTGCAACAATTGATTCGACTGAAAAATACCATTGAATTTAATTTTTACAAACTATAAAAAGTTTCGTCGATAAAAACATACCTTCCGGTTTCAATGTGCAGACAGGGGAACTCTCGGGAGCAATTTCTTCAACAACTTGGGACTGTGGAGTGGTTGGAGAGGACACATCGTCCTTGATAGAAGATGTGATATCCTCGTGAGGAGATTCGATGGGCTTTTCCAATTCCAATTTGCACTCGTCCTGTTTCTCTTCCAATGGTGGGCATGGCGACAGATTACATTCCTGAACTTCCGGAACTTCTGGTGAAAGTGGTTGAGTCTCGGGAGTTGGTGCTTGTGGTTCTGGAGACTGAACTTCTGGGTCTGAAAAATGAATCTTGTGTGGAGATGCCACTCGTACTGGTTCTACTTCTGGGGATGCCACTGGTTCTGGTACTGGAGATGCCACTGGTTCTGGTATTGGAGATGCCACTGGTTCTGGTTCTGGAGATGCCACCAGTTCTGGTTCTGGAGATGTCACTGGTTCTGGTTTTGGAGAATCCACTGGTTGTGGAGATAATGGCTGTGGCTCTGGCGACAACGCTACTTCAGATTCTTGTGGTTTTGGAGATAATGCTAGTTCAGGTTCTTGTAGTTTTGGAGACAAAGCTTCTGGTTCGGGTGATGGTGAAGCTGCTGATATCGGCTCAGATGATAAAAGTTGTGACTCTGGGAACGGAACGCTAGGTTGTGGTGACAGCGCCGATTCCGACTTATCAAAGTTTTCGCATTCAATAGACAAAGCTTGTGGTTCAGGAGTAAGAATATGTGGTGATGGAACTGGTGACTCCAACTTCTCAGTAAGATAACATTCATTGACTGGTTCATTACTTGGTGTTGGTGGCTCAGGAGATGTGGCTTCTGTTTTGAATGTAACTTCCGGTTCAGAAGCAATTACTGGATCAGGTGTTATTGCTGGTTCAGACAAAACAGGTTCAGGGGACAGGGCCTCATCCTTAAATGGCGTTTGGGTGGATTCAGGAGCAGTTTGCTTTTCAGCTTCTCCCTCAGGTAATGGTGATTTTGATTCCAAGAATTCATCAATTGAAGATTTTGATTCTGGAACATCGAATTTCTCATCGGAAAAGTCTAAAAGTTGCGATTTTGATTCAACTCTATCACAAGTATCTGCGCAAAGCTCGGCAGTAACGTGTGATTCATTGGAATCTTTAATATCTAAAAATGGTTCGCTTTTGTCAACTTTAATAAATTGATTGTCGCCCTCAGAGCTGGGAGTTATATCGGAAGGTTTCTCACACACGTTTACATCAGCTGTTGGTTCCGGCGATTTGGGTAACTCACAGATATCATTGGAGAAATCATCGCTGTGCGAGACTGGCGAAGCCAATTCTTTCTCATCGTCAACGTCAAACTTCTTCGATTCTTCCGGTTTATCAATGTCTGTTGTTTGGATGTGGTCGTCATTATTGATATCGGTCTTCTCGCCACCACTTTTCAGGAAGTCATCGAAACTGTCGGACGGCAACTGCTGCACTTGATTCAGCACATCGTCCTCCGCCTTGCTCTCGTAAAACGACATCGACATCGGGTCTTGATTTTTGGCCGCGAAGGGATTGGCGCCGCCGTCTTGCGAGAACACGGACTCGTTGAAGGACGCACCCAACGTTGCCTCGGATTCGTCGCCGTATATCGCCTTGGTGGAGAGCGCCGCCTCAGACTGATCCAACAGTCTGACGGGTGTGAAAGGGGCAGCGTTCGGACCAAAGTGGAACTCCTCACCGATCGGGGCCGCCTTTTGCGGGGTACTGCCTGGTTGAAATTCGGGGATGTCATCTATGTTTTTGCCGTTAAGCAGCATCGAAGAGGGTGAAAGTGGCCTATAGTCCTAAAAAGAAACAACAGTAGTTAGTTTTGATAGTGGTGATGAGCTTTAACGTTATGGAATGAAAGAATATAGTTTAGTTAATTAATCGTGTACGATTTAAATTAAGCGTGTAATTTTATGTCAGATTGATAATTGTCTGAAAGCTGTTTGAACTTACTTCATCATCATTGTGACCGTTGCTATAGGCAACATCACTGGGCCTGGACTTGATCTCTTTTTCAAATTCCTGTGGATTTGGCAAGTTGATATCCAGGTCCTTTTGGACAGTGGCCCGCTGCGGCGACTGCGCAATTATCTCATCGTTGATGAGGTTGCGACAGGCCGGCGAGGGAATGCTCCGCGTCGGCGACACTGGCACAAATTCGGCAGCGTTCGGGTTCAGCTGAGACATATTGTCTTCCTCTGTCAATTCCGCAACCTGCACAAAAGGAATAGATTAATATTTGCGGTCGTAGGTGAAATGTGGATTATGTTGGAGTTATACACACCTGATTATCTGGCTGCAGGGAAAGTTTCAAATTGCTCTTCTCTTTGTTGGCTTCGTCTCCTTTGATATAGTTCCACTCGTCTTCAGAGTCGCTCTCGCCAACGTCTAGCCCGCTAACATCATGTACTGCAAAGTGTAAAGAAAAAGATTGAAATTATGCAAAAATTACGTAGGTGCTCGAATAGCGGACCGTTCGAGGTCGCATGCAAAAAATGAATGAATCACTCGGGAAATAATTAATTATCCGCTTTTGTAAATATCAAGCCGGTTAAATTGAACTGATTGGAACTGCGTTATTTACTTACAACAGTCACCACGTAAAATTTTGATGGTAATACGTTTTTCTTCATCCATTTTCGGATCAGAAATAAGCCGCTTTAAAAAGGTATTGGGGGAGAATGTTACAAAAGCGCACTATACAATTTTAAACATGATGGATGACTGAAATTTAAATGAACGAAAATTTTGACAACACTACATGAAAATTTAAAACGTCAACATTGGTTGCATTGTTTCCGATTTTAACAATCGAAGTGGGTACAACCGGATTCAAAACCGAACGGAATTGTATATTAATGTCCCGGTACAAGACCTAAAATGGCACCGGCAAACTTGATGTAGGTTTGATTGATTTAATGCCAAGACTATCAATATGTATATATGAATGAAAGAATTTCATGTTTATTCTATGAACCGACACCAATTTAAATGTACCAGTTGAACTTGTTCTCATAAAAAACCTTTAACGATTTTACATCACCAACGTGTACAATAGAAAGTAGTAACTCGTGAACACGTGGTGCGTGGTAAGTAACGCGCCGCCGTCGCAGCCACACCCTGGGGCAATCCTCGGACCCTTCTGACCCACCTTCTTGTCGCCGAGGGCGCATCGACCGGTCCCTAACTTAGGCCGTGTCCCGGTGCAAACAACAGCTGATCACATTTACGTCTGGCTCTCCCGCGTCTGTAGTGTAAGCGAGATAAAATCGACCGGGGTTGGATAACATCTCCTTTTTTATCCCCGTTCAGTAGCAGAGTGAGGCAGATTTATGGTATAAAAGTGTGGCGCATCTGTGACCAAAAAATAGTAAACGTACTTTGTTTTTTTAACTCTGTGGATGTGGATGATGTTGGCTGTGGCAAATTATGTGGATTAAGTGGAGTAATTGATCAGGCAACGTGTTCACAATACAAACACGTCGTATAAGAAAAACTAGTCAATTGCGTTGTGATTGTGTACACTATGACTCTTGTTCAATTGCTTAAAAGCGTTATTTTCTGGGAAAGAGCTCGTTCTTCTCTACAATGGCATTGGCATTTCATGTCCAATAATTTATTCATCGATTACGTAATGTCACCATTGACTATAAAAATTAAGAAAGCTGTTACTTCCTGGCTCACATCATTGTAACGTTTCCTGAGTAGCCTTTAATGGTCAACCATTGTAATAAAATTTGGCAAATAAAACCACTTAATGACAATGAAGACATTTTATTTACACCACTGTCACTGTAATATATACATGTGAGAAAATTATGTATGCAGTAAAATCTGCATTTATTACATGTACGTAACTATCAAAATTATTTTAATGCATACAATGTAATTATCAGTGAACGTCGCACGGTTAACCCATAAAAATATCTTATGTAAATCGCACCACGTCAGGAAACATTTATATCTAATGAATACATATAAAATCATTATTAATAACCCAATAATTTCGCGTGTCCTCCGCACACCCATAATTTTCCAACCATTACCCAGTAAGAATGATAATGGATGACACCAGTTTTCACCAAATATATACTATACTATCTTACGTCTGCTCTGCTCAATTATTAAATCAAATCAGACCCGCCTCCGAAACGTAAAATCGCCATTAACAGCCCACGACTCGATGAATCGACGTCTGAACGACCCTCGGGTCGAGGGGTGAAAAGCGCTTTCCAGGGCGATAACCTCGCCCCGACGGCCGGGGCTCAACAGGTGGCACATTCGCCAACCCCGAAGATTTACGAGCCACTATACGGTGGCACTGTTACCCAACCGAGGGGATACGTTGTTTCCGTTGTCCGGCCATACGTGAAAAGGTAGAAAAGTTGGCCACATTCGCAAACACGGAAATTAACGGGTTGAATTAATATTAACGGGGGTCGGTGTGCTTGAGGGGATGCTGAACGAGCTGCAGTCTTCAAGCCCCGCAACTGACGAGTGGCGGTCGGGGAGAAACGATGGAATTTCCTTTGTCTTCGTGAACATTGGACGTAAATTCGTATTATTAAATGCTCTATTGTTTCAAACATAGTGTGTAATAGATAAGAATTTAAATTGATTTTCATACCATTGCTATGAGACAACCAAAAAAATCGGTAAAGAAACAGTTGACTAATTTTTTACATTATGATTCAACATCTATATATCTATATATATATATATATATATATATATAATAAGGAAAAAATAAGGAAAAAATACAATTGAAAAAAGATATATATCTAATCCAATCTAATTTTACATCAAAATTAATTACATTGTAAGTTTTTAAAAATATCTTTGTGTTTATTGAAGCTATAAATTGAATTTTATTGAAATTTATGAACAATTTCAAATTATATAACGTAATCTACTTCAAATCAAAATATTAACACTAATTTAAAAATATGTATTTTTAAATAATATTATTTTATTTTTGATAATTGTCATAGAATATTTATATAGATATATTTTTATAAATAAATTAAGTAATTTTTAGGCAACAGGACAAATAATGAAAAAAACAAAAAACTATTATTATAATTTAAAATCAAAATTGAAGATTGTATCAAGTTTTTAAAAATAATATGAAAACATATTTGTTTATTTAGGCTATAAATAAGATTTTATTGATATTGGTGAAAAATTTAATGATTTATATTCAAAATTTCCTGTTTCAAATCATCTATTGTAATCTAACTTCAAATCAAAATATTTACTCATTCTAAAATATTTTTTTAATATTTTAAATACATATATAGAGGATAAAATATATTTGTATGTATTTCTAAATATTATTTTTGATAATAGTCATAGAGAAGATAAATTCTATATGATTTTATTTATTTATTTTTAATAAAAAAATTAAATAAACTAGATAAGTCTTGGACAACAGGATAAATAAGGAAAAAACAAAAAAAAAAAATCAATAATTATAAGATTATAAAAAGTTTTTAAAAGTAATATGTAAACATCTTTGTGTTTATTGACGCTGTAAATAAGATTTTATTGATATTTGTGAAAATTTTAATGTAACATCAAAAATAATTTTAAGTCATTATTTTGCTTTAATTGTTTTTTAATGAAAAATTATAAATGTTATTTTCAACTGACATATATATAAAATTGAATTACATTAATTAATAGAAACAGATAATTTTCATATAATTTTTTAATCAAGAAAATAAATGAATTAGGTAATCCCTTATCAGCAAGACAATTAATATTTTTATGGCACCGAGATAACATTGCAAATGCGCATAGATTAATTCCAACAAACAAATAGTGCCTCAACATAATCCAACCTTCGTCTGCTGCAGTTAAATTCAAATATGCATAATACACTACGTCAAGTCTCAAAATCCCAGATGGAGACCGCAATTAAATTACAGTCTGCGACGTCTTAGTCAAGACCTCCTAGCAGCACATTGGCACATTTCCAGCGTAATAAAATTACCTCCGCACATCTTGGTGCATCAACCCCCCTTTAATTGTTGTATCGTCGTATTCCTGTAGCCACAACGACGTCATTTGTTGGCTGTGGATTTTAACGCGACGCCAAAATCTCAATCGAAAAACAGGTCCCATGCCGAGATGCACAAGCGACTGCGGACATTTCCATACCGGGTTAAAAATCCCTATTTGGCGTGCCGGTCCTTGATCCAGAAACTGACATTTTCAAATGGTAAACGGCCACGGAGGCCGCGTTTCATGCATAACATTTTGCCCACACACGTACACACCACGTAACCGCCATGCGTTTTTCTCTCGCCGACGAATTAACTGGGGCGACAGATAGGATATACCGAGAACAAGTGGTGGCAGATTGGTTGTCTTTAAAATCGATCGTTGGACGTTAATAAAGCAAAATGCGATTAGCGATTGATGCGGACTGTAATTCTCTTGACCCATATTGACGGCTGTAAAAAGACCGCATTCCGTTCCACCGGTCTTTACGTGAATATTTTTATAAGACGGCTCAAGTGACAATAGAAACTGTTACTTTACACCGAGTGAGACAGTTATGATTCAATGACGGGAAGTACATATTTTCCAATTGTTCACTTTATTGATTGTATAAATGGCCTTGGTTATACTGGATGTATGGCCTTTGTAAGAAGTATTTCAAGATTCGGAAATCTGCTCAAATATTCATAATTAAAAGCCACAAATTTGAATTTTCGAATACAAATTTATCTATTGAATATTAAAATCGTTTGATTTTTAAATTTTATACTCCAATTCAGGTATCAATAAATTATGGTTCAGTAACCTTCGAGACCATATGCAATAATTTACAGAAAACTATAAACACAAAAAATCAGTAAAATGTATTGTAATGGTCATTATTTTAGCAACTTTTTTAAATGTTAAATATTAGTAAGAACTGTGAAAATAATTTTAATTTATTGTCAAAATTTTTTTGTAGCCACTTTCTCCAAATTTTTTACTAATACGGGAAACTATTGACTTATTTATACCACTACAGTTTCTTTAAATTTTTCAATAATACAGGAAACGATTGCCTTATTTAGCCATAAACTAAATCGATTTAAATTCACAGAGAGCAATCAAAGACCATAAAGTAAAAAGTTGCCATAATTTTCTCCATTGAAAATTTAAAAATATGGAATTTTTTAAAGAATACAACTGGATTGATCTGTTGCACAGCAGACACCGCAACAGAAAAAGTAGAGCTCATATTTTAAATATATTAATATTTTAATAAGTTGCTTGAATTATGGGCAATACTATTCATTCACTTCATTGTTATTAATTCTAAATAAAAAAAAACAAACAAAACAAGATTATATATTTATTTAAAAAAATTATATATAAACTCAATCTGAACTTTTTTCTTTAATTTAAGTTTTAAAGTTTCAAAATACCCTCCTGGACAAAAGTTTGGAAACCCTCTAAACCTTATAGAATATCTTTGAGATTATTTAGAAATGAATATACGGGAGCACACAATAAAAAATAAGACGGAGTTGAGCCTGAAAAGGCTTTAAATGGTGTGGTAAAAAATACCTCCAGAATTTACAAGAAAACTGGTTGATTCCATGAACAAAAGATGTGCTGCAATCATAGCAGTTTTTGGTCTATTATTCGACAATTAAATTATTTAATAATGTTTCCAAACTCATGTCCAAATAAAAAAGTAAAATATTCTATTTTAATTTATATCTTAGTAAAAGTAAATACAATTTTCAGAAACATTTTTAATAATGCCTTATACAGGAGAGAACACTAATTTTATTTAAATCATTCATTGAATAATAGACAATTCGATTTTAGGGTTTCCGAAATTTTGTTCAGGGGTGTAAATCGATTTAATTCTGGAACAGCAATTTTTATGACTAAACATTAATTAATGGCTCTGTTATATTATATTTTCGACATCGATATTCAAATGAATATTTAAACGTATTCGTTTGAAACATTTCCAGCCTTAGTGAGAAAATTAAAATACAATTTAAACCAAAATTACGAAAAACCAAATGTCAACAACACGAACAAAAATAGATCTGTGTACTTTATACGTTGGCACAAAATTTTTGCGCAATGTTATGTAAACGGAACAGTTGATCCAACATTATTGTTGTCATTCCACTAAAATATTGTCGCAAATTAAAAGAAAATTGTGTTAATGACTATTATTTAGAAAATAATAGTTGTGAATTGACAATTCGGCCATAAAACAACGTTTACACAATTTTATGTGAAAATTACATGAGTTAAAACAAATTTACACGTAATAAAATCACGTGCAATTAGCAGAAATCTCGTAACATATAACAACAATATTTTCCCAGTGCATAGAAAAATGTTCGTTTGTTTTGTTAGCTGATATTTTTGTTTTTTTATCTGGTAAAACAAATTCATTATAAATGGGGAGTATTCAATAAGAGCTCGAAGAGACATAACGTCTCTATTTGCAGAGTAACGTAAACAAAGGGGATGGATCGATTTCGAAGAGTCCATTAACAACTTTTCGATGCATGGTTAAATTTCTACAGCTTTTATCTCTCGGCGATAGTATTTTTAAGTAGAATCGTTTCTGAAAGCATTTTTGTGATGATTTTGCTCAATTAAAATAATTATATAAATATTAATATGACTCATTCAAAAACTTAAATGTCATTGTTTAGTATTTGATTTTAGAAATGACGTATAAACAATGGATCTAAAATGGAACTTATTTGTGTTTATTAAATTTGGTTATTTGGTTTAAACTCAAATTTTTCCTGATTGAAGTCATCTAGAGCAATCTAACCTCAAATCTAAATATAAACACCCATTAAAAATGTTATTTAAGGTCACTAATAAGATAGTAAAAATATTTTTTAAATATTCCTAAAGAGTATATAAATACAACCATTCCAAAAAAAAAAACAAGAAAACAAGTTTAATCCAATGTTACTTCGAACCAGAAAATTATTATTATCATATTTTATTCATATTTCTGTAAAATTTAAAGATTTCAATCAAATTTTTTGGTGTTTGAAGACATGTAAATGATATCTAACTTCAAATCGATATATAAACACTCATTAAAAAATGTTATTTAAGGTTTTAAACTCACAAACAAGAGAATAAAATATACTTTTACATATTCCTAAGAAGTATGTGAGAATTGTGAAATAAAATTATTAAAATTGGTTTAAAATTCATAGTTATTAGTTAATTATTTTTATATATAAACAAAACTAATCTATTTTATTGATATTTTTATAAAATTTAATGATTTGAATAAATTTTTTTGATGTTTGAAACCTCAAATCAAATATATATTTAAGCTTTTAAACTCACAAAAAGAATAAAATATAATTTTACATATTCCTAAGAAGTAATGAGAATTCCGAAATATATATTATAAAGAATCAAAAAAATTATTTAAAAATTTAAATCTAATTTAACTTAAAATCAAAATTATAACAAAATTTAGATAATAATACACAAACGGAACCAAATAAAATGGTATTTTTGTGTTTACTGAAGTTGCAAATGATGTTGTTTTCTTCTTATTTAATGCAATCAACCGACTTCAAATTAAAAAATTAACTTTAATAAGAGTAAAAATATGTTTTTATGTTCCAACAACAACCAGGAGAAACAATAATTATTAAAAAAATTGATATCTGACCCAATCTAACTTAAACACAAAAACTGATTTTAGATTGATAATTCCAGGAACTGTCACTAATTGATTTTATCATTAATGCCATTTAATTGGTATACAACAGATTTAGATAAGCAATTACATTTATAATTATAACACCGCAAAATTGTTTGCTCACACCAATTACTAGATGGATATTAAACATTGAATCTTCAGACAGTTTCTTATTGTTTTCATCCGCATTATCTAAATCGTTACACCGTCGTGGGTAAACAGTTCAACCTTCTTTCGAGTGAACGCAAAACGTTCCTGAGCCTATAATAAAAAAAATATACACATGATTAGTTATTTGTCCGTAGCCGGCTTATAAATATTTACGGACGGCCTCCGCAAAACAGGAACGATTTGCCGTAGGTCGGCCCCGGCGTGTTAGCCCACCGCGGCGCATTAAACATTCGAGACCGTTCAAAAGAAAAATGCAACCTTGGGCCGGGCGAAAATCGCCCCGACCGAAGAGATTCAGGTTAGATTCGCACTCGCGCACAATTCTAACGGTCCCGGTGTTCCATGTTCTTAAATTCGTTTCCTCGTTACGTCGTTCCGATGTTAATGAGCGACTTAATTGGACCAAGATATCGAGAATAATGCGAGCGCAGATGTGGAAAAAGACCGCACGTCCGTCTCTCAAAATAGAAGGCCGTGCGAGGAACGAGGGACGGAAAGTGCACTTGCACATAACAAAGAGTTGACGGCGGGGACGTCGCCTGCCAAAAACTTATTAATAAACCGGCACGTTGTACGTACATCGGAGCGCTGAAAACATGCGAAACGTTGCCCGAGGAAAACCGTTGGTGTATTTTTTTTTTGACAACAAGAAACTTTGAATTTTTTACGTGTCTGTCCGGATAAAACGCCTCCAGAGGGAGGACAGTCGACGAAGACGGGACCTACCTTAAGACCTAACAGACGAACACGGGTTGTAAATATCACAGAACAAATAAATACACACTTATCAAATAATTATATGTCAGGCACTGTAACCATAAGAGAGAACGTCAAACGCGAGTCCGAAGCCGGTACAAGACTGAAGTCGGGTTGGGCGATGCGGAGCGCAGGCGCCTTCCGTTCTAGAAACTGCACACTACGTGATCCGCGCCGTAATCGCGTTAAATTGAATAATGTGCAATCGCGAAAGCCGTTTTGCAAAACTATTCCGGGGAAAACGAAAACCGATAATCGGCCGGGACGCGTTTGGCTTTAGGGTGCTCGCCGTGGAGGCCGGTTTTAATTGGATTTATTTTGCGACGATTTTCAAAACAATCGAACGACGTAAATGTGATTCGAATAAGACGCTAAGACAGTGATCTTCTATACCGCTGGTGCGGTGTTGCCGAATTACGTGTCTTGGTTAGGTTTTACCTTTTCAGGTATTTCGTTTTGTTTATTGTTATTATTTATCGGGTGTGTTCAATAAAAATGTAATTATTGTTGGTGTACATGTACTTTGTGTAAGAATGGTTTAATAATGTTTATTTTTGTTGATTAAAAATAAAAATTTTCCTTCTCTTTTTTCTGACAGTTCATATTTAAAATTTATTGAACTTAATTCTGTTTTTTCCCTTTTCACTTTCCACATTCGAGGTGGAAACTAAATTCATAATTAATTTTTTTATTTTGTTTTTGATAATGATTAGATCCAATATGACTGAAATTGTAGGTGAAAAACTAAAAAAATGGTAATAAAAAATTAATTTAGTGTGAACCTTTAAAAGATAGAGAAAGTTAAATGTTAAAAAAATAGATGTACAAAAAGGTTTTTTAAAAACTTTCCTAAAATTTTGTTCTAATATAAAAATGGAGAGCAAATCTTGTTAGAAATCAAAATAAAGCACTTTAAATAGTATAAATATCTATTTTTTGTATATATCATGAAATTGTAAAAGGAAAAGATTGAGGAGTATTAAAAATTATGTTAAGAAAGTTAACTTTGATATTTTTCAAAACTCAACTCAATAGACAAAAAATAAAAAACAAAACATAAAAATTGGACGTATAACAAAAGAAAATCTGAAAACTTACCTAAAAACTTTTCTAAATCAAAATAAACTAAATTTAAGATATTTTAAAAAGTTCTTGTATGTTTTCATAAAAAATACAGTCAAAAAAATATTTTAGCAAAATGAACCATTTTACTAAAATGAAGTAAATTTTTCACATTCAAAATTTTTGTTATGATTTTCATAAAATTATTATTAAAAAACTAAAATATATCCTCTTAAAAATCATATTTTATAAAAGATTATTCTGAAAAATTACCCAAATACTTTTTACTAAAGTTCAAAAGAAATAAAATACTGGTAGAAATAAAGACATATTAAAATGTTAAAAGATGCTTAAAAAAATTAACATTTTATAAAAGGTTCTTCAATAATTACCTTGTAAAAACAATAAGAATAATAAATTATCCGATTACTTTTTTCTGAAATTAAAAAGAGGAATAAAATATAGGTTGAAATAAGAAAACCATAAGAAGTCATATTTCACAAAAAATTAACAAGACACTTTTTGTCTAGTGTTGTCAATAAACCAGAAGATCTCCACTGTTGAAAAAAAAAAAAATTACAAGATATTTTTGAAAATTACTTGAATACTTTTTTTTTAAATACTCAAATCTTGGTAGAAATAAAAAAAACAGGATCAATTTTTTAGACACAAAATGTGTTTAACATTTTTACTTAATAGATTTATTAAAAAAAAAATAATTATCATAAATAGACAACAAACAATCAAGAATTTATTTCCATATTTTTATCATTAATTTAAAGAAAGTTATAAAAAATAGGTTAATTTTTCATATTACAAAAGAACATTCTAACAACGTAGAAAGTTAATTAATTAATAACGATTTTAAAAGAAGATATCAACATGCAAACATTCCAGTATGAAACTGTTAAAATATATAAAAGAATTAAATCAATAACATTGAGATAAATGTTTAAAACATTTTTATTACTAGATAAATTGACAACGTCGCATATTTATCAACAAAAGATTAAAAAAAGCGGTCGATTTGAAAATTTGCTATGGCCCGTTTCCTGTGCCAAACGGCCAAGAATTCGCGACCCGGGGACATTGTGATTCACCGGGCGGGGGCGTACCGTTATCGGACGAGACTCGCACAAGAAACGCCCGTTCCGTTCAGACGGTTGCCAGACACATCGACTCTTGCCTCAAAATTTTTCAACCGTTCTTTCAATCGCAGCACTTTCGTAAGTGCCTTGAACACAATGTTATGCAATCGAAGATCTCATAAAAACAATGGACGACATTCCGAAGTTATAAATAAGCATAAACTTGACCCTGGACGGAGCAATTTGTGTAACAGAAACGGGGGGACCCCGGCGCATCCGAATGTCTAATAACGCATGATGATAATTTGTTGGGAAAATGGACACATAAACAACAATAAATCGAGAATGGTAATGGCAAACAACTCGATGCAAATACAGACACAACACACATTGCTCTCGCTAATGCGGTGCTAATTGGAAACGTGTTAGTCACTGTTTTAGTATGGTAATGTTATGTTATAAAAATATTGTTAATAATGTCAGTGATGGATTTAAAATTAAGTTTTCAGAATTGATAAAATAATTGATCTTATCTCCTTCTCAATCAGTTTGTCATCAAGATTGATATGATGATAAATTATTAATAACAAATTAATATTTACTGTCAACTCCAGTCATGTCTGTATTTTAATAATAGACTATTTGCATTATTTATATTTTTCTTCATGCTGCACAATTTTATAATATCTGTATTAGGTATCTGAAAAGATAATTTATTATTTACTGGATAAAACTTTTATATTAAACCAACATTTTTATAGTAAACTGTACATTTTATTTGGCAGCTTTTTATACTCTTTCTGATTATATATTAATTTATATCCTATATTGTATTTACGACCATTTTTTTTTAGGTACAATACGCTGTTCCAAAAATCAGCTTCAAGCTACAGAAGAGTCATATGTCATCTGTAAGACATTTGGCAAAATGCTATAAAGTGATGAAATCGCATGATTTGGAAGTGAATGTTTTGAAGATAGATGATGTCAAGGTCGTCCTGTAACTTGCACTATCAGAAAGAGGCTTCATGAAATTTGATCAAAAAGTTGAACAATTGGATTCAACATAAAATAAGTGGGAAAAAATGGGTAAAACAGTATTTGTAGTCTTAACCCAAGAAAGAATTTGAATCTGCCAAGAGGTAAAACAATCAATGCAATCGTCTTCTGCTTGAAAAGTTCAAAAAAGCCTTAATCAAAGATGAACTTCTTTGGTCAATAGAAAGTATACTCTTTATGACACAGTAAGACCACAGGTCACATTATAGGCTCAATGAATACTTCAAAAGTTTAAGTGAGAAGTTTTACTTCAATCACAATATATTCCACATATTTCTCCATATCCAAAAACACAACATTTTTTTCTTTCCAGTGGCTAAAATTTTCTAAAAACTTGAACTGTAATTTGATAATAAGACAATAATCAAGTAATGCCGTATTATTTTCTAGTAACAACTTAGATAAATCATTATACACTTTTAATAATCGTTAATAAATTGCTATTAATGATAATCAATTAATACTCAACGATGGCTCTTAGGATATGATAATCCTTTAAAATTATTGAAACCCAAACGAGTCAAAAAGTTGCACAGACATAATGAAAAACCGAATCCCCAATGCAACAACGCATAAATTTATTATACAGCTCCTCATAAATACGAATCGCAATTTATATTCAAATCGTTATTACTATTCCATATTTTAATTCTAGCCGTGTCTGGCATATAAAATTATCTGGTTGCTAAATATAAACCGAATGAGATAACCCATAATCGAGTTAAAACACAAAAGTACCACATAAAATAATAATATTTTATTGCTGTACTTTCAACACATCCACCTACCCACCCACACGCAGAGACGCTCTAGATTACAAGCTTATTTGAGGCCCTTCAGCTGCCGGTGTCGCCGACTGTAATTGATGCCTTACAATTCTATTAGTACTCCAGCACGATATACAATTAACGAATGGTAAATCAGATTTGATTCACCCACGTCTCGTCATAATCCGTAAGCTCCGCGTATTTTATTTAAAAAAAAACCCGTCGTCTCGACTGCGGTAGGCGTACCTCTAAATTTCCCTCCTTATATGCACCTTGTCCAACTTAATTCTTATTTATGGAACGACACGGAACGCTTTCACCGTCGCGAATATTTCAAACACAAACCTCAAAGTAAAATCCTCAAAAAAACCCCGAACTCACTGGTGAAACAGCCACACACTAGTCCACGTTACGAATGTCTCTTCGTCCACCAAAAGTGCACGGGTCTTCTTCAGCCACTCTCTGGCCGGACGTTATTTTCGGAGAGCGTTCGCGGAGGGTTCATTAACACGGCCGTCGAAAATAAAATGTCCCCAAGACGAGTTTCCAGTCGAGGGTTAAAAACAAACGCAACTCGACATGGCGGCACGCCGAAACTTGGCAACGTGTGCCAAATCGCTGATGACTCTCTTCAATATCAATTTGGTCTTCAGAGAGAAAAAGGTTTTTGTGTCTGACATCTGTATAGGGTAAATTTGATCATCAAATACATTAAATGAACTTTTGAAGATTTGTGATGATGCAATTTTGATAAAAAAGCAAAAAATTACTTTGTGAAAATGTTTCTGTAGTAAATGAAGAAGGAAAAAGATGACAAGTAGTGTGTGTCTTGGTAAAGATATATTGTTCACATTTCTATTTCAAACAACTTTTCAAGAAATAGTTTGTAAAATGTAAAGAATTTCTATTAATTTTCCTTTGCCAATTAGTTCTACCAGAATTTTTATGGTTTTGGTAGGTCAAAGTAAAATTAAGATGGAAAACTAAAATATTTATGAAAGTGTTGTACCAGGTCTACTTTTGGAGATTTTTGTTATTAAAACTCAGAGATATACACATAGTTTTGAAAATATATAGGGAGTAATAACTTGGTACAGACATAATCTGTAGAAGTCTATTTTATATCCCTTCTCAGAAAATAGTTTTTGGGATCAATCCTCAAAATACATTATTTGAATTTCTTTGAATTTAAAAGAACACTTCTCTTATAGAGATAACTATTTTTTTAATGTAGGTTTCGTTATAAAAATTTTATATTGAGTATCAAGAGCACACCATATCTAATAATTTACTTCTGTCAATAAGAGTTTCAAGAAAAAAGGTGGTGAAACTTCTACTTTGATGGTTTTGATGGTGAATTTTTCGAATAAGCACTTCTAATATAGAGGTAAAGGTAATTCATTTCAGGATGCGGTATCAAAAAACCTAGTTTTGTGCCATTTCTGTATTGAAAATCTCCCAGCCTTTGTACCAATTGTACCAAAGGCATTTTACAATAATTTTCTGTGGAAGAATTATCACCTAAATCCGAATGATTTCAGATATAGCAAGAGATGTAGCAAAAATAAAATGTACACTGTTATATATAGAGAACCAATTGTTTCAAGTCGACTGGCCACTCTTCTCTCGGTCACTGCGGGTCGTGAACTCCGGGGCAGAACGGTGGCGTAAGTCTCGGTATCGGAGCGGTGATTTATGATGGTAACGCACATGAACTGCGACCATTTGCCGCCGCACTTACCGCAAATTAATAGAGTCGCTAATCTTGATGAATTCGCACAGAGGGAGGCTCTCTCTCCCGTTCGCCAGCTGCACGGGTCGAAAAATCCACTTCTCCATTGAAGATTAATAAATTTATGTGATTCCGTGTTTATTTTGCCAGGCGATTAATTATTGAACGTTGAATTATTCACGCGGACGGGTTATGGATATTGAATTAGCTCGTTGATTTAAAACAAACACGCTCAATTATAATTGTATCAGAGGATAATTTGATGTGTCGCACAAACACATGTCTGGCCGTTTTGTTCAGTTTCCCCAACTCGTTAATTAAATGAGGATAACCCGGGGGACCGATGCGTCCATACAATGATCTACCTGTATGGAAGTGTGCTAGTGTATGAAGAATGCGACCTTAACTAACAATTCCCAGGCAACAATTAAACGTCGGTCGCTGGGGCACTAATTAAAGCACCATTCGTTCAACAGATGTGTCTAATTAATTGAGAGATACGGAGGTGTACACGGGACGTGGAATGGCGTACGTGGACGGCCACGAATTTATAACGCCGTCTGGGAACCACCACGTGGGTTTTGAGGGACAGGCAGTTAACAACTGACGTCAAAAAACCAGCCGGGAATACGTATTATCTTTCGTCGCGAATTAAACGCCGTTTGCACCACCCTCACAGCTAAACAATAAGATAAACGACCGTGGAACTGGTCGGAGATTATCAATCTTCACTTGAGGAGTGGTTGCGGGACGGTGCGTTCTCTCGCTCTCTATTTGGAAGATGTCTGATCGTCGCCGGCTGAACTTCTGAAGTGATTGAGTGCCGCGTAAATCGGGTTGGTTCTTTTGACGCTTATTTATAGAGTTGTTGGTAAGTGCCAGTCGAAATTCAACGACTCAGGCATTACTCGAATGAATTCCATACTTTATGGACGGGTTACAGGGCCGCATCTAAAATCGTACCCCGCTCCTCTTTTTCTTGTACTCTATTTTTGTCGGTCTTGAATTAAACGCGTTGGTTATATGTCACCCGGAGACGGGAATAGCCGTCGTTATATTTAGTCCGGCACTTCATCCTGATGAACATTGAAGTTTTATTGTTCAGACAATGGAAATCGGTACTTTCCCACTCGTCATACAATGGCCAGCAATAATTGGTCCATAGCGCGACGGCGGTCCTTTGAGGCTTGATTGGCAGTTGCCATGGCGACGACGCCGCCGACAGTCGACCGAGACGCGCCTCCCGGCTTCATCCAGGGGTGGACCGGAGCCCTCCGGGGCCACGCTCCGCACTCGATTACCGGGGATTGAAAGGATTTCTCCGTTGAGATACGAAAATTGGACGCCGTCAACAAGTCTCGGGAAAAGTGAAATAAAAACATGTTATTTGAATCGTTCATCCGAAGAGTAACCAGATATGCACGACTTTTCTTTGCAGAACGATGAATTGAATGGAAGGAATAAAATACGGTTGAAAAAAGAACCAAGAACATATTTCCCATTGCGACGGCTTAAGGAGGATTTAAAAATATAACTTCAATTTCCTGCTACATCAAAGACATAAAATAATAAATAAACGAAGTTTTACATCAAAATATAATTTTACTCTTGTTGGGTTATTGATTCTCAATTTCCGTGCGCTCTTCTGGGAGCATTCACATATTCACATCGAATTGATACAGTTCTTTGAACGGCTTCATTGAATTATGCTCCAACGGAACGGACTATGCAATAAAAACAAGCGAAACAAAGAGCGACCTCCGATAATAACCCGATAGAGTCGGATCTATTGCCAGAACACTTGTAGATAATACTGAATATATTGGCAATCTGTTACGAAAGTATCTCCGTTATCGCTTTTTAATATGGGCTCGTTCCATATTCGAGACCATTTGTTAGAGAATGGTGTCGATAAATAAGTGTTGTCAATGCTAACTTTGCTGATCTGTTTGGGTGGTAGAATGAAAGAAAAGTTACAGTTTGTTATTTATCAGTGAAACAGTTTCAAAACTATGGTATAATTGTGTCAGCGATAAAACTGATTTATAACAAAATGGAGGGTGGAACGTTTTAATGACTACATAACACAAACACAAAATGGAAATAAAAACACTAATCAGACGTGCAGTTGCGAAAACAAAACCCTCCATTGTGAATGATATTTTTATAACCCTCAACGTGAGGGTGTCAGGAGTTTCCCACCATTCACAAGTTTTTTTCGAGCAATTGATCATCCCCGCGGCTTAGTCGCGTGGCAAACGCAATTTTTATGATCCAGATATAATAAAAACATAAGCGATTGTGTCGAAAATGAAAGGTTAACGTCTAAATAACGCTGCAAGGAAGATAAGTGGCATATAAAACTGGTTCGCTAGAATGTACATAAAATTCTATTGGAATTACTTTCAGTCGTCCGTCTCGCTGTTTATAGATCAAAGTGGTGAACGTAGACGAGATGTTTCAAGTAGGTGATGCATAAAGAGCGGACCTCCGCAGTTGAAGAGTTTAGTAGATGGCAGATATTAAATTTCATAGCGACGAGG
The DNA here is from genome assembly GCF_024364675.1 of Aethina tumida. Classification (NCBI taxonomy): domain Eukaryota; kingdom Metazoa; phylum Arthropoda; class Insecta; order Coleoptera; family Nitidulidae; genus Aethina; species Aethina tumida. The sequence continues at coordinate 20,196,060 of NC_065439.1, forward strand.
CTTTAATTTATAAATGCATGAGCCACTCGTTGAACGTCTAGCTTCAGCACAACACCAGAACGAAATCAAACACGAAATTAATGGGTTTTCTTAGAAACAAATTGGTTTCAAATTTTTCCACATGTTAATATTGTTTAAGTTGCCGCAGTCTGTTGATCTTGGCAACCGTTCCAAGGCCCACGAAATGTGTCAGTATTAGATCACATAATCCCGAAATACGCAATTCATTCATTGGAAACTCCCAACAGAACAAAGGGTACTTACCAGCATCAGCGGGAGGGGTGGGTGTCTCCTCCCTGGCGTTGGCGATGACGTCGAACTCATCCTTCTGCATGTTCTGCATGTCGTGGACCAGTCCCAGGTTGATCTGGTGTTGCTCCGCGAACTTGTTCATCTCATCCGGATTGTTGATCATGTTCGAGTACTCCTTGTTGATTTCGCCCAAAATCTTCTCCTCCTCGGCCGGCGACATGGCCACGTCGTCGACGGCGTCCACATCCGTCTCGGGTCCGAAGTCGTCGTCGTCGAATCCGGGCCGTTTGCCGTTCGAATTGTCCATGTTGAAGAAGCCGGGCGTCGGCGACAGATCGGTGCCGTTCTGTTTGTAGTTGCCGGTTAGCTGGAGCAGGAGATCGTCGCTCTTCAGCACGTTGTCGGCGGCGGTGCCGTTCGAGTTCGTGAATGGGTTGTTGGCATTGTCCAAGCTCGCGTCCATCGTGACCTTTGAGCCGTTGTGGTTTGCCCGGTGGGCGTCCGCCACTATCTTCGCCGGATCCTTCAGGAACACGACTATCACGCTGATGTTGTCGACGGAACCCTCCTGCTTCGCTAGCTGGACCAGGTGCTTGCCGATTCGTTCGGTGTCGTCTGTAACAAATCAACAAGATGATTTAAAATTTTATGGACGTGCGAATTACTAATGTTGTTTTTTTAAGTTACGAAATTGTTTGCAGATTCATAAAATAATTATGACCACGTTTTATTGCTGTCATTAACGTCAAATATCCTCAATTACGACGTACATTAAATGATTATTTAAGGGGTGCATCTGTTGCGTCCCATTATTAATTTGGATAAGCTCCAACGGTTGTCTTCTAGACACCTTGTAAATAATAAATAAACAGTTTTTCATTAAATGCCAACAACGAGGACATTATGTTTTTGCAAGACCATGATTCTCGGGATGTTCATGCCACACACGCTAGCACATAAGACGAGCCATTGATGAAAACATAAATCAGACCGTAGGACGGCGCTCCGCTGCTATGTGTTTATGTGGTACGCAGGAAAATAAATAATCCTGTTATTCGCCGTGTTTAAATTATCCGTGTAATACGACGCCATTTGTCAGAATCAACGACTGACATGTGGTCACAACCAGTGTGGCCGTTTCGGAAACGGGCTTTCTGCGAACTTTATATTTTCGTTAGACAAGTTCGGTGGCTTTGGACTCGGCAAGATTCGGTTCCCCGGGTTCGGGTCATTACTGGAGGGGACCTGCTTATGTTTACATTAGCCGCGAAGTAAAAAAATGTTTTATAGCAAGCGTTACACAAACTTGAATATATGAAATTCGGTTCGAATCTCCAACATTGCGGTTCATATATAATTTGAAATTAGTAAATAATATATAATTCGCGAAATTCACCGTCGTTTTTCTATTAATCAGACTTAGTTTTAAAGTCTGAAAGAATTGTTTGAATTATTCTTAATAAAAATTTTGTTTTAAGAAGATAATATCCATTAAACGTCCGTTAATTTATATTTATCAATTATGCGTTAACAAAAATGATTGTACACAGTAACAGTCAAATTTAAGTGCTTTACAATTTATTCATGTAAAGAACAAATTAATTAATTTAATAACGTTCGTTAATTTATATATACATATTTAATTTATAGGTTTAGAGATATTTAAGAAAATGCAGAAATTATACATAGTAGCAGTAAAACAAAATAATATTAATAGGTACCTTAATACTAGAATTAAAACTAACTCCTTACATGGTATTTAATTTAATGATAAAACTTTCTTATTACATTACATATAATTTTGTATTCGGAATATTCATATTACAAATACATCAATTAATATAAACACAGTAAAAATACTATCAAAGTATTGAACAAATATGTTAACTAAGTATGTAAGAAGATACAAAAGCTCTCACATATGGATGTTCGATCACTTTTGAAATACATGTATATAAACAAATTTTAATCGTTTCGTGTTTTTCAAAATATTCTCCATGAAGATTAACACAATTTTTTATGTGAATTAATTTCCAAAGCACTTTTGCCACCATTGCTCCAACATGGTACAAGCTATCCGGAGAATATTCCGTGTGATGTTTTGTGTGTTCAAAAACTCAGTTGTGTGAGAACTCACATTGTCATGAAGTAGCATCATTCTCATTCGGTGGTACGTTTTCTTCATTTCTTCGAATACTTCTGACAAACAAATTGTTCCGCAGTATTCAAGATTGGTATGTTATCGTAACAATTAAAAACTTCCCATAAAATAGTTATTTATATTTAAAAAAAAAAATTGTCTATGAAAACTACCTACTAGGCCCTATCAATTAATACTGGACAACACATAAAAGAGGTAAATCAGACTATTATACCTAACATTAATAAAAAGCACGCTAATGAGTTCAATGTTACATTGAGAAAGATCCGAATTAATATTTTTTTCATAGTTTGTGAGTCATATAAAGTGGTGTACAGAATCACACACAAAGAAATTGCATGTGGAATTGTTGATAAACAACTAAACAATAAGCAGTAAAGTTCAAATTAAAGTGGACAATATTCATATTTTTAAATATAAAGTATGAGAATTTTCTTTCATGTATTATGTATGTAAAATAAATTGTGAACGATATTGACTTCATCGTATTATATAAATGATAAACAGCAACGAAGACGAAGTATTTTTGACGAAATGTAATATACATGAGAGTATGCCGAAATGAGTGTAATAATTAATAATTTCAGTCAATGTCGATCTTTAAACCCTAATTAATATAGATATTCAAACAACGGTCACAAACAAATTCTTTGCAGAATCTGGTGGCACATAGAGAACATGACAAGACAAGATATGCGTCCATGTGGAATAAAATTTTTAATGTTATATAAAAACATCTTAAGAACTTACGAAAAAGTGTAATATTAAATTTTGACTACAGATTGATGATTTAAACAACCCAGTACAACGACAACTGGGGTTGACATTCCTGATGATGAAGATACGAACTGAACTATTGACATTAATAAAATTTGATAGCATAACGGATAGTTTGTTTGTACAATCACTTTTCTAACACCATATTCCGCTTGCCAATATTTCCTTTTAGTTCACCGATAATGTAAAAATGATGGTAGGAAGAATTATCTAGTATTGTAGAAAACTTACAAGGCGGTCTTAACATAATTAAACTGCCCTTCTCTTAGAAACTCCCTGCAAATAAATGCCACTGTAGCTATTTGGCAGTGAACATTACTCCGAATGGAAGGCCACATTTTTTAAGAAGCTTGCAACGACTAGATTAGTAATTAATAAAAAATGTAACGTAACAACATCAAGTTATCGAGTGCTTGGCCAACGTTGTGTCTTATTTAAAATATGTCAAGCAAAACAGAAAATACACATAAATTACACCTAGAGTAAAATAAACTGAGCGAAAACTGACTGACCAATTTAGTTTTATTATTTTTCCTGATAAAAAAGTCTACCTGAGTTAAATGAAATTATTATTATTAAATTATATACCTAAGTTATTTTCAGCAAAAGGAAAAAAAGATTAATTTACTCGAATTTCATAGAAATGTTACTTGTCTTGATTCTGCGACATTTGAACATCTCGACTTAATAATACAAATATGACCGTAAATATATAGAAAATAATCACTATGGTGAAAATTCTATACATCCTAAAGAATTTGTTTGTAAATTCCAAAGAACAATGAAAAATAAATCAGTCAAATCATTTCATTTTCATTTCGCATCTTCTAAAAGCGATTTTGCACATTTTAACAATGATGACTTTTCGGGGAAAATTATCGATAATGTTAAACTGATTTATCTAAAATATTGAATGGTAGATATTGTCATCGAAGAGTTTAAAAGTTGTATGTAAGTAATGTAACGGTTATAGGTCGACGTTTGTTGTAATTATTTCCTGACATTTCTCTAGCACGAGTGGCTATTATTTTCAAAGGGCTGATCTGGTTTGTGTTATTTTATTAAAGAATTACTTAAATATAAAATCCTCCTAAGCATATTACTCAAAAAATAGTACAACATATGACAAACAGAATTTAGATGAAAGACAGAAACACATTTTAATTCTAAGGAATGAAAAGAATAATGTTTATTTCAGTAATTTACTCTTCATTAATGTGATTCGATTACATTACCGAACCCGAATGCTGACAGTTTATTACAAAAAAAATAAACCGATTGGTTAACCCTTTCGGTACAATTGATCCACATAGGTACCACATAAGTTTGAAGTGTACAATAAAATAAATTCACAATTTGCTGAATTGTATGATTTTTACCGAACAGTTGGTACAAATAAGTACCAACAAAAAGTACGGATGGTACAATGGTTTACCAGTCTCCCCAACTATCCCCCTATTTTTTTAAAATATTTTATTTATGATTTCTATTCTACCACATATTAAAATTATTAAAAAAAATAGTGCATAAATTAAAATTGTATTAAAATAAAAATATACTTTGTTCTAATCCAATTTTTTTTACATAGCATGATATCAGACCAATTAAACTTTAACGACGTACATTTAAGGTGTAAGATGTATAAAAAAGGGCAATAGAACTTATCGATGAAATGGAAATATTTTTCATTCACAAAAGTTTAGAAATATTTTTATTGTTACAAAAAGTTTAAAATTATTTTTTAATATGAAAAAAAAATGGCTGCAGAATGACATTACCATTTTCCAAACAAAATTCTTTAAGACCCGCTCTCGCCAAGCTCCGCCCAGAACCCCAAAAAAAAAAATGTAGGCCTTGAAACCCAGGTATACGTAACAAAGGATCAATTGCGGTTCAAAAAATTCCTATCGATTATATAATAAGTATTTCATATTTTTGTAAACATTTGTTTAATCTTCACTTCTTGAAAAAATTAGAGATTGACTTAATTAACTTAGTTTTTCTAAATGATTATCTCAGGTAGTCATACATTAAATAAAATAACCCTATTTATAAAAAAAATAAAAATTAGAAAAATAATTCTTTATTTTTTCCTAATCTGTTATGAACTAAAATTAATTCTATTGACAAAAACTAAGATATTTATGATTTTATTAATATATAGCAGATGTGGCCAACCTGCGGCTACTTTTTCCCTTCCCTTTTCATTCCAGAATTATCAAGAGAAGTAAAATAAATGTTTAATTTTTAATATTTAAATTCAATACACATATGTTGTACTTTTCAATAAGTATAATTTTTATAAACATAATACATTTTTTGCATAATACGCGAAACATTTTAAATTATGAAAAATGGCTCGGACTATATATAAATGCACAAAATGTATTGTATATAATACGATGTAAATGTATAAATAATAATTTTATAATAATATATACTACTACTCAAAAATTTTTAAATTTACAAAAGTGTTTGTTCTACAATTATTGCGTTGAGATGGTCACACAAAATTGTTTCTTACTAAAATACAGATAAATGTAAATTTGGGGATAATTTATGCGAGCCCGCTTGTTCTTATTTAATACGCTTTGCGACTGAATACACAAAACTTCAACAAAAAAACAGGTCATAAATAACTGCAAGCGGTTCAACAGCAGTCGTGTTTCAATTCGGAAACCGATGCGTGCCGAACGTATATACGAAAACGAGTACTCCAAAATGGTCTTAGACCCCAGAAAGTCCGTTTCCGAAACGGCCACACTGGTCACAACTCTCAATTAATGACGGGCCCGAGAGTTACGTGCGTCAATTATGCGAAAGACGAATGCACCGGACAAGATAATGTCTCGGTCGCTCCGTATACTACTTCGAGATAATTGCTCCATGTAACTAGAGCAGCGCTCCTCAAACTGTTCATTTGCATTCTGATTACCACTGCATCAAACCACATGTACAGCAAACAAGGCCATTAATAATTTAAATTACACCTCAAAGAGGTGTCAGCCTGAATTACGGCCTACATCCTAAGACGCAGCTTGGTTTTACGAGGGAACCCATCAAATCCACCACCCGCTTCCGAAAGCGGAGCCGCCGGTGCAAAATTGTGTGCCATTGTGCCACAGACTGGATAATAAACCGCCCTGGAATACGCGACGTCGACACGGGGCCGGATGGTGGCGGGACGTCGGCGACGCCGGGCATCGAAAGCGGCGCACAGACGCAGCCGAGCAACAGCCGGAAAGTGCATCGGTTCGATGAACCCCCAGCCAGTCACCGTTGGCTGCAGACGATCTGCAGGTGGCAACAGGCGCATCGCACCGCCAATTCCGCCGCTTTCGCCCGCCCCACTCGCCCAAAAACCCACTCGACTGCTCCCGGCAAGACAATATGTTCCGTTTTTCCGTTTGCGCATTGAACGAACGGATTGCGAACGAGCTAAACCGCAGCTCGGGGACCTGAGAGAATTACGAGACGAATCCCAAAGTGCAACCGGAGAACGCGACTAATAACAGACACTCATTTCGATTTGTGAAGTAAATTACATACCCTTCGATACATCCCAATTCGTAACTTTGTTTCTTTATTTAATAGTTAATGGTAAATGTTGTGATAAATCTTATGAACAATATAACAAGTGCCTAAATTCAAAACACATTCTTAAATTGTTGGAACAGAATAACTTGAATACACTCGTATGGGAATGACTGACTGACTAAGATGAGGAATTATCCAAAACACACCTAAAATAAACAATTTTCTGCGAGCACATTTTCTGGCAATATATTTTATCATTAACATATTAAAATTGAACATTTTAAGAAGTCCTAAGTCAGATAATGACCAAGACAAGAAGTTTTTAAATACAAAACACTTCTAAATTTTTGATATGGAATGCGGAGGTTTTTCACACAATATATGAATAAGTACGAATAATTAACACTGAAATTGACCTCTTAGACTTATTTAAGAGTCAAAAATGATGAATCACCTAAAACACTTCTAAAATGCTGTTGCTACTGTGAATAAAATTTCTAATTTTGGCAATACATTTTCTTACTGATATATCAAATTTTTTTAAGAACGAAATAGTTAAATATAAAAGATAAAATAGAAGAAAGTTGAATTTCTTTTCAAACTGAATCAGTTAATGATTAAGGCAACAAGTTTTTAAATATGAAACACACTTTTAAATGATTGGAATGGAATGTACAGGGTTTATACATATAAGTATGAATAAGTCTGTTGTTATTAATATTGAACATGACCTTTTAAGTCATATTTAATTGTCAAAAATGATGAATCATCCAAAACACTTGTAATTCGAGTCAAGTTTCTGTACAAATTGTTCTCTCTAATTCAGTTAAACTAAGAATAAGAACAAAACACAACTGTTGAAATAGAATAAAGGTACTTTATTGTAATTCTCAAATTGGCTTATTTTCGTATTTAAAAATAATAATGAATAATTAAAAATATTCTGAAATATTTAACTTCAGACTAAAATTTAATTTCTTTTTAAACAAAACGATAATATAGAAAAACTAAAACCATACATGTCTAAACCTAAATTGGTGAAATAAAATAAATCTTTGTATACAATAAACGAATAAGTAAGGTGTTTTTAATTATTTAATTGGACAAGATGATGAATTTTTCTCAACAAGACAATAAAAATGATCATTTTCCAAGAACCAAACGATGGAGAACAAAAACGAAAATAGATTCTCTCATAAAATTTATTGCGAACGTGGTGATCCACCAGTACAAATAACAGAGTTGAGTTTCTGGGCGGTTTCATTTCGTCCAGACAATTATTTAGACCGACTAGATAAAGCGTAATGCCCGGTGAAGACAGATCATCGCACAAAATGAGCATGTTATCCTGCAGCTGTCTCACAGACGGACTCGGTCGTAATGCTCCAGTTGTCTCGTAACTGATGCGGTGGAAGATCATGCGAGTTACGACCTGGCCACAATCGAGAAAATAATTGAATTGTACAGAAAAACTAAATAGAATTATTTCGTACGTGTTTTATAAAAGGAACGACGATTATTCCTTTGACACTCGATCGAACTAATCAACAGTAACCCCATTCATTTTAATCGTTTCAGCAATTTACCAACATTATCGCCAGTCATGTGGACATGTTTATTTTCGGTGCCATTAGGCGTTAATAAAATCGGGCTGTATAAACAAACCCTCCCCCAATAAAACAACAAACCACATCGAGATGAATGCAATAACTTCTTTGCCACGCCGGGTCAGAAAACTGCTCCCAATAATATAAAATTTGTACAGATTTCCGTCGAGACATATGGCTGAAAAAGTGTGACCTCAACAAATGACATGTTGCCTACATGCAACCTAATTAAACGTCATTAAAACGGTACGTCACGCAGCAACGAAAGTAATTCAATTACGCTGACACACCAAAGCGTCCCCGTTATCTTTTCAGACGGGCCGAGACTTAATGTAATTAGAGTTTCGTGTTTAATTACCGAAAGTGAGCGGCAATAGATCCGGAATTTTCGAACCCCCGGCACTACATTGTGGCACTAATTGCGACTGGGATTCTTACTGGCGCATTAACATCGAATTTTATGGCCGAATGGGACATCATCACTAATCCGACGACAGTGATACATTTTAGTTTGTTTATTACAGACAACAAAGCAATTTGAATTCACGTTCAGACACGGCTCCAACTTATTGTCTTGTTAACAACTGTGGGAATTAGACACATGCAATGTTTGCAGCATTACGTATGCATGAGTGTAGGAATGAAAAACGTTGCTTGCTAACCATAAACAAATCCATAAAGGATTTTCCAATCTTTTCTAAATAAATCTGTAATTTGTTGGCAGGCGTGACCGGCGCATTCGCCATTTTCCCCAACATTCAAATTGAAGGCTCAAATTATCCAAGCCGCTAATGAACATTAAATTGCGGTAGCTGCTCATCTTGTCAAACACTCGTGTTATTTGGAGTGTGTTAATGCTCATCAAGAACCGCATCCATCATCTTTTATAATAGATAAACGTCTCGTTTAAAGCAGACCACACGTGACAACACAAAGCTTGCTGCTTGCTTCTCGTCCGCAATTTCATTTGGCTTGAGGCTCGTTATCTGTGAAGTGGTAGCCGCAATTTGCCTCGTTCTTCCCTCGTCCTTAACGACGCTGATTACTTGACCAAGTCCTCGTACTATAAATAGCCCCGTGTTCAGGACCATCTATTTACCTGTCACCGCAGCCCGGTTGGAAAGAAAGACGAACGGCGTCTCATAATAAACAGTGCCCGATGTCAAAGTGCACTTTTCCTTTCGTTTGTGGAATACCCAGGCTAGGCATTCGGAACGCTCCGCACAAGAATGCGTAGGACATAAATCAGTGCGATATAACGGCCCGCTGATGGTCGCGCTAGACGTCGTACAAGTCTTCTTGGCTCCGGCCAACAATTTATTTATATCTTTGTCCTTTCTTTTTTGTACATGAAATGCGTGTAACGTTAATGCGTGTATTTATAAGGATCGTAAAAGTGGGGAGAGTTAGTCATAACATTTATACAAAGAAGTTTAATACAAAGTAATAACAAGAAATTCAGGTATGATGTTTATTTCATTAATTAAGTATTAAAAAAATAATATGATCTTTGAATCAATTTAAAAAACTTTAGATAAGAAAGACTAAACACCCTGTAATAATTTAGTTAGTGTTGTAAAGCATTATTTTGCTTATTAAAATAACCCCTAAACATACCCTTCTTTTGAATATAGATTCTTTAGATTCATAAGACCTTATAGATTTTTTAAATTCTTTAGATTCTTTAGAATTTTAGATTCTATAGATTCTTTAGATTCTATAGATTTTTTAGATTATTTAGATTCTTTAGATTATTTAGGTTCTTTAGATTTTTTAGATTCTTTAGATTCTCTAGATTCTTTAAATTCTTTAGATTCTTTAGTTTCTTTAGATTTTTTAGATTCTTTAGATTTTTTAGATTATTTATATTCTTTAGATTATTATTTTTTATATTCTTTAGATAACTCGAAAATTTAAAAATACTAATTTTTTATTGTAGTAATACTTCTTTATTTATTAGTTTTATTTAGTATTATAACATAAATTATACAATAACTATAGAAGAGATTCGAACTTAAGTAGGAAAAAAACTTTTCATAAGAAATTAATTATAGAAGAGATAAGCTTAGAAAAAATGCATTATAGTATTTGTGCATTTGTAGTTCTATTTTATTTTTGTAAAATCTGCACTGTAATCAAACTTTAATAAGAAAAATTTAAATAATTTTCCCATTTGTGCGTAGCTTGTAATAAAAGAAAAAAAAGTAATAAAAGTTAACAACATAGCAAATTTCAAAATACTACCACGTTCTCGAACATTATGAGATAATGGTGTCTTGTAATATATCCTTAGTAGTAATTTATAAACAACTTAACTCTAAAATTATACGGGAAGTGAAACTAATCTGTTTATTACATTTCTCGCATGTAACATTCTTATTATAGAAACATTGTCTAAATATAGTGCGAGTGTAAATGGTTTAAATATGTTAAAATATTATGATAAACCTATTTATGGATGAAATGACTATTCTGTAAACGAGCAAATCCTGTTTAAACTAATAAATAGGTCGCATCGATGTAAAATTATTGCTGCTGCAATATGTAAAGAGGCGTTCAACGTTTTGTCAATACATTCCAGAAGGTAAATTAATTATTTCTTATGGTAGACTAACAACAATTCGCACTTTATCCTTATAAGGATTAAATTTAAATTCCACGATTTGACTGCGGGTTTCAAACTCCAAACCAATTATATTTATTCTATTATTTGTATATTGTTATAATAAATGTACAGTAGTGGCCTTTATTATAGCAACTTATTAAAATATATTAAAAATATGGGCTGAACTATTTGAATTGGATGCTTATACCCTTATTGTTTATTTTTTTGTTATTGTTGTGTCTACTGAAAAAGTGGTCAAGCTTTAAAAAATTGCTTACTTTGTATTTTTCAATGGACAAAGTTATAGAAACTTTTTACTTTACTACTACTCTGTGAATTTAAATTATTACTTTATTATTTACTAGAGGTTTTTTGCTTATTATAACTATTTAATCATTAGTCAAATACATACTAGATTCTGGGTATTTTCCAATTTTTCTCACTCTATTTTCTGCACCATTGAATATTTTTTAGAACTTATAAGTTTTTTATGTTCTTCGTACAATTTAGAAGGTAAATTAATTATTTCTTACGGTAGACTAACAACAATTTGCACTTTATCCTTATAAGGATTAAATTTAAATTCCACGATTTGACTGCAGGTTTCAAACTTCAAACCAATTATATTTATTCTATTATTTGTATATTGGTATATTAAATGTACAGTAGTGGCCTTAATTATAGCAACTTATTAAAATATATTAAAAATATGGCTGCACTATTTGAATTGGATGCTTATACCCTTATTGTTTATTTTTTTTTATTGTTTTGTGTACTGTGAAAGTGGTCAATCTTTAAAAAATTACTTACTTTTTATTTTTCAATGGACAAAATTATAGAAACTTTTTACTTTACTACTCTCTGTGAATTTAAATTATTACTTTATTATTTACTAGAGGTTTTTTGCTTATTATAATTATTTAATCATTAGTAGTACAAGATTCTGGGAATTTTCTAATTTATCTCACTCTATTTTTTGCACCATTGAATATTTTTTAAAACTATTAAGCTTTACATGTTCTTCATACAATTTAGAAGAAAAAAGTACTCTTAATTAATTTTGAATATCGCAGCCATTTTTAAGATATTTCAATTATAATGTGTGAAGAGAGTTAAAGTGATTTTATAATTGTATTGGGGATTTCCCAGAGGCTGCTTTCAAAAGGCACGTTGAAGCACTAAAATGATAAAAATGCTGAACCAACAATAAACTTTTATTCAGGAAATTAAAAAAAAGTTAGTTTCCGAGTGTAATTAAATTGCCAAGACACCTCGATTGCCGTACGCCAAACACTCCCAAATATTAATTGAGATTTGCCGGGGTTCATTTCCAATACATAACTGAAATTCACAGATAGGCAATTAGGGGGGACTGTTAATAAACGGAAACGGGTCCACAGTTAGATGAAATGGCATTAGCGTACCCTCCAGGCTCATAATCTAGCACATTAATCGCCACAATCGTTATTATTTAAGAGTCATAGAACTCGACAATTTTATTAAAATACTCAACATAAAACTGCGAGATTATCATCCAATTCGACTCGGTCACATAATCTATGCCGTTTATCAGGAATTCGGGTTTTTCCAATTAACATTCTGGTATAACGTTCAAATTAACACGTCAATAATTAAAAATATTAAACCGCAACTAAAATTCATCATAACTTAATCGTTATGTGCAAGATTTAACAGCCTCATAAACACCACCCGTAGTCTGCAAGTCTATGAAATGTTTTCGTGCAAAATTAGGTTTTCACGTTCGAGTCGTTAAATAAACTTGAGGAAAAAAGAAACCGACGTTATCTCGGTTTTCGCCAGACGCGACCTTCCGCACGTTCATTACCGTCGTCTGCCGCTTTTTTATTATTTACTTTTTTCGCGTGGAAAAGTTCCGATTTGTAATCCGAACGTTCGGGCCTCGGGCCTTAATTATGTCAAATTTAAACTCGATTCAATTAGCGCGGCCAATCGATGGGCGTAAGTTGATTTTTGTCCCCCGACTAATTGTTTCGCCTCCGGTCGTGTTTTGGAGTTTTCGAGTTTCATCGATAAAAAATTTTAAACGAAAATGGAACTTGAGTTTGATTGTTCGTTTTACCTCATTGTCGATAAACAATGGATTGCTTGTCGTTCGCTAAAATAACTAAATAAGTGTAAGAAATTCTGAGAATAGCTATGACGAATTTCGTTCGGCTTACATAATGCAAAAATAGAATTGTCCGCATCCTGTTTTTGCTGGTAGGCGAATGTAGTGTTCAGTCACTTGGAGTTTCCGCTTAAATGGCGACAATAATTAATTTCGCATTGCATACAATTGAAACAAGAAAATTGGCCTTTGTACGATTCTCTTTTACAAAGACCATTAACAGGAAAATAACTTTTATGAAACTGTGGTCGAATTTTCGGTTCATCATTTTACTTAATGTGATGTCTGGAATTAACCACAAGTCTGATTGTGATAAATAATATTTCGTCAGAAACATATTCTATGATATTAATAAAAACCATATTATAAAATTAAATAATTAAAAAAATATAAAAATATTATTGAGTTGAACTGAAAGTTAACATTATAAAAAACAAATTTAGAAACCAGGTTGCTCATAAAAATTAGGAAATTTAATTGTACATTTTAACTTAATTTTTTTCATGAAATATATCTTTATAAAACTTTCTCAAAATGATAAATAAAAAATAAGAACTTACTCTGTTTTCATTTGTTTAAAATACTTCACTGAACTTTTTCAATGTCTAAAATTATAAAAATTAAATATAGAGGCAGATTAATAATAAAATAAGAAATCTTTTTGACAGTTTCTTTTATGAAATAAGTCTTTATCAAACTTTTCAAAAAATAAATTTAGAAACAAAATACTAATAAAAAAAATCTTAGTCACAGTTTGTTTTTTCTTGAGGTATATCTTTATTCAACTTGTTTTAACTTAATTTTTTTCCTGAAATACATCTTTATCGAACTTTTTCAGTGATTAAAAAAATAAACTTGGGAACAGATTACTAATAAAAAATTAAAAAATCTTAGTCAGAGTTTGTTTTTTCATGAAATACCATTTTGTCAAACATTTTCAGTGATTAACATTATAAAAAGCCCATTTAGAAACAGATTACTAATAAAAAATTAAGAAATCTTAGCCTGTGTTTGTTTTTTTTTTTCATGAAATACATCTTTATGGAACTCTTTCAATGTTTATCATTATTAAAAGTTTGTTTTTTCATGAACTACGTCTTCATCCAACTTTCTCAGTAATTAACATTACAAAAAAACAAATTTAGAAACAGATTACTAATAAAAAATTAAGAAATTTTAGTCAGTTTTGTTTTTTATGAAATATGTCTTTACCCAACTTTTTCCTTTAAGAATATTAGGCAAATTTAGAAACAGACAATTAATAAAAAATAATAAGAAAATTATTAAGAGTTTGCTTTTTCATGAAATACGTCTTTATCGAACTCTTTCAATGTTCAACATTCTTAAAGGCAAATTTTGGAATCAGATTATTAATAAAAAATATTATTTTCTTCATAAAATACGTCTTTGTCGAACTTTTTGAGTGATTAGCCAACAAATTTAGAAACATTATTAAGAATTTATTTTTTCATGAAATTTAGAAACTTATTACTAACGAAAAATTAAGAAATCTTAGTCACAGTTTGCTTTTTTCATGAAATATGTCTTTATCGAATTTTTGTAATGTTTAACATTATTAAAAGCAAAATTAAAAATAAGAATAAAGAGATTTTTATCTTACGTAAAAGATTCTAAAAATGGAAACAGGCAATTTTCCTTGTGAGACAACGAAATACATCATAAACCTGAAAGAAACAATAAGAACAGGGACCAACTTTTTTAAAGAATAATCCGGTACTTTTACCAGAGAGGTTTTTCGTTTAAAACGTCAAGCTTTCATGCATATTTCAGAACGAGCGTTAATCTCCCTAAATTGAACATTTTCCTTGTCCCAAAGTAAATCCTCCATTAATGACGCACAAGATTATGGTATAATACGAAAAATAATTGCACCTCTGTCGAAATTGTTTAGGAATCCGGTTACTGTAACTATTTAATTATACAGTCATGCCGGTTAATTCATTTTGAAAAAGCAAAAAAGCTGTACACATTATGTAAGTATCAGATAGTCAGTGTTGAGATACACCACGGAAAGAACATATAAAATGGTACATAAAAAAATAATATAACGGAACAGCACGTGTTTAACATTCTACAATAAGGAATCGTTTTATAAGAAACACCTTTGAAATGATATTGCAATGTATTTGCTGAATCGGTTTCATGTATCTAAACGGCCGTTAAAGCATTGCAAAACACGTCGAAATACGGCGCAGTTTAATTAAATGAGGCAGAAAATGTAAAATTTAATTAAACCGTTCGAAGAAACCATTTCGTAAACAACTACCTAAAACACATCCTGCAGGTGTTTGTTGATCTTGTAATTAGTAAAAATCTACGAAACAAACTTAAATGGATTACGTTTGGTGTACATTAGAGAAGACTTCCAGAGGCCATGAACTCGAATCGTCAATTGGTCGAAGTAATTGAATCAGATAAGTCGACTGGGGTGATGTTGCGGAATGATTAATGGCGTAAGGTTAATATACCGCCTGCATCATTTCGATGCAAGTCAATTTTGATATATTGAACGCACGACAAGCCCTCCATTGTACTGTTACCCACCCTCATGCACGTTCCCCAACAATTTTTATGGCATCACGACCCACACGTGGTGCAAGCGATGCTCTTTGATCAAAACTTTGTACATTGAGTCAACGAATTATGTTAGGCAGGTTATAAAAGTTTCTTTGATGTTATTACGACTACTTTTTGTAAATCTAGAGGAAGATTAAATTGGTGAAATTCCCACGAACTCCAAAATTCAGTCAGAGATTTAAAGAAGTTTTTCAATTATTGAAACAAACGAAATAAATTAATAGCCTAAACACTATTCACTGTCAGAAATTTTTTGTAGCTAAAGAAATCAATTTAAACCTATTAATAAAAAAATTAAGGTCATTTTTCCTTGATATCTTCATTTTGAGAACTTTGCCAAAGCAAAATAATAACTGTCATAAACTAACTTGTACTGCTGCTATAGTCAATTTAAGCCTATTAATAAAAAAAATGTAGGTCAGTTTTCACTGATATTTGTATTTTGAGAATTTCAACAAAAAAGAAAAAAAAGCCATAAACTAATGACTTGTACTGCTGTAATAATTAATTTAAGCCTATTAATAAAAAAAATGTAGGCTATTTTTCATTGATTATAATCTACATTTTAATAAATTTTAAGGAAAAAAATGAATAACCTAAACACTATTTACTATAAGAATTTTTTTGCAGTTTGAAATGTTAATTTAACCTATAAATAAGCAAAATTATTGGTAATTCTTAATTAATATTTGCATTCTGAGAACTTAGCTAAAAAATAATAACTATATAAACTATTAACTTGTACTACTGTATTAATGAAAAAAATGTCATAAGACACTGCTATAATAATTAATTTAAGCCTATTAATAAAATATTTATAGGCTATGTTTTATTTACCAAAATTTAAATTTTAACAAACTTTATCGAAATAAATTAATAGCCTAAACACTATTCATTGGCAGAATTTTTTTTGTAGCTGGAAAAATTAATTTAAACCTATTAATAAAAAAATTACATGTCATTTTTCCTTGTTATCTTCATTTTGAGAACTTTGACAAAACAAAATAATAATTGCCATAAACTAATGACTTGTACTGCTGCTATAGTCAATTTAAGCCTATTAATAAAAAATATATTGGCCATTTTTCACTGATATTTGTATTTTGAGAATTTTAACAAAAAAGAAAAAAATGCCATAAACTAATTACTTGTAGTGCTGTAATAATTAATTTAAGCCTATTAATCAAAAAAATGTATCATTGATTATAATCTACATTTTAATAAATTTTAACGAAAAAAATGAATAACCTAAACACTATTTACTATAAGAATTTTTTTGCAGTTTGAAATATTAATTTAAACTATTAATAAACAAAATTATTGGCAATATATAATTAATATTCGCATTCTGAGAACTTAGTCAAAAAAAATACTAACTATATAAATTATTAACTTGTATTACTGTATTAACGAAAAAAATGGTCAAAAACTATTGACTATAAGACACTGCTATAATAATTAATTTATGCCTATTAATAAAATATTTATAGGCTATGGTTCATTTACCGAAATCTATATTTTAATAAACTTTATTGAAACAAATTAATTTAAATCTATTAATAAAAAAATTATATGTCCTTTTTCCTTGATATCTCAATTTTGAGAACTTTGACAAAACAAAATAATAATTGCCATAAACTAATGACTTGTACTGCTGCTATAGTCAATTTAAGCCTATTAATAAAAAAATATATAGACCATATTTCACCGATATTTGTATTTTTTAGAATTTTAACAAAAAAGAAAAAAAATGCCATAAACTAATTACTTGTACTGCTGTAATAAACTATTTTTCATTGATTATAATCTACATTTTAATAAATTTTAACGAAAAAAATGAATAACTTAAACACTATTTACTATAAGAATTTTTTGCAGTTTGAAATGTTAATTTAACCTATTAATAAACAAAATTATTGGCAATTCTTAATTAATATTTGCTTTCTGAGAACTTAATAATTAATTTAAGCCTATTAATAAGACTATTTATGACTGAAAATTTTGAAATTTTGAAATTGGAAAACTTAAACGAAAAAAAAAAATAGTTTATAAACTGTTATTGAAACTTTGCACAGCTGTAATCATAAAAATATTATAGGCTATTTTAGATTGAAATTTACATTTTTCGACAATAACAACCTATAATTTTTAAAATATTCCACGACACAAAAAAACAACGACAGTTTCTTAAGTTTACCATGGTAATATAACTCAGTGACTACGTGGCTCTCTTTCTCGAGGCGTCTCTAGTTTTTTCCAAGGCCGCTGTCAGAAGACATTTGGCACGAGTTGAAAGCAATTTCGTCCGAAAGCAGGATGCCACAGTTAAACGGTTGGGCGTACAAAGACGATTCGACACGTATCAAATGTGCAAATCGTTTTTCAT
This sequence comes from Aethina tumida, assembly GCF_024364675.1. Lineage (NCBI taxonomy): Eukaryota > Metazoa > Arthropoda > Insecta > Coleoptera > Nitidulidae > Aethina > Aethina tumida. The sequence continues at coordinate 20,214,132 of NC_065439.1, forward strand.
AATTATCATGGATGCATTAACTTTCAATGAGAGAGCGAATACCGCTAGAAAATCGGCGGCACGCGAACGAAGAAAGAGGTTAATGAACACTTTTCGTTCTCTTTTCGCAGACGTTACTATAAAAATTAATTAATCCAAACGTCCCAACGTGCGGTCAAAATTTACTGCACCGAAGAGGATCATTTATATTCCGGCCTGGTTTTTTGGTCGTTTTCCAGCTAAAACAGTGCAAATGGCTGTGCTGATTATGCTGTTAATGTTTTATATGAAATTGGCCCGTCTGAAATATCACGTTGCTTGGCTGAATTAATTAGAAGTGGAGGGCTGAAATTTAATAATGTACATCACGTGGTTTTTTTGCTGCACGAAGAAGTCGTGTAACCGAAAGCAGGATATACATTTCTGCAAACGGATTAAATGAATTAAAAGGATCGAATTTAATAACTTAATATGCATGTATTATGTATGCGAGACACCAGTTTTAGCTTAATAACTCAACTAATTAACCCCTCGAACGAACACGTTGGAATTAAACCTAACGACCATTTCCATTTTTGATTGACTAAGTTTATCGATCCACATTTCTTGCAAATATTACGAAACTCGTCCGGCAACATAAATAAAACGACTCGAGATCCTATTGTGAGCAATCAAGCTTTAATCGTGTTGCATCGATGATAAGCCAGACCGTCTGGTTTTCTGCAGTTCCTGCTCGGATTTCACTTATTCAGCGGTCCTGGAAAACTCCATAACTCCATTAGAAACGACCGTTCAAACAAACCGGGGACTTCGCAGCTCCTAATTGGACCCCGTCCCGGACCCGGGGATTAAACGAATCCCGGCGTTTAATTGGCGGCTCTTCACCGCCGTGCGACCGTGAGAATACGTGGAGCAAAACTGTTCAGCCCTTGGGGTTATTAATGAACTTCGGCGGCGGTTTCGAGAGTTCAAACTCGATTTATTAGCCGTTGGAAAAACGTTCACTTTGTGATTTCGTTCGTGCATGATTACAGGACGTCGGGGCCGTTTAAAAATATCGCAAAAGAGGCGTTTTGCCCGTTGAACGGTGCCGAGAGAGGACTCGGAGAATGCGCGGTGTTAGTTATAATGTTGTTTTAATTAATTAATCGTGTACGAGGTACACGAGCGGGCGACGCCCCTCGGTGCTCGTCGGGCCTCGCCCCCGCCGCTCCTCGTTAAAAAATTAAACGTGCACACCTCTCGCTCCGGGTTCCGGTTGAAATTTGCATTTCGGTCTGGGAATCCGATGAAATGACGAATTTGCGGTCGGACGGAATTTATAATTTGCGCTTGTTCCATTTCAAATCGATTGGTAATGAAAATAATAAAATAATTTCGATATTAAATTTCTCAAAATTTTTGTTAATAAATAAATCATTTTCGATGAGAAAATTAATAGTTCAAAATTTATCAATTTCTGGAAAAATAAATTAATGAAAAAAATTAATTTTAATGTTATTATTATTATTAATAAAAAAACTAACTATTCATATTCAAATTAACATTAAATTAAGTTAAAAAAAAACTTTCTAATTATGGCCTATTAAAAAAGTATAAGCTATTTATTTATGATATTTCGGTCTAGAAAACTTTAACAAAAGCTTAAAAACTATTAACATTAAACAATTTTGCACGATTTTAACAATTAACTCTAACTTATTAAAAATTATAGGTCAATTTTTTATCGAAATTTAAAAACTAGACTCTAAGAAACTTTCTACATTTAAATAAAAAAAGTTTTGGAGACTTTAACGAATAAAATATGTAGTTCAATTATTATTAATATACAGCTGTAACAACTAATAAAAGTTATACGTCATTTTTATAGACTATTAACATTATGAAACTTTGTACGATTGTTAGAGCAAATTCTACTATTAATAAAAGTTATAGACCAATTTTTAACGATATTCACATTTAGAAAATTTTAATAAAAAAATAAGGATTTCAAGAAACTTAGTACAGCTTTAACAGTAAATTTAAACCTATTAGTAAGAAAATTATAGGTCATTTTCGATTGATATTTATAATTAGAAAACATAAACGAAACAAATTAATAGATCAAAAACTATTAACTAGAAGAAACTTTGTAAATTTAAACCTATTAATAAAAAAGTTACAGGCCATTTTGAATTTAAAAATTAATACATCAAAAACTATTAACTGGAAGAAATTTTGTACTGTTTTAACCATTTATTTAAGCCTATTAATAAAATAGTTAAAGGACATTTTAAATTTTTATCGACATTTGGAAAAAACGAATAAAATTAATAGATCAAAAATTATTAATATTAATGAATTTTGTACTGCATTATTTACGTGAAAATTTTTAACGAATAAATTGAATAGATCAAAAATTATTAACATTAATAAAATTTGTAATGTATTAATTTTAACCTATTAATAAAAATTATAGGCCAATTTTTTATAATTGGATATTTTTATAAATGGAAGATTTTTAATAAAAAAATAAGGAGTTTCACAAACATACTTATTTATTCTTATAAGTGGAAAATATATACGTAACTAATTAATAGATAGAAAACTAATAACTATATAAAACTTTGTACAGTTTTAACAGTTAATTTAATAAAAAAGTTACAGACCATTTTAAATTCATATCTACGTTTGAATAACTTTAACGAATAAAATTAATAGATCAAAAGTTATTAACCTTAATGAATTTTGTACTGTAACAATTTTAACCTATTAATAAAAAGTATAGGCCAATTTTTTATCGATATTCTAATTTGACAAATTTTGGTAAAAATGATAATAGTTCAAAAATTATGCACTTCAAGAAACTTGGTACAGCCATATTTAGGCCTATTAGTAAAACAGTTATAGGCTATTGTTAATTGATATTTACATTTTGAAAACATTTAAGAATAAAATTAATAGTTCATTAACTATAAGAAATTTTGTACAGTTTTAACAGTTAATTTAAACTTATTAATAAAAAAGTTTACAGGCCACTACTTTTGATTATTATCTATATTAGGAAAACTTTAATGAATAAAATAAATATTACTAATAATCAGTTTATTGAGCCTATTAATAAAAAAAATTATAGGCCACTTATGATTGATATTTGAGAAACTTTAACGAAATATTATAGTTCAAATATTATTTACTTTAAAAATCTTTGTAGATCTGTAGCTATTATTTTAAACCTATTAATAAAAATAATAAAAAAGGTTTTAGGTCATTTTTGACTGATATCTGTATTTGGCAAACTACAACGAATGTTTCCAGAGCTGTATCAGTTAACTTATTTTTTCTGTTTTTATTTATAAACTTAAATTTGCCGGTTAAATTGTTAGCTAGTTTTCTAATTTTATCCAATTTCCTCTGGCAAAAATAAGGAACAATAAACTCATTACACTTATGACAGTTCCTTCCTTTCGAGCCTCGCATAAATACATTCCTGAACACACTTAGCCTACATAGTCCATTGTACGTTTCCAACATAATGAGAAACCCGCAACTGAAATTACCAAGTTCCCTCACAATGTCGGAACAGTATTTCGTCTTGTTGCAAAAATGCGACAACGGTCGTATAACAGAGGTGGTTTCGACGTAAATCCTCTCGTCGGAACGGCGGTTTTTGCTGGCAAAAAACGATGTCCTAACCGCTTCCGAACGAATTTATTGGACCTTTTCAAGCTACGTCCGTTAGGTCTTGTCGGTCTTGTAATGCGAGATGAATTTCGACGATTATGGATAGGGTGGGAAAAACGACACATTGTTCCGCTGATAATCTCGGTAAATACGTGTCTGCGTTCATTGTTTCCATTTTTTCCCATTACATCTATTGTTTCTGATGAATCGATGGCACTTGAAAGGAACCAACAACGTACGTGGAAAAGTCTGTCATATTTTTTTTTATTATTGAACTCAACAAATAACAATTATCGATAACGAAGGCAGCATCTCATCTTGTCAGTCGAGTTAGCCATGTGTAGCAACGGTTGTTGTTAGCGTTGTACGATTTACGGTTTTTCGAAACGAAACCAGTGACTCACGATGCTAAAATAGTAATAAAAATAATGATTAAAGATAATTACGAAGTTGGTTTGCGGGTCAATTACTCGAACCAAGGGCGTTCGTCAGCGTGAATTCCATCGTGAACAGCGAAAGTCTGAACGTGCAGCGATCGCCGAGATGGACAGCCGCTCTTGTTGTTGTATAAGATTATCGTGTTTATTAAGACGTTTCATAATTCATTAAGTAAGTAACGGAAGTTACGACCGGGGAGCTCATCTTTTTTTTCTTCCTGAACCAAACATATGGAGTGTGTGTGAAAATGGCTCTAGAATTTCCGTCAGCAAAACAAGTTCCATTGGGCGTGTGCCATATGGTGTAATTGTAATTTAACAATACAGGTGCCGGTCTCGGGATTCAATAACGTTAAACAATCGCTGGCCAGCATTTTATTTCGCAGCGAAATCGAATTTTCATGGGAAACCGTCGATGTTGGGTTTTATGGATTTTGGAAACATCCACGCTCATAACGCCATATTGTAGCAATAAGATTACTGTCAACCTAACGGAGTATTTTATATTGGTTTAGTTCTTTGTAATCATTCTAATGAGAACGTGCGAAAAAGCTAAAAGTTTGAAAGTTAACGACTTTAGGAAACTATAGTTTTAAATCTATTATTAAAAAAGTTATAGACTATCTTTTATTGATATTTATAATTGAAAATCTCTAACGAAAAAACAGATGATTTCAAAAACTATTGACTGTAAGAAACTTTGAGCACCTACAGCACTTAATTTAAACATATTAATAAAAAAATATAGGCTATTTTCTATTGATATTTATATTTGGAAAACTGTGACACAAAAATTAATAGCCACAACTTTGTACAATTTATTTAAACCTATTAATAAAAAAGTTTTAGGCTATTTTTTATTGATATTTATATTTGGAAAATTTAAACAAAAAAAAAAAAATTTCAAAAACTATTGCCTGTAAGAAACTTTGAGCAACTGGAGCAGTTAATTTAAACCTATTAATATAAAATATAGGCTATTTTCTATTGATATTTATATTTGGAAAACTTTGACATAAAAATTAATAGCCTAAACACTATTCACTTCAGGAAATTTTGTACAATTTATTTAAACCTATTAATAAAAAAGTTATAGGCTATTTTTTATTGATATTTATATTTGGAAAATTTAAACGAAAAAAAAAAAAAAAAAAAACTATTGCCTGTAAGAAACTCTGAGCAACTGGAGCAGTTAATTTAAACCTATTAATATAAAATATAGGCTATTTTCTATTGATATTTAATATTTGGAAAACATTGATATAAAAATTAATAGCCTAAACACTATTCACTTCAGGAAACTTTGTACAATTTATTTAAACCTATTAATAAAAAAGTTATAGGCTATTTTTTATTGATATTTATATTTGAAAAATTTAAACAAAAAAAATATAATTTCAAAAACTATTGACTGTAAGAAACTTTGAGCAGCTAGAGCAGTCAATTTAAACCTATTAATAAAAAAATATAGGCTATTTTCTATTGATATTTATATTTGGAAAACTTTGACATAAAAATTAATAGCCTAAACACTATTCACTTCAGGAAACTTTGTACAATTTATTTAAACCTATTAATAAAAATATTATAGGCTATTTTTTATTGATATTTATACTTGGAAAATTTAAACGAAAAAAAAAAAAAAATTCAAAAACTATTGCCTGTAAGAAACTTTGAGCAACTGGAGCAGTTAATTTACACCTATTAATAAAAAAATATAGGCTATTTTCTATTGATATTTATATTTGGAAAACTTTGACATAAAAATTAATAGCCTAAACACTATTCACTTCAGGAAACTTTGTACAATTTATTTAAACCTATTAATAAAAAAGTTATAGGCTATTTTTTATTGATATTTATATTTGGAAAATTTAAACGAAAAAAAAAATTTCAAAAACTATTGCCTGTAAGAAACTTTGAGCAACTGGAGCAGTTAATTTAAACCTATTAATAAAAAAATTATAGGCTATTTTTAGATTAGAAAAAAGCCTATTTAAAAAAATATTATAGGCTATTTTTGACTGAACATTTTGAAACTTAACGAATTTAAGAAACTGTATACAGCAATTAATTTTTGATGCCTATTTTTTATCAATATTTATAACTTTAGCTAAAAAATTAACAGAACATTTTTGATTAATATCTACATTACGAAAACTAAAAAAAAATAATTTTTCAAAACCTACTGACTTCAAGAAGCATTGTACTATTGTAATAATTACTTTACCCTATTCATAAAGAAGTTATATGCCATTTATATTGATATCTATACCCGGAAAATTATTCAATTTAAGAAATTTTGAACAGCCGGATAAGAGAATTTAAGCCTATTAATAACGAAAAATATTATCGGTCATTTTTTATCAGATTTAATGTAATTTGGAAGAATCCATGGCCAAAATGCCATGTGGCACGTAACAGGATTATTAATAATCCAATTTCTAACGTGGATATTTTACATTGGTTTAGTTCAACGTAATCGTTCTAATGGTAACGTGCAGAACATCTACTAAATTCATGGTACAATGACTTTTATATTCGTGCAGTGGGGAGACTTTGAAGTTCGGAGGGTCTTTCCCCATGTTTTGTTGTTGTCTGTTGTAAATATCAATTATATTGCCGCAATATTTCTGGCATTTATGGCTTCACAGCTTTTTTTCCGACTTATTTCAGCAGAAACAAATCGGCAATCAAACTTAACGAACGGAACGACGGCAAAAAGTTCCATTCAATTCGAAACGAAAGAGTTTTTAATAAGTTTTGCATAATTTGTAGGTGTGCAAATGACGTTTTCCGTTCCGCGGCCAATCTAACTTTTTTCCCTCCATTACACATTTAACGAACGACAAAATTTAATATTGCAAACCCCGCAGCGAGTAGGAAAGAGGTTATAGTTCATTACTGTAATTATTTACGAATTACGACTAAAATAGTTCTTGCGTGTGATGCACGCTCGAACCGGAAACGTAAATTGTTTGCGTTCAAAAAATTGAGCGTTTTACATTCCAGTTTTTTGTCGGCGTACGCGTATGGTGCGACATAAATCGACGTGCCGAAAAAATCTCGATGTTCCCGATACTAATCTGCGTTGTGTGGAAAAGTGCCCAACGCATCCGGTTTAATGAAATGAAATTACGCGCTCAGAAATGCGGTGAATATTGTACAAGTGTGATAACATTCATTCATGAGGTTAAAGATCCTCAACGGCATTCCTTATCGTGCCATTTTAAAAATAGTTTTTGTTTTGCATTCTTGGCCAAGAACAACATGAAACTGACGCCTTTCAAAATATATGATCTTCTAATAAACACGCTGTAGGAAATTTTTTTGAAAAATTGGCTAGTAAACAATGTGGGGAAAAATTGCCACTGCTCAATATATTAGTGTATATTGACAAGTTCAAGTTTAAGAGATAAATCCAAATAAAATATTTCTTGGGAACGATGTGATTTCTATAAATAGTTTGTGTTCAGTTAAAATGTTTGTAGGAAGGGATTTGTATAAAAAAGCTGATAAAAATAGAAAATATTTAGTCTTACTTTAATACATTTCACATTCAAGTGTATAATTTTATATTAAAACTTATAATTATGTTCCAGAATGTTGTGAGAAAATTTAAAAAATTGCTAGTAAAGAATTTAAGGAAAAATGACAGTTAAATGTATTAATAAATAAACTAGTAAGTTCAAGTTTAAATGAAAGTTTTAAGAATATGTATTTTGGAAAATTTAAAATATTTGAAATAAGAAATTTATATATACAAGTTGCTAAAATAAATAAGATCATATTCCCTTTATTTATTTTATTGGATTCAGTACAAAAAACTGAGAAAATAATATTTCAGAAAAAATTCACACTGACATAAAAAAATGCTAAATTTAGTTTTAAATGTTGTATAATATAGTTAAAGAACGTTCTATATTTCTTGATTTTTTAAAACTTTATTTTCAAACAATTTCGAAAGATATCAGTAAATAAAAATATATTAGAAATGTTTTTATAAATGAACAATTATATTTGTCCATTTTTAATATGCTAAATTCATTTTAATTTCCGTTTTTATCAATAACTTGATACTACATAATTTTTGGAATTCAAGTTGCCTAAAAGATAAATAAATGTAAAGAATATTTTAGCAAGTGGTAATAAATATATTGTTTCCATTAAAAAATTATAATAAATGTATATAAAAAAAATATAAAAATAATATATATTAAATTAAATATTTTCTTTTTTATTTGCTTTACTGACTTTCGGTATGAAAAAAATGAGTATAAAAATTACTTTAATTTGAGAAATAATATTCCCTTCAGGAACTTCTTCAAACTTTAAAAATATAATAAATTTTTAGTTTTATTTTTTATTATTGCTCTTATATAAAAAATTATATAAATATGAAGTTCATGTCTAAAATATAAATAAATGTAAAGAATATTTTGGGAAGTGGTATATTTTCTATAAATATATTGCTTCCATTAAAAAAATTATAATAAAGAATTTATATAAAAAATATAAAATAAGATATATTTAATTTCTAGTTTAGTTTAATTAAATATTTTCTCTTTTATTTACTTCACTGACTTTCTGTATCAAAATTAATTTAACTTGAGAAATAATAAACCCTTCAGGAGTTTCTTCGAACTTTTAAAATATAATAAATTTTTAAGTTTGTTTTTTAATCTTATATAAAAATTATATAAATAAGAAATATTCAAAAATTCTTATTAAAAAAAAATCCAATTTGGAATAAATTTATTTTTCTTAAACTAAACATCTCAGTAAATTTAACAGAAATATAAATGAATTTAACCATTTTTAATTTGGTAAATTAAATAAACCCATATTTATCAAAAGCAGAATTATTATATATAATATAATATTTGGAAAGAACAAATTAAATATTTTCTTCTTTATTTATTTTATTGGATTTCAGTATAGAGAATAATATTTATAACTAAATAAAAATATTAATATAATTATAATATATTATACTAAAAATATATGCGTTGGGGGTATATATTTACAGTGTTTGTTTCTTTCTAATAAAGAATAATAAAAAAGTTAATTAAAATAAAAAAAATGATTACGAACAACGTTCAGTCTGCTCTTTCTTCATCTTTACTTATATTAACGGATTTCATTATAAAAAATTGTGAAGATAAAATCATTGATAGGATTATTAAAACATAATAAATTGTTGAAGTTATTAAGAATGTATATAAAAGTTTTATAATAAAATTTACAATTAGATAAGTTATAAATATAAATTTTCTAAACTTTATTTAATAAATATTTAAATACCTCAGTAATTATATATTTTATATATATATATTTTTTTTATTTTGTTAAAATTTATGATTTGTTTCATTTTTATTTTAAGATTTCAAGTATCAAAAATTAAAAAAGTACCAATTTATTTTATTAGAGATGTCTAAAATTTCTTCTGAGGAATAATATATTTTTTTTAAACTTCGTGTTCAATGAATAATTTTTTTTTTTTCTTATTTTTTAAGATTTCAAGTTCAATATCCCCAACTTTATTTTAAGGCATTTCAGTTTAAAAAGTTAAAACAATAACATTTTAAATTTGGAACAAAAATATTATTTTCATAAAAAATATTAATTTATTTCTTTATTTTTGCTGTAAATAATAATATAAAAGTTTTCAGACAGACAAGGCAAATTTGTTGAAAAGACACGTCTAAAATCTCTAAGAAATACTCGATTACTGAATCATTCCCAAACGTCTTCAATAAATAATAAATGCATATTACAACGGTTAATATAAATAAACAATAATACTTCTCTATTTGTACAATAAACAAGTTCATATAAATCACTTTTCCAACTTTACCACAAGCAGAAAAACTCGATGTTTATATAATTTCAGTGATTTATAGGCACTGACTCATAATATTGAATTATTCAATATGTCTAGTGAGCCCTGAGGCAATAGAATGTATTGCATTAATTACAATTCGCACCAGAGAAATTGCTTTGATTTACAGTTTTACGAGCCATCCTATAATTACAGTCTGAAATTATTGGCAAATCTGTATATTAGTCACTTTTAGCAACTCTCCGATTTCTCCCCATTATATCAAACCGTATCACTCCAAAAACTTATTACAGTACCACGACTCGATTTATACGGTCAACTCGCCGCACAAAATTAATATCACGGCTTGATTAATTTTCAAGAACCACAGCGGAATTCTGTGACTAATAGGCCGAGTGCAGAATATTAATGCGAACTTCATTACGACGCCACTTTAGAACATGACATCATGGGAAATGCGAACGCGGTAATTCTATTAGAAACCATGACTAAAAACGCACATCGATAAGTTTTCGCAGCACAGGACGAATCCCGAGTCCCGTCGTGAAGGACGTGAAGGCAACGCCACATCGAATTGTGATTCATTCGATCCCAAAATATTTATCCCCGACATAAATTTCGGCGGATAAACATGCCGGGCGTTTTTTTTTTTACAAGAAAATTTTCGTACGGATAAAAATAACGATTATTTTGGGCGGGTCAAGTAAACAGCACACATACTTTTCATTCGGCGGTCCGCATTTTCTCGGCGAGTACTTTATTTTAAAAGTGACCGAAATAATGATGACACCGATTCATTCAATACAACCGGTGCTTTGGGAAACTTACACGTCCATGTATGTGTTTTATGATTGTTTAAATAGAGCGTTTCTTATGACCACATTAATATTTTGTTAGAAAATTTATTGCTCATCAAGAGATGTTGCTTTTAGTTGGGTTTTTATGGTATACAATGCGTTGTTTTAGGTGTTTCTCTTTTAATATTTCATCTTTACTTACTTTAATACCTTTCATTACAAGAAAAGAAAAAAAAAATAATATTACACCTTTCTATCTTCATTAAAAACTGGAAAACTTTATATTTGCATAATTTTTATGATTTAAAATGTATATTTTTCAAATAAAATAGATATTGGAAACTTTTTAAAAAATTGCTAATGAATAATTTGGGAGAAAATATCACTTCTAAAGGTATTAAAATAAAATGACAAGATCAATTTATGGTAAAATTTTGTTAATAAATTTGTTATTTTCTAAGAAAAACAATACAATGTTTCAGAAGTTCAATCTTTCAATTTTTACTTCCTTTAATACATTCCATTATAAAAAATTGAAAAATACAATATATCATTGATATAATTTTTCAAGACATAACAAAAAGTTAATCATATTTTATTATTATTATTCAATTTATTCCTAAAAGTTTTATCAAATTTACAATTAGATAAATCAGTCATATTCAAAAGTTTTAGTTTTAATTGGGAGAATTCGTTTTCAAAAATAATAATCTAATAAATTTTTGAACATTTCAATAAATAACAAATATATTTTCTTCTTTCTAAATATGAGAAATTAGATAAATCACTTTTCTGTCTACACTAAAAGCAGAAAAACTAAAGTATTAATTGAATGACAAGTTCAATTTATTATTTTGTTAGTAAATTTGTTATTATTTTTCAAATAATGTGGTTTTTTGAGAAACAATACATTGTTTCAGAAGTTAATTTTTCCTTCAATACATCCCAATTATAAAAAATTAGAAAATAATATGTTTACTTTGTCATTGATAGACTTTTTCAAGACATATTTTATAATCATTGTTCTATGATGTTCTATGTTCTATTTCTACGTAAAAGTTTTATAATAAGATTTACATTTAGTTAAACCAGCAACATTAAAAAGTTCTTGATTTAAACGAGAAAATTCGTAATCAAAAATAATATACTTTTTGTAATTAATCTGAACACCTCAATAAATAACAAATATATTTTCTCTTTTTTTAAATATGATCAATTAGATAAATCACCTTTCTTTCTTCATTAAAGACAAACAATTTTGTGCTACCAGTCAGTTTAAGTCAGTTTTAAATTTATTAAAAAAATGATAAGTTCAATTTTATAGTTCGTTAGTAAATTTATTAATAATCTAACGATGTGGTTTTCAGCTTGCTTTTTATGGGAAACAATGCATCCTATCAGAAGTTGGTATGCAATTAAGCATTATCCACACTTACGTTTTAATTAGCAGAATTAATTAGAAACTTATAATTAAACCAGATTATTATTCATATGACTTTTTTAAATAAGTAAATTGTTCAGGCAATTTTTCATAGACCAGCACACAACGATTACGGTTCTTTATAACAAGAGTACAGTGATTAATAACGATAATAAAAAATGAACATCTTGACAAAACTACAGTTCTTTTCTCGTGAAAAAAATCTACGTATTTGTCATTGACTTGTTTACAATCCAATCAATTGCTTATTAGTATGCTGGAATAAGTGCAGATCATTATCATTACCGTCACGTACATCCGATGTAAACACTTACCTGTAAAACAGTTAGATATTCGCGAAAATTAATTATTAAAAACCGACTTAATTATCGTGACTCAATAAAGTCAATAAACCGATTTATTTCTGTTCGGATGAATGTCTTATTTGGAGAGGAAGTATGACAAACTGAGCAATCATATTTGCATAGTTAGTGTGTTACTAATAATTAATTTTTATTGGGGGTAACTCACTTTAATGATGAATCATTGAGGCAACAAAAATCCCTCCTTTTTAAACATATATGATTCTGTTCTCAAGTTTTTTTAAGATTTACATATACAATTGAGTGCCAATTAAATGTAATTTTTTTTATTTTTTTGAGGCAATTTTTAATTATTTTGGTGGAGGTTGTGTCAGTGTCTCTAAAAATCTATATTTTAAAACCAAATATATCGGGATAAAAACGTGGCAAACGTTCTCATGTCTTAAATATTCTTTCAAAGAAAAATTGCTTTTTTTGATGTCAGTGGTAACAACCATCTTAGATATTTTTCATGGCTGCTTTTATTAATATTATTATTATTATAACGCGCCATAATCAGTCACTTTATTAATATTAATTTACACCAATGTATGACACAATTTTGACCTACCTCCAACAATTCCAGACCAGGTTATATTTAAAATTATTTTGAAAAGACTGTACAGTAAATTAATAAAAAGAGATAAATTAAAATAATTGTTATTTATATATATATATATATATATATATATATATATATATATATATATATATATAATTATTTTATATAAATTTTAATACATAAAAAACTGAAAAATAGTTCTAAAAGTCAAGTTTTCAGTGAAAACACCAAATAAAGTCAACTCTACATAGTAAAACTTAAACTTTCTTTAAATATATTTTCTAAAGTGAAATTAAGTTGTCTAAGACCAACAAGAACTTTCAAAAGGATTTTTAGGATACAGTTTCAACAGTTAGCTATTTTTATAACCGGAATATTTAATTAAACTAACCCATAAATTATATCTTTTATAACATAGATAAACATAACTTGTTAACAATTAAGAATGTTACAAAGGAAGTAAGTTTTTATAATTGTAATTGCTTCGGTCCAGTCATTAATCGCCTAGTTGAAATAATGATAGAAATCCTAAATCTTGTTAAAAAGGAAGTAAATGTCGCTCAATAGTGAAAACATTTATCAAGGAAACTAATCACTAATAATACAAAATGGTTTGGTACAATTCATTAAAATGAAGAGATTGCAATAACCAGATTAGGTTGGAGATCACAAATTTTGCACCAAGACAATATAGGCAATTATGGAAAGAACTTAATTGCCACTTAACCACCATAAATTAATAAAACCATAGGAATTATAAACGTACTTACTATGTTTATCTTAAGCATCAATTATTCATGCATTTCTATGCCATACCTGCAACAAACACACAACATTAGTACAAGAAATATCTGAACACATATTTATGTGATGTTATGTCAGAACCATGCATGTTATAAATTCTCAGAAAGAAACAACTCCTCGATCGTGATAGGCATTTACTTTGCAAAATCTCTCATGCTAAAACATTTCCCCGCTACTTTTCCGATGTTATCTTCCACGATATATTGGCTCCTTAACCCAAACCTTATCAATATAAATTCCCCGATAAACGGGGCAAAATTTCAATATCCCTTGCCCTAACGATGCCGCCGACTTTTTAGCCGGAAGGCGCACTCATATTGATCTATGTCAACCCAACAAATTTGCATACGTCCCGTTTTTTCCTGCACTACCCTTCCGGAGCCCTTCGTTTTACAATTTAATTCGGCCCCCGTTGCACAATCGATGTGACACTTGCTTATCTGCCATTAAAACTCCGGGCCCTAATTTATTCATGGTAATTGAGTCTTGGTGTCGGATTTATTGGGACAAAGGATTGGATGAAAAATCTCGAATAATGAGAGATTTTAAAGTGGACTGAGCTGTTGAAAACTTGCGAAGTGATTGATTACGTCTTTGTCTTGCTTCATTAAAACGTTTTGTAGCTTTTAATTTGTTTCCAGTAATCTTTTCTTCCTCCTAAAGTCTGATAATGGGTTCCAATGTTAAGGTGGACATCGATCAATAAGATAAAAAAAGGAATGAATTGCTGATAAATAAAAAAACTACCCCTTGGACATTATGAATTATGTATGAAGGGCTGGTGGAACAGTTCGATAATGTAATAAACCATAATTGTCACATATCAACGGGCCTAATGCATCAGTATTCAGTCCTTCATTCATCAGCAGACACAGAAAGAGCCACCAATCCGTATTATCCCATTTCTAATGTTTCATTCTATATTTAGATTGACTGCCGGGTAATTTGATATCGAGCCAGGGATACTTTATTAACGTATATTAGTTATCACGAAAGCCGCAAAATGGTCGGACACAGAAAATATTGCTCACACGATATAAAATAACCAAAACCCCGACGGATCGTGTTCGCGAATTTTTATATGTACCAATGGAACTGGAACAACACACTTCATTCACATGAATGGCATATGGCGAACAATTTTAGTAGATCTAGTCCATGATTAGAAAACGGTTTTGTTAACAACGGTTGCAAGTCCCAAATGTGCATTTCTACAAAACCCCCTTTATAGAAAGTAGCAACGAAAACGACAATTATATGGTTATAAGGAAATTAATCGGTTTTATGTTCAATAACGGATATTACTCATAGTTTTACGATGAAAGGGGTGGTTTTTTTATCGTAGGGTCAACAAACGAAACTATACCCAACCCTAAAAAACTGGCTGGCTTTTATCTAATCAAAACCTGAGAGAATTGAGTGATTTAAGCATTTGTTTCACATATGTCTGATGATATGGAACGTCTTTGAACAAACTTTGACAACAAAATAATTCCTTTTTATTTGAATATAAATTATTGATTATAAAATAAATGTATAAAAATTTACAGAATAACCTTTATCGACATTTAAGGCATCGTTAACTATAAAATTTAGGATATTCTTCGAATAGTTTGCCACTTTTTTATTTCTGAAGTATTTAATTAAGTTAATTGTAAGTATCGTGTTACACACTAAAGTCCACCCAACTTTAAAAGACTTTATTATATAATTAAATCTGAAGGAAATCAATGTGTTAGAGGAAAAATTAAATGGTTTGAAACTTGTGTCTCAACGAATCTGATGAAACTACTATATATGTCTTTGAACGATTTGTATTTTTTTTACCAACAAAATATTTCCTTTATATTTATATTTAAATTATTGATAAAAAAGTAACATTTTCTCTATAAAAATTCACAGAATAATCTACATCAATGTTTAATACAACATTAACTATAAAATTTAAGATATATTTTGAATGGTTTGTCACTTTTTTATTACTGAAATATTTATTCAATTTTTAAGGAAATCAATTTGTTAGAGAAAAAAATCAAATGATTTGAAACAATGTTTCAACGAGTCTGATGAAATTATGACGTCTTTGAATGATTTGTGTTTTTTTTGCCAACAAAATAATTACTTTATCTTTGGATTTGATCGAATTATTGATAAGAAAATAACATTTCCTATACAAAAATTCATAGAATCATATTTATCAACGTTTAAGGCAACGTTAAATATAAAATTTAGGATATATTTCGAATAATTTATTACTGAAGTATTTAATTACATTAATGGTACGTATCGTACAGCAAACTAAACTCCACCCAACTGATTTGGAACATTTTTTTCAATGAGACTGATGAAAATTACGATGTCTTTAAACGATTTATATTTTTTGCTAACAAAATAATTCTTTTATATTTGGATTTAAGTTTTTGATAAGAAAATAATATTTTTTTACAAAAATTCACAAAATAATATTCATCAACGTTTAAGATAATGTTTACTTTTTTATTACTGATATTGTTAATTAAATTATGTTATTAAATGTGTATCGTGTAACAAACTAAACAATCAACTCTAAAACAAGACTATCTAATCCAAATCTGAGAAAATCGATTTGTTAGTGAACAAATCGAATGATTTAAAACATGTGTTCCAAATGTAAACATGACGCCAGTTTTATTTATCAAATACTTAAGCCGATTTTTTATGACATCAGTACAAAAATAAAACATTTGTCATAGTTTCCCGTATAATGTATCACGCAATTCGCCCAATTTCGAGATAAAACTCGCAAAACCGAACGCGAATTCGATACACACAAAAACAATTAACCGACAACAGAGAAATCGGAAAAAGTGAATGCTAATTAGCCGCACGACAACTAAAAATCGGCAATAAAAGAAAAGGAACAGGACGCGCGTCGGACGATTGTCCGACAAGTGCAGTACCAGCACGTTGCTGCAACCCAGGACTTTCTAACGGAATTCTTTTCACACAATTTAGCACCGAAATGCAACGAACGAGACCAGCGGTCGTACCACTTTTCCGAAATCAGAGTCTGGAGGGAATTAACACGGAATGGAGAGCAGGCGATGCGTCGATTACATTTCGCATTTATTTACGATGAAGCAATTCGACTGAGCCTTTAAACGTGCGATGCAGCTATGGAATAAATGCCTCTGTAAAAGGACCGGTGCGAAACGTCACGCATTTTATTTCGTTACGTCTTGTTATGGGTCTTATCGATGGGCAATAAAAGTTTAAGATGAATTATTATTATCTGTTTTATGAAATGACTCGTTTCGTTTATATAGTCGAGTAATAAATTCTTTCTGTATGAATGTTGGTGTAAAGGAATATATGATAATTAATTTGAAGTTGTTTTTAATTGTGTCTGGTATTTTTTGTCGGTTATTAATTTACTTCAATTCATCAAATACTGAGAGTACTCCTTCTACATCATTATAAATACATAAAAATATACATTAATTAAAATAAAAAAGTCCTTAAAATAATAATGAGAATTTGTTTATGTGAATATTATAATTTAATTTGCTAATTTGATAATAAAAAAAGAAATAATAAATAAATTATTTTTAATTGCACATTTTAAAAATATATGTAGTTATATTTGAGTTATAGAATCAAAAAATTATTAATTTCTAAAAATAAATTTAATAAAATGAAAAAAAAAGAATTGCAAATATAAAAATATTAAATTTGAATGACAAAATTTTTAATACAAATTTTATTTCATACGATTTAAAATGTTTATTACTCATAAACCTTCAAAATGATAAAATAGATGTCTAGACATCATCTCTTGAAGAACAATTAAGTCATTTTGTGGCTAATGAACAAAAAAGCTATTCAAAAACCTTCATAATAGAAATATACATAAATTAAAATAATTAACTAAAAATACAAAGTCGGTGAAACAATACCAAGAATTTATCTAACATCGTTTTCAAACCAATTTCGATTTTTAGTAAATTTGACCTAAAATAATTTTCTGATACTTCCTGATCGAATAATAAATTCTTAGTATTTTGAACACTAAAACCACTGCACACATAAAAAAAAATAACCACAACACTCAACCCCATAAAACAACAACCCCTTTCAACCCCGACACTAAAAAATACAAATAAAACCCGACAGGCATTCAAATCTCCACATCCACGCCGCAGATCGCGTACCTTAGATTTCCACCGAATGCAAAACACGTAAATTATCCAAGAGCTCCTTCGAAAGCACAACACAAGAACCACTTTATTATTTTTATTTTTCTTTTGAGCCTTTTCTGTCGGTGTGATCGCGCAGTATCAAGGCAGCGGTACCAGTTGTGCAGTATATTGTCTGTCCTGCGACAAGGCAAACGGACTGAGCAGCGACTGAAACGCGTTCGCCCGACGATCGACGGGAGTGAGAGGAGTGCGGCGCGCCGCCGAGGGAAGTCGATCCGACGGCGATGACTCACACGGCCGTCCGAACCGTAGGCAAAACGAAAAGGGCTCGTCGCCACATCCATTGCTACCGTGGTCGATGGCCGAATTTGGATGTATTGGCGGTGAAATGGGACTGGTGAAAGCTGAAAGCTTCCTTGGATTTGCGAAGGTCTTACGGATAGTTTGTCTTCGAAGAGAGCTGGAGGTGTTTTAGGAGTTTAAATAGCTGTTTTATAATATTTAGCTTACTTTAATGATTGAAACATAACTGAATTTGTATGTTTTGGGTTTAAAACGGAATATAGTGAAAGCTGAAGATTTTGAAGTGCTTCTGAAAATCTTACAGGATGAAGAGTTAGTCTCTAAGCAGAGCTTAAGGTGTTTTTCAAGTTTAAATAGTCGAATTTTATAAATAGCATTATCGATAAATTTAAATTCCCCTTGAAGGTGTTACAAGACGAAGAGTCTTCAAAGAAAACTGAAGGTGGTTTTAAACTTTAATTCATCAATATTCAATAATGGCCATACTTATAGCAATTTATTAAAATGTATTAAAAATATGGGCTGTATTACTTGAATTGCATACCAGTACCTACGATGTTTTTTGTTTTTTCTGATATTGTTGTTTCTGATGACCAACTTTTTAAAAATTTATCATAATAATGGCCATCATTGCACATCCAAAATTGTCTACAAACGTGAAACTTCCAGGAAAACATTATTTAGTACCAAATTTTCTAGAACAAATACAATTTTATATCAAACCAACCCCATTAACTTCTTCCATTTCAGAATCAAATTACACCACAGCATTCCCATTTCAAATTATAAAACAAACATTTGTAATTGTAAAAAAAACATTTTTAAATCGTGACAACATGGGCACAACGCCGGGTCGTCTCGTCCATCAATTGTGTCGTCTATTAATATTTATGAACCGTCCATATGGCGTTTGGCTGGGGAGCCCTTTTATTTCTGTCTCTATCCAATCCTTGACCCTCCGTACTTTCGGCACGTGACCAGGATTTTCGTGCTGCGGTGCGTTTCGAAAGTCTACGCTCTTGTAAATTGACCGTCACTCTGTTACCAGGTGGACGACGAGTCCACCATTGAAATATTATAATAAAAACGGTAATAAAGCATCACGGACAAATTATAGTTTTATTTATATGTTTTGCTAGAAAGTCAAAACACACCAAGCGTTATAACCTAATGGATATGCGCATGTATATAAATACAAATGTTGACCATAACAATAAGATAATAAGGTATTACGAATGTCTTGCAACTTGATGGTTTCATTGTCCGTCTGGCTTTATGGAGTGTCCATTCCACGTCGAATAAACTAGTCCGTAATGGTCAGGAATTTATATTTTAATGGAACTAAAATAATTTCCTCGAGTACTCATGTATATTTTTGTTTTCAAAGAATATTGATCACTTTTTAAATGTTCATAATTTCATTAAAAATTAACAAATTTTAACTGATATTTGATGTATGACATAAATTGATCTTTTACTACAAATCAGATAAGTCATTAAGGCAGCTGAGTTAGAACGTATTAACTCAGTAACAAAACTGGTGAAGGATGAAAATTTTGGAATACTTTTTAAGGTTTTATAAGACGAAAAGTTAGTGTTCAAAAATATCTGAAGTTGCTTCTGCAGTTTAAATAGCTGAATTTTATAATTATTGACTTATTTCACTGATAAATTAAACAAATTTGGACGTATTGCATCTAAAGTGAAGTTTGCTGTAAACTTTGGAGTGCTTTAGAGGAACATACAAAAGGAAGAAATTTGAAGGTGTTTTCAAAAATAAATAGTTGAGTTATATAAAAATAAAAATTTGAACGTATTATTATTTCACACCTAATTGCATATAAAATGTATAGTAAATGTTAAAAGACTTCAAGAAAATACAAAAGGAAGAACATTGAAGGTGTTTTTAAAGATAAATAGTTAAGTTTGAGTTATTTTAAGATAAATAAAAAGAATTTTTTTATATATGAAATAAATCATTCATTTATCGCAAAGGTCTAGGTCCAATCTTATCAGATTATCTTCCAAATATTCAGACAACTGATAACATATCAAATAATTAATACGAGGGTGGTCTGAAAAGTTTCCGACCTCAACCCAAAAACTGTGGCACTCGTCAAAAAAAGCTAGTGAACGTAGTCGTGCATCTCTTGACAGTTACTCATCAAAGTTTCGACCATTTTGGACACGTAGTTTTTAGTTGGCAGTCGTTTA